>NC_090930.1:155835425-156504175 GCF_040938575.1 Ambystoma mexicanum | reverse complement strand
CCACTCTCTGTTATTGCTTTAAAAGTTATTACTATGACAATAAGACCTGAGGCGGTGGGCCAATATCGCCCCAGGTAATGCTTAACGAAGCCCCGGGTCTTATTGCCATTAGTACCCCGGCCCGTTAGGTACTAATTGCTTTTTTTTTGTCTGTTCCGAAACGTTTAAAAAAAAAAAACGACCAAGAAAATGGCCACCGCCATGGAAAGGGAAAACGGAGTCCGTTTTCCCTTTCCATGGCGGCCATCGGGAGCAGACGCGCTGGGAACACAAGTGTTCCCAGCGCGTTCGCTCCCGAAAAAGGATTAAAAAAAAAGGTAAGTGGGGTTGGGAGGGCGGGAGAGGGAAATAAAAAAATAAACGTACCTGCGTCCCCGGCGGGGGACGAGGGAAGCCCTCAGCCATGTGGAGGCGCAGAGCGGGGATGGCCCCGCCCCGAGTCGCACATGGCTGGAGGCTTCCCTCGTCCCCCGTTGGGGATGCAGGAACAAGAAGGTAAGTTGGGGGGGCGGTGGGAGGGAAGGGAATAAAAAAAAAGACTTACCCGAGTCCCCGGTGGGGGGCGAAGGCAGCCTCTCAGCCGCGGGGAGGCTCGGAGCGGGGATGGCTCCGTTTCGAGCCTCCTCATTGGCTGAGGGGCTGCCACGCCCCTCGCCGGGAACAGAGTAGCCGGCACGCATGGCGTAACTGGGAATACCGTGTGGTATGGCTTGCAAATGAGCCAATCACCACACATTATTTCCTTTACGCCGCGCATGCCGGGTACTAATTTTTTAAATAGCGCCCCATTCTTCAATAAATACAAAACCGTTATATGAGCTTGTAATCTCATCATCTGGACATTGCTGCTATTAAATACCAAATATTGCCTACAAAATCGAGGAACTCAAACAATGTTCACGTTTTGTTATCATAAGATCTGGTATTGACAACCCCAGGTGCTCACACCATTGATGTCCAATTCCCAGTGTCACACCAGTGACCACTTCACACACCAGTGGCAGGTTCTTTTATGCCAAATTACCATAGCAGTGGCAGAATCCATTTTGGCAAATCAGGGGAACAGTGTCAGGGTACATTATGCACAGTAAGTACAATTACATCCAATGCCATTATGTCTATTTAGTTTCCCATGAATATGCAGGATTAAACACGCATATGGAGGGTTCCCAAACCAACCAAGGAAGTCCCAGCGGGTGTTCTTCCCATAGAAATGTTTAAAAATAATGAGTCACAATAGTGAATGTCTCTGCATATTTACAGTAAACATTTGGGCAACAAGCCACACAGTTTGCTCTTGGTTTTGTAGAATAACACATAAACAAATATATACAATTTACAAACAGTGTATAGCAGCATTTGTTCCACTTATTTCCATAATGCATTTGCCCACAATCTATGCCAGCATTAAAAAAAAAAACATTTCCATATGCATACATATCCATGCCAGTTTTACCATATATGAACATACCCCTGTTGGCTTTTCCAGTAAAAAGCTATCATGCCACAGTAAGAAAATGTGCCTGGTTTTGCGGCACCACTGTAGGAAAGTTGAGCCACCTAACAACATATCATATTTGTTTTACCCTAATGCCCAGTAAAAATGCCATGACATGGTATGAAAATATAACCACATTGCCTGCACCAAGGTCACTCTAGCCATACAATAACATGTATTATGTTTGTCTCACCCTCAATGCGCAGTAAAAATGGTATGCAAAAGTAAGAAACAATACCAAAACTGACTGTGTGGGGTTTAATCACAGCCCTAACAAATATTACTGAAAGGCCCACTGGTGAATGAAAAGCCTGCCTTCTAATTTCAATACTGCTAAATGTGCCTAGCAAATATCAATATAGGTATATCTGCAGTCTGCACAAGGAACATTATAACATGAAAAAGGTACATCACTGTGTTGGCTGAGACAAACAGCAGCATTTTTCATAATGAGCATTCTGTAAATAAAAATGCTTTTGTGGTTAATCGGTGAAAGCAGCCCTTCTGTGGGGTTTAATGAAAGGCTCCAAACCAGGTAAACTGAGGGTCCCCCTGAAAGAATTACCTGCCAGCATTATTAACAAAACATTCACACTTAAAATGGGCCTATTAAGGCAGACTTTGGGGTTTCTGCAAGGAAAACAATGAAGTGCCCTGTGAGAAAGTCCTACATGTCACTACAAAAGGAAAAGCAGCATTTTAATTCACAGTGGTAGAAGAAATGCAAAGGCCCATTTCTCATGGAAAGAAGGAGTTTCAAACACTGACACCAAGATGACTTACATGGGAGTTTGCAGTTTAAAGCAAGATATGAGAAAAATGTTCCCCTGTTAACTTAAAGATCCCAGGGAAAAGACACAATGTTTGTTGACGAGATGTAATGTATATTATGCTTCACATGCAAAATAACCGGCACACATTTGAAAAGAAAAGCCCACTTTGTTTCCATGAAAGGTTCCTGTAGGCTCGAGGCAGACCCTTTTGCTTTTTGTGGGGCAAATGCCACAAATGACTCCCCCACTGAAAGCCTGGCTTGCATCCCAGCTTTTTACAACAACAATAATGTGTGCCCACTAAGGGCGTTCAAAGCAAATCTCCCCATACTGGGAGTCTCTGAAAGCTCATTTATGTGCAGGGAAGATGACCTAGCTGGTGCATGACCAGAATTTAGGGGGGAGGTGTAAAAGCATAGGCTGCAATCAAGATTGAACTCTGACAAGAAAATACAGGAAAATAGAAGCTTTCCAGATCGAAATGGCAGTCCCCTTCAGATAAGAGGACAGGATGCCAGATGTCTACAGTGGGGGATCTCTGTGTTGGCTGGTGCATCCCATGTATTTACTATCAACAGCTTACACTACAAACAACAAAGAGACTATTAAAAAAAAATCTATGGTAACAGGCTGGCCTACAGTTGCAAATGGCCTGGAGACCAGAAAGCTAGAATTTGCATAACATGAATATTTGCTATTAATTTAAAAGGATGCTTATCATTTAGGCATTTTCCTCAGCAACCATAAGTCATACTACCGTCATTTGTGTGTCACCTTTTAGATAATTTCCAGGCAATTCTGTTGAAATAAAATTCATCCACGTGTGGCATAGGGAATTGTAATGACCAGCTAAAAGGTGTTCCTGGCTGGGCTGGCATATCCCAAATTTGAGAATGGGTGTGTTGATGGAGGGTAAATTAGGAATGTGGGGAGTAAATTACATGTTCCTAAATATGACCCGGCTATTGTCTTATTAAATTCTCCATGATTCGCTGAAGCGGAATATATATATATATGTATATATATATTATGGCAGTTGCTAGTATATCACATTGTTTTTGACACATAATTAGATGTTTGTCAAAGGTTGACATGAAAGGAAAAGGGGATTGCAAATGCAAATTGGCATATGTCTACTACAGACTCCTAAACTGATCCTTAGAGCCAGGCTGGACTTGGGAGTAGAGAGTAGAGTAACTGTCCAATCCTGGTTGCGAGAACTCTTGCAGGGAACTGCTGATATTGAGATCTTGATGGTGCCATCACTGGTATATAAAATGGATGCACTGTGAGTGGAGGGAGAGAGCTGCTGAAATTTACCATCTGACAGCCGCAAGTAAACACAAAAGGAGATTTTTCTGAAATTGCATCTGGATGGAGTGTTCTATTGCTGGGAAGGCCTAAACTCTAACTAGGTGCTATATTGAAGAGCTGAGGATCAGATCACCCCTGAGAGTGGAGTGACCCAACCACTGCCCTGTCCTCCAAGAGGGTACTGAAATGTAGCTGGCTTTCCTGAACTTTAAACAGAGGTGTTCAATGTAAGTAGAATGAACCCAGTTGAAACCAAAAGGTTGGGGAATATGCTGGCCTTGAATCCTTTACCTTTATAGTGGGAGTGGGCGGGGGAAAACTGTATAGATCTTTAGCCTATCTTACTAAAAATATTAATTTTGTGTGCTGAAAACTATATCCTGCAATTTAATAGGGCAATATTTCTGTTTGGCTTCCCTAACACAGGCCTTTATGTGGAGGGGGCCTGAAAATATATAATTCATATATCATCCTAATTGTTACTGTCCCACTTCCCCTAACACATGCCTTTAAGTGGAGGGGGGCTGAAAAGCCCACATTCTTAAATCATCCCAATTTTTACTGACCAACTTCCCCAACACAGACCTTTAAATGAGGGGGGTCTGAAAACAAACCACTAAATCACCCTGTGTTTATTTTAAAGCAAATGTGTGGGTGAAATCACAATTGCCATCTACATTTGTACCAATCTTTAAACCAAACATCTAGCCTTTTAAGCACGCAGGAAAATCAAAATTGTACAGCACAATATATATAAATTGTTTTTGTTCATTGACCAGTGTTGATAATTTCTGGAAGTGAAATTGGGATAGAGCAAAGTATTGTGATTTGTGTTTTCCCAATCAACATGTGTGATTTATTTGTGTAACAAGAAGTTTAATTTGGAGCCACGAAGAAGGTGGCATGTGTCATTTTAGTGTGAGCTCCATTATTTATCATTAGAATAAATACACATATATTTCCTATACTCCTGCCTGGTTCTTGGCACACTGTGGAAAAGGGGGGATATTTCTGTGACTCTATATTAGTCTTCAGTAAGGCCAACTCTAAAACCTTAAGCGAGTATTGCAGGACCCCGTGATTGGTGGTGTGAAAGAACTCCCCAGGTTAATGGTGGTCTCAATATAACACAACACTTCGCTTTCAGTTTTGCCACACGAAGAAAAATACTGGAAGTGCAACACACAGAAAATACCCTGATTCAAAAATGCATTTCACCATAACAGAATGATGCAAACTGCTTAAAGAAGTAAAATGTGATACTGAGAGGAGAAGGCAACTATTGAAAAGGCAATTTGGTTTTCATAGGCCACATGTAAATCTCATTTAGACCCAAGACAGACCAATGTTCCTTGTCATAGGGCAGAATGCTCAAGTGCCTTCCCCCACTGTAGACTGTGTGGCTCCTTATGTGGAAGTGAGATCGCTGTGAAACTGCCACACAGGACCACCTTGAGTGGGGGAAAATGCTTGAAAATGCAGAATCTTAGATCAAAATTATGGTTGACTCAAGATTACCAGGACAGAATGCCAGATGGCAGCATGGCCTCACGACATCACATGGCAGAGGTGAATTATCTGCTGCAGGATACGTATCTCTTTAGCCCATTATCGCTAAAGGACAAGGACAAAAGGCTAATGTTTTTACCACAGCATGACTCAACATTGCAGCCTGCAGACTCTGAACCACGTGATTTCAAGGAAATGAAATTCAGCAGAGCTAATGTGAACTGAAACTAGCTGTGGAATTAATGGGAGAATATGCAGCATTCATGATGCCATTGTATTGCCCATAGAACCACATTCTAGTGAATTCCTCTATCATTTTAAGGCCTTTAAAGGTCATCCAGGTGTCATATTAAATATCATTTCACAGCGGTTCTGTGGGGGTAATGTGCATACAAATCTTAATTTTAGAACTCTGGTACCAAGCTAAAAGGTAATCACAGCTTCCCAGAAAGTGGGAAAAAGCTTAAATTCGGGACAACAGTGGCTAAGTGAGTTACACAACTTGTGGTAAAGTTAGATGATAATCACTGATATCGTTTTCATTTAATTGAGGAAAAACCACCAATTGCGCATGCAACATGGTGCAAACACGTGAATCATGACACCCAGTCCGCCATGATTTGCTGAGTTTAGAAATATATATATTGTTGCAGGTAAATGGACATTTTTGGGTGAGAAATCCAAACAGTTTAAATGAAAATATTTTTGGGTGGATTCATCCTTGGTATCAGCTACACTTTAGAACTCCAAAGCCTATCAGGGCAGAGAGGGGTTGGACCTTGGGGCGGAGAAGAGAATGAATGTCCAATGAAAATTCAGAACTAATATGTCAACACATCCTGATCTCAGGATTTGGGGGGGTGACTGATGGAGTAAAAAGCCGAACAGAGGGACAGAATGGGAGATATTCTGAATAAATACCACCTTGGTAGGAGAGCTGCCAAACATCTTGAAAGAGTACTGCCCCTGGGGGTATCCCAAGACAACTACCTACAACCATCCTGGGTGGAGAGGCCTTAACATTGAGATGCCTTAAACTTTACCTGGGGGAGAGAAACTGGAGAAGCCAATAACTGGGTGAAGTGGTGTCAGGTTTGATAGGAGCAAGCGGATTATCTTCTATGTCTGATATATCAATGTCCACCTCCCCTTTCTCCTCACCTGTCTCTTCCGGAACAAGTTCTCGTCTGGAGGTCTTGTTCTTGGGTCTTTTCTTCTTTGTGAAGAGATATGGCCGTCCGCGGGAAGAAGCCACCCTGATTCCCTGATAAACAGGGAAGCAGTCAGCTCCCGTCCCGCAGGAACCAATACGAGAGGAAAAAAGCAGCCGCTTAAAAAAAACTCTCTACGGATGTAGCTGGTACTGATGCCGTTCAGGAAGCGATGACAAATGTCGTCCGGAATTGCAGGTAAGACGAGCAGAAGCAGCAGAAAACCTCGGAGATGAAGGTAAGTTCCTCAATGCCGCTGAGGACCGGAGATTCCGGACTGCAGAATAGCTGATACTGAGCAAGGAGCAGTGCAAAGGACTAGTGGAAAATCAGGAACTGCTGAAGGACTGCAAAGGAAGCACTGGCAGGGACCAGGGAAGCGGTCCGAGAGAAAAGAAGGAAGGGAGAGACCCAATACGGTACGGGAACCGTAAGGACGGGGATAACAGAGAAGGAGAAGGGAGGAGGAGAATGCACAGAGGGAAGAATCCGCGCGAGGAACAGCGGAAAAACAACAGGTACGGAGCAAGGTAAGAAGTAGAATGGCAACAAAGCGAAAGGAAACAAAGTTGCAACGCACAGAGCCCAGAGAGGGGCGTGGCTAAATACGGAAAAGAGAAAACAAGAGAAAAGACTAGACCGTCAAACCAGGAAGTGAAAGAAAAAACACGGGACAGTCTAATGGCGCTGCCAACGCCAAGCCTTCCATAGCCGCCAGCGACCACCAAAAGACGGCAGCATGACAGTATGCTCCCTCCCAAGGGACACCCTCCCCGGCTTACCCGGGAACAGGCGGTGAAATCGTTGAACCAAAGCCGGAGCGTGCACATGAGACACCGGTTCCCAGGAGTCCTCCGAGTGAGGATACCCCCTCCAATGGATCAAATACTCCAAGCGACCCCGCCGATAGCGGGAGTCACGAACGGAGGCCACCTCATACTCATCGGAAGGAATCACCGTGGGGACCGGATCCCGTGGCAAAGGGCGATGATAGGGATCTCCCTTGCATTCCCTCAGGAGAGAGGAGTGGAAAACAGGATGGAGACGGTGCATGTGCTTGGGCAACAGGAGGCGGAAGGCCACCGGGTTGATCCGGCGAAGTATAGGAAAAGGACCCAGGTAACGGGGAGACAGTTTAGAGGGGTGAAGCCAGCGAGGCAGATACCTAGTAGACAACCAGACCTTGGTGCCCCTCCGCCATGCCGGAACGGGCAAGCGCTTAAGATTACAGTACGATCGATATCAAAGACTGCTTGCCCGCAAACATCCGGCGGCCGACTTGTGGGCCTCCGAGATACTGGTAAGTAGGGCATCCACGGATGGAGTGGTGGAAGGGGGAAAGGAGAGAGAAGGAGTAAAGCTGGGATGGAAACCATAGGAACAAAAAAAAGGACTGAGACCAGTGGCACTGTGCTCGGCATTGTTATAAGCAAATTCTGCCGTGGCCAGCAGACTAACCCAATTATCCTGTTGGGCATTTGTGAAGCACCTAAGATACTGCTCCAGTGTGGCATTGGTTCTTTCTGTCTGCCCGTTAGTCTGCGGGTGGAAGCCTGACGATAAGGCACATTCAATTCCCAATCTATCACAAAGCTCCTTCCAGAACCTTGAAGTATATTGAGAACCTCTGTCGGAAATAATCTTGTCCGGAGTACCATGCAAACGAAATATTTCTCTGGCAAATACAGCCGCCATCTCGGCGGCAGTGGGAAGACCAGCCAAGGGAGTGAAATGTGCCATCTTGGTGAAGCAGTCGATGGTTACCATGATGCACGAACAACCTTCCGAGGGTGGCAGATCCACAATAAAATCCGTGGAAATAAGGCTCCAAGGTCTCTTAGCAAGATCCTGCTGTTGGAGAAACCAATCGACTTCTGAGTGCAATGTTTGGATCGACAGCATACAGGACATGACTTGACGTAGGTTGAAACTTCTTTGGCCATGCCGGGCCACCAAAACCTGCGACAAAGCAATTCCAGAGTGTTCTTAACACCTCTGTGACCCGCCGTTGGGTCATCATGACACCACTTTAACGCCGAATGACGGGTGAATCTGTCTGGCAGGAATAATCGCTGTTGCTTAAAACATAAGCCATCTTGAATGGATATGTTCTTTGAGAGAGGAGAGCCAGAAAACATGCTGGTAGACTGTGTGGCCTTGCGAACCCTTTCCAAGAAAGACTCCACCGTACAGATTACCTTGACTTCAGGAAGCATGAGACTAGGGTATTCCTTCTGAGACATGTCTGGATAAGGCCTTCTAGAAAGGGCATCAGCTAGGATGTTCTTGGATCCTGGCAAGTAGGTCAATGTGAAATCATATTGGGAGAAAAAATGCGCCCAACGGGCCTGACGGGAGTTGACACATTCCATCTTTTGCAGAATTTTAAGATTCTTGTGGTCAGTTCTGATTTCAAAGGGGTGGTTAGCCCCTTGTAGGAGATGTCTCCATTCTTCGCATGCGGATTTCATGGCCAAGAGTTCTTTTTCTATTACCGAATAGTGTGTCTGGCTGTCATTCAACGTCTTGGACATGTAGGCAACAGGATATTCCAAACCTTCATGTTCCTGTAGAAGAGCTGCACCAATCGCAGCGGAGGAGGCATCAGTTTCTACAATGAATCTTAGACTTTGATCTGGTTGATGAAGTACCGGGGCAGAGCAAAATTCCTCCTTCAGTTGTTGGAAAGCCAAGCTTGCCTCAGAAGACCAGACAAAGGGCATTGAAGACGTTTTTTAACAGCTTTGTAATGGGAAGGACTCGATCCAAGAAACCTTGGATGAATTTGCGGTAAAAATTAGCTAGCCCTAGAAACCTTTGAACGTCCTTTATGGAATAGGGTGTGGGCCATTGCAGTATGGCGTCGATCTTAGCGGGATCCATTCGGATTCCCTCCGAGGACAGGATGAAGCCAAGATAGTTTACCTCAGATGCTTGAAAGACGCACTTATCCGCATTGACCTTAAGTAGGTTGTCTTGCAGTCTTTGAAGAACTTGGTGAAGGTGATTAGAATGGAGTTGGGCGTCCTTAGAATAAACCAGGATATTGTCAAGGTAGACGATGGCACAATGAAAAAGCAGATCAGAAAAGGTGCGGTCCATGAATCTTTGAAAAATCGATGGAGCGTTGACCAGACCAAAGGGCATGACACAATACTCGTAGTGTCTGAAAGGAGTGCGAAAAGCAGTCTTCCATTCGTCGCCTGAGCGTATCCGCAAAAGGTGGTAGGCTCTTCTTAAATCGATCTTAGAAAAGATTTTAGCCCCTTGAACTGCTTCCAGAATGTCTCCGATCAGCGGCATGGGATACCTATCCCTTAGCGTGACTTGGTTGAGGCCCCTGTAATCGATACAAGGTTGAAGTTCATTAGAACCTTTCTTCGGAACAAAAAAAAGCAAAGCCCCAGTGGGAGAGAATGAAGGTCGGATCAGGCCATGATGTGAATTAGAATCCAGATATTCCTTGAGAGCCTTCTTTTCCTTGAGGGAAAGAGAAAACATTTGCCCAAAAGGAACAACCGCATTGGGCTGGAGAATGATTTGACAATCTTCTGGTCTATGAGGAGGTAACTCCTGAGGGCCATCGTCCGTGAACACCTCCTGATAGCGGAGATAATCTTTGGGGATGCTATTTACCTTCAACACATCTGATCTGGAGACTAGTTCTGGAATAATGTGGACAGAAGTATGCAGGGTCTGCGTAGAACATGACTGACGACAAAATGTTGAAGTAAATGACAGCTGATTCTTTGTCCAATCAATGATCGGGTTATGCTTCCGAAGCCAAGAGACCCCCAAGATCACTGGAAAATGTGCTACTCGGATCAGGTCGAATTGAATGGTTTCGCTGTGATGGAGGATCTTCATCTGCATAGGAGGAGTGGTATGGGTAATGAGACCCGAGCTCAGGGGTTTACCATCAACTCCTTCCACCTTTTGGTCCTCATCTTTCTGCAAACGACGAATGCCGGCCTTGTCAGCCCAAACCAAGTCCATAAAGCAACCTGCAGCGCCGCAGTCCAGTAGTGCCAGGACCTCATAGGACTGCTGAGAGATGAACAACTCAACTCCAGCTACCATGAGACGGTTGTCTTCTGTGGTATTCATGGGTGTTACTGATAAAGAAACAAAGGGACCAGGAAATCCCCCTCGGTAACTTGTCCCTACTAGCTGCGAGGAATGGCGTTTCCCGATCGTCGTGGTGGTACATCAGGACAGTCCCTAAGAATGTGCTGGTTGGATCCACAATACATACACAGGTTGTTCTCCCTGCGTCTTCTTCTTTCTTCCAAGGTAAGTGGCCCTCGAGTAGTCCCAATCTGCATTGGTTCCTCTTTCGACAGACAGGTAGGAGAGGGGGAGGTAATTCCAGGATCAGCCGTAGCAGGAAAGCCACGGTGTTTTCGACGTTCAGACCGCCGCTCTGAAAGGCGGAAATCCAGCTGTACCACTGTAGACCACAAGTCGGTTAACGTAGCAGGTCTGGTTACCCTTGCCAATTCGTCCTTAAGGTCTTCCCTCAATCCTCGACGAAAAATGGTGTACTGGGCGTTCTCTTGCCAGCCTGCGTCTGCAGCCACCCATTTAAAGCGGGAGATTTAGGACAGAAGATCTGAATTTCCCTGTCGAATATCAAGTAACTGTTCGCTGGCAACTACCGCAGTCTCTTGCCTTTCAAAGGCCAATTTGAACTGGGCGGTGAACCCGGCGTAATCGTGTAGTAACGGGCTGGCACCGGTCACAAGTGGAGTAGCCCAGGAAAGAGCATTGCCCGTAAGATTAGAAATCAGAAAACCTATGCGGGCTGTATCTGAGGCATAGGTCTGAGGTCTGAAGGTGAAGTAGATTACGCAAGCCTCCATGAATTCTTTAAATCTATTAGGTGAACCATCATATTTACCGCAGGCTAAAGGCATGGGAGGTAGATCACTCCGGGACTGTTCGAAGTGGTCGACTCGCTGTCTCAGAGCAGTGTTTTCGGCCTTCACAGCCTGTAATTCTAATGTCATATTCTGCATTGCTGTAAGCAGCTCTTGGGCCTGTTCCGGGGTAGTCATTGATATCTCTTTTTGGGCGTTGCAAACTGTCAGGTTTGATAGGAGCAAGCGGATTATCTTCTATGTCTGATATATCAATGTCCACCTCCCCTTTATCCTCACCTGTCTCTTCCGGAACAAGTTCTCGTCTGGAGGTCTTGTTCTTGGGTCTTTTCTTCTTTGTGAAGAGATACGGCCGTCCGCGGGAAGAAGCCACCCTGATTCCCTGATAAACAGGGAAGCAGCCGGCTCCCGTCCCGCAGGAACCAATACGAGAGGAAAAAAGCAGCCGCTTAAAAAAACCTCTCTACGGATGTAGCTGGTACTGATGCCGTTCAGGAAGCAATGACAAATGTCGTCCGGAATTGCAGGTAAGACGAGCAGAAGCAACAGAAAACCTCGGAGATGAAGGTAAGTTCCTCAATGCCGCTGAGGACCGGAGATTCCGGACTGCAGAATAGCTGGTACTGAGCAAGGAGCAGTGCAAAGGACTAGTGGAAAATCAGGAACTGCTGAAGGACTGCAAAGGAAGCACTGGCAAGGACCAGGGAAGCGGTCCGAGAGAAAAGAAGGAAGGGAGAGACCCAATACGGTACGGGAACCGTAAGGACGGAGATAACAGAGAAGGAGAAGGGAGGAGGAGATTGCACGGAGGGAAGAATCCGCGCGAGGAACAGCGGAAAAACAACAGGTACGGAGCAAGGTAAGAAGTAGCACGGCAACAAAGTAAAAGGAAACAAAGTTGCAACGCACAGAGCCCAGAGAGGGGCGTGGCTAAATACGGAAAAGAGAAAACAAGAGAAAAGACTAGACCGTCAAACCAGGAAGTGAAAGAAAAAACACGGGACAGTCTAATGGCGCCGCCAACGCCAAGCCTTTCATAGCTGCCAGCGACCACCAAAAGACAGCGGCATGACAAGTGGCCAGACCCTGTGGGTTCACAGAAAAGCCTGGCTGTCCTTCCTAGGCACCCCAAAACAGAGGTCCAATGTAAGTAGAATTGATCCCGTTGAAACTAAACATGTGGGGAGATCTGCCTGCCTTAATAGTGGGTCAGGGGGAAACGGTGTAGACCCATAGCATATTTGACAAAATATTAATTTTATTAATTCCCAAATAGATTGATGCAGGGGAGAGCTTGGAAGTGTTCAGAACTTGTAACCTTTTTCCCTGCTGGGATACAGTTATAGTCACATAAAGTAATTGGGGTGCCCTGGTCACAAAAAAATAAATTCATCATGGCCACAATTCCCAACCCTTGGCTTCAAAACAGAAAGGCGTCCTTGCAACAAAAAAGAAATTGATAATTGCCACCATTCCCAACCTTGACTTTAAAACCGAAAGGTATCCTTGCCACAAAAACGAGACTGCCAATTGTCACCACTCTTTCAACATTGTATTTAACAAAGGATTGCCACTAGCCCAAAAATGAAATTTCCCCACTCCATAGACCAGGCTGTTACACAGAGGGTTGCTGCATGTAATTGATGCCTGGGTTTTCTTTGCCGGGGGGAGAAGTGCTTTGCAAAGTGAAACTAGTGCAATTTCCATTGAACAATATACACTATCTCCTGAGAGTGAGTATGTGAGCCTGAGAAAGCAAAAAGCAGAAAGAGTTTGCACTGCTTTTGGGTGACAAGGAAACAGGGTGCTATTTGCCACATGCATCTTTAAAAATCTATGTTTTCTAAACTGCAAGCATTTCCGAGTGTGCAGGGGAACCGCATGTATCCAGCCTTGTGCATGAATGTGTAACTTATTTTCAAAGAAGAATTGTGCCTGTGTTTTAAAACGAAACCCTTATCAAGAAATGCTAAGGCTTATGCTCTAGTATCATGCTGCGTTATTATTATTTCATTTTGATACCAAAGGGGTTCATGGGACAGGAGTTTTGAGCTGTTTATGCAGCCTGTGTTCTATGTACCTCAAACAAAAAGGAGAAAGTAGTTTATGTTTTGAAATCTTGTTTGGTGCCACAGAGAAGGTGGCATGTGTAACTGTTTAGTGGAAGATTTATTGAACCTATGCTTTAAATAAATATACATTCTTCCTGTACACCGGCCTGTTTCTTGACTCATTGTTGGCACAATGCGAGGGATCCAATTTGCAGTGATTTGCCTGCGGCTGAAAGTACCGGGGGCAAAACGTTCACATGAGAAAGGTGTGAACTACCAAAAGTGTGCACCTTTCTCATGCGAACACACATACAAACTGACACCCACACACACAACAGACCCATAACATCCCCAATCCACCCCCTCAGCACACCCCACTCTAACAAACCCCACTTACCTTCTTACGCTGGGTTCCGCAGCACCAGTTCCCTTTCACTTCCGTGATCAGGAACCAGCGCTGCAGGGTCCTTTTCTTTTCTTTATTTTGTAACGGAAGGCTGCAGGGGTGTCCCCCGCAGCTCCCACTCACTATACCATAAAGTATAGTGAGCCAGAGGTTGCAGCGGACACCCCCGCAGCCCCTGTTTGTTTTTTTTAATCCGAAGGCTGCAGGTGTGTCCCCACAAACCCCGCTCACTATACCATGAAATGTAGTGAGCGGGGTGATGCGGGGACACCCCTGCAGCCCCTGTTTTATTTTTAAATGGAAGGCTGCGGGGTTGTCTCCCGCAACCTCTGCTCACCATACCATGAAGTATATTGAGCGGGGCGATGCAGGGGATGCCGCCGCAGCCCCCATTTTTATTTTTTACAACGCTACCAACAAAGGTTCCATCATTTGGTATTTGAACCTTTGGTGGTAGCATTTTTAGAACTTTTGGTCATTGCGACCGAGGGATCCACATGGCTCTGTATGAGTCATAAGTATGGCGTATTTAGATCCTAAAATAAGGGTATATAATGGGCTCTCTAAAGCAGGGGGGAGGAACTCCCTATGTTGAGTGTGTTACCCTTTATATCATTACAACTTCACTAATGTAGCCCAGTCTAGCCATGTAATAACACATTTTTGATTTGCTTTACCCTTAAAGCCCAGTAAACAATTCGATGACACACATTAAGAAACATAAAATTAGACTGGCTCCGCCTTAACACCTTTCTTGTTTGCTTTACCCTTGAAGCACGCAAATGATACTAGACCGCACAGTGAGAAAATGTATCCATACTGGCTTCACCTATTTAGGCCAGTCTAGTCACTAAATAACATATCATGTTTGCCTTATACTGGATGTCTAGTAAAAAATGCAATGTCACGGTAAGAAAATATATCCAGACTGACTGCACCAATGTAGGCCATTCTAGCCATATAATAAAATATTGTGTTTGCATTAGACGTGATGCCCAGTGAAAATAGAATTCCACATTTGGAAAACATGTTCAGACTGGCAGCACCAATGTAGGCTATCTAGCCATGTAAATAGCACCTGCCACCATTGCGTTATGCTTCATGCCTAGTTAAGAAGACCAAGCCCCAGTAAGCAATTATTACCAGATGGGCGGCAACAATGTAGGCCAATCTAACCATGTAATGGCATGTATCATGTTTGCTTTACACTTGAAGCTCAGTAAAAATGCCCTGCTACAGTAAGAAAATATAGGTAGACTGAATCCACCAATGTAGACTTGTCTAGCCATGTGAAAATACTTGTGTTTGTTTTAACCATGATGCCCAGTGAAACATGGCATGCCACAGAAAGAAAATGTAACCAGACTGGCCATGTTATGCAGGCCAGGACAGCCACATAAGAACACACTTCATGCTGGCTTTACCCTTGTTACCAGTACAAAATGTCTTGCCACAGAAAGAAAATACATCCAGTCTGATCATCATGGCTCAAATAAGACCTCATGCACAATCACACAAATCTGACACCTTCTCCCCAGCAAACATATTCACTTGTATATCCAAACAACATTTATACAAATGTATCTATGCACCCAAACAGCATTCATACACTCCTTTTCACTCTCTCGCTCAAAATACAAATTACACTCTGTCCTTCCCATACACACCCATACAATATACCCTTCCCCAGTCACATGTGAACCCCAACAGCATACACAAATTATTTTGCACATGGATAGACATGCCTAAACGCATACACACATTATACCTTTGTTTTACTTACCTGCAGCCCCGGTCCAGACTCTGTTCTGCCTCAGGCTCCCATGATGGCAGAGAAAGCTTCCTGGTTCCTGCACATGTGCCATATAGCTGAAGCAGCTCTACTCTATCCCCAGGCTCTGTGAAAGTATGGGGAGGCACTGAAGTGCTCTGTAGGCACATTCAGGCCTGCAGTACCCCAACCAGCATCCCCAATGAGCCATGTAAGGTTAGGAAAGCAAAACACCCATGTTCTTGGATCTCCCAGTAGTCATGTGCACTGGTTTACTGAAAAGTGTATAAGAGATACCACCTTAGGAAACGCCACGGGTTTGGGCAGACAGCTAAGCCTGGGCAGGGTGTTTACAGTCTGGGGGGTCAGGGGATGAGTGGTTTTGAAACTGGGTCAGAGGAATCATTCACATTGATGGGGCTGGGAGAGGCTTGTGGAGACTAAAGAGCAAATGTTTCTGAAAAAAGGGTTCAGAGTGATAGGTAAACCGGCAGCACTGGGCTTTAATTGTGCAATTAAGTGATCTAGGAGAGGAAGAGGCACTGGTGGTTCTGTAGGAATGTAATTTGGGGGTCACCAGGGTTTTCAGCCGTGACTCCTGTGGTCTCCCTTGCCACCCCTGCGGTCTCCCTTGCTACCCCTGTATTAAAAAATATATTCCAATATTAAACAGCATGCAAAACGCTGAGAAGGACTCCACACAGAGTGTTCCAAGTTGCAATCACGGGAAACAATCAACAAAGACTGCGCACAGTTTGCATGTCGTTTAGACAACCTTTATTTTCATTTTGCGCAGTAAAAAAATCAAATTGGCCCAGTAAAAGTCTCTTGCCAGACGGCTTGTGCCTAGTGGCTTGTTCACAGTTACCTTTCACCGGCAGGAAGTTCATTTTTTATAAAAAACACCACAGTGAAAACATAGAGAAGGTGACTTGCAGAGTAAACACCATGGCTAGTGGCCATTTTGGCTTGGGCCACTGACTATGATTGCAAATCTCATAGTATTATGCCCAGTCTAAGCCCGTTCATTTCTATTGCAAATATAAATGTGTATATTGTAGTTGCGGTAAAGTGCTCTCATGGTTAGAAAGGCAGAAAAAACGTGCCTTTGAAAAGTACAAAGGCACAATGTGTAATGTTCACGATGTCAAATGTGCATTTTAACCAATAGCATGTCACTGTATCCATAATATTAAAAACGGAACCCCAACGTGCATACTTTGATCGTGCCTGTACTATAATGTACATAATTTAAAATGTCACATTTCTTCAAATCCAAAAATAAAAAGATATTCACAAAATCTTTTTCGAAATACAAAATCGATTATCATTAATAACTTTGAAAGTGCCAAGTGCATCAAAATGGAAAAGTCTTTTCCCAAACCATGGGCATTAATTGCAAAGTGCAAACAAAGGGGAAATGTATTTCTAAACCGTAGGCAAAGATTGCATGTGCATGTTGCTGTTATGGAAGATATGTCAGTAAATATATCAATTGCAAAAACGCGTTCCCATGATTAAAATTAATATCACATTCTCAAAACAACATTGTCATAGTATAAAGTGCATAGTGCATACCTAATGCATTGATAAGTATTTCAATCTGCATAGGTATTTCAATGTGCAAAAACGCATTCCTATGATTAAATTCATTTCACTTTTTTTTAAAAGAACAACATTGTCATAATATAAAGTGCATAGTGCATTCACATTACGTTTTCTGAGCAGCGTTAACATGATGTAAGGTGGATATTGTATTCCTATCAACCACATATATCATAGATGTAAAATGCCAAGACATGTTCCCATAATCTACATGCAATTATAATGCTGCAGAAATGCATTCCTATGGTTAATGTATTGTACATGGTATGGACGGGACGTATATATCAGAAGTGTGATCTAAAGTGCATGTGCAGTTATAGAACAGGAGATAAAAATCCAGGCGCTCAAAGAATCAGATTGCACTGTTTTTGGATATTCAAATGTTAGAAAATTGAATGTGAGGAGTACCGCTACTTGGATGTCATGCTAATGATAAACTACCATGAGTGGTTATAGCCACAATTATACACTATTTTGCAACAAATAAAGGTATAGACAATATTACAAGTCACCATAAAAGAGTGAGAGGTAAAAATGCATATAGCTAAAAGAAAGAAAATTAGAAATTTTACACACATAACCAAACTCAAAGGATAACAGAATATGGTCATTCAAATTCATAACCTTCCTGGGCTTTCTATACTACATGTAATAGAATACTTATGTTCCCAGGAAGGTATAGAGCTCCTCATCAATGTTATGGCCAACAGTGATCTTGCTCTCATAATCGAGAATAAATTTAGTCTCTTCTTGCCAGTGTATTCTCTCATTGTCTCCTCCTCTGGGGCCAGGAATGACCTTATGTATACCAAAGGCTGCATCTCCATTGTGGATTTCAGAGAAATGTTTCGCCATCCGATAGGTATACTCTTTATTGATGATAGCTCTGATGTGTTGTAGGATACGTACCTTTAATTTACATTTAGTACTTCCGATGCACCATTTGAGACATGGCCACACCAAGACATACACCAGCAACTCTGATTCGCATGTGATTTTACTTTTTATGTGAACCAGATGTTTCAATATAGGATGGACATAACTTTTGCAGATTCTTGCATATTTGCAAATTTGACACCTGATACATTTGAAGTAGCCACTCCTGTTGTGGAAAGCCAATGGGGCTTGTATCTTTCTTTTCCACAGCCATGTAGCTGTTCACCAGTAGATCTTTAATAGATGTACTTTTACGAAAAGTAATGTCAGGATGGTCATTTAATAAACTCCCTATATCTTTATCCGCTTTCAACACTTTCCAGTATTTGTTAATTATCCGTTTTATAATTTTAGAGTGGCTTCCAAATGTCATAATGAGTCTGGTGGTGTTTTCTTCTTCTTCTTGGGCTAGGTCTGTTTTTCATGTAATTACGATCTTTTGTCTGTTCATTTCTCGGACCTTCAAATATGCCATTTCAATAATCTTTTTCAGGTGCTGTTGTTGTAGGAAGTTTTGAGCAGTTACTTTGCTTGCTAAATCAAAATCTGTGATATTACTACAATTGCGTCTGATACGGATAAATTCACCATGTGGGATACTCCATAATAGAGTCTTGGGATGCGCACTGTTGGCATGTAGCGGGATGTTAGCGCCTGTAATCTTTCTGTATAAATTAGACTAAATTTTTTGTCCCTCTATCTTGACCTGCACATCTAGGAACACAATAGATTGATGGCTGTGGTGTTCGGTGAATTTAAGATTTACGTTGTTGATGTTGAGTAGTTTAACAAACTCACACCACAGCTCAGAGGTGTCGTCCCAAATGATTAATAAATTGTCAATGTAGCGGAGCCACAATACGATTTTCTCAGTATATTTTTCATTAGCTTCTGCCAATACTGTTGTCTTCTCCCAATGCCCCATCATTAAGTTCGCATAAGGTGGTGTGAAGGCCGAACCCATCGCAGTTCCCTGGATTTGGTGAAAGGTCTCACTGTTGAAATAAAGATGTTGTCCAAGCACATTTTAATCATCTCAAGGATCATCTGCGAATGTTGTAGGTGATTCAGAGATCTAGTGTTGAGAAAGTTTTGGCAGGCGAGAATCCTATCATTGTGTTTAATAGACGTGTACAGGGACACCACGTCCATGGTTGCCAATAGGTAGGTGGGTTCCCAGAGAAGTTTGTCAATTTTCAATAAGAAATCCGTGGTGTCCCTCACATATGATGGTAATGGGGATACGAAGATGCGGAGGACCTCATCTACAAATTTGGACATATGTTCAAATAGTGACCCGCACAGTGTCACTATCGGTCTCCCAGGTGGTTTGAGGGATTCTTATGGACTTTGGGGAGGAAGTAGATGGTGGGAATGACAGAGTTCTTCGAGAATAGGAATTTCACCATTTCTTCCTCAAGGATGTCTGCCTTTTGCCACTTGGTTAGGAAGGTACATACTTCTTTTTCCATTTGCTTGATAGGGTTATTGCTTAACCGTTCGTAGCAATTCACATCATTAAGTTGTTTGTAAGCTTCAGGAATGTAGTCGCATTTATTCATTATGACTATGTTGCAACCCTTGTCCGCTGGTTTTATTATGTATTTATCCAGCTTCGCAATGTCTGTTTGCACTTTTTGTTGTTTTTTCGACAAATTGCTCCGGGGTTGTCGATGAATTTTTCTTCTTTCTTCTTTTAAGCCATCAATTACTACATTAAGAAAAGCTTTGATGTGGCTATTCTGGGCACTTTGCGGGTTAAATTTGGATTTGCACCTTAATTTACTAGTTGATGGCCAATCTGTGCAGATGCCAAGTCTCTCCAAGTTGGTAGCAAATTCATTGCTCTTCGTGTGACTTTCCTGTGCTAAGTCATCAAGAGTTATCAAAGTGTCGATTTCTGCAATTGTAATTTCCGTCTTCCCCTCTAGAATTTCTTTTGGCTTCTTTTTGTATGTTTAAGTGGCAAAAGATGTCTTGAGTCACAGTTTACGAATAAATCTATCCAGGTCTATCCTTGTTTGCACATAATCGAAACTAGCAAGTGGACAGAAATTCAGTCCTAGTTTCAGTATTTTCATAAGCACTCAGTAAGGGTTGGAGCTGACAGTGACATGTGGTGTGTGTCACATGCCACGTTCAGCTCCAACCCCTTCGCCTCCAGCTTCCTCACGGTTCATATACAGGAACTGTGAAGCTCTCCCAGCTTCCTGGTTCCTGTTTTTGAGCAGCAGGGAAGAGCTGAGGGTGGCCTGGGGTGACAGACCGAAGCTGGAAAACAGGTAAGAAGGTTTTTTTTTAAAAATGTGATGTGTATTTTGCATGTGCAATGGGTCACTAAGTGGTGGGTGAATGAGAAGAAAGGTGATAGTGTGCGTGTTTGAATGTTCTAGGTGGGTGTGTGCCTGTGTGGAAAATTCAGTGAGTAGATGTAAGAGAATTTTCATGAGTGATTGATTAGTGAGTGAATGAGTAGGAATGTGATAGTGTGTTTTTGAATGTTTTGTGTGGGTGGGTGCCTGTGTAGCTAATGCAGTGAGAGTGGATGTAAGAGAAGGTGTATGAGTGAGTGACTGGTGGGTGAATGAGTGTGAATGTGATAGTGTGTTTCAATGTTCTGGATGGATACGTTTCTGTGTGGAGAATACAGTGTGAGTGGACGCGAGATAAGGTGTATGGGTCAGTGAGTGGTGGGTGAATGAGTAGGAGTGTCATACTGTGTGTTTGAATGTTCTGGATGGGTGTCTTCCTGTGTGGAGAATACAGCGCACGTGGATGTGAGAGGTCTATGGATGCATGAATGGTGCGTGAGTGAGTAAGAATGTGAGTGTGTTTGTGTGTAAATGTTCTGGATGGGTGGCGGTGCAAGTGTATGTGAGAGAAGGTATATGGGTGAGTGACTGGTGGGAGAATGGGGTTGAATGTGATTGTGTGTGTGAATGTTCTGGGTGGGTGGGTGCATGCCAGTGTGGTGAATGCAATGTGAATGAATGTGAGAGGAGATGTATGGGTGGGTTAAAGGGTGTGTGTGTGTTTATGTAAGGCTGTGGAAGACTGGAGATCACTAGGGCATTTTTCAGCCATCCTGTATTGACTTTGCATGTTTTACTGGTATTTTCGGGCAAAGCCAATTTCATTTGTGTTATTAGCTGGCTAGACTGCCATTTTGGTACTGCCAGTCTAGTCATTGCTTACTGTGGCATGACATTTATTAATTGCCATCTTTGATAATGCAAGCATGATATGTAGTATTACCTTGCTAGACTGACATGTTGGTGTAGCAGCCTGTATATTTCTTATTGTAGCATGACTCTTTATTAAGTGAGCCTCTATGATGAAGCAAGGCTGGTATGTGTTCTTATGGGTCTTACATTGGAACCAGTTTGGAAATGTTTTCTTATTGTGACATCTCAAAGTGAACATTAGTATGTTCTTATATGGGAATACTAGCATGGGAAATGTAGTTTTCCATCATGGAGCAACCATGGAAATGGATCGGCACAGCCAGTATTAAAATGTTTTTTATACTGGCACATATTGAAGAGACCAGCATGACAGTGCATTGGGAAATTCACTTGTTCACTTTTGGTGACTTGCATGTATTGTAATTCATTCATGAGTTACCCTACACCCTACACAACCGATTGCAAACTGTCTGGCCTTTTTCCCAAATTTTCACAGAATGTGTGCTGTGTAATGTACCATGTTAAACCCATTATTCAAAACATTTTCTCATGGGAGGGGGAAGAATCCCCCTGACCCGCCCAACCCGTTTTCGTTAGCTCAGGCTCCCTCACTATGCTCGGTCGCAATCGCATACTTGTGGCAAATATTTACATCCTCTAATAAAACAACTCATTTTGGCACCAGGCACCACCCCCTTCCTTCTAAGGTAGGTGAGACATTTAATATTTGCTTAAAAACATGGAGTTTTTTAAAAAACTTAAAAAACACTCCATCTTTCACTTGGAGTAATGCATGCCCCTGCAGCGACATAATCATCATAGACATTGTGCCCATGTGGTGGTCTGCGCCGGCTCGGGGGGTGTGATGTGCCTTGTGCTTTGTTAAGGAGCTTGTGCGGGGTGGCCTCATCGTGGCTTTCAGGGGGGGCAAATGTTGTGCTACAACACTGATTGGGCTCTGCTCACCTTGAATGCATTCAAGTGTGATGTGAATGGTTGAGAGGGGCCGCAAACTCGGCCAGGGCCCTGTTCTGGTGCAACACTGTTTAAGAAAATAAGCGCTGGACATTGAGTCTCATGGAGTGACCCACCCCCTCCCCACTTAGAATCCTTCTTGGAAAGGGCTTTGTGGAAGCTTCATTCACGGGCCACCTTGTGGGCGTCATTGAATAACACACCTCACACATAGAGCTCTGAAAATCATAGCTGCATTGAGACCCACTCTTGAGGGAAGTGCAGCCCACCCCCACACCTCACCCCGTTAAAGAAGAGCAAAGAAGAGTCATGTATCAAAGCCTAGGACATTAAGTTCTCATGTTTGGCTCTGGGTTGTGGGGGTCAACATGTGTTTGCTTGTCACATAACTTGAAGATATATGCACACAGAGATAGATGGCCTCAGGTTACACTTGAACAATAGTTTTTTTTCTATTGTAGTGGTAGCTGACTCATAGACACATTTATAACCAGGGAATTTTGTTCATACTAAATCCTGGTCAATGATTTAATTTTCAGGCCTTGCTCGTGCCGCGTTTTGCTCCTCAGTAAACAGACAGTGCACGCCTCCCCAAGCCAGTGCTTTTTAGCTTGTTTAACACATCAATGACACAGATAACTAGCACTTCTGTGTCCATTGGTCTATAGACATTTCATACACTAGCTGTAGCCTGTATAAGAGATTTCGGTTACCCTGTTACAAGTACTGTACTATGTATGTTTTACATAACATATAGGCTCCACGTCAAATCTGGAAAATGACATTCCCCTGGTGATCATGGACAAATCACGCCTCCCTCTGTGCCTCGATTCCTATATCTGGCTGAGAGTGCCTGGAAACACAGGTGTTAGACGCATCTGAGTGTCCTGTGCCATCAATTTCTATGATGTCACTTGGGGGTGGAGTCAAATGACATCCTTCCTGTGATGTCATCAGAGGTCATTGGTCATGTGATGTCACTTCCACTACCCCTTGCTGAAATTACATCCCTGTGGTGTTGCAGGGCTGGATGTTGCAGTGGTGTGACAGGCAGGTGGAAAGCAGGGGTACTGCGCCTCTCTACCATTGCTGTCAGCTGGAGAAACCACAACAGCCCTGTTCTCATCCCACCTCGCTGTATGGGCTGGTTCCTCCAGTCAGTTTTATGTGGTCTCTCTAAATCTACTTACAGTATTAAAAAATGTGATCAGGGCTTTAATATTGACTTGACTTTCGTCTGTCCCTACTGAGGTGAGGTGGCCTGAAAGGGAGCTCTGGTGATCGTGTAAGGGGTGCATCCCAGGTCCCACCCTCTCTCTCATGTATTCTGGGTTTGCATTATTTGGTAGCCTGTTGTGGTTCTCAGCTTTACAGTCTGTGTCATGGATCTGCAATAGATGCCAGCAGTGGTTTCCCTGTGACGTTTTGTATTTACATTAATCGGTCAGCAGGCCTGCTCACAGAGCAGGTCACACACTTAATGTCCCATTTGCTCCAACTGGTAATAGGGTGATTCTCCCTATCTGGGCAGATAATCAGCCAATCCCTTTCCCTATGACGCTACCTTCTCCCACTTCTGATGACCAGATTCATTCTGATGTTACTGAGGTTTCTTTCTGGGTCTGGGAAGGTGTGACTGTTTCTAAATTTGCCCTAGGACTGGCCTGCTGCAGCTCTCCCTATCACAGACATGTGATGAATCTTAAAATGGCCTACTCACTGGATAACTAATGCAAGAGCTAATCAGATTCCGAAAAGAAATCAGACCATTAGGGCTGGTATCAAGTTAGGTAAATGGTTTACTCCACAAGTGAAGGCGCAAAAGGCTGAAAATAAAAGCCTGGGAAGGGATGGGTGCCATTCCCATGATGGGGGCCGCACAAGTCAATAGAAACATCATTTACAGAAGTGTGAAATGGCCGCGTTTGCCACATAAAGAGCTTCTTGCTCTGCCAGAGTGACTGCTTCATCTAACATGCAGAAGGCCCCTCTGGCCACCGCTGATTGGGTACCTCTGTCCCCTGAGCTCTGTTACTCGATTGCCTCCTTTTTTGCTGACAAATGGACACATTAAATGTGAACTTGAAACCAGATTGTGGTAAGCAACTTCCCTGTGTCTTCTCGTATTCCTTCTTCTCTGAGTGAGCACCAGCCTTTCCCTTTTAGTTGAAAAATGCAGCACATTCCCATTGAGACCAGACTAAAAGGTGCCCTTCTGCTCACCATGGCCCTGTACTGCTTATCAAAGAGCAGCAACTGCACCTGCATTTTTATTGTTTTATTTATTTATTTAGATATTTTTTGTTTATTATAATCCTTTAACCTGTCCAATGAATAAAACATGTACACCATAGAAATAAAACTCCATTAGATCATTTGACCGCATTTTTTCAAGGTTAAAATGACCATATCACAAAAAACATCATATAGCGAAACAAACGCATACATAAACACATCATCTACATATCTTCCCTACAGAAACTTCACTGTTAAATGATCCAATTTTTTTAATTTTTGTATTGTGATTTAGTTTAAATAAAACACCCTCTTCGGATCCTGCTGTGCACAATACAGTGCTTGTGTGCACTCCACTGTTGACGCTACCTGCCTGTAATCGTTTCCCCTCTTGTCATGCGCTTTGCCTGTCCCTCCCCTCCTTGCTCCTCCTCCTCGCCCCTCGCCCCTCCCCCTTCCTCCTCCTCCTCCTTTTCCTTCCTCTCCTTCTCATGTCTGCCCCCACGACCTACCCCCTCCCCGTCAATCCCCTCCTCCCTACACTCTCCCTATTCGTCCTAACCTCATCTATCCTCCTGCTGTGAAACCAGTCAGTATCATTAACATTGCACTCTGGAATGCCAGATCCATCTGCAATAAGAAGCAGCGGCACTTCAAATGTTCTTCAGTCTCAACCTTCATTTCCTTTTCATCACGGAAGCTTGGATCCCCCTCACCAATTCCACTGTCTCTGCTTCTCTCACCACCCCCTCTTCCTCCTCTCATGTCTCTTGCCCCTCCGGTCGCGGCGGCGGCATTGGTCTCATCTTCTACCCTAAACTTCTTTCCTCCACCCCTACCCTATCTCTCCCAACCTTCTCTTCTTTTTCATATATATCTTTTCAAACCCTTCACCTACCCTCATGCTATCTCCTTCTTAATTATTTGCAGACCGCCTGGCCCTCTCTCTTCCTTTTACGAGGACCTGGATCACCTCCTCTCTCTCATCTCCCCCTCCCCCACTCGTCTCTCAGTCCTCGGTAACTTCAACCTCCCCTTCTTCAACCACTCTCATTCATCCCCTCTCCGCTCCATTCTAGACTCCAGTCTCCTCTCTCCACTCATTACTCCTCCAACCCACTCCTCTGGCTCCACTCTTGACCTTATCTTTATCTCAACCTACTCCTCCTCACCTGTCACTTCTCTACCAAAGTATCTCTCTGACCATGCCTTGCTCTTCTTCTCCCTTACTCCCTCCTTCCCTCTCTGACCACCCCTCTCCCTTCCCTCCCCTCCCTCCTTCTTTCATCGTGACCTCTACAACTTTAGCCCTTCACACTTCTTCAACTCCTGCTCTTCTTCCCTGCCCCCTCTCTCTGACTTCTCTTCTCTCCCGGGCCAACAACGCCCTCTCCTCACTGTACTCCACTATCTCCACCAACCTTGATCCTCTCTACCCACTTACTCCCTTCTACCCTTCTTGCAAACCTTCACCTTCTGTCCATGCATCGTCTTCTCCGTCACCTTGAATGACGCTGGATCAAATCCCCTTCTCTGACTAACCAATCAACCTATTTTTCATATCACTCTCTCTATGACTCCTGCCTCAACTCAGCCAAACGCTCCTACTACTCTAACCTTCTCCACTCACAAGCCTCCCACCCCCGTCGAATCTTCCAAACCCTCTCTCGCCTCCTCTCCCCTCCAACTCCTGATCCCTCTGACAACTCCACTCTCTCTCCCTCTGATTTTGTAAACTTTTTCTCATCCAAAATTCAATCCCAAAATATTCTCCTCACCCCCTCCTACGCCCCTCCTCCCCATCCTCCTCCCCTACCTCTGCTTGCATGTCCAACTTCTCTACTGTCACTTTATCTTGTGTCTCCCTTCTTCTGTCCAAAGCTCACCCAACTGCTGCCCCCTCTGACCCACTTCCCACCTCAATTATTCCTTAAATCTACCCCCTCTTCATTCCCTACTTAACTACTTTCTTCAACACATGCTTCTCCTCCTCCTCTTTTCTTTCACATTCAAACACGCCACTATCATTCCGATCCTGAAGAAACCTTCTGCTAAACCCTCTTCTCACTTCAAACTTTTATCCAATCTCGCTTCTCCCCTTCCTATCTAAACTCCTTGAGCGCCTAGCCTACTCTCAACTCTCAGCTTTTGTAACCTCTCACTCTCTTCTTCCTTTCAATCTGGTTTCCGCCCTAAACACTCCACCGAGACTGCTCTCAATCCCATACTCAATTCCCTCATTACTGCTCGCTAAGATAAGCAATCCTCTATCCTCATCCTCCTTGACCTGTCCGCTGCCTTTGATACCGTTGATCACCCTTTACTCCTCAGGACTCTGTCCTCCTCTGGCTTCAAAGGCTTTGTCCTCACCTGGCTTTTCTCTTACCTCTCCAATCGTTCCTATGTGGTCTCTTGGACCGGCCGCACCTCTTCCAACATCCCCTTGGACTATGGTGTCCCCCAAGGCTCTGTATTCAGACCTTTTCTTGTTTCTCTTTACACCTCCCTTCTTGCTCCCGTCATCTCTTCCTTCAGCATTTACCACCATTTCAACGCTTCTCCTTCTTCACTCCAGATCTTCATCACTCCTTATCTTCCTGCCTTACAGCTATTAAAAACTGGATGTTATCCCATTTTCTCTCCCTCAACACTGACAAGATGGAAGTCCTTTTCTTTCCTTCTAGCACACTCTCCCCTCCTCCTTCCATCCACTTTCCCCCTTCCAATCTCCCCATCTCTACCTATGCTCGCAATCTTGATCTCCATTTCTCTCACCTCTCGATCCTGTCGGAACCATCTCTACAACATTCACAAGATCAGATCTTCCCTCACCTTCCATGCTTCTAAACTCTTAATCTCCTCCCTCACCTTCTCCCATTTCTTCTACTGCTCTTCTCTCCTCTTTGGACTTCCTGCCTCTCATCTTTCCCCCTCAAATCCATCTACCACTCCTCTATCCGTACTCATTGTCTACATGGCCCTTGCGACTCTATTTCCTCCTCGCTCTCTCAACTTGGCTGGCTTCCCTTCCCCATCCAACTTAAATTCCAGTTCCTCTGTCTGGTCTTCAAATCACTCCACGACCTTGCTCCCCCCTATCTCTCTTCTCTCCTCTCATTTTACACTCCCTCTCGTTCTCTCCGCTCTGCTGACCACTTCTTACTAACTGTACCCTGTCACCATGTGTCGCCTCTCGCTCCGTTCCTTTCAGCTCTTGGCCCCCCTACACTGGAATCCCTTACCTCTCTCTATTCGCTCTATCCCCATCTACACCTCCTTCCGCACTTCCTTGAAAGCCCTTCTTCACTCCCCCTGGACCTTCTACCATCTCTCCTCTCCATCTCCCCGTCCCTCATACCTTCCCTTCCCCTCCCTTCACACATCCTCTTGACCTTATATCACATATTTGACTCCTTCTCTCCATTCCATCACCTCCACTTTCCAAGGAAACTGTTCTACATATTGAATCAATGGTTTATCTCATGATTGTTAACTTGCTTCTTCCATTATTGTACCTTGTTGTTATATTGTAAAGTGCTTTGGATTAAATCACTATATAAACTAAATAAACATAAACATAAACACATAAAAGAGGAAAAAAAAGAAATAGAAACGTACATTTCATCCAACCGAGAAAATTAAAAGTGAAAAAAAACGAGTACAACGGTATAACACAATAAAGCAAAATCAAAATCGGTTTCTACCACTTAAATCGTAAACATTTTTCTACAATTCATCTGCAATGAACAAGTCCCAGAATTAAAGACAGATTATCTCCCGGCATGAGTCTTGACCACAGGATCTCCTTTGAGCTGCCCGTGGAAAAACTGTGGCGTTCTTTAGGAAAAGATGACATTCTGATCAGGGTTAGACTATGGCATTGCATAGCCCACTGCTTAAGCATTTCCATACAACCACACGAATTACAGAAACGGCAGGACCTAAATTGCATGTATGTTGTGCGGACCTTAGCACATGGGAATCATTTGCCGTATACATAAAGATTGCCCAGCCTTTGCGGAAACCTTGAATATTCCTGGTAGGATGAGTAAGAACCCAAAGCCTCCAGGGTCAGTTGGAATTCATCCCTAAGCATTTTTCCCTTCAAAGCCTCCTGAATTGATTAGCAGATTTAACAGAGGATGTAGTTAGGATTTTTTGGAAATCCTCAAAGATGGAATTAGGGGTGGGGTGGAGACATTTTTGGAGAATCAGTAACTGTTTCCACTGGAATCGGGCGTTCAAGGAAATTAGATTTAGCTCATATCTCAGAATTGCACCGGGAATGGCGCTCGAGAATCCCAGCACATTTTTCCATACCATGGCCTGCATGGAATCTAAGGTGGTGTGGGATGTTTTTACCCATGCATCCAAGCCCTACCATAAAACTGTGCAGTACTGGCATGGAAAACATCATGATGGCCAGAACTCCCCAGAGAGTGCACAGGGAAAACATGAAGAATAGGCTGCCACCCATTTTTGCCTATGTTGTGAGCACAGGAGGGCACTGCCTAAAACCACCATTGGGCTACACACACAGTAGCCTGAAACCATTGGGAATGGCAATGCTGAATGCCAAAAAGCAACTGAGAACTGTGGGGAATTCATTTTCTTAATCCCAAAAATGGTTGCATTACCAGTACTCACCAGTATCAGAAAGCCGGCGTTTTAAAACCACCAGACTTTTGGGTAAAACTGAACAAATGAAACAAAATCAGACCAAGGAAAGACTTGCTAAGAGGTGGATACAATGTAAGACTATATTCTGAAATGACTTGAAGGAAGTAATTATTTAATGTATAGGTAAAAATTGTCAGTTTGATTTGAATGTAGAAAACTGGGAACAAAAAGTGACATTTAGCTGAAACCTGGCTTAATGAAACTGAATTCTGCCTGACAACTACCCTCGACAGGAGTTGAAACTGGATCAACAGCCACTCTTCCCAGGCCTAGCTGCATCCTGCCGCCCCTTGCCAAAAGGAGTTGACACCTCTCTGATTAGATTAGGGGCGGAGCACCAGGGAACTGGAAGGGACCGAACAATGCAACTTCCTTGACTCAGGCAAATGTTATATTGGGGGCGTCGTAAAATAGCTTCCTCTTGGGAGAAACTGGGGGGCAGCTGTGCCTCTGTGAACAAGCTGGCTTGGGGGAAGTGGATAAACCAGTTATTCCACCATGTGATGTGGGAAGCCACACCCCTTTTTGACCAACGCATAATTTAAAAAAAGATGGATAATTCATAGTACGGACTTGTCAGAATTATATAAGTAATACCATTATTCTTGTGATTTTCGGTGCACATTTTAAGAGGTGTTAGGACTCTGTGGTGTATTCTGGGGGGTTGCTAGCGGAAAATAGGGTCTCACTCCAAATGTCTGCATGTTAAAAATCTGACACTTCATCAATTAATGTCCATACTCCTTGCGCACATGTGTGCAATTTTGGGTAAATGTCCGATATTGCAAAACCAGTTAAAAAGCGCAAAATGTTGTCATTTTTGAATACAAGCCCCCAGGAAGATCAGAGGCGGACAAGCATGGACTATAAGGAATATATAATGTGTACATGTAATTTCAACAAATTGTGTATCTGGGAAAGATGTATTTGAATCAAATATAGATTTGTGGGCAAACTGACCAGGGGAGGATCCTCTGACCCATAAACAGACCTCATCATGATGACAATCCATTTCCTTCCCCCAATCATGGGAGAGGGGAGAATTGGGCCAATGACAAGTAGAGAGGGGCAGGCTTGGCTAGGCCCAGGCACACACCCATTTTCAAAACACATAAAAAGAGACTGCTGGGACAGGTAGAGACATTCAATTCCATTTGCTGCGGAGCATGCCGACCGACGACTTCACATCCAGAGATCCAGACTTCAAATCCATCAATCTCCAGAACCTGTAGCAGAAATTAACTCCAGAATTTGTAGCAGAGAGGCCTGAATCCACCAGCTGAATCCTCTTCAGCAGGCCTAAAAACTAACCAAACTATTCAACAGCCGGGCGAGCTGTTAGAAGTTTTGCTGAGAATTTTTGCAAGAACCTGTAGCAGTACCCAGAAAGCAGTGTTACATCCAGAATCCAGAGAGGCTAGGCCAGCAGAGCAGAGCTGACCCAGATCGCTGTGAGCAGAACCGGTGCCTGATTGACCCGCCGAGCAGACAGAACCGCAGCCGGACGTGTTGACCAGATCCGTGACGAGGCCTAGTTCAAATTTATATTGTGAGTACCTAGCAGAACTGTGCAGAACAAATCTCTTAGTTAAAATAATCTAATCCAAACTATTTTAACCTAAGTAGAACTGCCTCCTAGAAATCGTGTCATCTGTCATTTTTAAAGCTGCACAACTGTCACCTGTCAATTCTGCAGCTGCAAGCTGTCACCTGTCATTTTGAGTTTACTTTAAATCCGAAAAACTACCTTTATTTAATCGTCCGTATCTCCGGAACCGTTTGTGCTAGGAGATGTCATCTGAAAGCTTAGAATCAAGGCTTTCCAACGAACCTGGAACCGACTTCCTACTCCCTATACTTTTCCTGTAATCGCGAGACATGCACTCGCGAAATTTACCGCGATTTGCGATTTGGCCCGATTTCTTCATCTGTAGAAATCAGCAGCTTTTTGCTTCTCTTTGTTAAAATTCGTTTGCAATCTGCTAATCATTCATAGAGTATTGTTAAAGTGAGCCTGAACTAATATAAAGTAGCCATCACCTACCCTGAACCTCTAGAGGGAATTAAAAGCAATTTTAGCACCTTTTCACTTCCTTGCAAACCACATTAAAGTAATTCGCCTGTGTTTAAAACTCATCCCTGTTTTCTTTAAGCTTGCTGGGGGAACTGGAACTGTGTATTGCATTATAAAGTGTGATTTGTGGGATTCTTGAAGACTGTGTGCTCTCCTTCCATTTCTTGTATTGCATAGGGGGGGAGTGAATTGTCAAAAGAAAAAGTGATCATATTACCTTTTGCTAAAATCATAACAAGTTATTTCTGTACTGCATTTTATTCCACCTTGCATTTCCTTGAAACCATCAAGCATTTTCAGCTACCTCATCCTCTACACTACTCCTAAGTAACCAAATCAGTGTACCCTGTAAAATTATCCATTGTTGATCACGGTCATATTCTGAAGTGTGATATCAGTTATCAATTTATTTATAAAGTGTGATAGATATATATTGTTGAATTGTCCAAATAAACCTTTTAAATTTGCGAAACAAACCTACTTCTTGGCTCAGTGGGGTCAGGGGGATTCTAAGAGGGGGGTGTTATACAAGGGTTGTCATCCAGAGTACTGAACTGGACATAAAAATACATCAATAAGGGTTTTCCTCAGCATCCCAGACTAGGCATTGACTTAGCTGTAGTGTTGATTGAATATCGCTTACAGTGCGTTCAAGATTTACCTATGCAATATCTAGGCCATATAGTAGAATGGGCTCATCTTGCCTAGATAGTACTTTATAACATGGACACAAAAATATCTGCATACCTTTCTATAAATGATCTTCAGATGAGACAACAAGGGTACCATTCTTTCAGCATATTCGTTCACACATTGATAGATGATACATTGGTTAAATTGTAGCCTAGGTTGCGTAAAGAAGACACCTTTTCGACCCTTCCCGTACCCAAGGACCACCACATTGTTTTAGGCTTCCTGTTATTCAAAAACACTGCCACCTTGAATTTTAGTCTGTTAACCTGTAGGTTGGTTTGTAAGGGGGTACTGAAAAAAGATATACAGCTTCTTTTGGAGGCCCCATGGAGTCCTATCAAAAATTATAATGTTATCCATGAAGGTCAACCAATGAAACTGTAGATGGCCCAATTTAACAGGAACCACAGTTCTTCAATGTCTCTTAGGTATACATTAAAGAGGGTCAGCGCCAGGGTACCCCCCTGTCTAAGCCCTACATTGGTCAGAATAGGCCTAGATATTGACCCTTTCTTAGTGATACAAACCCTCAATCTGGAGTTATTATGCAGCAATGCAATTAGCTGCACCAATTTCCTTGCCAGCTTGATTCGCAATAGTTTGGCCTGAAAATCATTTGTCTCGGGAAGATAGCTCAGAGGCATCGTGCTCAACTTGTAAACAAGACGACACGGAGCAACACAGGTTCGATCCCCGGTTCCGCGCTTACAAACCTCTGGGTATTAAGCATGTTATAAATAACATATCATATCATATCATAAAGCAACTGCTGCTGCACACATTCAAAGGCAGAAGACAAGTCCAGGGATGCCATATATATGCTGCCTCCCTGGAATCCCTTCACAGCGTGCAACAGATGCTTCAGTAGTTTCCCATTTTCCACCCCGCCCCCCAAATGCTACATCCAGAAATGTTACCCCTGCATAAATCCATGGAAAATGCTCCCTCCAGAAACATTTGCCACCAAACCTCTCCCCAACCGAGCGAAGCTGCTCCACAAATTTCCCTAAGTATCACATTCTCAGTTGTGTCAGAGCCCCACAATATAAGAATAATGTTTCAAGGTTTGCAGCATATTTTCTTTTTGACAAAAATAGCAAAACATTTCAGTATTTTCTCCCTCTTTGCGGGCTCCTAGTACCTCCCTAGTTGGATGAAGATTCATGTGCAATGAAAACGGCAGTAAGGGCTTGGAAATATTTCTAAATATTTTGGGGTTGTATTGTATGCCCTCGTTTCGTAAAGTCCATATTTATACAAAGTGTATTTTCCCCTTGCTTGCATGTTTTCAATCAAGTCTGTAGACCACAGTTTTTCCTTACATCATCTGGATTAGATAACACATTTTCTTTTGTTGTTCCCAGGGACCTCAACAGAACCTCACAGGCCTATCCTGCCCACTTTCCTTTACCTTGCTTAAAATGTCAAAAGGAAATGGCAGGTTCTCCATAATGTATTTCCTGTATAAGGGCAAAACCTTCCATTCTACTACAGCATATACTGAAATCAGCCCCAATTCAAATATTATTATTGGCATTGGGACCCCCTTTGGAATATGCAACATCTTTCTACAGAAACTACCTTACAGTGATGCCCACGTTTGCCATGGTAAACCTAACGTTAACATAGCTTCGGCTAAATATGTTAAAGTTGCAATTATTTTGTTTTTATAAAACATTAAGAACTCTGGAGCGTACATCTTCCATATGTTTTATGGATCACCATCGCTTGTGTCATCATGGCCTTCATTTTTCCCTTTAATTAGTTTACTCAGGGTTCATCGTTAATGCTTAAATTTATTTTCATTCCCAGATATGTGATAGAGTCTACCAATAGAAGTCTTCCTCCACCAATGGACCATTTGAAATTGGGCTTCTTCTTATTTCTAGCTGAACAGAGAATCATGACTCTTGATTTTGATACATTTATCTCCAGTCTGTTATCACTCACATACTCCTGCAGCTTCTTCAGTCTCCTCTGGAGTCCAGTCAACGTTTGGTCTGTTATGACCAAATCGTCGGCATATAACAACAAAAACAATTTTCTACCACAGATCTTAGGGGGGAAAGTTTTTGTTCTATCTAAGACGCATTGTAATTCTGACAAATACAGATTGAATAAAGCAGGGGCTAATGGGAACCCCACTTTAATTCTCTGTGCATGTTGATTTCTTTGGTTATGCAGCCTTGAGCATTCATTCTAACCTTCAAAGTAGCCTAAGTGTAGCAAGACTTTATCGCTTGCACAATGTCCGGCGACAACCCCAGCTTCTCAGTTTCTTCCACAACCGTTCTCTTATGACCCTATTGAACGCCTGTTTAAGATCTATGAAAGCTAGATAAATACTTGCTACATTATTTAATGCTTTCATCTTCAAAACACTTAATAGGAATAGATTTAAGGTAGTTCCCATCCCCTTAACAAATCATGTTTGTCGCTGATCTAAATGGCCCTCTGTTAATGCCCAAGCCGATAATCGTCTCAGAACAAGCGTTGCATAGAGCTTGCCTAAAACATCCAAATGAGTAATATGGTGGTAGTTTGCAAGATTTGCCCTATTGCCCTTTTTAAAAATTGGCACAATTATTGAGGCCCTCCATGTCTTTGGTATCTCCATTTGGTTTGTTACCTGAGTAAAAAGGCAAACAATACATTCCGCCGCTCGGTTTTGGGGCACTTTTAAGCATATGGTTTGTCAACCCATTAGGTCCCGGTGCTCTTGATGGACTGTCCCTTTTTATTAGGGCTTCTAAGTCATCTTTCTCAAATACAAATGACCACTTTTACAATTTTACCCTTTCCATCAACTCATATGGAGTATCTATCGATGCAAAATGGGTGCCATAATGATTTATCCATCGGTCCTCGTCACAGTTTGCAAAGCCGCTTGGAAATTTCCATTGTTGTTTATAAATTGCCATATTTATGCTACCCTATATTTACAACCAGCTTATAGCATTAATTCGGAGTCATTTTGCAAGAGCTGGACTCTATATGCAATTATCCAATTTGTGTAACTCTGCTTTCTCTTTTTTATCAGAGACAGTTTCCAAATCTTCGGCAACCCCTTGAGTTTTCTAACATCTGCTCAAAGAATTTTCTTTTGCTGTCTTATATATTTGTCCAAGATATGCTTATGTCTAAAATCTGATTTCCCTTGTGGTCTCTTTACCTTCTCAAATTCCTGTAGCAAGGGAACATAATTCAAACCAATGTAACAAATGTTTAACCCATCCTTAAAGTTTTTTAATATACAGGTTTATCTCCAGTCTGTTATAGCTCACATACTCCTGCAGCTTCTTCAGTCTCCTCTGGAGTCCAGTCAACGTTTGGTCTGTTACGACCAAATCGTCGGCATATAACAACAAAGACAATTCTCTACCACAGATTTTAGGGGGGAAAGTTTTTGTTCTATCTAAAACGCATTGTAAATCTGCCAAATACAGATTGAACATTAATCCCCACTTTAATCCTCTGTACATGTTGATTTCTTTGGTTAAGCAGCCTTGAGCATTCATTCTAACCTTCAAAGTAGCCTCAGTGTAGAAAGACTTTATTGCTTGCACAATGTCCGGCGACAACCCCAGCTTCTCAGTTTCTTCCACAACCGTTCTCTTATGACACTATTGAACGCCTGTTTAAGATCTATGAAAGCTAGATAATTACTTGCTACATTCTTTAATGCTCTCATCTTCAAAACACTTAATAGGAATAGATTTAAGGTAGTTCCCGTCCCCTTAACAAATCATGTTTGTCGCTGATATAAATGGCCCTCTGTTAATGCCCAAGCCGATAATCGTCTCAGAACAAGCGTTGCATAGAGCTTGCACAATCAGGAGGGGTAATGCAAAAGTCTATTTCTCCGTTGTTCCACCTCCATACACATGCTCCAAATTTCTCTAGTATACCTACATTCACATTTTAGCCTTAATTTCAAAGGGTGATGATCTCTCTTTTCAGTGTCAAGTAATTCCAGTGAATGCACCTAAGATAGCCTGTTTTCAGAGACGAAGAAGTAATCCAAGAATTCGAAGTGAGATCCTCTAAACTATGTGGGTTTACCTGGTATGTCTCCCTTATTTGCCCATTTCACATGTCAAATCTCCTATGATTTAGTTCCTTAATCCATAAGGAGGCTCTTTCTTTTACTGGGGTCATTTCAACACCAAAATCAGTAATACCATATCCTTTCTTCTTAATGCATGTCATATTAAGATCACCACAGATTATTATGTTTGGATCTTTTAAGTGCATAACAGTTTTGTCACTGAATCCATTTATGCACTCTACTAATTTGTCCTTCTTCAGTTTATTAGGGTTCCAATATAAATTTAATAGAATGCACTCTTTTGGAGTCTGGGTTACTTCCTCGTCTAATCTAATTTCAACAATTTGGATGGAGGGGTTTGTGTACCATGTTACTGTAACAGTTAAGCCAAGGTCATTTTCCATTAGAACTAAAAGACCCGAAGAGGGTCTACCTTTGGCTCCTTTCACTGCCGGATTTAAATAGGCAAGTGTAGCCATTTAACATTGGTTTTGACCGTATCGTGTTTCCTGCAAACATATTACGTCACAGGACTTGAAGACAGAATTCTGGTCATTAAATAACTGCAAATCCTTGAGTATTCCAATATCCAAACACTAGAGCTGACCCATCCCCATTTCTCTCACTCTCTTTCTTACTCTGCCCTGTTAAATCTCTGGACAATCACAGCAGTTATCTCCTCTGTTAGAAGATATATTTTATTTTTGGATTCTGTTAACTGCAAGGGAACCTTCATTTTCACAATCTAGTGGTACTTGTAGGGGCCCTCCTTTACCCATAACCAACTCCTCATGGTCACTGTCTGACGTGAGTTCATGGCTCTCAGTAGGTCTTAAAGAGTCTCATCTTGTAGCGTCCTGCCTTTTCCTTGCTGGGCTTTTTTCTGTAGATTTGGGTTTCCTAACCCTTTTGCGTGGTTCCATTAAGTCGAAACCTACTGGATGGAGTGTTGATGACATTTCCAAAAGTGAGGATTTCACAAGTGCTGAGTTTAAATGAATCACAACCCCTCAGCTTTGTTCGGAAATTGCAAAATGTGTAAATCCTCTGAAGGTATTGCACGCAAGTAGGGGATATGGTGGACGTCTTCAAATGTACCAAAAGTTCAAAATCATACCGTCCGCTGTTGGAGTCAATCTTTACAGTAAGAGCTTATTTTCACACCTTTGCTTCCTTACTTTGTAACCCTCATGGGTCTTTTGTCTCTCCTCATGTTGATTTCCAAAATCCATAAAAGCCAAATCCTTTGTAGCAAAGTTTTGACTTTGGTGTGCAGCTGCTCATTTCTCTTCCAGGGTTTAGAATAGAGGAAATATGTCCACCTCTTTAGTATCTTGTATTATGATAATCTCCCTCTTGGACGTTTGATCTGCCAAATTCACTGCTGGTTGGCTTTTGTTGCTTCGCTGAACTTTTTCCTCTATTAATCGCACAATGTGCTGCTCAACAGAATCCTCTTCCTCTTCTTCACTTGAATAAGCAGAAAAATTCAATACATCTTCAATACATCTTCCACTTCTGATTCGACTTGCTCTTCAGTCCTCTGCAAATGTGTAGTTCTTCGCTCGACTTCCAGACCAGAGGACTTTCATTTTGATTTTCTTTTAATCATTTCACACTTTTCAGGTGCTTGCAATGTTTCCACACGTGAAGGCAAAGTTACATTTCTCAAAATCTTCCCTGCTCTGTTTGATTTGACTTTTTTGGGCTGTTGTATGTTTTTCTCTTTTTTCTGTAGCTATTCTTTTGGCTTCTCTTTCGGTTGGTTTGGGGACTTTTTACTGTTGAAAATTGCATAAGCATTACACCTAAGATTTGCTTCTCCTTTCCATGTGAAATTTCTTTAGATACTTCCAGTGAGGCCCCCGTCAACCCCAAATGGTTCCCTCTAACCACTAGCTCCTCCTGCTGTTGAAATACCTTGTGGTCAATTGAACCTTCTATATCCATCATTATTAAAGACTGTTCCGAATCTTGGTCCTGCTCACTCATTCTGTTTTGAATGGCTTGTTGACGTTGATAATCTATTAATTTCTCTGAGTACGCCATACACTGTACTTCTGTTTGACCTTTTTCTGTGTTGCGAGACACTAGTTTTTCTCATACAATGTTGTCTTTTCTTCCCCCTGCATCGTTCGCTCTTTTGAACCATGCTCACATGACTTCCTTTTATTGTGGTCTGACTACCCACGGTCTCTCCCACTTCCCCAGGTACCTTTCTCAGTCACTTTAGCGAACCCAATAGGGCTTCAATAATGGTCTTTTTATCCAAGACCGCACCTTTCAGATATGCTGCTAGTTTCTATTGGAGGAACGCAGTTGTATCGGCTTCTCTATCCCATCTATTCTGAACAGAGTTTATAAATGTCTCCATGTAAATCACTTTTGTATGTATCATGGCCAGAAGTGCTGACTGGTCTATAAAGTTATCGCTAATTGGTTCATATCATTTGAGAAAAGGGGCCAGAGAGATCATCAACACTGACATCATATTACATTGGACTTCAAAAGGCATCATTTTTTATGTCTTTATAAGGAGTAGAGTTTGTAGCCTGCTGTGGATGTGGAGAGAAGATGGAAAGACTTAATGTTGCGGTCGAGGATGTAGATGGACCAAGCATGAGTAACCCAGTTATTACTGTATCCTTGATCCGTTCTGTTATTATTTTGTGACTAATTTCTGTTTCGGCCAAGGGATCTTTAATCGAGTTTATAGGTGGCGGGTCAGAAAATCTTTTATGTTTAAGGCCTGAATTTCCACTCTGTTCAATGTCCCCAAACGGACCCACTTCAGTAATCAAAGCTCTTGCTTTAGTTTGCCGCATCAGTTGATCCTTTTATCGGCAATTTCCTTCGATAAGCAGGCTGTCAACAGATGCCCTTCACGTCCCTCATCTGTTTCAGGTTGGTCCGGAGGGGCCCTCCTAAATCAGTCCCAGCAAGAATCTTAGAGGTGGAGGCGGGCAATTTGCAGGGTGAGGTTCTTCCAATGGAGCAACAATAATCCTGTCTTCCACTGTCATACTTGTGGGTGACAGCAAGTCAGCTATACCCTATTTTCCTTTGGGACTCTGACCTGCTGATGACCTTTCACCTTCCAGCATCTCTGCATCAGTTAAATACGGGCTTCCACAGGTGAAATAATAAGCAAACACTCGTTTTAATTACAGACGATTTGACTCCTCTTTTCTTGTGTTTCCTCGATATTTGTTAAACCCTTTAAGGGTTCCTACAACTTCATTACTGGGTCTGAGGTAGAAACGATTAAGGAAGTAGGCAGCTGACAAGCCATTTGTGGCAAATCATTCCTTAAAATGTGTAGGGGCGTTGATGTAGTTTCATCCCTCAGTACCAACTGACTGCCCTTATTTAATGAAGATTCTTCAACCCACACTTGGCTCAAAGTGGATGAATTTATGGTCAGTCGTTGGTCAGCCACACACTCCACCCCAATTTTCAGTGCTGTTTTCACCACCTCGCCCTGCAGTGCGGATGATTCCATCTCACAAAGTCATGTCTGCCATCTGGTACGTGGGAGGCAAGACTGTTCCATGAGACTAGCTCATTTTATATCAGTCGGCAGAGTCAGCAAGAGCCCTGTGCAGCCTGACTGAAGCCGAACTGAACTCTGCCAAACTGCGCAGACGCTTTGACCTCCTTTTCTAGGTAGACAGTTGAAATTAAAGGAGCCACACAACACTGAAACAATGTTGCACTCGCACTCTCTGAAGCCGGACTGAACTCTGCCGAACTCTGCGCTGGCACTATGCACCAAGGACCTCCTTTTCTAGGTAGACTGTTAACATTAACGGAGCCATGCAACAGTTTAACAATGTTGCACTCTCACTCTCTGAAGTTGGACTGAACTCTGCCGCACTCTGCATTGGCGCTATGCACCAAATACCACCTTTTCGAGGTAGACCATTGAAAGTAAAGGAGCCGCCCAACATTGAAACAATGTTGCACTCTCACTCTCAGAAGCCGGACTGAACTCTTCCAAACTCACTAAAGTAATATCATTATGAAAGAAACCAAGATTTGAACTTCTTAAACTGGCCAGTTTGGCCCTCATCTCAATACTTCCTTTGGCTGCAACAATAACAGAGGGCAATCATTGAGGAACAAGGAAACCTTATTGATGTCTCTGACTGGCTTAATCCCAGAAGGCAGCAATCTGCCCCGCAAGAGGCATAGAAACACTACCACTCGCTCTTGAAGGATCTTTGCTGCTCAGCTAATGGCATAGGTGCTTTTTGAACTCTTGGCTGGATTTTACATCATCGGCCATCATCTTCCCCTTAGTAAATTGTAGCAGGATGGTATGGGTGGGGTGACATGGAGGAAATAATCAGTCAATATGTTATCATTTGCCTCCAACTCCCTTTCTCCAGCCTGTCTGGTACCTCAGAGAACATTGCTGTCTGCAATGAATCTTGATCTTTAGATGAGTCAACCAGCAAATCACATACACTGTTTGACCTCTAGTATTTCTGCTTTGATATTTCGCCAATCCTGTAATAATGTGTGTCATTCACATTGACAAGTGCATGATAGTCACTGATTAGTGGATGATGCAGCACTGGTTGCCAATTAACTTGATGCCAACTGAGGTCCTGATTATTGAGTGTGTGTGCGTGTGTGTGCCTCCTGCCCTCCAGGGACTTTGTGAGTACCTCCACGTCTGTTTCAGAACCACATTTGTTGGATTAGTAATTCATTTGAGATGTAAGATCTCAAATCATATGGGATTTTATAAAACAGGATTTATCTATTTCCCAAAGAAGCCATGCTTTTCATTTGAGTGTTGTCGTAGACTGTTCATTTTGCAGTTTCAATCGGCTTGTTTGAGCACCATTTACAAACAAAAAACATACCTTAGTGTCACATAAATGTAAGATCACCATTGACAAACATAAGAAACATACCTTAATGTAACATACATTTACGATCACCATTTACAAAAATAAGAAACATACCCTAGTGTAACATAATTGTAAGATGAACATTTACAAACATAACAAACATTCCTTAGTGTCACATAAATGTAAGATCACCATTATACAAGAATAAGAAACATACCTTAGTGTCACATAAATGTAAGATCACCATTTACAAATAAACAAAACATACTATAGTGTAACATACATTTAAGAACACAATTTGCAGTTTAACCATTACAGTGACCACGATTACCCAGCTGATAAGATATTATGCAGCATTTAAGGCTAATTCATGTAGGTAATTCAGAACAACCTTTTGCATCTGTTCCGAATCCACCCTGGGCTTCAGGAGATCTGAATATTTCTGGAGATCCCCTAATCGTTGCTCCAATGTGAACACCTTGCTACGTTCATGGTGGGGCCCCACATCATTTAACCATGTACTAAGGATTGCCCTGTTAAAAACAACCCCACTGAACACGACAGACCCCACAAATCTCTGACCCATCTCCAGACTTCTCGACCCCACCAACCTTCTCCAGCATTATTATTACTATTATCGTTACTATTTTATTTATTGAGTGCACACGGAATTTCAGGAAGCAACAGAGCGCTTAACAAGTTATAAATTGGAATTTATGAAACATTATTTTTTTTAAAGTACATTACATACATAAAACATATATGAATTACAAACTTACATTCTGAATACATACAGCCCCAGATGGTGTACCCACTGAAATATTTTTTTTAATCAATTTCATCCACATATCAATTCATAATTTCTTTCTAAAATATAGTTTAAAAACTGTATTCCTACATTATTCATAAAGTGCAAGTATCATAGTCCATTTCATATCAAATGTAGTCATGTGGTATATAAAATTTAAATAATTTCCATACATGAACATTTGCCATAATATAGTGGGGTCCCCACAACTAAAACTATTATTGTAGGCTTTCAGCGTCTGTTCTCTAATATGGATCAGACTGTCACATTGTGTCAAAAGGTGTTCTAACGATTCAATAGTTTTTCGCCACATAACCGACACAAACACTCATTTTGCGCCAGGCCTTTCTGAGCTTCTTCAGTCTCTATGGCTTTACTTTTATTAAATTTCAGGAGTAGGTACTGTCTCATCATCCATGATTCTGGAAAGGCCACAATATAGGATGGCAGAGTGGTTTGTGACTGGTTCGGGAGTCTATGTACAAATTATAGGGGGGAGCACACAGCGAGGGAAGCACAGATACAAGCGAGCGGGAAGCTAACAACTGCTGAGGGCATGCAATTGGGCCACAAGAGATCAACAAGCAACTAGGAGACACAAAAGGGGTGGGGCAGATCATTCCATCTCAGGTTAGGTGGGGAGTGAAGGGTCTGTGGAGCTAGGAGTTAGGGAAGAGGCATTCCTTGAAGATCAAACGTTGCAACCCTATGTAGAAACTACGGGGAGTATTAGGTTCAGCCTAAGCAGACTATAGAGATGTGTATAGCACACAGCTTCTCACAACATACAGTTTCAACAGGTTGACAATGGTAATTGATAGCGGCAGCATTGTGGCTCTTATACTTCCAGATTTACTCGCATCCTTTGAGAATGTTAACCATCACTGATCATGCCTCTGACTCTGGAATCAGAGACACATACTTCTGTTCATTGCAGTTCTTTTCAAGCCAACAAAGGGAATTCAGGTTATCACCTTTTCACACATGGAATTTCACATGGATCGAAATTCCGTACTCGGCTATTTAATTTTGAATGCATTCATGGTCTTAATGAGCCCCACTTTTGGCCACAACTTTTTTAACTATGAACACAACTTGCCCATCCCTTTCAGTGTAAATTGAGGGTGCAGCTCTACAGCACAATCAAAAGAAATGTCTGCCTTATATCGGAAAATAGAACCGCCTTAACTGCAGTAACCCAGAAATGCTGGTCACTAGCAAGCTACAGAGATGGATCCTAATGGGTACTTGTTCTACGCTCTCACATACAGTGAGGAATGTGGCCGTCATAATGGATACAAGCTCCAAATCGTCAGCAGCCAAAATGTGTTTTTGTATTCCTCTATTGACATAAAGACCACCTGCAGCCAGAGTGTGTAAGCACGTTCATCTGTATAGCACCAGAGACTATGACCTGAGACTTAGCAGTGCTGCGACAGTACCCTCTCTAAAGGGTGCGTTCACGCTGGAGAGTAAAGATAGAACGGGTTGGGATAGACCAATTGGAACAGATTCAGTGAAGGGGGGCATCTAAATAGCTGATTCCAACGGTGCGGCCTAGAGATTCAAATCATGTATGCTCCCTGTTCACAAACCTAGGATAGGAATTTGCTGTTGTTTCTTTTTGTTGCCATATGTACTGTGGCCTGATTTTAACCTTTTTCAGAAATCCGAGTAGTCCACCAGAGTGAGAGTGGAAGGGATTATTCTAATCAGCTGTGATTTTGAAGCTTCACCCCTTTCGGTTTGCAGTTTTTAAATCTGGGTCTTCAAGTCGATTCTCCTGAAAGGTCTTTTCTTTGTAAGTATACCAGAGCTTACAGAGGCGTTGACTGCCACACAGCCTAATTAAACTATTTCTCCTAAATTCATTTAGCCAGCCTAGAGAATTCTTGGGTAGTGAAACATTGGGCCTCATTACGAGCTTGCCGGTCTGGATACAACGGTACCGGTAGGCTTTCCCGTACCGTTGTATCCGTACCGGCAAACTCTGAGTTGTTGCTCGCAGGTGCCTTTCATTCCACCAGGTCTGACCTGGCGGAATGAAAGGCACCTGCGAGCACTTCTTGTCGGATGCACAGGCATCGTTATAAAAGGTGCCGGTGCATCCGTCCTCCCCATTTCCATTGAGCACTATGGGGCTCAAATTGGAATGGGGAAGAATTTTGTCCGGTGCATAATGGGCAAATACCGGGTCCGGCAAGGACGGCCGCCGGATAAAAATGAATACCGGCTGCAGCCATGCCTGTATTACAGGCACGGCTACTGCCAGCATCGTAATGAGGCCCATTGTCTCTTATCTCAGTCTCCACATATCTCTTAAACCTGACCACTGCACAGCCTGCTTTGCAGATAATTTTCTTAGATATCTCCCTGTAGAGAGTATTGTAATAACTAAACCTGGCGTTTATCTCAGTCCCACTATAAAAAATATTCTGTACACAGTAAAAATAACTCTGCAAAAATGAGGAATACTAAGAATGAAGAGGTAAAGAAAACTTTCACTGAAAATATGTAAGATAAAAATAACGCAGAAATATCCCAATTTCAAAATGTACTAAAAAGTCATAAAATAGATCAAAACAAAAAGAGAAGAGCCCACGGCTGGTGTCCATATGGGTTATATCAGGTGAGGAGGGCAGAGAAAGGCTGGAATGATGATTGGGAGTTTTTAGGTGTGTCCTCAAGGCATGAAATAGGTAAGTCCAACTAATGGGGTGATGGGTCGAGGAGCTTAGCTGTTTATTGTATGGTGGTGTTACTCTGGTACTGCCAAAACAGTAAAGAATCGAAACCATCCTTTAAAAATGAATACATGCGTAAAGTAATACATATAGTTATTTGTACTTTAAAAAAACTTGTTTTCATTTAAAATGTTTATATTTTTACTTTTCAAAAATTAGTTCTTTTTAACTCCTTTTTTACTGCCTCATTTTCTGTCTGGATTATTAGTTCTTGGATATTATAGCATAGGGCCATATATCCCTTGTAAGACCAGAGCATTTATAGATAACAAATTTAAATACTGCACCAGTATGAAGGTTCTATGGTCCTAGATCTATTTTGTATTCTACCTCACTATAAACAGTGGAAATTCCAAGACAAAAAAACATTATCCCTGGTATCTGGCCAAAAAGATTGACTTCATTCTTTTTTTTTTTTTTTGGTGTTGAGTTTTAGACGCTGAAATCCATGTTTGGACTAACCTCGGGCATGGCTAATATTGTAAAAGAGACGTTGTAAGCTGGAATTAATAGAAGAATTCGTACATCATTCATCATCCTAATACGGTTAAGCTCTGACCAATAGGCTGTTTGGGAGATGGAAAATTCAAGTTACTCATATGAAGTAAATGTAGTGACATTGCGGACCATTGATGTACTCTGTAGTTTAACTATTCTAAACCAATTCAAGGTTCTTTTTAGTAACACCATAACTCCACTCAGTAATGTGTGTCGGTGCAATAGTACCAGAAGGGCAATGGAATCAAAAAGTGTTGATAGATACAACAGAACGAGGGGTACTGCATTGTACCCACAGATTGTCGTCAAAATGTCTTCACTGGTTCCTGAAGGGCTTCTTGTGTTCTGCGGCCAGGTAGGCCAAGGTTGCATCCAGACCATAATACTGCCAGATGACCCTGTCATTCTAAGAAGTACTGAAGTTGTTCTGTTGCATGGTCATCTGGAATTTCTAATAGTGTGGGATCTTTTGTGATTGACCAGCAGCTTAACTTCTCATTGGGACTGTGCAATGCCCCCTGCCTGTGCCCGTGGCAGTGGAAGGGTGTTTATCATGGTAAAGTGCCATTACTTGCGGTGTGCTCCTGTGCCCAGAGTAAGTACACAGAGTATCTCCTTGTACCAGCTTTATGGAAGAGGACTGTAAATGGGCCCATAAATCTAATCCACCTGCCCCTTTAAGGAATGCTCAAATCTTTAAATTGGTCCCTACTTTCTGATCCCCTCTGGAAGCAGCCTAGTACTAGAAGAGCCTGGGACAGTCATATGTGAACTGGGGATAAAGGCTGTGGCAGGCTCAGGTGTGAAGGCGGAGCGGCCCCTCTGTGCTGGAGAGAGAGCATGAGGGCAGACTGCTTTGTAACATTCAGAGTGCACGCATGACAGAAATTATATCGATACGCGTAGCTGGGCATTGCAACGGGACCTCCTAAACCTCAGGTATAATCACTGGGCAGAACATGCTGTTCCAATTCTTTTACAGATGCTGTAACCCCTCAAAGTTATACCTGATTGTGTTACAGCTTCAGAGAGTAGGCAGTAGGTAGTTTGGCAGTTTGGCAGGGTTGTGGGTGTCAGGAGTCATTGAGTGAGTTTTGGAGGTTACAGGAGGCTGAAAGTGAGGTGACATGGGGGGATCAGAGTGAGGTGGTATTGGAGGAAGCAGAAGAGGCCATTATAAAGCAGTTTAGAAGGAAGGTTTTAGAAGCAGTTTGCAGGAGGGAGAGTGGTGTATGTGGAAGGAGTGATACTATAGGTGGCTGAAGTAAGAAGAAGAGAGACATGTGAAAAGAACACATTGCAACCCATTCTTGACTGGTACCCAAAAACCCGACAGCATTACAATCATTTTTTCAATTACAGTTACTAGTTTCAAATACTACATTTTCTCCCTTCGCTCTTCACTTCATCCTTCCCTAACCCTACCGACAAGCAACCCTAATTCGACACATGCAAACTAACTAAGCTACTCACACACTGCTTCTGACTTTTCCTGTCAGCAGTGCTTAAACAACAGAACACTACACCCCTGCAACCAGCTTACATACCACAACCCTTCCGGCCAATGCATTGTAGCACTATGAGAAAACAAGTTGTTCATTCTGCGCACAAATCCTCAATTCTCTGTCATAAAGCATCTAGAGCTCAGGGGACTCCTGGTCTGCAGGCATCAGTAGGAAAACACAGCAACATTGCATTCTCCCTATCATCCAGTCGTACAAGTGCCTACCCGCTCTCTTTCAGAGCCGTCAGAGCACCTGGAGACCACGGGAATGACAATGATCTGTGGCATAAATTGCAGTAAACAGTCATAGTATATTATTAACCATGGAATTGCAGATGACAAAAATTGCTCAAGAAATACTTTTCTTCTGAGAAAGATGTCGAAAGCATTACCACGCATGCAAATCGTCTGACGGAGCATAGATGAGGAAGTAGACAATGTCCCAAAAAACATGAAAAAGACCCCCGATAGCTGCAAACAGGGACTAGAATGGATCGAGGGCCGGGTGGCGGGCTTTCTGAAAAAGATAACTCGGCACTAACCGCGACCCAGGAACTTCTGATGAACACGTAACTCATCTGTAACCATTTCCGGATCCTGGACATCAACGTGATGCTTGAATCTTTGGGAATATTGTTCCCCATGGCTTGGAATTGTCAGTCGCTAGACGGTGAAATGTGTGAGACCGAGGAGTCTTCCATAGCCGATCGCTACAACCTCAACAGCCTTTAGTTATGTTGCACTATAAGGAATGATCTGGCTACTATATGTGTAGCATTTAATACTGCTATTCATTCAGTTTTGAAGCAACTCCAAAGTGTGGCAAATACTGGTGCTTTTCCATGGTATTGCACACAAATATTGTATACAAACAAACAAATGGTTAAAATGATCGTATTCCGGCGGTACCAAAATTACATAGAGCCGAAAATGCTGACATTTCAACCATTCAGTGTTCATTAAAGCGAACAAGGGAAGCACAGGTTGCGGGGGTGTCCCACGCACCCTTGTTTGCTATAAAGGAATCGGGGGTGGCGGGTGTGACCCCGCATCGAAATCAAGAATGATTTTTTAAAAAAAGAAAAGGACCCTACAGCGCTGGTTCCCTTCCTTTGAAATGAAGGGAACTGGCGCTGCAGGGACTCAGTGGCAAACAGCGAAGTGTGCCGCCAAAACGTAAATAAGGGGTGGGTGGAGCAGGGTCTACTAAGGTCATTTGGCTGTGGGGTGCTTCTTTCAAATATGAATATTCAGAATTCTACATTTTTGTCTTCAAAATGTTTGCAATCGAAATAATCACGTACATCCCAGACAGTGATTTGCCGTGGCTCGCATGATTTTTCTTCAAGTCGGAAGGTGAGGACGGGAACTCCCTGTTGCTCCACTGTCCACCTTTCCACTAGGCAGCCCCCACTCTCAGAAATGTAATTCTGCTATTGCATGAGAAGCTTGCTGCGTTTTAGTTTTGAATTTCTCCTTTAGCCATACCAGAAGACATATCACCTATAAAGTAATCTGTTTTAATTTGTCCACATATGCTCTATAATTTCACAAATATATATATATATATATATATATCACAGCCACGGTAGTGGCTGTGTAGTTATGGTTAAGTTGCTGTTTCCATAGGAAGAGCACTTTTTGGGCGGCTTGTATCTTCGCTCTCCCTGGACGAATCCTCATCAAACTTTGCAAAAAAGTATATAGACCACTCTGCAAAGTTTGGTGAGGTTTGGTCCAGGGGGAGCGAAGTTATAGTGGGGGGGTCCCAAAATGTCTTTTTTTCCCATAGACAGAATGGGGAAAAAACTTTGCTCACGCCTACAGCCCAAACCGCTGGACGGATATTCACCACATTTGGACCAGGAGCAGTGGCTTGGTCCCGAAAGAGTGCTTTTGTAAATTTGGTGAAAATCCGTCCAGTAGTTTTTTTTAAAATGACCAAAAAGTAGGTCACAAAAAATTAGTGATATCTATGTCCGGTCCGCGGACACACTTCCCCGTGTCGGTCTGCGGACAATGCCCTGATTGGCTAATCGGCTTGCGTCATGTCCGCGGACATGCAACGTGTTCGCTGATTGGATGTTGAAGAGCGTGCAGTGCGTCAGATTTTTGGAAACACCCGCCATCTTGGATTCGCAGACTTTGCCACTGTCTGCAGACATCGCGGTAAAAACATATTAAAAAACACAACATTGCAGTTGTCAAACTTATGAAATAATCTCTGGGGAGATGAGGGGTGATGAGGGTGGGATGGGATATGGCTGGAAGAAGCAAAAAAATTGGTGTTTTTTGCCGCGAAAGTCCGCGAACAGTTTGGATGTTCGCGAACAGTCCTGTGAAAGTTTGCGGACATCTCAGCATTAAAGGGTTGGTGAAATGCAGTTCTTGGATGGCTTATAACTTTGGCACCACTTAATGGAACTGCATGAACTTTTGTATGTATATTGCTGACCTGATTCCGAGAAAGTATGTCACGTTTGGTGGGATTCTGTCATGAGGGGGCAAAATTAGAGGGGTTCCCAATATAATGTAAAGGCTTATAAATGATGTGCCATTTGACGAATCACACTTAATTTGGATATTGATCATATATTTAGATATAATTGTTTTTGTAAAGTTTGGTGGGATTTTGTGAAGAGGGGGCAAAATTAGAGGGGAGTTCCAAAATAATATAAAGGCTTATAAATGAGGTGCCATTTGACGAATCTACATTTAATTTGGCAAACTGATAATAGATCTAGACATACATGTTTTTGCGAAGTTTGGTGGGATTCTCTCAAGAGGGAGCAAAATTAGAGGGGGGGTCCCAAAATATTGTAAAGGCTTATAAATGTGGTGTCATTTGACAAATCTACACAAAGGTTTGCAAAACGATTATAGATCTAGATATAGATGTTTTCGTAAAGTCTGAATGGATTTTGTCAAGTGGGGTCTAGGTTATATGACGATTGTATGTGCATACATTTGACACTTTTGAAAAAAAAAACATGGGTGGATTTCCAGCAAACTTGCGTAAGAAGCTTTGGCAAGGACCTACAAGCATGGTTTTGCAAATGAACCAGTGTTTTATTATTTGACAAGTGTCATAATGTAGCTACTAAAAATAGCGGTATACCTTTAGAGACTGAGGGGTAGCCTGTGGCCATGGGCAGTGGCCAGATTGTCCATGTCATGGAATAAGGTCATGATCCAGACAATCTAGCTACTGGCCATGACCACAAGGGATAAAACATAGGATTCAAGTGGCCATGTCCACCTCGGACTGGCTTTGTGGTAAAGTTATTTGAAATTAGGATAGATCTGAAAGGGAAGAAAAATGTGCTTGCAGTAATATGGCCATAGGGTTCTCTTTTTGCCTTCTGCAGGCTGCAATGGAAAGCGAAGAGGGGCCATGTATGGAACCCTCGCCTTCCCTTTCCATGGTGGCCATCTTGGAAAAGGATTTTCCTGCCTACATCGGGACACCACAGGCGTCCCGGTGTAGGAAGAAAAATCCTCTTTTTTAGTACCCCGGGTTCCCGCTTTGGGAACCTAGGCTGCTAATGTCCTCCATCCCCCATTTCAGGGGCTGGAATGGGGGGATATTGGTCCAGAGACCTTGTTATACACCCTTGTTTCGCTTGGGCTGATAACTTGGGCTGCTGGGCCGGTATCCACTGTTCCAATCCCTGGAATGGAGGAAGAACGCCACAATATTCCCATTAGCATAACACAAAATGCAAATGGAAATGTTGGAAAAACGTGTTGAGTCTAAGTACTTTACTGAGAAATATTAAGTAGATGGAGTCTATAGGTTTTTTTTAGTTCTATTTTTTAACTGTGAAAGGTGGTTCCTAAAAGAACATTTATTTTGTTTTTGGGTGCATTTTTTTTTGGCAGGAGAGCTGAGAACGATAGGTGGGGAGGGAGATGAGGGAAGAGGCACCAAACACTAATTTGGAGGGGAAGGTGGACAGGGGAAAATGTTGCGCGTGTGTTATTTCTAAGGTAGGGGGCAGTGTTTCTCATGCTCCTTGATCACAGCAGTGGTTGTGTCTCTTGGGGAGGAGGGATGGCATTAGCTGATTCTATTTTAAGAAAAATTGTAGTTTTGCAAAAAGTATGTACTGTGTACTAGATTGTTAATGGATGAGTAGGAATAGGTGTTGGAGATGTGCAAGGGAAATTTGAAATTGAAAGTTCCTAGATCAGTAGGAAATGCAGTTCCGAACTGTCCGCGAAGCACAGATCTTATTGTGAAATGCGTACGGGTTCTCGGACACGTCATGTGGCACTCTCCGGAAGGTCTGCAATGAAGTCAGATGTTCATAGACATTCTGGTTAAGTTGCACAAATAAAAACCAATGAAATTCAATGAAAAAACCTTGTTAAGGGGACGTTATGGTTAAGTTGCACTAATAAAAACCTATGAAATTCAGTGAAAAAACTTTGTTAAAGGGACGTTATGGTTCCAAGTAAAACCGAAAAACCCCTGAAATTCGCCAGTTATGGTAAACTAAGCAACCATAACTTGCGCCACCACCGTTCACTGCTAAGACTAACACCCACAACATCAAAGATAACATCACAAATGTCATTGATGACATGACATTGATGTACTGTGTCCTGTTATAGGAATTAGCCTATCATGATGGCAGAGACAGTATCTGGGTGTGTTTTGAGTAAGAGATCATGGTAGATGAAGAGGGTAAAGATGCCAGGAGGGCGCTAGATGTGTAGATAGTCAGAGCAGTGGCACTGAGGACATGCACTAGACATATGCTGACAGGATGAGGGAGTGTAGTCAGAAGAGTTAGAATTATGTTAGTGTGTCCTTGCTGCTCAAGGTACCACTTATTTTGTTTGAGAAAGAACAAAGCTGTTGTGAAGGGCTGCAAAGGGGCAATATCAGGGGAAATCCAGTTGTTGGTGACAGCCATCATTGAGAGTTGTGGTTATTGAGAAATGAGGTTTTTATAATAGCGGTTGACTATTCCAGAGGCCCATGGTTAGGTCAGTACAGAGGGCAGAGAATAAGAAGGTAGATTCGAGAGTAGAGGGAGGGAGACGGTTAGTGTAGATAAGGATGGAGTGAGTTGAGTTTGGGAGAGTGCGGCCAGAGAAGAGAGTGAAGGATGGAGATGGGAAGATGGGGGATTGGAGCCGGATGTAGTGGGGTTTAAACGAGGTGTGCTGGGAAGATGTCAAGGGAGAGAGAGTGGAAAAGAACAGTAAGCAGAATGGGAAAGATTGGTAGAATCCATTTTACTTTTTTCCTGCTATTTCAGGCAAAAATTGAAATTGGTAAAACAGGTGAATTTTGCAAAGAATTCACCAAATTTCTCCATGGAGCAAATGTAGTCCATTTTGTCCACACCTTCCCATGAGGGTAGCTCATATCAGTAAATGAACAGGAATTGGAATTAGGACTAAGTGTGTAATATAGGGAAGGAATTGAATGGAGAGTGAATAGAGAATAAATGGTGGCCCTAGGACCTACCAGTCCTAACAGGGCCAAATAGAAGGAGCCCTTAAATAAGCCACCCTGTGATTGAGTCACCAGGTGTAAGGATACCTGGAATGGGGCAAAATAGGCCGTTAGGAGCATTTGGGTCAATCACTTTATGGCCTGACCCATGGACAGCCGACAGTAGGACCGTCTCAGCGATTGCCTTAGCAAGCTGGGATTGTCATCTTTGGTCTTCCTTCAGATGTAGGCCAACCCATAACCTGCATCATTAGACATTGGTGAAGCACTAACACAGGAACAAGTTGCTGAACCCAAACATCCACAGTATATTGCAAGCCTCTCAGGCCACCAGATAACTGATGCTGCTTCCTCCATCCCATATTGAACCAATGGCACTTTACAAACCATCTGTATGTTTCCTGGTTTCACATTGCAGATTGACCCTTCGTGATCATCCATTAGGGTTCTACAAGACATTATTGCTAGACAAGTGGCTACATTGACTGCTGTATGTATTGGCTTGTATGTGTTCACGCACACTATTATCTATAAATAAGACCCCAAAAAGTCACCCAAAGTGTTACCGAGCCTGAGTATGATTGAGCCAATGACCAATAAGATATGCTTCTTGACAAAATGTAAGCTTACAGAGAAGCATCTTTATTTTCTAAATACCTTGACTGAAGCTTTAATTTTATACAAGTGTATCCAGGCCGCTGCCTTTTGCACGCCAAGATCACATTGGCCACAAATCCAACAATGACGTGAGCTCACACATCTTCTGTTTAATCCATCTCCTTCCACAGGTAGACATGCAGAGGACATATTTGGGGAGCTGTTCAACGAGGCAAATAGTTTCTACGTGAGGATGAACTCGCTGCAGGAGAGGGTGGACCTCCTGGTGATCAAAGTGACGCAGCTGGACTCCACGGTGGAAGAAGGTAGCACCCTAACTGCTTGCCTCTATATGTCAATCTCCATAGGTCATTATGCAGATATTATCTTGCCTTTTGGGGCTTCAAACCATTTGAATAGGTATTATGCATATATTCTCCTGCATTGGCTCTTAGAGTGCTAGGGGATGTTCTAATGGATGGACGGCTGACTGTGGTTTCGTTTTGGTGGGATTCCGTCCAATTGCTGATGAAAGAAATACGAATTCTCAGATTTGGTATATGTCCATATCCTGCCAGATGACTGGGAAAGCCCTGTTTTCTTTTCCCATTGTTGGGACAAGGACATTTTTAATTGTCCTATTTTACCAGTGTGGTGATTTTTCAATTGTAGACAGGCAGTGTTTTTGGATGATATTGTTCGAGTTTGACCAAATGGAATCATAGAAAGATAACTCAAGATCAGACTTGTTAACATTTCATTTTTTACTTTAAGCAGATTACACCTAACTATAGGGTCCCTCACCATTTAAAGACAGCATAACAGATGCTAGTTACTGACCCGCTATTTGTCAAGAGAAAGCCTCATAGGGATGATGACTCAGAAATGTCTTCTATTTTAAATTTATACAGCTACCTGTGGCTCCACGAAAAGAGATACAGTGATTTTGTTCTGGGCATTTTTCATGTTGTTAATGTTTTAATGGGGGTTCAACCCTAATACTCATTTTGACCCCATCCCTCTCCTTCTTCTTCTTCAGTCCACCTTTTTTCTCTTGTTTCTCCGTTTTCTATCCCTTTTCCTTGCTTTTGCACACAATATGGAAATTGATCAGTATTGGTTTTTTTGTGACTGCAAGCTGAGTAAAGGACTTTATTTAACATCTTCTCCAGAAAATGAAACTATTAAACGTGGCTGCCACCCGCTATATGTCGAAAGCTGTTTCTCCTTTGGTTATTTATTTGCTCAAAAGTTGCAGCTCCCTTGGATCTTCGGCAGGTCTCACGTGGCCGATGCCTTCATCAGGATATGTTACACAATTCTTTTCTTAAATATAAAGTTTGTTTTTGTATCCGATGTGGTTTCCTTGCTTATGTTGCATTGTTTTAACCCAATAAGGTGGTCACAGCTGTGGGTATCGGCCAGTTTCTGAGGGCATGATGCCAGTCTAGATTTTAAACAGCTTGTTTAAAAGATTGTCTTCGAAAATCACATTCTGAAAAGTTTCTTTTTATAGTTAATGATACTTAGAAACATTTGAAATCCCGAAAGCTTGTCTGAATTTTCATGTTCTAAAATATTAATTATATCAAGTTTTCATGTAGTGCTGAATGCCAGAATCAGCCTTTTTCCAAACACTGTGATAGTAGGTGTTATTTCCCATTTTAAAATTACCCAGTTTATTTACCTGGGAACAGTGCCGGATTAAGCCCTGTGGAGGCCCCGAGGCAGTTGAAAGTTCGAAATTTCGGGGCCCCCCTAGCAAATCATAAGAATACTAATACACCCCAGGCCGTTGCGCAGCGCAGCAGCGCATCAAAGCCTCTGCCTTCCCGGAGCCTCTAAAAGTAGTGGGGCCCATAGGCCAGTGCCTACTTGGCCTAAGGGATAATCCGGCACTGCCTGGGAAGAATGAACGGTATTGGAACCTTTGGCAGGGAGGCTGACCCTCTGTCTTGTTTAAGCATTTGCAAGCAGGGTTTGAGCAGGCGCAATTGCTTTAACGCTAGTGAAATTGAGGTGCAGATTCACATGCAAGTGTCCATGAGCAAACACCATACGGAAAATCAGAAAATGTATTTGTGAAGCGACACATTTATTTAGGTCCGTGATGTCCCTTTTCAAGTCATCCACTGTTTGTGAAGAATGAAGAATAGGTCCTTTTTTTCTTTTTTTGTGTGTGAGCCACAAACAACATATAGCTGAGAATTTTGACAATCTGGACAATTCGTCCCTTCTCCCCAGAGGAGAGCCACCCCCTTTGAGGCTAGGGAAGTGAACCTGCTCAGTAAGACCTAGAGGTCGGGGGGAGTGGGACCTTACTGGGAGCGACTCTCCTCTTGGGGACAATGACTGCCATTCCATTAAGGAACTCCCTGTCCAAACCACTATATGGGTGTTGGAAAGACTTTGCCATCTCCTGCTATACCTGTAAACAACAAAGACCCTTCTTTCACTCTATTGGCTTCATGCTAATACTCAATGCTATTGGCTTAGGCTGAACCTCATCTGAAGGCCATAAGCAAATAAGACGGACTCAATTCTGTTTGATGTAATGGTGTACATATAACAGCACAGGCTGCGAATAGAGAAGTGACTCCTACTGAGGTAGGAAAGTCCTTGCTACGCAGAGGTAAGCCTCTGTGGAGATGCCGTCCTGGGGGTGGAGTGACACAGCCCACGGATCCAGCAGTGACAGGAAGGCAGCGAGACACGCTAGCTGGAGGCAGGCAATCTGACAGAGCACTCGGTTCCGGTCCGGATAGAAGCAGAGAAAGGAAGAGGATCACCTTCCCTGGTGGCGCGACCACAAGAAAGCAGTCATGGCCTTGGCACCTGGCAACCGATGCCGAGACCAGGAGAGAGCAGATCCCGGGTCCCTGAGTTCAATGTGGCAAGTGTGTTTGCTGATGAGATGCGATTTTAGAGGGAAAGGAATACCCCCAACGTGGGGACCCCAAAATGTGCTATGAACTCCAGCTGTCAAGAGGACAGAAGGTGACAACTGTACTAAAGCCTGGGGAAACGTACAGAACCCTGAGTTAGGTAAAACAGGCTGAAAAGGATGCACACGCTGCTTATCAAGGAAAGAGAAGCAGCCAAGATTCCAAGAGTCTAAAAGAACCTAGCAGACACATGCCTTATTTAAAGAGGAGTAAAATAAATGTTTATGATTCCTACCATGGCTGGGAAAGCAAACCAAGAATAAAATAGAGTGAAATAGATGTGTAAACTATATGTCAAGGTTAGCGAAGCCTTCAACTGTATGAGAACCTAAGAAAATTGAACGGCATGCAGCCTATGTTCATTAATAGGACTGAGGCCCAATGTATCTACTGAAGAGCCACAGGACTTTGGGGAGCCACTGTGCCACGAAGTGGGACACAGAGAAGTGTGTTAAAAAAGAATCCCAGAGGGAGGTGAACACTAGTAAACTCTAAGAAAAGTAAAGAAAGAAGAAGTCTTTTACCAAGGGTGGAAGAGAAAACAACACAGAGGACATTATTTTTTGTTTTTAACCGACAAAGCCAGTTGAGAAGGTTGTGAAACCTGACATTACATTTCCAAGGCACATTGAGAATGCGCACAGGTCAATTATGAGTTGGGCCAGGCAGAAGCTCACTCATGGTAATCATCTACCACTTCCATAGCAAGGAGACCTTCATGACCTTGGTTTAGAAGGCAGCGAGCTTGTCTCATAGCGAGTAGGACTGCTAGGCATTGTCCTTTCATTTAAATAAATCACTTTGAGACATGACCCACTGTAGTCCGAGTCTGAGACATGACCCACTGTAGTCCGAGTCCTTCTCCTGGTTCGCCACAGAGTGTTACCCAATAATCCAGCGCCTCCATTATTCAGTGAATCACCTTTAACATGATGTCATGGTATACAGTGGAATGGCAGTATTATCGCCAGAACATCTGAGATCAACCTGTAGGACACCGCCTCAATCCTGGTAGCACTCAACCCTCAATCATTCCGAGGTCAATAAACTGAGTACTAGTAAATGTAGCAACTGTTACGGCACTTGGAAGCAGGAAGAATCTAGCATGAAGCACTATGCAAACATGTGGTATGCATAAGGTGCTATTGTGAGAGCTGGGGCATATCCAGCATCAGCGTAGTGGTAATTCCTTTGACACTAGTAATTATTCTAGGCTGGTTGAGGCCAGCAATGGTTAGAGTGTTAATACAATAATAGCAAGAGTCACTGTACCTTTCTCTCTCAGCTGAAGGACGTGTTCATAAGGACGTGAGATGAGCCGGGCGAGTCTATAATTATATGATTAGATGCATTTCTGCTGGTTTGCATCTCCCTATTTTGAATAGTGAAGCGACACTAATTTAAATGTTATCTCAATTCAATTTAATGTATCATTGAACTGGCAAAACCTGTAAAGAGCGATTAGTCACAGAAAATGATCATCATTTTTTTAAATATACCGTGTAGAATTTACATTTTCAAGTGGTATACTTCCTCTTGTCTTTTAAGTGATGGTCTCTTGTGAAGGGTTTTTCAAGGTGAAAGGCACTTCAACTAATGAAGAATTAATTGATTGATCAAGGTCATTTGTGGCCAGTGTCTTGTCATGAAAGAATGCTTATGGCCTTAAACTGCCTGGGATTAATAAACAATCAGGAGATTGTTTTGATAATATGTTTCATTTTTTGGTGTCTTTTCTATAGTCACCATTTCATTTAGTATATTTAGAAAGTTTCTCGGTTCTTAAGAACGGCAAGGTGTGCAAATGAGCTTTGTTATTTTGGGATTAAGAGTTGTTTCTGACATTATCGATCTATATTTTTCCCCAACTCCCTAACATTGTTTTTGACCCATCGGTGGTAGGGCCCAGTGTGTCCTTTAAAGCTGGTCCAGAACTAGTACACATGCCAAGTCAACACCTTATCAGCACTCCGGATTATGCTGATCCCTATTGGTTGTCTATTACAAAAATGAACAAGACTCATACCAATTCATTTATCTCAGCAAATCATATAGTACATCACACCAGACAATTGGGGGCCAAGTTTGAATACTTCTTCATCTCTGAATTTGCAGTGGGTAGTGCACAATGAGTAGTGTTGCCTTGTTAGGCACTAGTCACTGGTACCTGCTGAAAACGTCCTCATGGACTGGAACAAAGAGTCACTCTCTGCACACAGTCATTCAAGGGAGTCGAATCATGCACGTTCCTTAAGGGTAATATTGTGGGGAACTCACTCCACCAACATTTATTCCAGGAGTAAATCCATCTTTCCATTGCTGCCCTGTCCATTTGAAGGAGTGAGACAGGGAACACATTTTTACCTTTGCACTAATTACTGATTTACTAATTACGGAGAGACGAGCGAGTCGCAGTCTTGCAGCACACCCTGGAAGTCTGACTGCTATTTCCTTTTTTGTGGGCGGATTGTTTAAAAACCTTGTTACGCCGCGGAGCAGCCACAGAGAGTCGAGCAAGTCGCAGTCTTGCAGCGCACCCTGGAAGTCTGACTGCTATTTCCTTTTTTGTGTGCGGATTGTTTAAAAACCTTGTTACGCCACGGAGCGGTCACGGAGAGTCGAGTGAGTCGCAGTCTTGCAGCACACCCTGGAAGACTTACTGCTATTTCCTTTTTTGTGGGCGGATTGTTTAAAAACCTTGTTACGCCGCAGATTGGCCGCGGAGAGTCGAGCGAGTCTCAGTCTTGCAGTCCTGCAGACTCGCCGCTCACTGCCCGTCTGCCGCCCATCGCTGCCTGCCACGGTTGCAACATGGAGGAAGGACTCCTCCTGCAAAGTTCAAGAAGGCGGCTCAGGGATCCAACCTCCAATTTGGATTCCTCCGGCGCAGCCACGAAGGCTGAAGGTAAGCTCCCACTGGGGGGTTCTCTGAATACAAAATCACCAATTGATTCCCCGCCGGATCACTTCTCCAACCCTGTTATACACGCATCAGAAATAGAGATTGACAAAAATGAACTAACAGATGTAATTGTCGAAACTAACTTTCATGAAACAAGCGACAAGGTCTTCTTGGCTGGCCCACCGCCTGCTGTCTACCTGTCTCTCCGACTTTGTTCAGCGTAAGATAGCGGAGCAGAGAGGGTGAGAGAGCCGGTCGAGGAGTCGGGCACGGGAGAGATAAAAGTACGATCCACACCCAACAACAAGCAGGGGAAGACTGTGAAGACCACAGACATTGATTTATAAGGGTTCAATTTCAGTGGGTACACCTAAAGAGTCACTGGCAACAACACCATACTTTGACTGTGAGACTTCGGATTTTCAAACTATAAAAGCATCACAGTAGAAATACATCACATACCGTGTAAACCAAACACGGTACTTTCGCCTGCGAGCATTATCCTCCTGCATCCAAATGAACGTATTAACCACAAATGCATTCTCTCCTCGGATGAGCTTTCACTTGAGAATGGTTTTCAATGCTCCTGTTGTGACAAGCAGTCACTTAACAAGACCCTCTTTGAGGACGCATCAGGCATAAGGGAGCCTTACAAAGATGACAAGTTGGACAAAATCCCCTCTCTCAAAGGAACAACGGAAACCTGTGTAGGAGTCAGACCTAAACCACGAAGGAAAACTCACAAAAAGACCCTCAATTTGAAAAATTCAAAACTAGTATGCACTAAGCTTAAGTGCTTTAAAATGACCAAAAACAAATTCAAGGAGCGGCCGAAAGAAAACAGACCCTAACTCCTTCGACAAACCTCCACGAAAAAACAAAATAAAAGGCACAAATGAAAGAAAACTCCTCTTCCTGTTTGTCTTGGGATGGAGTCTATACTATTTGACAAGCCTCGAACATACAGGAAGATCGTCCCAAAAAGAACTTTGTTTTCGGGTAACTTGGCGAACTTCTTCTTTAAGCGCAAACTATCAAATCAGGCGCCGACCGAAATTGAACTCCTTGTGGCACGTGAAATCTCAGACACTGAGCTGTTGGAAATGACAACCGATGCAGTGGAAGGAACGGACCCTCATCGATCCTTTCCAACCTGTCGAAAGGAGGACCCAAGTCTACCAAAAGTCATCAATTAAACCCCTGGGCCTGTAGATCTTCAGCCACTTGCTAAAACTAAGGGACAACCCTGCCCAGTCTTGGGACTGTCGATGGTCAGAGAAGTGGCCATAACATTGAGTGCCGACTCAGTATCACTCATAACTTTGTCGGACCCCAACAAGACCAGAAAAATTAGGTACGAGTCGTTCGAAGGAGACATCAGCCAGCCTCATTTTGTGAGCCTAGATGACCCCCAAAAGGAACTTGCAGCCTAGAAATCTTTGTCTAAACAAACCAATGGCGGAGACAAGGAGATTGAGTCTAGGTGAAACCCACACACGGAATGACCACACAAGGCAATCCTACAATCACTCCTTTGGTTGCCACTAGCAGACTCCTATTAACAAAGCATGTAATAACACCACAAAATAAAGGCAGAAGTATTTCTCTCGAGCTACACGAAAGTTACAACTCTCAAAAATCCCCTATAAAAGAAGCCCTTACGAGAGACTTAACCAATGGTGTAATTGATGCTATTCACAATCTACAAAACAAAACACCTATTCCTTCGACCCACTTACCTCCAATTGAAGCTGTGGGATCCTCATCACCATCAATAAATCGCACTTCTAGGAAGCTTAGTGACCAAGTTCTGGGAGAAAATACCAGAAAGTCTGACCTGCTGGCAGTCATGTCCACAGTGACCATAACTTTAGCACCATTCTCTAAACTATAAGTGCCAATTCATGAGACTTTAAAAGATCAAACCTCAATCATCGCAACAATGAACAGCAAACTTCTGTTCCTAGAAGGATAGCTTTGGAAACCAACAGAAAAACCAACAATCACATCAAAAAAGAGGCAAGTTCACAAACTATCCCACAAGAAGGAGAACGTAAACCCAACCCAAAAACTGTGTGATCCTAAGGGTCAGAGTGAAAAAACAAGCTATCAAATAGATGACCAGATAGACCTAACAACTGAAATAGTATGTCGATTGAATTTGGCCACACAGACAGTAAGTAAAGGAAATACTAGAAAAAAAGACTCCCAAACTCTGCAAGTGGCCACACTACGGAACACAGTAGCACCGAATTATGACAAAAGCATTAAGGAATACTTCATCTCGGAAAACTTGAAAAGTATTAGTGGAGTCCTAACCAAGAACTTAAACCAACAAAGCAGTGAAGTAACAACAATACCGCCCAGAACCGAAGACAGAGAGTCACCAGAAAGCGAAGAAACACAACTCCCACCTAGCATGCATCCGACCACGCTCAAAGAGGCAGAAGTCAGAACAAGGGCACTGAATTTAATGGACTAAAGAAGGGTAGTAGAAGTAGCAAATAAGAACTTGGAGGGATCAACCACTTTGATGGACATCTCAGAATACCCATTCGAAAACTCAGAGTCTGAAATTACAGACCCTGTAGAGCCAGCTAAATTAAATTTGAGGGCAGAAACCACCAGTAATACCCTTCATCAGGATTCAGTTGAGTTGTGTGTCACTGACATTCCTAATCTCAAAGGAACTCCTATGAAAGAGACATCCTCTCCACCTTTCCCTTTCTTTACGACCCTGTCAGAAAAAAGAAAAAGAGTACATCAGAAAGCCGCCTCAAGAGGAAAGATTGAACAAGAGACAGAGGAACTCTGGGTTGAAACTTCGATAAAGAGAACAGAGACGCCTATCATCTGTGCTAAGAAACACAGTTCAGATAGGCGAGACAAAACGAGACCTACTACTCAACGGACTGTCCTAAGTAAAGTGGGGGAGAAACCTAAAATCAAGGAAGGAAGATGGGAACGCCATTCAGAGTCCAACAATAATAAACATAAGGAATGCCGGTAGACCTCTCAACCCTCACGAAGAACGAGGTCTGTTAAGCTGACAAGAATTTTGGGGAAAAAAGCCAACTTAATCTTAAAAAACAAAGCTATTCTGCAGCAGTTCCACTGTCTGCCTAATTAAAGACTGATATCTACGGACAATATCCAAATAGTGGAATTTGGAGAAAAACAGGTCACAGATTCAGTCTATCTTCACATTAAGTAAATACCAGTGATAGACACACTCTTTGAGGCAACTGACCACCTTTGTAAATTGGGATTTGACCTGAGTCATTCCACCACCATGATAACTCAACAGAATCCTTGCATGGAGGAGGATGACATGCTTTAACTCAAAAAGAAAAAGACCAAGCTGACAAACTCAACAAGGGTCCCCCAATAACGGATCCCAAAATAAACACAGTTAAACAATTGAACACTGTGACAAAGAATCTAACTCGAGAAGTCTCACATAAACACACTTCCAACCTGGCCAGTCCTCGAAGCTTACTTATGAACGGAGACACAGAAAAATGACAACCAGAGGCTGAGTCCAACCTAAGAAAACGGAGTGAGACACATAGACCAATTTTAAAGATCACATTCAACCCAGATAAACTGGAGGATGAAAAATTGGTCTCTATAGACGAACAACAAATCAGAAATGAAAGAACCCCAGAAAAATCATGGAGACGGGTATCAAAAGTTCACTCTAATACCTCGAATGAATAGCAACTCAAGAACGTCCGTCATCTGGAAAACAAGTTTGAAATTACTAACTATACGAACCGTAAAGAACTAAAACTAGGTTCTTGGAATACAAGGGGGTTTAAGCATTTGACATCACCCAGTGACTTAAACTTGGGAGTGTTTGACATTCTTTGCCTTCATGAAACATGGCTGCTTACTCCCCCTGTAATGGACCAATACGATACGAGATTCGCATCAGCTCAAGAAAGGACTCAAAGGTCGGCCTGTTTTTGGGCTTTTAACAGCAATAAAATTTGGTTCAGGCTTTTGGCAATACGAGTTGAGTGGACAACGGTCGAGTCTCCAAAGAGTGAGAAAAACATCCAAAACCTGATCATTATTAACTGCTATTGGAACCCTGAGTTGGTCTCAAAAGGGGCCTTTATGGAATTGATAACTTCAACAATTGATATGGGCCTAAAAAACAGGACATCCCATTGTTCTTAATATGCAGAGATTTAAACGCGTCCTGCAGCCCGTTTTTTTTCTCTGCAATTACGCAAAAACTAAAATCTCCTAGGGAAATAAGATGGAAATTATGGTCAGCAGCCATGAGACTGAGGAACTTAGTCTCCATGGAGCTGAACCGCCCAGTTACAAAACCTGCAATACCAACTTGGCGGTGAGGGGACCAGTCAGCTGATATTGACCATGTGTTTGTATCCACCGAATTGGCACATTATATTGTGGAGCACGAGATTATCCAAACTAAGAACAGCGATCACAACTTGAGACTCGTGACTCTTGCGAGGGGACTGGAAACCCTGAGATCAATGATGGGAGTAGAGGTTACGGTAAAAATTGGAGGTAATCGACTTTGTATGAAAATGAATTACATCAAAGTAATAACTGAAACATATACTACGACACCCAACAGAGGAGATGAGATGAAGGAGATAAACCAGTCGGACTTCGTGACCCTGCTTGACTATTTTAAATTCACAAAGTCAAGGCAGAAAAAGCCAGAACAAACGATGCGGCACTGCTACGATGAGGCATTAGTGGAAAGACGTAAAATAGTTAGATGTCTAAAAAAAGCTAAGAATGCCATCCAGGTCTATAAAAACTGGGTAGCTGGACGCAAAAGAATTGTACTCCAGAATAACGCAGAGCATATGCTCAAATCTTTGAGCAAGAAAAACTTGAGAGACTTCTGGCAGCTGATAAAACAAGGTCAAACAATTACCCATGACACCCAATAGAACTACATCAGTGAGTCACAGTGGGAACAAAATATTTGGACTCTTTTCAAAGACGTAGGAATAACTTCAGCTCCTATACGTCAGTTCCGAATAGTGGAATCTGGGCATCAGCTTGGAACAGATCCATTTGAAATTCAAAAAGCTTACTACATTAAGAGCACCAGGGCCTGACGGCCTAAGTAACGCAATGATAAAAGAAAACCCAGACGAATGGGCGACCTTTATAAATGTCGTCTTTGTTCAAATCTGTAGAACTCATCAAATCCCTTGTTTGTGGAAGACATCAACGATTGTTCCAATCTTTGAAAAGGGAAAAAAAGACGAACCTGAGGATTATCGCCCAATTGTGTTACTGGACGTCATAGGCAACATTTTTGGATCCTTCCTACTTGCAACATTTTCCAGCTGGACTACAAACGACAGCTGGTTTTACCCCTTTCAAATGAACATCGGCACAGTAGCAAACATTGTGCTATTAAACATCTTGAAAGCCCAGAGCCACCAGGCGGATCCCAGAATTTACATCATTTTTGTAGACTTAACCCAAGCCTTCGATAGAGTAAACAGGTGAAGACTATGGCAAAAACTACAGGAGCAAAAGTGTCCGCATGACATTTTGTATCCACTAATGCAACTACACTCTGGCACCTCGATCAGAGTTCGTCTAAACAGAGAAGGTCTCCTAAGTTAGCGAATTCCAACTTGGAGAGGGGTCAAGCAAGGTTGCCCCCTTGCTCCTGCTATCTACAATTTCTATATTGCTGACATTGCCAACTTCAAACCATCTATCCGGTCTTTTCCACCTAAACTAGGAAAAGTTAAATTAACAAGATTACTCTACGCAGATGATCTGATCATAATTGATCAAACAGTAGTAGGCTTCCAGAGACAATTAGACAGCCTCCAGCGTTATCTGCTCGAAAACAATTTGGAGATAAACGAAGGTAAAATAAAAATCATCTGCCTTCAAAAAGCAAAACAGAGAAAGAATAAACCAAACTGGTTTTTGGCCGATAAGAAGATCGAGGAAGTGGACTCAATCAAGTTCCTCAGAATCTTGTTCAACAACAGTACTATAGAAGCGCTGGCCCAAGACCTCCTAAAGAACAAGGTCACAGTGTTGATAACGCAGGCGCAGGGTCAGCTGATGGACAAAAGATTTGGGAGGTAATCTTTGACGACAGACACTTGCTAATGACCTGCCCTAGGTGGGGGCCCTTGAGGGAAATACACCTGACCCCAATACTGAGTAAATTCGCCACAATGGACACAGAGGAATGCTGGAAAACTCTAATATGTGGTGAGCAAACTAAGATGATTTTTGTCACAGTTTTAATGATGAAGTTCATTATGCCAAACCTTGTGTGATAAATTGATGTATAGGAGATTGTGACTGGGGATGTACATTTAGATTTGCCCTTTGATTCCATCTTTGCCTTACTCTTGACTTTCCTTTTGTCTGTTGTCCCTTTCCACCTCTTCCTTCCACCCGGATTTGGATGAACAGGATGTTGTAATACTAAGTGTTTTTGAAAAAATTGTTAATACAAATAACTCAAATAAAATAAAAAATAAAAAATATTACAGATTTTTTAGGATTATTCTACTGAGTAAATCTGTCCTGCCCCACCTGTTTAACCCTGTAAGAGAGGCCTAGAGTTAGGGAGCCCTGACACTCCCCCAAACTGGAACCTGGGCTGTCTGTGCTTAGCCAGGCAAGTTCAGAGAGTCTATTAGCTAGGAGAGTCACGGTGAAACTAGTTTACCCTCACCCTCAATAGTCCATCCGGCATCCCTCATGGAACTCCTCAAGGAACTCCGAAGATAAGATGAAATGCATGCTGTTTAACCCCATAAATCAAACCATTATGAGGAAACAGTGCATCATTCACCCCAAACCATATGTTGGTTCTGAAGAGAGTCCAAGAAATTGGACCAAGGAATAAGTCAGTGGCTAGGAACAGCCTTCCAGATATCCTGGTGTCAGTCGAAGAATGGAATGGGCAGGAAGGGCATTCCAGAGGTGTCTAAACAGAACTGAGAAAGCACGACTACCCTGTGGGGCAACATTTGGACAGAGTTTTGCTAGCTGATCTCAGAGTGCTCTTATGTGTGGATTTTTTATATTTCACTTTGCCGGGGGTGGAAATAGGCTGATTCCGTGGTATACCCCCTGGACGATGCATGAGGTTTTGAACTTCAACTTCTGTAGACTGAGAATCCGGTGGATGGTGCTGATTGCTGGCGGGAGGTGTCCCTGGCATTGCAGTCCACACATGAGGCTGGCTGATGCATTTTGGCATGCTGGAGTTTACAGATTTGAAAAGACTTAGATGGATACCATCACAGTACCCGAGAAGGGATTGGATGGATGCTTTGGTAATGGTGATATTACTGTTAGTTGTGAAGTGGCTTGTGATGCGTCAGTGACCTCAGGGAGTAGAAGCCGTTCTTGACTGATGTATTGTGTGACCATTGAATCTGAGTTTTGAATGATTACTCCCAGCTTTCTGACGTATTGTAGCCGAGTGGGGCAATGGTCAAAGGCTTGAGGACACATATTTTAGTTTCAGGATTCAGTTGCAGGTTTTAGTTGAATGTAATAATCTTAGTTGTGGCTCAGCTGAATTGAATTCTATTGTATTCATTATTCAGAAACCTCTGCCAGTGGCCAGTCATAATACCACTACTCACCAAAGCATTGCCAGTGGGAGCCAAGTTATTTCCCCTTGTTCCCTGGCACACCAGCCAGCACTTACTCCATTCTAGGACTGGAGTATGATTAGTAAATGACCATGTCCTGGAATATGTGGGAACTGTTTTGTGGGCTTCGGAAGGTTTGGTAGGTGGAGTTATAACCTACAGCCCCTTCATAAAACAGTGCAGTAGATGAGGGTGATGTGCTGAAGCTGTCTTAGAATCACAGCCATAACCAAGCGCCTTGAGATTTGCTCTCATCTGTATACATGCTAAGTGCTCACACACGCACAGAGTTCCATTTACAGCACTTAACATCAATGGCGTGCATACATTCAGACTGTGACTAGAGTAAACACAACTGGAAACAATTCACACATGCTCCAGTCCCTGTTCATCCCACTACACTCAAAACCTGGTCCTAATCCACTCACTGCATTGACTCCAAACAAGCATGTTTCTATTGGACCGAAAGGACCTCAAAAGGTCATGGTTCTTCACACGTGTACAAACTGGCAAACTGGCCACTCTTCTCAGGTCCAGTACGGCAGCAACCAGCAGGCGCAAACACAGGCTTATCAGACATGTGTTCTGATTTGCTGGCGCCATCCCTCTGGTTGCTAATGCATGAAGGACCCTACCACTATGGCAGTTTGTTTGAAGTTACAGCTGTCCCTGCAGGTTGCTCAATAATGTTGACTCTGCCTTGACCATCATTAGCAATGATTGCTGTTGTCAGGACTCACCTTGGCCTCTGTAATTCCTGGCACCATTGACCTCTGAGGGGTGTTCACATGTGTGGACCAATACCTGAGGCACATCACGCCCTTACCAAGACTGCAGCCCTCCGTGCTCGTTTCTGCCTCAACCATCATGGCGGAATTCCACTTCCCGGTCCGCGCTGAGTCTACAGCATGGATTTAATGACGGAATTCAGCAGAGTCTGAGTGCTTGTGTTCTTCTTTCTTTGTGTGACCATTCTGGTACATTCCTATTTCATGGATGACTGTGGGAAATCCTGCTACATGGGGGTGCAACCTTCTGTTGCTCTTCTTGCCTGGCATCCTGTAAGCGGAATCAATTCAACACTACAGCTAAGTCAATGCCTAGTCTGGGATGCTGAGGGAAACCCTTATTGATATATTTTTATGTCCAGTTTGTTTTCTCTGGATGACCACCCTTATATAACACCCCTCTCTTAGAATCCCCCTGACCCCACTGAGCCAAGAAGTAGGTTTGTTTTGCAAATTAAAAGGTTTATTTGAAAATTAAACAATATATATATATATATATATATATATATCACACTTTTATAATAAATTAATGTTTGATAGCACACTTGTGTAGATGATAGTGATCAACAATGGATACTGTTACAGTGGTACATTCTTTTTGATGGCTTAGAAGTGATATAGAGAGGATAAAGTAGCTGAGAATGCTTTGATGGCTTCAAGGACAATGCAATTATGAATGAAAATGCAGTACAGAAAATAAACTTGATATGACTTCCACAAAAGACAATGTAATCACTTTTCTTTGACAATTCACCCCCCCCCCCTTTATGCAAGGTAAAGAGATGGAAGGGAAGCACACAGTTCTCAGGAATGCAATCAAATATAATTCAGTTCCCCCTAGCAAGCTTAGAGGAAAACAGGTAGGAGTTTGAAACACATGCAATATACTTAGATGTGGTATGCAAAGAAGTGAAAAATATGCGAAAAATGCTTTTAATTCCCTATAGGAGGTTCAGGGTAGGTGATAGATACTTTGAATCAGGTCAGGCCAGCCCTATCAATGATTCAGGGATGGTTATTAGGTTGAAAACAGATTTCAGGGATGGAAGCAAAGACAAATATTTTTACACGTGGCTGAAATTAAGCAAAATGTCAAATCGCGGCAAATTTAGTTGCGTGCGTCGAGCACAATTACGGAGGCACTATAAGGAGTAAGTCGGGTCTAAGTTCGTTGGAAAGCCTAGAATCTTAGCTTTAAGATGAAAGTTAAATCTCGTTCATAGCACAAACGGTTCCGGAGATACGGCCGATTTAGTAAAGGTAGTTTTTCGGATTTGAAATTTTAAAGCGCAGAATGACAGATGACAGTTTTCATTTTTAAAAATGACAGAATGACACGATTTTAGGAGGCAGTTCTAATAAGCTAAAATAGTTTGGATTAGATTATTTTAAACTAAGAGATTGGTTTTGGCACAGTGCTAGCTGGGTACTCACACTAGATTTTGGACAGGAATGCGACTTCGTCACTGATCGGGTCAGGATTGGCTGGACTTCTGCTAGCGGTTCTTCACAGCGATCTGGTCTCTGGGTCTCTGGTTCTGTTATCGGTTCTGCTAGCGGTTCCGGATACAGCGGTCTCTGGTTCTGCTCTCAGCACTGCACAGTTCTGGTCTCTCTGGATCTCTGGTCTCTCTGTATCTCTGGTCTATGGAGATTGATGGATTTGAAGTCTGGAGTCTCCCGGCAAAGCGTCCCGCAAGAAAGTGGAAAGTGAATGTCCCTACCTGGGTTCCAGTGGCTCTTTTTATGTGTTTTGAAAATGGGTGTGTGCCTGGGCCTACCTAAGCCTGCCCCTCTCACTTATCGTTGGCCAAGCTTTCCTCTCTCCCTTGATTGGGGGAAAGAAATGGAGTGTCAAAGTGATGCTGTAGGTTTTATGCTCAGAGGAACCTCCCCTTGTCAAATTGCACACAAATCTATTTCTGACCCAAATACATATTTATCTTTGTACCATTTTTCTAATATTATAGGTCCAGTTAACATATTTTCTGTAGCACCAAACCATCCGATCCCTGTCTTTGTACGATGTCGTGTCCACTTATGACAGAATTCTCCCTTTTCATCCAGATAACGACCTCTAAACCTTTCCAGATTTTACACAAATGTGCCCCAGGGGTATGGGTTTCAGATGATAAAGTGTCAGATTTTTAACATGCATACATTTGGAGTAACACATTTTTTTTCCGCTACTATCCCCAAGAACATACCACAGGGTTCTAAAACCTCTTAAAATGTGCACAGAAAAATCACAAGAATGATGATGTTATTTATATAATTTTGACAAGTCTGCACTATGAATTATCCATCTTTTTAATATCATGCTCTGGCCCCAAAGGGGTGTGGTTTTCCAAAGCACATGGTGGAATTTCTGGTTTATCCACTTCCCCCAAGCTCAGCTTGCTCTCACAGGCACTGCCCCTCCCAGTTTCTCCCAAGAGGAAGCCATTTTACGACCCCCCCAATATAACATTTGCCTGAGCCAGGGACAGTGCTTTGTTTAGTTTCCTGTAGTCCCCAGGTGCCACTCCCCTAATTCAATCAGAGAGGTGTCATCTCCTTTTGGCAGGGGCAGCAGGATGCAGCCAGGCCTGGGAAGAGTTCTTGAGCCAGTTCAACTCCTGTCGGGGGTAGTTGTCAGGCAGAATTCAGCTAAATGACACTTTAGTTCCCAGTTTTCTACATTCAAATCACACTGACAATTTTTGCACATGCAGCTAGAACGCTGATTCTAAGTTCAAAACTAGGACATTTAAACAATTGCAACCTATGTGACACTCACAAGTAGGTCACTCATTTATTCTAAACATTTCGATTTTAGTGGCTTTAAACCCAAATTCAATTAAGCTGCTGACATCCCCAGCTATTTTTTTTATATATACATTAAATAATTACTTCCTTCAAGTCATTTCAGAATATAGTTTTACATTGTATCCACCTCTTAGCAAGTCTTTCCTTGGCCTGGTTTGGGTTCATTTGTTCAGTTCTACACAAAAGTCGGGTGGTTTTAAAACGCCGGCTTTCTGATAGTGGTGAGCACCAGTATTGCATCCATTTTTGACATTAAGAAAATGAATTCCCCACAGTTCTGGGTTGCTTTTGGCAATCAGCATTGCCATTCCCAATGGTTTCAGGCTACTGTGTGTGTAGCCCAATGGTGGTTTTAGGTAGTACACTTCTGTGCTCACAACATAGGCAAAAATGGGTGGCAGCCTATTCTTCATGTTTTCCCTGTGCACTCTCTGGGAGTTCTGGCCATCATGATGTTTTCAATGCCAGTAATGCACAGTTTTATGGTAGGGCTTGAATGCATCGGTAAAAACATCCCACAAGCCTCCCCTCTTGCGATGGCCATTCTGAACTTTCACTGATGGAACTCGCAAGATCTGGGATGTTCGCCTCATCTTCTTCCAATTCCGTAAATGGCACAGTTCAGCATCTTCTCCTCCCTCCAGTCGATCAATCAGTTCTCCTTGCTGGTCCTGATGGAGGATTGGGCGGTACCCCGGCCCCCTCGGATCTTTGCTCCCGGTCTCCGGTCGTTCTCCTTGGTCAGTCTCCGTGGTTTCATCTCTCCTAGGATGATAAAGCAAAAGTGGCAATACCTATTTGTAGACATTTCTCCAACACTATTAATGGTGTGGCGAACACGTACATTTTATACATCAGGATACATTTTTCAGTCTTATTTTAAAACAAGATATAACATGAAACATTTTTACCAGAATCATAATATTTCAGAGACTGTGGGATATTTTAGGTTGGAACTGGATTAATCTGGAGCGGTCCCCTCTGGGATTCCAGAGGATTCCTCCAGTTGTTGCAGTGTGTGCCTAGGATGGCAACACTTTAGCTGATTTATATGTACCCACTTGTCTTCCCCTTCCGCCAGACTACCTTTGGGGATGCAAATCTTATACGCTACTGGGGAGACCTTGTCTATAATTTCAAACGGTCCCTTCCATGTAGGCAAACATTTTTGCTGTTTGGCCTGGTTCCTTTGGAAATTGTATAGATAGACCCGGTCTCCCACAGTATATTCCTTCCTGGTGGTCTTCAGGTCGTAGTGGGTTTTCATGCTATCAGCTGATCTTTCTAGATTCCGCTGAGCATAGGCAAAAGCATGCTGAAGGTGTTTCCTTAAATTCTCCAAATACTCATGAGTTGTGGAGGCATTTATCAGTGTCTGCTCTTGGGTCCTGTAGTGCAAATGCTGGGGAAGCACCATCTTGCGTCCGGTCATCAACTCAAATGGTGACATTTTAGTTGCAGATGAAGGGGTAGATCTGATGGCCATTAGGACCAGAGGTAATCGGATATCCCAACTTGGCCCAGAATCTGTCACAAACTTTTTTAAGATGCTCATAATGGTTCGGTTGTATCTCTCCACTGCTCCAGAAGAAGCTGGCCTGTAAGCAATGTGTAGCTTCCTTTTAACCCCCAGTATCTCCCACATCTTTGTCATTACTTCACTGGTGAAGTGGCTACCTCTGTCTGACTCAATCCTTTGAGGTAGACCAAAACGGGAAAAGATGTAGTTAATCATCAGGGCAGCTGCTGTTTCTGCCTTGCAATTTGGGGCTGGGAGACATTCCACCCACTTGGTAAACAAGCATGTGACGGTCAACATGTACTTGTTTCCTCTAGACGAGCGAATTACAGGGCCTACAAAGTCGATTTGCAAATATGACCATGGCCGTGTCATCCCCCGCTTTTGGAGAGGCGCCCGGTGTGTGAGGGATGGTGGCTGAAATTGTGCACACACCAGACACCCCTTCAAGTATTGGTCGAGGTCCTGCACCATGTGTGGCCAGTATGCCTCTTTTAAGATCTCAAGTGTTGTGTGAAACCCCCTATGACCGGCGGTGGCCGCATAATGGGCGTGACTTAACATCAGGCTTCGGAATGAGGTAGGGACCACCCACTGATCATGGCCAGCTTGGGATTTCCTTACCAACAAACCGTCTTGGATTCAGAACCTTTTTGGACATTTCATCAACACTCTTAGGTCCTCTTTCCCAATGTAATCGGTATCCGTCAGGGGAAAGTTCTCAGGGTCCCCGATGTGTTGGTAAAACTTACCAATTATTGGGTCCCCCTTCTGAGCTGTAATCAAATCAGCATCAGGAGTCTCCTTACTCCATTGTGCAGTTGAAAGATCATTGTGAGCATTTGTCTGGGACCTAGTGATAGCAGTGACCTGGATTTCCCCCAACAGGGACTCTATTTCTATTAGATCCCCTTGGATGGCCCCGGTTTTGGCCAGCTGATCAGCTAAGTCATTTCCAGTTTTGTCTGGTCCCTCTACTTTGGAATGACCCTTGATCTTTTTCCAGTAGATGGTCATCCCATTCGATGTGACCAGATCATCAATGTTTTGGATGAACTTCCCATGTTTCAGGGGTTTGTTATTAGCACATAACATGCCTCTGGTTTTCCAATTAACCAGGTGCTCCACGAACCCATTCCGTACATAATCCGAATCTGTGATTATGACCAGTTCGTGGGGTTGATGTTGGACAGCAGTGAGGATGGCTTGATGCACAGCCATCAATTCTGCCACCTGACTACTTCGGGGACCAATTTTGTATCCAGCGGAGGGTTCTGGAAACTCCTTCACCCATGCATTCCCTACGCCGGCCACCAGTTCTTTCTCCCCGTTGTTGTCAACATGGTAAGAGCATCCATCCACATAGACAGTGGGCATTCCCTCACACTTGTCTTCTTCAAAGACTTTGTGTGGGGAATTAAGGTATGCCTCCATGTTGTCATTGATTTTTAGACTTTCGTCCTCAAGACAGTTTTCTCTGGCACAATCATGCAAGTCAGCCAGACCATGCGCGAGGGGGCTCTTCTTGTTTTGGCCATATCTGACCTCCACAGGAAAGCCTTGCATTGACAGAATCCATTAAGTAATTCGGGAATTACTCACATTTCCGGCCCGGATTCTGTCACTTTGGAGATATTGCAGAGGCTGGTGTGGAGTCTCCACTATGATGTGTTCCCCCTGGATGAACGGGCGGTAATTCCTCAATGCCCACACCGTTGCCAGGAGTGCCTTCTCACAATCGTTGAATTTTTCCTCCACAGAGGATAAAGTTTTGCTCGCATAGGAGATTACTTTATTGACCTTGTCATGCTTTTGGTGTAATACTGCCATCAAGCACGTATTAGAGAACCCTGTCTCCAGGAAGAACTCCTTGTTTCTGACAGGGTAACCTAGGTAAGGCGCTTGTGAGAGGCTTCTTTTGAGTTGTCTTACTGCCTCGATTGTTCTGGACCCCATTCCCACTTGACCCCCTCTTCAGGAGATGAATCAGGGGTCTAGTGATCTCTGCGTAGCCCTCAATGAACTTTCTGCTGTAATTAGTCAGTCCAAGGAGGCTCCTTAGTTCCTGCAGAGCTGTGGGATCCTTCAGTTTCTGAAGTGCTTCCACTTTCTTTTCCTGGGGACAGAGTCCCTGAGGAGTAATCTCATGCCCCAAGAAATTAACACGGGTTCTACACCACTGTACTTTCTGAAAGGAAAGTTTTGCTCCGGCGGCCCTCAACTGTGTCAGAACATAACGGAACTCCGCTATGTGTTCTTCCACAGATGAACTTTTGATGAGGACATCATCTACATAAGCCAGGTTACCCCTCGCACCCAGGTCGGGCATGGCCTTATGTAGGAAAATGTTGAATTCATTGCCAGAGTTGAGGTATCCGAAAGGAGTTCGGGTCCATGTGTACTGCTGGCCCCCAAAGGTAAAAGCCAGTTTGTATTGGTCCTCCCTACTGACAGGCACAGTCCAGTATCCATTGGTCAGGTCTATTGCAGTGAATACCTGTGACCCCTGGATCTGGGCCAGCCCTTGGTCAATGTAGGGCTGAGGCCATCGGGAAGTATGGACCCGTTTGTTGAGCTCCCTAAGGTCAGCGCAGAGTCTCCACTGGCCGTTTGGCTTCAATATTCCCAGCACCGGATTATTGAAAGTGCTGTGGACTGGACGGATTATTCCCGGGACTCAAGGTTCTTAATTACTTCAGTAAGGGACTCCATGGATGCGAGAGGCAAGCAATATTGCTTCACAAACACTGGAGTAATGCCCGGTCCCATGGGAATTGTTGTTGTGTGGAAGTCGGTGCGACCACAGTCATATGAGTCTACCGCAAAGAGATCTTGGAAATCCAAGAAAACTTGTTTCAACTTTTGCTTTTGTTCCAGAGTCACACAGGCATCAGCTAATTTGACTCTCTTCCACCATCTGCCTGAAGCCTGGAAAGACTTCTGGTTTGGCTATCTCAGCGGCCTCCTCCAGCTGGGTGGAGAAGTCCCTGGTCAGAGTGCTGATTTGGACTGGAGGCTTCAGGTGGGAAAGGCAGCCCTAATGGACCTGGAAAATCACCTCATTCCTCCTGAAGTTACAAGTCACATCTTCCTTACCATAAGGGAAAGAAGTGTACACCAGGAAGTTCCCCCCATGCCGGGTGAAAATCCTGTCTGGTGTTGTATTGTCATCACTGTCACTGTCAAAACAGTCCTTGGGGATTTGTCCTAACAGTTCATTTCCTAAATCAATGGAGAAGTGTCGGTCATCAACCGCCATTCCAATGATGGTGCCTGCGGCTAGAGTAATACTCTGTAAGTCGCTGTTATCCACCTCTATTGGAATGGTGTCATGTTCTATGTTGACTAATGGTGTTGGGTTTACCCATAACCCTTGCGGTTGGAGAGAAGCATTTAGATGAATATAAGCATCAGGGTTTTTCAATTTTTGTCCTCTTTTAACTTTCACTTCCAGGGAGAATTGTCGGGTCCTTTCTGGGATGGTGACTTCCTCTGTAAGCTGAATTTCAACTGCATAAGGTAGCAATTGAGCTGACCTAAATGCTTTTTCTTGATCATCAAAGCCCATGGGATTATCCGCTAATCGGGACCAAGCTTTGAAGTTTATTAGGTCCAAATTAATGGCAAAGCAATTGAGAATGTCACTGCCTAAGTAAAAGGCGGCAATGACGTCTCGCACGACCCAACAATTATGGACTATGCTCTTGTTGCCAATGGAGATTTTGAGCATACACCTGCTTGGCAGGAGATGTTTGGAATTGGGTGCTTCCAGGTCCATTTCCCATTGTCTATCAGTTTGAATGTGGGAATGGCTGGATCTTTTGGGAGTTGGCGGAACATGGCTTCGCTGATGAAGCTCTTACCGTTGTTCACACACACCCGAGCGAGAACAGAGTCCTTCCCACCATTTAACTGAACAGGGATGAACAACTGCTCTCCAATTTGCTGAATATCGGACAGGCTCTGAGCTGATTTCACATCTTTCTGGACTATAGGAGTGGGAGTGTCTGATTGTGGATTGGTAAAGAATTTCAGAGTATTTCCTTCCAGTGTGGAATACCACCTTAAACTGGAAGGAAGGTTGATTTTCAGAAATAGAGAGGACCCCCCATCACCAGTCTGTTGTCCTACTGCTATTACTGTCACGTCTGGAATTTGGTTGTTCTGGAAGTGAAATTCTACTTGGTCAGATTTTTGTTCAACCATGTGGCAGGTGCCATTTAAACTAACATGGTTGACACTCTGTTTTAATTTTATTGGTCGGCTAGTCTGGGTCCAGAGGACCTTGTTTACGTAATCTATTAGGGGTGACAACCTTCTCAGGAGGTCATTCCCTAGTAAACAAGGGGTGCCCTCTGGAGTCACTACCATGACCGGGTGTTTCACCTTGTGTCGCCCAATTTTGATGTCCAAATCTGCAGTCCCCTTGACAGGAATTTCCTTCCCGTCAAAGTTCTGCAGTTGTCCAGGAAGAGAGGTGAGGGGAATTTGGTACTTCTCCCCCCTACCTGAATTCAGTTCATCAAAGGCCCTTCTTGACAGAAGGGTGGCTTGAAATCCAGTGTCCACCAGCGCCAAGATTGTACCCTGCCCCTGTACTTGTACCGGGGCATAATATCTTCCCTCCTTCTCCTGAAGGGGGCACAGATAATGCACATTTCTGGACAACTGGTGGGCTAACTTTCTGGTTTTGGACACAGCGAGAGAAGAGACTTGGGCAGAATTCTGTGAAGAGCCTGGGGAATCTGAAAGAAAACGTTGGCAACTGAAATGGTTTCGGGTTCTGGGCCGCCCCCCCCTTTTTGGAGGCAGTCATCAGGATGGGTTTGACCCATGGGATTTTGGTATTGTTGGTTCTGGGACAGAATGATGGGCGGCGACAGCTCAATCCCCACATCTACCCAGTCTGGATTGGAATCGGTTTTAGGTTCCCCTGGTTCCGGTTGTGGGCCACCCCTGCCTTTTGAGAGGCAGTCACCAGGATGGGTTTGAACCAGGGGTTTTTGGTTTTGTTGGTTCTGGGATAGGATGATGGGCGGCGACAGCTCAATCCCCACATCTACCCAGTCTGGGTTGAAATCCCTTGGGACCCATTTTTCCTTGGGAGGAGTTCCCCCATCTCTGAAGGAGAAGATCCTTTCCCCAGGATCCTCTGAGGATTCCTCTCCCTCAAATTGGAAGACCTGTACCTCCTCCACAAAATGGGTCTGTTTGGGTACTTTGTTTTTCCTACCTCCCCTCTGTTCCTTGGGTGGCAGACTTTCAGGGGTAGGAGATTTTGTTTCCGGTTCCTGATTTTCCAGGGGCTGTTTACAAGTTGGGAAGGAAGCTTCCTCCAAGGCTTTACACCCCCCTTCCCCTTGTGCCTCCTCCCTGGGAACCGGTGGGTTATCGGGGTGCTGCCCCCGTCATTGTTCTGGAGCACTAGGTCCAGAGTTTGGGGCATTCTGTGCCGGCATGCCCATCTGAGGGTTCTGTTGGGCCCTCAGCATGCGCCCAAATCCTGTGCCATGTTCTGAACCTGGCGCTCTAACTGGGAAACCCGCTCAGGCTGATACGGGGCTCTATTTTCTCCCCTGGGCTGATCCCGGGAAGGGTAGCTATCCCTTCTCTGGTAATACCCCGGGTTGGGAAGATTTGGGTACCCCTCCACCCTTGGCCTCCCCTCTCCGGGATTAGGTTGTCTGAGCTCAGGGAATTGGGGAAAGAAGGATGGATGATTTTGGGGTTGGAAATTGGGTGGATACCTGGGGGAAAAGTTCTGCCCAGGATTTGGTGAATTTCTGCCCTCCTGGGGGAAGTTAGGAGGGAGGTTCCCCGGGTTAGGCACTTGGCTGGATCCCCCCCTTGGGCTGGAGGAGTCCACACATAACCCAGGATGGGTCGGTTTCCCTTGTAGCAGGGCTTACATAATCAGGGGAGCGAGGGACCCCATTTGTGGGACTACCTCCTCGACTCCCTGTCTGTGACTGGCCCGAGGGCCTTCTGGGCTGTGAATTATTTGGCACAGGCAGGTTTTTAGGCCCCCCCATCTCCAAATCTAAAACGGGGGCAACCTTTACCTCTGCCACCTTGGCAGCAGCAGGGGTGCTGTTGGTTTTGGGGTTTTTCTGCGCATTACTTTTATTTTCTATGGGCTTCTGCACCTCATAGATCCGGGTGGCTTGCTCAATGACCCAGTCTAAAGATCTTTTCTCGTGAAAATCCCTCACGAGCTGGGTCATTATGTACTTGGGAAGAGCATGGAAAAATGTGTTGATGAATTCTCTGCTGTCCGTGCGCACCCTTCTGGTGGTCTGCGCAAAGGCACGCTTCAATTCTTGCACGAATTCTTGTGGGGCCTGATCCTCCCCACATTTTGGGGTTTTTCTGCGCATTACTTTTATTTTCTATGAGCTTCTGCACCTCATAGATCCGGGTGGCTTGCTCAATGACCCAGTCTAAAGATCTTTTCTCGTGAAAATCCCTCACGAGCTGGGTCATTATGTACTTGGGAAGAGCATGGAAAAATGTGTTGATATATTCTCTGCTGTCCGTGCGCACCCTTCTGGTGGTCTGCGCAAAGGCACGCTTCAATTCTTGCACGAATTCTTGTGGGGCCTGATCCTCCCCACATTGCAAATTGTAGGCTGCCTTGCGAGCCTCTTGGGGAATGTCTATGTACAGAAAAATGTTTCAAGATGGCCGCCCTATATGTGGACCATCTTGAATGGTTTTGGTCCTCCAGCCCCGCAAAGAAACTGGAGTATTCAGGGGAGAATGTCCATTTGGCGTACTAGATGCAGCTACTGCTGTCCTTCAAATGGAAAGTCTCCATCATTTGCTCATAGAGCTCCAAGTGTTCCCAAACAGAATACTTGGCATTCTTATGATAAGGCGTGATGACACTCCTGATTGCCTTAATCTGTTTTAAGGGGTCCTTAAGCAAGGCCCTTTTCACCTTATTGGCCTTTTTGGTTCGGGTAACCCTGGTCCATTCATCCTCTGATTCAGAAGCACTGCTCCCAGAGGTGCCCGTCAGATCTTCCAAGTTTTCCCGGATTCTGCGAGCCTGGGAATATCTGGCAGAATGTGGGGACCTGGTCTCCTGTGTCCTGTGACGCTCAGAGGAGTCTTCAGATCCCTCCTTGCTACCAGGATTTGATGGGTACCCCCCCCAGTGACCTAACTGGGCAGAGGTTTTTAGGATGCCCTTAGGGAGCCTAATTTCCTGGGGTTCCCAACTAAATTGCACTGTACTTAGGTGCCCATACCAGGATGCCCGCCCATCCATTCCTGGGTGGTACTGGCCTATGAGCCCCATCCTTTTGGCTGGATAGTAATCTGCCATCCCTATGGCCCTGTGCTCATGTGCGCCATGGGACATGGGGGTGGCAGAGTCCAGGGACTGGGAGAGATGAAGGCCTCTGGTACTAGGGCTCCTGAGGTTATGCTCAGGCGTTTCCCTTTCCCAGCGAACCTCATCTCTGTCAGCCCCTGCTCCCTGTTGCAATGCAAGAGCCTGCGCTTCCAGTTCCTCAGTTAAGGCCTTACTAGACTCTATCAGTCTCTCCTGCATGGCTACCTGTTGCTGGAGCCTATCATTGTGCTGACAGAGAGCCTCATTTTCTCTCTGTGCCTCCTGATTGGTCCTGGAGTAATAGGCCAGTCTCTGCTGCAGGAGGGTTACCTCCTGAGTCCCATCCCTACTGGCCTGCTCCTTTCTTGCCAGAGCCTCCTCCACCCTCCTGGTGTGACCTAGCAAGCCCTGATGCTCTTTTTGGAGGTTACCCAGCCCCTGGAGCGCCAAGTGATTTTCTTCAATTTTTCTTTTTAAATGGCAGACTTCCTGGCCTAAGGTATCCCTTTCCTGACCAAGAGCCTGCATTTGTGACGCCAGGTCATCCCTCTGCCTTTGAAAGGCACCAGCTTTCTGGCGTTCTTCATCAAACTCTGCCTGGGTATCCAGGTCTTTCAAAATAAATGTATTGCTTTCCTCTTTCTCTCTGTCTAGTTGGATTTGCAGGGTGGCTACCTGCTCTGTGCATGCCCTGTTGAAATTGATCTGTTGCTCCAGCTTTTTCTGGCACTGCAGTAAGGAGTCCAAACTGACTTGGTATTCCTTCTGCAAAGCCAGGATTCTGGTATCCTGGTCAGCCTTTTCCTGTTGCAGGATATCCATATCCTCCTTCATTTTAATGATGTATTGTCTACTCTCCTTTTGTGACTCCTGGCTTCTGTGCAGCCTCTGCTCAGAAGAGACCAGGTCATATTGGGCCTTTTCTAACGCCATCTGTTGCCTATTTGCCAGATCTTGGCCTTCAGCACATTTGTCCTGCATGGCCTCCATATATAGATACAAATATGCCGCTATCCTGGCAATCTTATTATGTTAATCTTTGGCTTTAGGAGCCATATATAGTTCACTCAGGGCCACATGTAAGGGACCCTGATCTCTCCACATATCTGACCCAGTTGTAGTGACCTGTTGTGTGAACGCCTGCAACCATACATTTTGGTCCTGTTCAGACCATTCACCTCTCATGAACAGTTTATGTAAGAGGTGCTCCCTAGCTATCTTCATATCTACCAAGGTCGTCATTCTGGAACTTGATTTCCTTCCTGACTTACAGAAGTTTGTATTTTATTTTGCAAAACAGACCGTTTCCTTAGAGCGTTCCTTTGAGGAGTGCTTTTACAGTGTAAAACAGTGTGGTGATCTAACCGGATATGTGTATCCGGTCAGTTGGCACACTGTATTAAGCTGTACAAGTGGTAAATCTAATCCAGAATCCCCGGCTACGAGCCCCCACTTTGTAAGCGGATTCAATTCAACACTACAGCTAAGTCAATGCCTAGTCTGGGATGCTGAGGGAAACCCTTATTGATATATTTTTTATGTCCAGTTCGTTTACTCTGGATGACAACCCTTATATAACATCCCTCACTTAGAATCCCTCTGACCCCACTGAGCCAAGAAGTAGGTTTGTTTTGCAAATTAAAAGGTTTATTTGAAAATTAAACAATATATATATATATATCACACTTTTTTAATAAATTAATGTTTGATAGCACACTTGTGTAGATGATAGTGATCAACAATGGATAATGATACAATGGTAAACTCTTTTTGATGGCTTAGAAGTGATATAGAGAGGATAAAGTAGCTGAGAATGCTTTTACGGCTTCAAGGACAATGCAATGATGAATGAAAATGCAGTACAGAAAATAAACTTGATATGACTTCAACAAAAGACAATGTAATCACTTTTCTTTGACAATTCACCCCCCTTTATGCAAGGTAAAGAGATGGAAGGAAAGCACACAGTTCTCAGGAATGCAATCAAATATAATTCAGTTCCCCCCTAGCAAGCTTAGAGGAAAACAGGTAGGAGTTTGAAACACAGGCAATATACTTTGATATGGTATGCAAAGAAGTGAAAAATATGCGAAAAATGCTTTTAATTCCTATAGGAGGTTCAGGGTAGGTGATAGATACTTTGAATCAGTTCAGGGCAGCCCTATCAATGATTCAGGGATGGTTATTAGGTTGAAAACAGATTTCAGGGATGGAAGCAAAGACAAATATTTTTACACATGGCTGAAATTAAGCAAAATGTCAAATCGCGGCAAATTTAGACGTGTGCTTCGAGCACCATTACGGAGGCAATATAAGAAGTAGGAAGTCGATTCTAGGTGCGTTGGAAAACGTAGAATCTTAGCTTTAAGATGAAAGTTAAATCTCGTTCATAGCACAAACGGTTCCGGAGATACGGCCGATTTAGTAAAGGTAGTTTTTCGGATTTGAAATTTTAAAGCTCAGAATGACAGATGACAGTTTTCAGTTTTAAAAATGACAGAATGACACGATTTTAGGAGGCAGTTCTAATAGGCTAAAATAGTTTGGATTAGATTATTTTAAACTAAGAGATTGGTTTTGGCCCAGTGCTAGCTGGGTACTCACACTAGATTTTGGACAGGAATGCGACTTCGTCATCGATCGGGTCAGGATTGGCTGGACTTCTGCTAGCGATTCTTCACATCGATCTGGTCTCTGGGTATCTGGTTCTGTTATCGGTTCTGCTAGCGGTTCAGGATACAGCGGTCTATGGTTCTGCTCTCAGCACTGCACAGTTCTGGTCTCTCTGGATCTCTGGTCTCTCTGGATCTCTGGTCTATGGAGATTGATGGATTTGAAGTCTGGAGTCTCCCGGCAAAGCGTCCCGCAAGAAAGTGGAAAGGGAATGTCCCTACCTGGGTTCCAGTGGCTCTTTTTATGTGTTTTGAAAATGGGTGTGTGCCTGGGCCTAGCTAAGCCTGCCCCTCTCACTTATCATTGGCCAAGCTTTCCTCTCTCCCTTGATTGGGGGAAAGAAATGGAGTGTCAGAGTGATGCTGTAGATTTTATGGTCAGAGGAACCTCCCCTTGTCAAATTGCACACAAATCTATTTCTGACCCAAATACATATTTATCTATGTACCATTTTTCTAATATTATAGGTCCAGTTAACATATTTTCTGTAGCACCAAACCATCCGATCCCTGTCTTTGTACAATGTTGTGTCCACTTATGACAGAATTCTCCCCTTTTCATCCAGATAACGACCTATAAACCTTTCCAGATTTTACACAAATGTGCCCCAGGGGTATGGGTTTCAGATGATGTGTCAGATTTTTAACATGCATACATTTGGAGTAACAACCTTTTTTTCCGCTACTATCCCCAAGAACATACCACAGGGTCCTAACACCTCTTAAAATGTGCACAGAAAAATCACAAGAATGATTATGTTATTTATATAATTTTGACAAGTCCGCACTATGAATTATCCATCTTTTTAAAATCATGCTCTGGCCCCAAAGGGGTGTGGTTTTCCAAAGCACATGGTGGAATTTCTGGTTTATCCACTTCCCCCAAGCTCGGCTTGCTCTCACAGGCACTGCCCCTCCCAGTTTCTCCCAAGAGGAAGCCATTTTACGACCCCCCCAATATAACATTTGCCTGAGCCAGGGACAGTGCTTTGTTTAGTTTCCTGTAGTCCCCAGGTGCCACTCCCCTAATTCAATCGGAGAGGTGTCATCTCCTTTTGGCAGGGGCAGCAGGATGCAGCCAGGCCTGGGAAGAGTTGTTGAGCCAGTTCAACTCCTGTCGGGGGTAGTTGTCAGGCAGAATTCAGCTAAATGTCACTTTAGTTCCCAGTTTTCTGCATTCAAATCACACTGACAATTTTTGCACATGCAGCTAGAACGCTGATTCTAAGTTCAAAACTATGACATTTAAACAATTGCAACCTATGTGACACTCACAAGTAGGTCACTCATTTATTCTAAACATTTCAATTTTAGTGGCTTTAATCCCAAATTCACTTAAGCTGCTGACATCCCCAGCTATTTTTTATATATACATTAAATAATTACTTCCTTCAAGTCATTTCAGAATATAGTTTTACATTGTAACCACCTCTTAGCAAGTCTTTCCTTGGCCTGGTTTGGGTTCATTTGTTCAGTTCTACACAAAAGTCTGGTGGTTTTAAAACGCCGGCTTTCTGATAGTGGTGAGCACAAGTATTGCATCCATTTTTGACATTAAGAAAATGAATTCCCCACAGTTCTGGGTTGCTTTTGGCAATCAGCATTGCCATTCCCAATGGTTTCAGGCTACTGTGTGTGTAGCCCAATGGTGGTTTTAGGTAGTACCCTTCTGTGCTCACAACATAGGCAAAAATGGGTGGCAGCCTATTCTTCATGTTTTCCCTGTGCACTCTCTGGGGAGTTCTGGCCATCATGATGTTTTCAATGCCAGTAATGCACAGTTTTATGGTAGGGCTTGGATGCATGGGTAAAAACATCCCACAATCCACAGTCTTAACTTCTCAACCTGGCACCGGTATCTTCTCAGACCTGCTACCTATGGGATATTCCCCTCGTGGAGATTTGCCTGTATATTTATGGTCAACTCTTTTTGGGCTCCCCTCGTCGAAAGCTCCTACCACTTGGCAGGGTGGCCTCAGCAGAGGGAAGACCTCATTTCTCCAAGGCCAAGTGTCAGACCACCCAGGTAAGACCTGCTCTTAACATGTTGAGGCGCCTTTTCCATTTCCAGACACATCCATGTCCGGACAAATCCATTGGGTCTTGAGGAGGTCCAAGATGTTTTGTCTCTGCAGGATTGCCTGTTTATACCCACTGAACGTCTGCAAGCTAAGATATTAGACCTGTGCCATGTCACCCCTGCTGCTGGGCATAGAATCATCCTGTCAACTATAAGACGCATGGAGAGGTATTTCTGATGGCCAACATTGCGTAAGGATATTGTGCACTATGTGTATTCATGTTTAGTGTGTGCCCAGTCAAAGAACCCTTGATTTCCCCCGAGTGGGAAACTTCAGGTACTGGAGACTACAGCTGAACCTTGTTCTCCACCACCTTCGAATGGATGTGCTTCCATAATGGTTACCATCGATTATTATTCCATGTTAGCACATTTCTCCCCTTTACCTAAAACACTAATGGCATCTGAGAAGACCCAAGTATTCCTTCAGGGTGCGTTTCATTTACACGGCCACCATATGAAGATAATTTCTGACCTGGGTTTGCAGTATATTTCTGCCTTTTGGACCCATTTATGTAAACACTTGTGTAACGAGTGAGCCTTGTCCTCAGGCGTTCATCCTGAAACTAACGGCCAAGCTGAACGATTGAACCAGTCTTTAAAACAACACCTTCAGTGCTATACTTCTGCGACACAAGAAGACAACTGCAAAGCCGTTGCTCCTAAAGCTAAGTTCTGTTACACTAACTCTGCACACACTGCTATCCAGAGCAGTCCCTTTTGTGTACTTTTGGCCATCGCCCTATAAACTTTACTTTGGCACTTGGACCTTCCACATGGGTACCTTCTATGGAGGGGCATGTTCAAATCCTCCATGATGTCCAAAATGCGGTCCAGCAATGCATGAAGGAAGCGAAACAGAATGTCAAGATACAAGCTGACAAAGGCTGATCTGAATTACTGCCTTATAAAGTTGGTGACAATGTATGGCTGTTATCTCAACACCTTCCTAGACACCTGCTTCCTTCCAAGATCTCTCCCTGTTATTTTGGACCATTTCAGGTTGTGAAGAAAGTTTAATCTGTGGCCTTTTATCTTCAAGTGCCTGCCTTCTGGAAACGCATACCCCCTGTGTTCCATTCCTCGCTCTTGAAGTCCTATCAGCTTGGTCAGGGGAGACCATTCCACAGCCTTTTGTAGCCGAAGACAACATGGAGTATGAAGTTCAGGGCATATGTGATTCAAGATGCCACAGGGGATTTTAGTGGACTGGAAGGGTTACAAGCCTTGTGATAGAACTTGGGAACCAGCAGTCTATGTAAAAGCATCACATCTTCTCAGGCACTTCTTTCGCTGTCAACCTCGGAAGCTCTGTGCGCTATGCATTGGACAGTCTGTACGGTTAGGACTCCCCTTTGCCGCATAACACCTTGCATTATTGACCTCTGAGGGTCGTCAACATTGTGTGGACCGATACCTGAGGCGTACGTTGCCCTTACGAAGATTGTGGCCACTCGTGACTGTATCTGCCTCAAACATCATGGTGGACATCCACTTCCAGTTCTGTGCAATGGCTAAGGTCCACATTTAATAGCGGGATTCATCAGAGTCGGCATGCCTTAATGTCTGTTAATAGCCTGAGTGCTTGTGTTCTTCTTTCCGTGTGCGACCATTCTGATGTTTCCTTGCTTTTTGGATGACTGTGGGACTCCTGCATCTGTTACCCCTCTTGCCTTGCATCCACAGTCTTTGTTTCTCAGCCTGGCAGCTGTGTCACCTTGCTATTTCTTATCGAACCTGCTACCTATGGGCTTTTCTCCTTGTGTGTGTTTCCCAGTATATTTTTGGTCACCTTCTTTTGGGGTCCCCTCGTCGGTAGTTCCTACCCCCTGGCATGTTGGCCTCATCAGAGGGAAGACCTCACTTCTACAAGGCCAAGCCCCAGAGTGCCCAGGTAAGACCTGCCCTTGACAGGTGTGGCTTGTTTTGCTACCATGGTTAGAACTGGTATTTGTATTTGTATTTGTATTTGTATTTATTTATTTATAAAGCGCAGCCAGGCCCAGGGGCATACGGGCGCATAAGTTAGATCTGGTTACAGTTGCAATTGAAAGCAGTCAATAAGGGTTACGTTACATTGCAGTTACAGGTGGGTATAAACTTAGTCGTGCAAATGCATATATACATAGTCTAGTATAAGTACATTAATTACAAAAGTGTGCCAGTGACAGTCGATCATGCTGGGGTCAGGCGGTTAGGGTGTCAAAGAGTCCATGTTGTGAAGCCAACACTTTGTGTTATGTTTAAATAGGTTAAATGAAGGTTCTGCACGCAAAAGCGCAGGTATTGTGTTCCATAATTTAGAGGCTTGTACAGGGAAGCTAGCACCACCCGAGTTATGAAGTTTAAATCTCGGTATGGACATAGTATTAGCTTGTGCTGCTCTAAGTGGTCTTGAAGAAGTGTGAGGTGTAAGTTGGTTGGTGAGGTAGGCTGGTGCAAGGTTGGCCCTGGCTTTATGTGTAAGGGCCAGAGTTTTAAGGGATATTCTGTGCTTGACTGGAAGCCAAAGTAGTTTGCGTCTGGTCTCCGAGATGTGCATCTTTTTGGGGATGTTGAGGGCAGCTCTGATGGCATTATTTTGAATTACTTGCAGTTTGTTGATATTTTTGTGGCTAGTGCCTAAGTAAAGGGCATTACAATAGTCTATCTTGGATAGGACTAATGCTCTAGCAAGAGTAATGCAATTGGGTGAGGAGATGAACGGCCTACATGCAGTGATCAGCTTGCAGGTGTAAGCGGCTGATGATGCTACTGCATTAGTTTGTTTGGAGAAGGATAAGGTGGCATCGATGTAAACCCCAAGGGTTTTGGTGTTATTTGACACGGGGATGAGATTGCCATCTATGGTGAAGGATTTAAATGCGGGATTGAGATTTTTGAGTTTGGCGTGAGTGCCAAGGATGATCAACTCGGTTTTTTCGTCATTGAGACAAAGTCCATGATGTGCCATCCATGCTTGAATTACTGAGTAGATTTCATTAAGGGTTTTGCTATCTGTTTCATAGTTCCCCGAGATAGGAATGAGTATCTGGGTGTCGTCCGCGTAATTGGTATATGTGACACCCAGAACTCCAAGAACATGTTTTAACCCTGTGCCAGCAGGAGACAGGTGGCCTTCCTTGTCCATGATAGACAGGCAAGCGACTCAATAGTGCCTACAAAAACGTTGTGTGTGGGTTCAATTTCCATTGCACCAAGTTGGTATCCATAAGCTCTCTGAACCACTGAGCTCTTTAACACACCGTTAACGACCAGCATCCGCTGTATATGTTCCAGTGTCATGATTAAGCTCACACCTTAGACAGTCCTCTGGTCATACATTTAGCAGTAGGATTGTGTCCCAGAAGCACCCGGCAGTGTATGCAATTGAACAAAAAACACAATCACTGCATGCCAATGATAACATTTCTATGAGGCACGCCCTGCAAGAATTTAGTCCACCAACGCAATGGATACGTTGGCAGTAGGCTTTGTAGCAATAATGAGGTTCTAGCGTCAATCTTGCTCATTCCACATTCTATGGCCTGGTAGGGCCGCAGGTGTATATTACCTTTATATAATGGGGTCACGTGATGTAATGTAATCAAACCGATTAATAGTTTACAGTTAAATGGGAACAGGCAGTGACATCACATGGTCTTTCACTTGATTAGTGCACAAGGAGGGCCAGCACAGAGCCTTTAGTCCTCAGAAAATCCCATTTTAAAATGTAACATGTATATAGTGCACATCACAAATGAAATCATCTCTTTGTGCTAAAACGTAATGGTCCTCAAATTATCAACCTTCCAGAGACAAAAGGCTGAGTCCGCACTGCCAGGATTGGAGCCTTTCGCCGCAGGTTTCACAGATATCAGAGGCAAGGCTTTACTTATGGAGCCATCGTGCCACTCACAAGTGGGTGTGTGGATACACAATACTATGTTACAGAAAAGGTAAATATCAATGAATGACCCCCCCTGCCCTCAGTTACAGAGCTACAGATTGCCTATCCTTGGGACCCTTGCCTCTTCCTGTGGGAGCTGGGTGCTGCCCATGAGTGCCCATCCCTCTTCTCCTCTGGCGACGGGGGCCTCATTGGACTTCTCCTCTGCTAACTGATATACTTGGGAACATATGCCTGTGTCATGGGAAACCTAGAAACCACAGTTTCGAGCCCCGGACATTCCGAAATCATGCATTTTGTATATGTTATCAGATAAACAACAGGAAAAACATCTTTGGGTTTTGTAATATAATAATGATTACAAGTGATCCACGCTCCACCATCTCCAACTCTCTGAGGGTCAGACGCTTCTCCAAGCAGAGAGTTGGGGGCAGATCTATCTCCTCGGCTGGTCTCCTCGGCTGGGGCCTCCCTCTGAAACAGCCTCCCTGCCTCTCTCAAACTTGAGCAGAACCACCTCCAGTTCCGGCAGCAACTCAAGACCTTCCTTTTCGCTTCCGCTTTCTCTCTTCCTCTCCCCTGCTGATGCACCTGTTCTGCTCCGCGCACTGGCCACCCCCTAAACTCGGGCCCAGGATCCTGCCTGTCCAGTTGACCTCGCACTGCCTCCGTGCTCCCCAGCATTTAAGGGTCCGTGTCTGCAAACCTACAGTCCCTTCTCTCTGCACTTATGAGCCACCCGCAGGCTGCACTTGTGAGTTAACTGCACTTCCCCCTTCCCCTCTGCCCTGGCACTTCTCCCCTTCCCTCTTCCCTGCACTTCTGCGATCTGAATAGCACAAGGCCTAGTAAGATATTTATTTTGTCCTCCCTTTGTTTCCCCCTCCTTGTCTTGTCGTGCCTAGAAACACTAGAGTACAAGCGCATTAAATGCCACATCATACCATATCATATAAAGAATGACGGTGCAGGAAACAATGGGCGGTAATGGAATTACTTCCACCTTTCCCACACCGCCATGCTATGAGTATGGTCCTGGAGTGGGGGATTTACCTCCAATATCATGCTGGAGGTAAATCCCCCGACTTACTGCTGAAAATCGGCCAAATCGGGGAAATTACTTAAACGGTAATTCCGCTGGCGTTAATTCCGACACTCATTCCCTATAGAGTCCAATGGACTCTCAAAAAATGGGTATTCACTCTGCCACTTGTAATCTGCCGGTAATTCCGCCGGACCAAGTGGTGTTAACGGTTATTCCCTTGGGCAGTATTTTGGCAGATTTACCGCTGTGATGCCACCCAACTTGTAATGAGGCCCATAATCAATGCATTGTTGGCATGCCGCGTGTAAGTGCACAAAGAGAATTCCTTATGCTGAGATTTTGAAATTTACCACGCTCCAAACTACTTGGGGGCGAGGGCTTGACTGAAAAAAAGGGAAATTCAGTATTTGCTCAAATTAAAAGACTCAATTCAACACATTATGGAGTGACTGCACTTTGTTTGCACAACAAAGGGAGCTATATTACAGGGGCCTGTAACCTACAGCTCTCCAGATGTTTTGGACTACATTTACCATGCTCCCTCACCATTGACAATACTGGATATGGACAGTGGGAGTTGTAGTCCTATGCTTCTGGAGAGTCAAAAGTTGCAAACCCCTGATAAGTAGCACCTCCTTTGAAGTAGAGAGGATGCGTTATTTATTTATACCACACTTTGGTGCTGCTCTGAAGTAAATACTGGTGAACATTCAAATAGGAAACTTTTGGTGGGAAAAGCGCAGGGGTAAGCACTACCTGGAACATCTGCTGGTTGCAGATTTACAGAAAGAGGTGCACTCATCGCCTGACCAAGACATTGAAGCACTGGTGAACTAGGCTTGCATTACGACATTCCAAATACACTTTATTTCCTCAAATCACAATTGTTGCAAACATGTTGCACTTCTTTTAGCATTACGGTTTTTACAAAACCCTTTTTTTATTTTTAACCTTTTTTTATTTTTATGATGGTCACTATTTTTAACCATATGCATTGATTTTTATGGAAACTGGGCCTGTATGTTTTGGTTTAACCAAAGGACAGCACAGGTATTAGAGGGTGATATGCAGTACATGTTATTTGTATTTTAGCAATGGTTGTTGTAGAGGTTTGAGTGCCTGACTCTAAGAGCATTTTCCAATGGGATTGCACCATTATAAAACACGTCTGTGAATCAGGCCCTAAGTTGACGTATTGGACCAGGCTCAGCTTCTACTTGCCTCAAGCCTTTCGTCCTACTCACACTTTTGTATTTCATCACACCTTCTTTACCTCCCTTCTCTTTTCTCTCCCCCCACCTCCCCTTACCTCTTAAAATGAAAATCCCTTTACCTCTGAAGAGTGGGGCAGCATCAGGCAATGCGATTGTTATTTGCTACATTGTATATGTCCATTATTTTTCATTGTCGTGTTGCTGATATTCCTATGTGTGATGCTTTACTTCAAGAAAATCAACAAACATAAAGTAGGAAAAAATGAACTTTTTACGGACTCAGAGAGGATCCTATCGCTGGTACGAGTTACTGTTTTTTTGGCAACCCGTTGTTATTTAGTTTGTTTCTCTGTAGAATATGTGGGCATAGCATGACAACCTCCAGCGCCAAGCAGGTTGTGGGCTCATTTCTTCCAGCCTTTCCTGATATTATCGCCCAGAGGAGGAAGGATAGCTCAGGGGCAATGCATTTGTCTTGGAAGCAACGCAACGCGGCACAACATAGATTTTAATCCCGGTCCCGCGCTTAGAAACTACTCGCTGGTATTAATGGCGTTATAAATGAACAATAAAATAAATAAATAAATACATAATGCTAGACTCCATCCCACCTGGTGCCACAAAAGTAAGGTGGAATTAACCAAGTATTGCCCTGTTTCACTCTTGCCAGCTTACGCCTACCACTGACATGCCTCCTCCTCATTTCCCTTCTCCCCCCCTCCTGCTCCACCTTACCTGTTGCTGCTTGCCCCTTCCTGTCAATAGCCTTCCTGCTACTGCCTTATTTGCTGGATACCCACATTTTTGAAAGTACAGGGGGCTTATTTCCCAAAAGCATTTCAATCATTTTATTTAATTTACAATCTGAATTATTAAATCCTTCCTGATTTAATCATCATACACAGCTGGTGCAGCTCTGGTTCACCTCAGCAAGTATCACAACATTTTCATCATACACACAATATACATTTGTTTATGAAAAAAAGATTTTGTTTTTGTACATTCCCTCACTAAACATTTTTTAATTGTTAACAATTGTACAAACATTGTATATACAGGTCATGTATAACCACCAGCATTAAACAGGCAAGATTCTTCCAACTATTATTTTCCCACGTGAATGAGAGGTGTTTGTATTTGGAGGACCCCCCTTACTCTAGTTTCTCTATTGGGGAGTCCATTCCATATCTGATCTACTTATGAAAACACTCACACAATCGGCGGTGATGGAATTACTGCCACTTTTCCCGCACTGCCATACTCTTAGTATGGTCCTGGAGTTCAGGATTTACCTCCAACATCATGCTGGAGGTAAATCCCCCCACTTACTGCTGAAAATCGGCCAAATCGGGGGACACTCTTCAGCTGAATCTCTAATCTTCTGTGCTCTCATCAGGGCGTTCGTTTTTGTGAAGTGAGTAAGACTGAAATCCATGGACATTCTCTCATCACCCACCTTGTCTCACTCTCCAAGCATGCAGGATCTAGAGCAGCCTCAGGCACTTCACTGCGTTATTCAGGTTGATCCACACTAGCAATTCAATGTAATTGACGTCTTCCGGAACATTTATTTTTTCTTTACTCATACTGACATTTTTCTTTCTTAAAGCATAAAGCAGGTGGAGCTCATCATGTGTTGACCCCATGACCTGTAGCCATGGAAGAAGCGCTCTGCGTTGAGCCCCCCCTTACCTTGTCTGTGACCGGCATCTTCTTTTCTGCTGTTGCCTCACTCATAACCTGGCACCATTACACCTTCAGCACACTAGTTGTGTGCCAGGGTGCTACTTATTTATGTATTCATACAGGGGGGAACAATGAACGCACAATAGATAAGAAATCAGCTTTGACAGGAAGCAGTGAGCTTCTTACAATGGAGAGAGTTCGAGTGACATACTGACCGGGTTGTGGGGGGAAAGTAAATGGAACAGTCACCGGGGACAACCCATGGGTGGACATACATAGATTAAGAACAACCAACATTACTAATTTTTAAGTGCAGGTAGGCGGTACGGCCAGCTGTGTTAGGGATGTGACCTTGATGGATGAAGTGCTGGAGTGGAAGCAGTAGAAAGTGAGGGGCAGAGGCTGGGTAGCGTCGAGGGAAAACTGTTAGCTAGAAGGCAGATGCGAGCTAGAGGGTAACTCGGAGGCGAGGAAGTAGGCTTTTAGTTTGGTTTTGAACAAATCAGTGTGGACTGTTTCTTGGATGTCCAGGGGAAGAGAATTCCATGCGAGTGGAGCAAGAAGAGAGAACGGGCGGAAGCGAGAGGAAGCACAGGGAGGGCGAAGAGCCACAAGGATAGTCGAGGAGGCAGAGCACAGATCACGAGAAGGTCTGTAGAGTTTGATAGATGGGGGTAGATACGGTGGTGCCTAACGCTAGAAGCTAAGGCTTGTGGGCCATTACCGGCCATGTCGATACTTGGGCGTGGGGCTTCATGCTATAGTTAGAACCCAAGTACTGTGTGTTGCAGGTACTGATGCCATTCTGCCCTGGGTATTGTTATAGCAGTCAATAACACGCATTATTGACCAGTTGCATGCTCTATGAAGCCATAAGCACATGCATTTCCACCACTCACTACCCTTCCCATCATCATGTACCTCTCTGGTCATTGTCGGAGACGGCCATGCCAGCAGTCGCCATCGGTTCCATGTCTTTCCAATGCAGCAATTGCCACGCTTCATCTACTGAACAGGTCCCTTTGGCTGGCTCGCTTGCTGCACCACGCTTCCTCGGGGCTGCTGGCCCATAGGACCCGTTATCCTCCGGGGGTGTCTCCCCTGACACCCTAGACCCCACCTTTTGTTTGAAGGGCCCTCACTTCACCCTCCTTTATTGTGACACCCGCCCTTCCCATTTTCTGAGTTGCCCCTCCCATGCCCCACATCCCCTACCCGCCTCCTACATGCCCCCGCAACACGCACACAGCCAGTGTCCTCGCCGCCATTAGCATCGGGAGAAAGACCCGCACCGTCACTTTGGTGAGGTGAACAGCCACGCTGCTAATGTAAGCATGCCACCTGCATGGACAGACAGCGTTGGGAATAACCTGAAATACAATCCTGCTTCCGACAATCCAATGATTTCGCTAATGTGCTATGGTTGTGTTATGTTATGTTATTGAAAGTTGTCAAGCGCACGCAGACCCAGAGGTATCATGTGCTGGGAGAGAGGGAGGAAGAAAAAGAGGGCAGATGGTTGTTTTTCGTAGCAAGGATTGTGTAAAGGAAGGATTCGTATTCGGACCAGTCTTGGAAGCCTCCGCTTGCACGTCCATTTATGACACGAGAAAGGCACTCGGCAGCGCTCCGACTCGGCAATCTGCTTAGTAGGTTGCAGCAAAGCGGAGCTGGCCGGGACCCTCGCTTGCCACTGAATAAAACATGCGCCCTCATTTCCGAAGCGGCTCAGGATCCTTTGCCGCTTTCCCGGGAATACTCCACCGCTGGAGCTTAGGTCTCACCGGTTGGCAGCTCAGCAGGTGCGTGCACACACCGAGTGGGTGAAAATGTAAATGTGTTTAATGAACTGCTCTGATCTTCCCAGGCTCTGAATGGCTAATGCCCACATATTATCTAGCATAGTGGGAAAGGGGTCTATTGTCTTTTAATATCTCTTGTCCTTATGCTTTCTGGTTATGTTTAATTAACAGGGCATGCGCCTTTGTATTCATCATGGTATAGAATGGTGCAGTAAACATGTCTTGTAAAGGCCAGACCCACCATAGCAGACATCTAGGCACTGAGCAGACCAGTTGAGATGGAGGAGTACAAGGAAACACAAAGGGTTAATGAAGAAACAGCAATTTCTTCAAGTTTGTGCCCGAACTCCAAATGCTTTCCCATCAGGCCTGACTCTGTTGTCAGGGAGTTCCAAAGTTTAGCCGCCTGTACCGAAAAAGAGCGTTCAGCCCGCTTAACATCACTGTACTTTGGGCTCTTCAGCAATCCAGCAATTGCTGATCTCCTGGCAATGATCACTAAAACATTGCGGGGTATGAGAGTGCTAAGATGTGTGCACCAGGCACAAGGCGCTACATTGAATGCAGCGCTCTATCTGTATCCAATGTAATTTATGCAAGGCCGGCGAAATTTACCTGCACTTATCAGACACTTGTCTGCACTTAACTCTTGCTCTGCCACCTGCTGGCCGCACTTCTTGTTGTGATCCTGTGTCCTGCACTTGCTCCTCTTCCCCTTCCCCTGGCACTTTCCCCCTTCCCTCTCCACTGCACTTGTGTGATTTCAATTTCACTTGGCTTAGTAAAATCGTTGTCTTGTCCTCCCTTTGTTTGCCCTCTCTTGCCACGTTGCGCCTTGAAACACTGTGTATAGGCGCGTTATAAATGTCATATCATATCGCATCAAATGGGCTCTCTGTGGCGCATGCGAAGAAGAAGCTTGCGGTGGCATTCTGGAAACCTGCAATTTATGCAGAGTGCTCTTGGGTAACCCATGTATATCCCTGCAAAAATGTCGCCATAAAAAGCGTGGTGCCATATTTTTGTGGTGATATTAACCCATTAAACCTGTGGGGGACACCCCCGCAACTCCCATATAGGGAGCAGGGGACACCTCCGCAACCCCTGCTCCCATTTACCCCAAAAATTATCCCGACTAAAAATATCACCTGTGGCTGTTCCAGGCGACCATATATATGGCAATATTATTGGTGGGGATAATATTGCCTGATAGCAAATGAACAGTGTTGCATGATTCCAGACAACTAATAGTAAAGGTATCAATAAGGGGAAACTTATGTGAAAAGAATAGTAATCTACAAATCTCTTAAGAATGCATACATGAAAAAACAACATCAAATTGAAACAGACTGATTTGAGAATCAAGACACAGCCACGGATCTAACCCCCCCAAAACCACCAAATCCTAACATTGAAGGTCCAAACTGGAGGGGAGAAAGTTTTCAGTCCACATTTTGATATCTGAGGGCAATGACGTGCTATTGGTTGAAGAGTTTACTCCACGACCCAGCCAAGGATTAGTGCATAAAACAATGTTTGTGTTTTGGTTGTTGAATTTGAGATGATCAAGGGTCATCCAGGAATTAATTTGTTCCCGGCAATCTTTGAAACTGGTTGCCTTTTCCCTGTACAGATATCCTAGAGAGAAAATCAGCTGTGTGTCATCAGCATAGACATTAGAGGAGGCGCCAGAAAGCTGTGCCTGACCTGCCAGCGGTCTCATTAAGGCACTCAACTACACCAGGCTGAGTGATGACCCCTGCAGGACTCTGCAGGTCATTATCTGTTTAGATGAATCAAATGGAGGCAATAGTACAGTTTCAGCTCTTCCAGAAAGGAAAGGTGTGATCCAAGCCAGTGTGCTCTAATCCCTAATCTCTGAAGACACTCCGGAAGAATTGAGTGGTCAATGGTGTCAAAGGCCATTGTCAAATCATGTAAGATGAGGCCTGCACTGCCCTCACCCACAACTCATCTAATATATATCATCGGTGCCAGTCTCATAAACGTGAATTACGTACATCACTTAAAATAGGGGCAAGTCATTCAGATGGTGCTGTTGTTAATGACTGATAATTAGTTTGAAGCCTTTTCTGCTGGATCCTCTGGCTGACATGTCTTTTGGACATTTATTCAATATCTTCTCCAGTTTGTGGCTCAATGCACTCATAAGGCGTTTGCATCCTTTGGCTTGCCAGATACTTTGCACTACATCTCCCATCAACCCTACCAGCATAGTCCTTGGTGATGGATCATGGGATTCATAGTGCAAAGCAGCTGGAGAGCCGGAGGGCTGACAACCCAGGCTAGGATCTGTGTCTGATCTGATGGTGGCAGGCTTCATTTCCTGACAGTCCTCATAGCCTTTAATCCTTCTTAGATGGATAAAATGATTAACTTCACTTCATCTTTATTGCTTTATTTCGACAAAATAGTCATAAAAGCAGTTCACATAAAAGTGATGACCATTTGGGTGAGAATATGGGAATGTTAGAAACTGTGGAATGTTTAGGCCCCGGCTGCAGAGGGTTACAATGTTTGGCTTTGAAAGGAAGATTGCCTGCAGGCAGAGGGGTTGCTAGAGGGTGGGGGGAGGTCTGAGGAGGCTATAGCCCCGGGTCTTTTGGATGTAGCCCCAGATAGAAGCACAGGGGTTACAACAAAAAAGGCTAGCTTGCCTCCAGTCCCGACAGTCCCGACATTAGCATAGCCCCAGATCTTTTCCAGACCTAGCAACACCACTGCCTGCAGGCACGGAAGTTGACCGGGGATGCTTACGCGTTTACTTCAATAAACACAGTGTTACCTTCTAATGAGAGCGTAGCGTGTTTTCCTAATGGACTACATAGTACGCGTCCCCCCAACGCCCACATGGATACAGTCATCTCATTGGGTATTGACAATACCTATTCGTACACGCTGAAATCCATGCCGCCACTCCCTTCTTCCCCCATGCCACCTGACGTGTCTCGAGAGTAATAAATACTCCACTGCGTGACAGGAGAGAGAGGACAATGCTCCATTGTCTTCCGGTGATTACTGTATTTGCCAGCAATCTGTGCGCAAAAAAGGAAGGCCTCTGGGTTCATTTTCTACCAAGTGTTGTGCCGCTCATCCCTTTCCTCGCTGTTCGTCACAATAATGCCATTTGTGCGCGTGCTATTATAGCAATTATGCTATTCTGAGAAGCCGTCAATAGTAAATGAAAGCTTATGCTTTCAGGGCCTCCTGCCAAGCGTTTTAAGGACAAGCATTTCTTTCTGCCTGATTCCGTTCAATGGGCAGAGTAGTAAAGCTTTACTTCACCAACCCTTAGCAGCCGTTGTTATTGCTAATAATAGCATTGTTTCAGTGATTTCCGTATCTCTCATGCTGCGTCGTGGCTGTTACAAAGGTGGAAAGGAGGAGTAAAGATCACGGACCATGAAACTTATCAGGGACACTATGCAGGTAGTGCAGTAGGCTGGGCAGGTGCATTTAATCCGGTTAGAATGTGGTGTTTGGAAATCGAACTCCTCTGATAGCCATGTGAGATTTCAGGAAATCCTTGTTTCCTTCCACTCACGGGGCACCGTTTGAGTTTTGGCTCCAGCACAGGTCAGACTTAACATTGACCTTGTGCAAAAAAAATTGAATGAATGAATTTAGCAGCAAGTTTGCTGCTTGTATACGATAGATCAGACAGGATTTGCTGTGAGAATATTTGTACAGGGTCAAACATGAATGAGACTTATGTTTACTATGTTTACTGCATAACCTAAAGGAATTGTAGCTAGCATATTTATTTTTATTTTACGCAACAAACACAGTACAAAAAACAGTCTAATTCATTTGTTCCTCAGTGCAAACATTTTTATATAATACGGATTGGGACTAAACCTGTTGGCTCCATTCAATAAGAGCTCAGCAGCAAACCCAGTCCTTTTGTAGATGATTTGGGCGTCATCTGCGTAGTTGTAGCAAGTGAAGCCGTGTCTTTTGATGAGGATGATCAGTAGCGTCATATAGATGTTGAAGAGGAGCCGGGATAACGAGGATCCTTGTGGAACTCCACAGGTGGTGTCCCATGGTGCGGATTTGAATGGTTTTATCCCTAATGTTTCTGTTCTTTCAGACAAGAAAGATTTAATCAAGAGCAACACTCTATCAGTGATCCCTATTTCTTCCAGTCCCTTGATGAGGATGTTACGGTTGACTGTGTCAAATGCTGCAAAGAGGTCGAATGATATCAGTGCTGAGTTTGTGTTGGAGTCTGCATTGGTCTTTAGGTTGTCACATATAGAGAGAAATGCCATCTGAGTCCCTCTCATGGGTTGAAGCCAACTTGTGCATAGACATAGGTCTCTAATAGTTTTGCTAGATAGGGAATGTTTGAGATCGGATTGTAGGTTGAGAGGTCTTCCACATCACCTGTTGTATACTTGAGGATTGGTTTGATGTAGGCAGATTTGAATGCTCACAGTAATCTCCCCCCTTCAGAGTGATAGGTTGAAGAGGTTTATGTGTCATTCTGATGGTGTACCCTGTGTACGGATTCATTTATAGATGTCTGGTGGGCATGGGTTCATTGGGGAGCCTCCCTTGTTGCTTTTTTTTACCAAGCTGAGGAGATTTCCTCTTGACATTTTAGGGAAACTGTTCTGCCTATTCTGTGGTCCTGGGATAGATAGGGGATGATGCACGGTCTGGTTGATTGGTCTACTTTGTATGATGTGATATATGTCCGTGATTTTATTCTGAAAATTATCTGCGAGATCATGGCATAATTTCTGTGAGGGCATCAGTGTGTTATTGCATGTAGTGGGATTTCTCATATTGTTTATGATGTTGAATAGTTCTTTCTGAGTGTTGTTGGCTTTGTGTTCTGGTCATCATAGTATTTAAGCTTTAAGAGTTTCCTTTTTGAAAAAATCCATTTTTTTGGCTTGGCCGTAGTTTTTCCTCCATTCTTGCTCTGGTTTCTGTTTTTATTTTTCATTGTATTGAGGTGGGGCATGAACAAACTTGCCACTGCTTTCTTTCATGATGGGATGAGGGGGTTTTCCAGGGAAGCTGTCAATTTGTTTCCATGATACATTTCTGGATTAGGTCTGCTTTGTCATCTAAGTCGGTTGTGTCCAAGGTTGCAAACAATTTCTTCAAGGATTCCGGTTGTTCTTTAAGTCACTGCTTTTGACGGTATTCCAGTTTCTTTTCCAGATCGAGGGGTACTGTGTGCGTATGTGTGTTTGTTTGCATGCGTTTGTGCATGCGTGTGTATGTGTGTGTCCAGCAAACCACCAAACCCTGTCTGAATTTTCATAACCTCCACTATCCCCACTGACATGCACATTACCCAACACCATGCATAGAGACTCTACAGGCCTGCACATTACCCAACCCCATGCATAGAGACTCCACAGGCCTGCACATTACCCAACCCCATGCATAGAGACTCCACAGGCCTGCACATTGGCCCACAACGATCCTGGCCCCATTCGTAGAGAAGCAATTTTCCCACACATCTCCAGACTCTATTCAAGGTCTCCCCTACACTGAACCTGTCACCCAGTCAAAGCGAGCCCATGTTGCATTATCTTTGCTATGTGGGTTATGCCCATGTTGCATTACCTTCCTTTTTTGTGTGGTGACTTGGGGTGCGTTGAACCACATGAGCCATCAATATAAAATGTTGGGATTAGGAGGTTTGGTTTGACTATTTGGCAAGGGGGCAGGCATTATTTGTCACACTACCCCTCTGACCTGTCGCTCATTTGGTAGCCTTAATAAACAGTCTTCACTTGTGCTCTCCATCCAGTGCTACGTGCCGTGCCATGTTTCCATTCATTGCAACATACATGTGTTGATGAGGAGCGTGATATCTAATGTCTACAGTCCAGGCATTCTAGAGGTTCCTGTGTCGATGCGAGTGCCTCTGATGGTGTATTCTCTCGAGGTGTACTTGCTTGTAAAGTGTAACATCCCGACAGTGTGTAGTACAATGGGAAGCCGTTCACATCAAAATTACATCCTATTTAATATGGCTTGTTCAAATGAACACAACATGTATTGAAATGAATAAGACATACATTGAGATGAATATAACATGCATTGAAATGCATATGACATACATTGAAATTCAAAGAATGGTCTGAACAACACATATACTGAATTAAATATGACATATACTAAAATGAAAATCAACCACACTGAAAGGAGCATGACCTTCATTAGAAGGAATATGAGAAGCGCTGAAATGAATGTGATGTATGCAAAAATGAACGTTACATGAGTTGCAATGGATATGACACCCATGGGAATTAGTGTTGCATGTGTTAAAATCAAAGTAGCATGTGTTAAACATGTCACATGCACTGAAGTGAATATAATATGCATTGACATGAATATCACACATATGGAAATTGATATAATGGACACTGACATTAATAAGACAAGCAATGAAATAAATAAAACAAGGATTGAAATGAATATAATATGCAACGAAATGAATATGACACTGATGGAAAAGGATATAACATGGAATGAAATGAATTTAACATGCATTGAAATGAATATAGCAAGTATTAGAATGAATATAACATGGATGCAATCAATGTTACATGCATTCAAAGGAATATTACACACACTGAAATGGATATAACGTGTGTCGAGATAAATGTAACATGGACTGAAAGAGAGGAAAAGAGCAAGGGCGATCCTTGGATGTTGTATATTGGCCAAGTGGCAATATATTCAGCTATTTATGGGTTAAAAGATTACCGAGCACCAGGACCAAACGGGCTATGAAACACAGTATTGAAACACGATCCAGATAATTGGGCAAGCATATTAAAAGTCCTGTTTGATAAGGTAAGTAGGGACAGGGAAATTCCTACTTTTTGCCAACAAGCAAATTGGTCCTAGTATATAAAAAGGGAGATAGAGAACTGGGTGATTACTGAAAACATACTATGCCCAAAGCAGACAGGCTTTAGACCAGGGTCGGCCACTACCCATAATATTAGGTTTCTGAAGAAGATGATCGATGAGGCTGCAACATTATAGGGGTATACTTGATTTTTGTAGATTAATCTACGGTGTTCTATTTGGTAAACCGTCTAACCCTCTGACAGAAGTTGAGACCTTTAGGGGGTCGAGTTTGGTTATTAATGATCATAAAAATGCTGCATACTGATACAGGTATCAAGGTCCGAAACGACGGGGTGGATTCACTGTCTAGAGCAATCAGAATGAACAGGGGAGTCAAGCAAGGTTGCGTGCTGCCCCCCTGTTGTTTAATCTATACCTGTTTGACCTACTTCTCTGCTTGTTGCAAACTCTTGGTTGCCCAGTAAAAATTAGCAACACGCCTCTGGCAGTTATGTTATATGCTGACGATCTTTTATTGATGGATCGTACTATCAGGGGTGTGAAAGCGAAGTTCAATGAGCTTTCACAGTATTCAGCTGAAAACGATCTATCGATAAATGCGTCCAAGACTAAGTACATGGTGGTGTCTAGTCGCAAATTTTAACGTACCACCCTGGGTTCCCAACTCGGGCCCGTCGAGTACGTGGAGAAATACCCCTATCAGGGTTTGGAATTGAACAGTCGATGGGACTTTTTTTAATATTAAAGAGGTGAAAAAAAGGAAAGACAACAGTATGACTGCTGCTATTAGTAAATTTGCAAAACAAACTGCAGGTTACTAAATTGAAGGCATCATTATGCTGTACAAGCAGAGTTTCTGCCCCTCCATTTTATATGGACTGGATGCTCTGAAAGAAATTATATGGTTAGCTGTATTAGAAGGGTCCTTTTGGCGGAAAATGTTGAATCTTCCCCCCTCCACACCAATGGAATATCTGAACCTAGAGCTGGGGTTGGTCTGACTCAGCAGTCAGGTGATGCAGCGGCGTGAGACCCTGTACATTAAGTCCAAATCCAACCCCATACGTCCCCGGTTGAAAATGTTAGGACAACATCAAGAGATGGTTACATCCTGTAGTAGAGGAAATGTTAACTTTGACAGATTAAACAATGCCTGTTTTTCCCTCATTAACTGCCACCCTGATTTTAAGAGAGGTACTCAGTTAGAGACACTGAACTATATATTTAAAAATAAAATGGAGCAATGGTACTGGGTCCATAATTACGACCATTTAAACTCCCTGTGCGGTTCTAAATATGTTTTCCGGGGTTACTCACGTATACCTTAAAAGGCAGGCGTATTTACTGCAGAGTCCCAGTCTGTAAGCTCGAAATTTGATAGCGTGGGTTAGAATTCACCAGCTACTCCTGGGGGCGGTGCAAGGGGTTTACCTAAAAATGCCCGGTACCAAAGATTCTGCCGCATATGTGAATATCAAGATAAATTAGAAACCTCCAGACATGTTTTTTTCAGAATGTTGTAAGTTGGGAACAGTTTATATGTGCGTATTGGGATAATTCATTAGTCATTAGGAATCAATTAAATCTGAAGAATTCTGAGACTATTGTATCAATACTGATTGGACGTCCGTGCACATTGCACCTTCTCGCCTTTGGCAACGCATCACTCTCTTATTGAAAGATTAATTCATCTGTGGTTTTTATGCAATATGCTATATTTTAATTATTAAATTGTGAATTTTACATTTAATATTGCGATGTTATGAGTACTATATGTAATACGTTGTACCTATGTATTTATACTCATTTGTAAACATTCTTAGGAACTCAATCAAATACATTTAAATAAGTAAAATAAATATGTTGAAATTAATATGGTAATAATTAAAATGAATATAGCATGGATTTAAAAGAACATAATGTCCAATGCCATACATATGACACCCCCACAGAAATAAATATAACTTGCATTGAAATTGATACAACATGGATTGAAATGAATGTTACATGCATCAAAATGAATGATAACCATTGAAATGGATATAATATGGGTTGAAATGAATATAACATGGGTTGACATGAATATATTATGCAATGAAATTAATATGAAACCCATTCAAAGGGATATAATATGCATGGCAATTAATATAGCATGTATTTAAATGAATCTAACAAGTATTGAAATTAATACAATGTGGGTTGAAATGAATGTAAGATGAATTGAAATGAAAATAACCTGAATTGAAATGAAAATGACACCCATTGAAATTGATTTAACGTGGGTTGACATAAATATAGCATGCATTGCAGTTAATATGACAAGTATTGAAATGAATATAACACAGATTGAAATGAAACTAACATGCATTGAAATACATAGAACACCCCGTGAAATGAACATAACATGGACTGAAATGAATATAGCATGGGTTAAAATTCATGAACTGAAATTAATATAACCGGCATTGACACCCATTGTAATGAGTATATCAGGAATCGAATTAATGTAACATACATTGAAAGTAATATTACACCCATTGGAATGAATGTGACAAGAGCGTAAAGCAACATGCCATGCATTAAAATCATTATGCCATGCACGTCAATGAGTATGACAGTCATTGAAATTTAAATTTACCAGTAATCCCATTGCTCTGAGTCCATCCTTTCCTTATCCTAGTCCTTATTGAGGCAAACTCTCTCATAAAAGAAATGTTTTATTAGGAAATAATGTATTGTCCCCTCTGGTGGCGAGAGAATAAGGGGGCTATTTACCCATCATTTCGGTCCTAAGTGAAGATGTTGTTTTCTAAAGAACAACATTAAAACCCGGAAGCGTAGGCAGAAGAGAACGGGTAAGTGTGTGTGTGTGTGTGTGTATGGATTGGTGTGTGTGTTGTGTGTATGCATGTGTTTTTCTTTGAGGGAGTCTTGGGTGCCAAGGAATGGGGAGGGGGCAGAGAGAGGGAGGTTCTGGAGAAAAGCCCCAGATTACGAGGTAATAGTGTGGGTGAGTTTGGGCGTTTGGGGGCAGCTGGGGGAGGATCAGAGGGGGACTCGGAGGGTGAAACCCCCCGAATTGTTTAAAAAAAAGGGTGAAGAAAAGAAAGGCTGGCTTCAACACCGGATGTTCGATCAACAGAAACACGGTCTAATAAAATCTGTCTTTTTCTGCTGAGACCTCTATAATGAGGTCTTTTCCCATAGAACCATCTTTACACCTGTCCATATTTTAGCAGTTAGCCCATAATACTAACCCCCATAAGTAAAGTGAGTGGGGAAATCAGAAATGAATTTAATAAGAGAAGGACTCAAAAAATGGGATGACAGAAAAACAATCTTGCATTATTGTCTTCTTCTTCTTCTTCTTCTTCTTCTTCTTCTTCTTCTTCTTCTTCTTCTTCTTCTTCTTCTTCTTCTTCTTCTTCTTTTTCTTCTTCTTCTTCTTCTTCTTCTTCTTCTTCTTCTTTCTCTTCTTCTTCTTCTTCTTCTTCTTCTCCTTCCCCTTCTTCCTCTCCTTCCTCTCCATCTTCTTCTTCTTCCCCTTCTTCTTCTTCTTCTTCTTCTTCTTCTTCTCCTTCTTCTTCTTCTTCTTCTTCTTCTTCTTCTTCTTCTTCTTCTTCTTCTTCTTCTTCTTCTTCTTCTTCTTCTTCTTCTTCTTCTTCCTCCTCTTCTTCCCAGTACCTAATGTGTGAGGACTTGAAAAGCAGTATATAGGGCCACTACATAACCATTATAGTTTATTCAAGATAATGCAGTGCAAACATCATGCTTCTTTATTCAAATGATCGTCTCAGTACCCAGCACAGTTAGTGGTTGCTGAAAATCTCCGAAGTCCCCTAAATGTCAGATCTGCAAATGTCACCCAAGGTAACAACCTTGAATTCTGCCCAAGAGACTGATGTGGCCCTCGGTGCTCTAACCTGCACCTTTCCTGGTTGAGGGGAACAAGCATCCTCATGTGCCATGTTAATGGCCAAACCTATCTGATCAACGCTGATATTATCGGTTTATTTCCAAAGTGGCTAAGGCAGAAAGTAAAGAAAATCCTCCTTGCACTGTCTAATGCGCTTTGTGCGTTCAAGGTTTATTTGCATTGTTCTTCATGTAGGCTGTGATCTGAATTGGGCCTGGATATGGCTGGCTACATGCTTTCCCCCTAAGGGAAATACAGAAATAAAGCCACAGAAATTAGCTAAGTGAGAAAAAATGTCATTTAATATTGGGTATGTGTATGTGTTATATGAGTTAACTTACCTGCATGGAGCTAGATGGAATGTAAAGGAAAACAGAAGAAAAACAGAACAGTGGACAAAGCTCTCCTGCCCAGGTGTTTGCTGGACAGGGCAGAGAACGTTATAAAAGGAGACGATTCAAAAAGAAAAAGAGATGTTACGAGAGGAGGGAAGAGGAAATGGCTGGAGTTGTTACATACCCAGGAGGTCGTGGCCTCCATAGTCCCCAAAGATGAACATCATTCAAGAACGGGGACACCTGTGCAGGTGATCCTGGCATTTGCTGTGGGTCCGAGCTGCATTCGCAGCAGTCCTGTCACTCACCGGGACATTGGGAGCTGACGGCCTACCTGGAGGCCAGACTGGGCAGGCCCAACCATAAAAGGACCTGGCAGCATGGCCATGCACCATGATGGTCTGGCCTGCAGACAGATGGGCAGGCCCAGAAGATAAGTCCTGCTGGGCCACTTAGACCAGGAGTGGCCCAGGTGGAGGAGCCCAGTCGGTGACTTAGTCTTCCTCAAAAGCCCCAGGCGCTCCAGCACACTGGTCGGACCTCTGATGATTGTGCGATTAACCCCCTTGCGCTGCGTGCTGAGAAGACAGGGCAGGTCCGCGGCTGTGTAGCAGTGAATGACGGCGGTGTCCCCATTACAGCTGGCATGCTGCCAGACAGAAAAACATCCCGTGGTGGCAGGGCAGTGATGTGGGCAAGGCCCCTGGAGCATGGGGTCCACCAAAGAAGATAACTTGTGCTAAGGGACACAGTAAGTGCACAGTGGGCACGTTAGTGTGTGCAGCAGCCCCCTAGGTCTCAGGGCTTATTCCAAAAGGAGTAACAGTGATACTGATGGGATCCACATGGCCTGAGTGAGGGCCATGTGGTGGTGATTGGGTAGACCCACATGGTGGGTGGGGCCACCCAGAAGATGCAGCAGGCATGGGTCCTGCATGATGTTTTGACCCATGGTGGATTGGGCCACCACCATCAAATGACATGACTGCGGTGGGTCAGTCCCATTTTCCAGACTGGGTCAGATACCCATCCACTTAGAACAGTACCACAAGAAAGAGGTACTCAAAAGGGGAGGTTGACTGCAGCAGCCACCCCGATATACGTTTGTGTGTTATTATTTGTAATGTCGTTAAATGTCTATTTGTGTGGGTTTTTTGGGTTTTATATTTTTAGTTATAGCTGTGAAGAGAAATATATGTATATTAAGTAGGGAGAGCATATTTGGGTAGGAGTTTAGATAAGGCTTGTGGATGAATAAGGAAGTATTGTTGTGTGCCATGGCTTAAGAAGCAAAGGAGTAGTGTCAGCCAGCCAAAAGTTACCTACGGGGTGGAACCACCCACTTGCGGCATCTCTTAGCCTTTCCCTAAAGTTGGTTGTGTTGTGCCAGTTAGTGGCCTGTTCTGTCAATTTAACCTAAGGGTCTATCTTTGACACCCTCAGAGGGAGGATGGGCTTATGGTGCAGATACCTCAGAGGGAAAACACACCTGATAAAAAAGGGGTACACGCTGGGATTCCTAAAAGAATCCACCTTGGTGCCTCTGTCCCTTTAAAGGAAGATGGTAAGGACTCAGGATGAAGCATATCTCCTGGCTTAACAACAATTCTATTAGCAAGGTTCATAGAAGTTCTGCCCTACGATCTGGTTTCGAGCATGGGAGTGGTTGGCTCCCATGGAATCTGTCCCTGACCTGGTGTGCATCCTTGCTCTGGACCAGGCCCAGAAAGTAAGGGCTACATTACCATGTCCAGGGGATGAGGGAGTAAGATCTAATTTTCCTCTTGAGGCTCGTTAAGAGTGGGTACATGCCAATGGATGTCTGAGATGATGTTAGATTGAACTGGTTGCAAGGACAGAGGATTGGGCTCTCCGGTATGAAACTAAGATATGGCTGTGCAAAGGAGAGCCCCAGTTCACCTAACACATATGCAGTAGCCATGCTGACTAGGAAGAGCCACTTAAAATATAACATTATAGAAGGCTCATAGGGATCCCTTCCAGAGGCTGAAAGGGAAGGGAAGCAGAGACTTAAGCATCAGGAGGAGGTCCAACGTTAGAAAGGGAAGCCAGACTATACCTCTATTCCCATCGGAATATGTGAACGCAGTGTTTTCACAAGGGTGATGGAGAATCAGGCAGACCTGAATGCTCGGATGGCGGATAGCTGTTCCCTTAAGGGAGAGGCAGTAAAACCTGTTCCAGACCCTCCTGGATGAATTCCAAGACTTTATCTAGGTTGCATGTGAGTGATCAAGACTGTACTAACTGTGCCAGTTAAAAGAGGCTCTGAATTTCTTTTTGCATAGGCCTCGAGTGTGAATGAATGTGTGAACCATCGAATGGGTAATGCTACTTCAGACAAACAACCTTCTCTTTCTAGGCCAACATTTTAGCAATCAGGCTGTCAGCTGGAGTCATATGACGGTTGAGGCAGGGAGTTTAGGAAAATGCAGGGAGCAGGCGACTTGAAGGAACCAAAGGAAACTTGGTACAAGCTGCAGAAGAAGAGGGTCCAGCATGGGGCTACCAAGTTGACTAGGACCCTGTAATGAAGCCAAGTAAAAATTGATTCTATCCAGAAAGGTTTATTTTGGAATATTTACACTGCAGGGCAACTTAAAGAGGTTAGAATATGGTGTTAATCCCCTGTTCCAAGGGATCGAAAGGGGGGTAATGGGCGGGCAGGCCAAGCAATCGACTCAAACAAAGCGAACAGGGGATTAACGCAATTAGCACCCGGGTTACCAAAGCGGTAAACAACGGTGCTATCAAAAAATAAGGTATGTTCCTTCATTAAGCGGGACGACATGCAGGCCGCTTTGAATGAAGGAAAATACTTTACCAAGATGGCCACCATGGTTATAGGAGGCGGGGCTCCATACGGAGACCCTCTTCTACGATCATGGGTGCCAGAAAAGGGAAGCTGCTGCGGCGGCGTCAAGCTAGGCCGCCGCCACCACAATAGTCAGGTTAGTGGGGAATGCGGTGAGGCGGAATTTTCTTTTAATGTTACAGGGGGATGGAGAGATGGGGAGTATCGGTAGCTTGTGGCGGGGGAGTTAGCCTAAAGTTCTGTGGAATGCGGGCTGAGATTAGAGATTTCAGCCCGCTTTCTGTGGAACCTTATTGTCTGCGCCCCCTGCCCTGGGTGCTTATGGCAAACAATGTCTTCTAGTATTGAAAGTTTCTTCCCGAGCCTTTCTCTAGGTCTCTCACTGGCATGACTCGTAGTCTTAGATACAAAAGTTGCTCCACTGATAGATATCCTGGCCACTGGTGGGCCTCTTCCACTGAGCCAGAGGTAGGGTAGTGATGTCCTGGTCTTGGAGGACAGTATTCATGTAGTATTCATGTAGAAGCTTCAGGCGCTGCTGCAATAACTTCCACAGCTACTCTGAGATGCAAGGTAGGACAGGAGGGTCTCAATGTCTCTCTACCCTCAACCCCCTCTCTCTACCCTCCTCACTAAAGTAATGCCCCTTTGTGCATAGGGTCCTGTAGTTTGACCGCTACCACTTGAGCTGGATTTCAACTAACATCCTTGATAGTCCAGCACATGTTAATTCTTCCTCCATCCTGTCCCAGGAAATGGGTAGGTAGTTGTTGTCTTTCTCTCTGGCTATTACTCTCCGTGCACCCAAAAAGGACTTCCCACTGCTTCCTGCTGGTTTTACCATCTTCGTCTGATAGTTTTTTCTACCTTGCTATCACTTCTTCTTCCTCTCTTCTGACTCTCTCTCTGTCTCTCTATGTGTATATATATATATAATATCACAGGGCCTCCGGTAGCGGCCCTGTAGTTATGCTTAAGTTGTTCAAACCATAGAAAGAGCACTTTTTGGGCAGCTTCTAACTTTGCTCCCCTGGACGAATCCTCACGAAACTTTGCAAAATAAGTATATTTTTCTGTGAAGTTTGGTGAGGTTTCATTAAGGGGGAACAAAGTTATAGATCCCAAAATGTGTGGGTTTTCCCATAAACGCAATGGAACAATTCTTTGCTCACGCCTACAGCCCAAACCACTGGATGGATTTTCAACAAATTTGCCACAGTAGTGGCAGATTGGTCCCAAAGGTGTGCTCGTGTACATTTCTGGCAAATCTCTCCAGTATTATTTTTTCTTAAATGGCCAAAAAGTAGGTAAAAAGAAATTAGTGATATTTGGGTTCAGTCCGCTGACTCACTACCCTGTTCACTCAGCGATTGGCCCAGAGGGCGGGTGAGGTCAGCAGAAAAAAAACAGTTTTTGGATGGCTTTTAACTTTGGCGCCACTCAATGAAACTACATGACATTTTGGAAGTTTATTCTAAACCTGATTCTGAATGGTTTTGCAACGTGTGGTGTTATTTTGTCAAGAGGAAACGAAATTAGAGAGGGGTCCCAATATATTGTAAAGCTTATAAATGTGATGCCATTTGACAAATCTGCACAAAAGCTTCCAAAAGATTTTAGATGTATATATAAATGTTTTTGGACATTTTGGTGGGATTATGTGCAGAAGTGGTAAAATTGGAGGGAGGTCTCAAAATGTTTAGATGACTTATAACTTTGTTGCTGTTTAACGTGTGGGAAAAAAGTTTTCAGAAAGATTACAAAGCCAACCTTGTATGTTTGTGCAAAGTCTCAGTGGGGGCTAAGTTATATGACTATTGTATGTACATACATCTAGACTCTTTTGAAAAAATAAAACGTGGGCAGATTTGCAGCAAATTCATGTAAGGAGCATTGGCTAGGACCTCAAAAAATGGTTTTGCAAATGTATCTGTGTTTTATTTTTTAAACAGTGTCATAATGTAGGTACAAAAATAGTGATATTCCTTTGGTGACTGAGGTATAGCCTGTGGCCATTGGCAGTGGCCAGATTGTCTGGGTCATGGCATAAGTCCATTACCCGGACAATCTGGCTACTGGCCATGACAATGAGCGACCAGCAATGGGATTAAAGTGGGCATGGCCACCAGGGACCGGCTATGTGGTAAAGTTTTTCGAAATTGGCATATGTTTGGGAGGGAAAAAACAATCTGCTTGTGGGTACAGGTTGAAGTGTTGGAGGGGATTGCAGCATAGATGCAAGAGGAGGGTCAGCAAGAACTGGAAGGCATGTTTTTGGAAATATGTTTTGTTTTATTTTTCCAAAGTGTACAAATGTAAATTGAACAACTAGTGATATACATTTGGTGTCTGGGTAGTGTGCTTGGCCCTTGGCAAACGCAAATGTGCACTCTGATTTGTTTCTTGGGGAATGTGGCTGAAGCCTATGCCCCATGGATTTGGAGAGTGACCATGGCTGCAAGCCATGAGCACTGGCCATTGGTTACATTATTAGAGTATAGTGGACACTGAGCTAGGATGCAGGGTAGGTGCAGTGAATAATAGGGGTGGTTTGGTTTGAGTGGGGTCATGGTGGAGCCTTATGCCGTAGGTAATTGAACAATGATTTCCATCCCCAGCATGCATTGCTGATAATGACAGACTCTTAAAGGAGGCTTATAGTTATTTCATATATGAAAAGAGGAATTATTAATAACTTATATACAGTGATGTAATATTATGAAACATTTTCACTTATAAAATCCTATTAAATTAACAGAAAACACTTTGCTAAAGGGATGTTATGGTTAAGATGCAGCCCATCCTTGGGACTCCTCTGCTCCAGTAGTTACCCAGTTGTGTCCCACCTTGGCATAGCTTAGCATTTCCCTACTGTGTTCTCATGAGCATTTGTCGATCCGCATTACCCTTTCTATCTATGCACTTCTCTCACTGCACAATGCATTTGTGCATTTATAGGAGAATTGTGTACAATGTATTTGTATAAGTAAGGGAAATGCAGATGCAAAAGATGTGTAAAAGATTGTTAAATTGCAGTTGGTGTGTGGAGCTTAATATGGTCATAGAGTTCGATGTACAGTTTTTGGAAGTGATTGGTGTATGGATGTGTAACTGTTTGAAAGCAAGCACTGAGAGAATGTTACAAATATAAAATTCAAAAGGGTAGAGGGGCTGCCCTGTGCTATGGTGTGCACATGCCATCTGGGTCTTTTAATGATCCATGGCATGGAAAGGGGACTGTGGACACAGTGGATAGTTATAAAGGTCCTTTGATTATGGTCCTTATTGTATGGTAGAGAAGATTATTTGAGACAGAAAAGTGTTTCTGTCCTTTTATATTTTTCTGTAGTATACAATTGTACATTAGCACTCTTGGTGTGGGAGTCAGCCAATCAGGTGCCTCGGAACTCAGGCTTGAACTGCTGGTAGAAGCCTATCTTCCTCTCCACTCTCCGTCCCATTTTTTGATTTACCCCTCACCACCCCTACTTACCTTATTAAGTTTTTGGCGGGGTGGGCGCTGCCACCGCATTCGCTCCTTCTGTTCACCTCCCACAGGCCACCATGGAAAGAGAAGTGGGACTCTGTACGGAGCCCTGCCTTCCCTTTCAATGGTAGCCATCTTGGAAAAGGATTTTCCTTCCTACAGCGGGACGCAGAGTGTCCCGCTGTAGGAAGGAAAATCCTTGTTTTTTAGCACCCCGGATGACCGCTTTGTCAACCCAAAGTGCTAATGGCCTTCATCCCTCGTTGCAGGGGCTGGAACAGGGGATAACAGTCCGGAGCCTTCAATATTCGCCCTTGCTTCAATTGGCCCGATAACTTGTGCTGCCAGTCCTTTTTCCCCCGTTCAAGGCACTGGAACGCGGGATGAATTCCACATTATTCCCTTTAGCATAACACCAAATGCTAAAGGAAATTTTGGTAAATCTTATTTAGTCTACCTGCTTTACTGTGAAATGTAAAGTAGATGGAGTCTGTAAAATTATTTATTTGTTCTATTTTTAAACTGTGAAAGGTGGTTCCTAAAGGAATCTTTTTAGTATTTTTTATTTTTTTATTTTTTTGCAGGAGAGGTCAGAAAGTAAGGTGTGGAGGGAAATGAGGGAAGAGGCACCAATGAATAACATGGAGAGGCATGTGGATAGGGGAGGATGTTGTGTGTGTGTTAAATCTAAGGTAGGGGCAGTGTTTCCCATGCTAAGTGATTACAGCTTCAAAAGCACTTCGAAATGCCCCCCCCCCCACAGATTGGTATGTTGCAGTATATACAGAGTACTGTTGTCTTCGAAAGATATGGTCAACAGTCTCCTTTATTGCTTGTAAGGTAGCTGGTGCGATTTTGTGTCCAACAGAAGTAGGCTGTGTGGTTACAGTATTGGTTGAGGAAGATGAGGTGGAGGAAGACAGCCTACTATCTGCTAAGAAAGGAACAATCTTTCTGAGAGAATTGCAGTGGTTGGATTTGGTGTGGTGGTGCATGGAGGTGGTTCCGTAGGAGTACTCTCCATGTAGTCTGTGACTGAGTGCATTTCACTTTGGTAGCTTTAGCTTTTGGTACATTTCCAACAGTGGTAAAGAACTGCCACACTCCTGATTCTCTCTGGGTGCTAGAGGTAGTCACTTCCTCTACCTCATCTTCTTGGTCCTCTTCATTGTCTTCGGAAGTACTGCACTTTTCTCGTGTAGTTGCCCCAGCTGGTGGTGGTGGTGGCTCTTGGAGAGGAGGGATGGCAATAGCTGATGCCATTTTTAAGATAAATAGCAGTTTTGCTAATATTCTTCCAAGTATGTGATCTGTGCTAAATGTTAATGAATAATGAGTAAGAATAGGTGTAGGAGCTGTGCACAGGATCATTTTGAGCTTGAAAATTCCTAGATCAGCAGAAAATGCAGTTCTGAACTGTTCACAAAGATTGGACCCGATCGCAGACATGCGGATGCGTACGCGGATCTTTCATCATGCCGTGTGTGAGCCCAAAGCCACGTGACACTGTCTGGATATCCCACAATGATGTTGGATGTTTGCAGACATCGACGAATGCAAAACACAGTGCACAAAGTTGCAAAACGTGTATAGAAATGTTGAAAATGATGCTAGAAGGTGGGAAATGGCAGAGTTTTATGGTGAAACTTTGTAAAGTGGACAGAAATGTTGCTATATTGGGGTAAGTATGATATTAGTAAGTTATCGGAAATTGGCATGCACTGATAAAAACCCATGAAATTCACTGAAAAATCTTGTTAAAGGGATGTTATGGTTAGGTTCCACTAATAAAAACCTATGAAATTCAATGAAAAATAAACTTTGTTAAAAGGGCATTATGGTTACAAGTAAAACCGAAACCCCCCAGAAATTTGCCAGTTATGGTAAGCTAAGCAACCATAACTCCACCACTATGCACTGCTAAGACAAATACCCAGACAAACACATGAAAGATTACATCACAAATGTCATTGATTACACACAACCATGCAGTCATTATTAAGAGAGATTCCTGCACTGGCCAATATTAATTCCAAGGACCTGTAAAGGATCAATTTTACAGAATGCTATAGAACAGATCTGGATGTGATTTACGCAAAGGCCACTGATCACGCCCTGGGTGCCAGAGAAGGTGTCCACAGGCCTCCTCCTATTAGCTCCTTACCTGCCAGAACAGCCCTATGGCAGGATCAGGTGTCGCATTGCATGACTTCCTTGCAAGAAAGACCACAGACCAGCAACAGAGAAGCCCATCAGGAGAAAAGCCCTAATAAAGCTTAGCACTTATGTAACCTCCCATAAGAGCAAGGTAAGCCATTGATAGGGTAAGTGGCCAATCCAGAGAGGAGGAGGGATATATAAGAGGGAGATTGGGAGTTGCCTGGTTTGGGTTGGAGTCGGGTGAGGACCGGCGGCAGAGGAGGACGTCCAAGAGACCAACGTAGGTGAGAACGATTGCAGTGCAGAAGCTACTGCTAAAGAGAAGGTTGTGGAGTGTTTGTGTGAGAGAGAGAGGAGTGTGAGTAATAGTAGTAGAGTGGGGTAGTAGTAGTGGTGGAGGTAGTAGTGGTTGGGAGTAGAGTAGGCAGGTAGTGGGAGTAGCGAGCAAAGCCCATTATTGGTAGAGTGGGAGGTAGTAGTAGAAGGGTGAGCAGGGCACCATATCCTTAGGGTCTATAACACTGAGAGTGGTACACAGCGCACTTCATCTGTAACAGCGAGAAAGGAGTAGTGGTTGTACTAGAAGAGGAACAGTCAGAGGCGGGGAAATAGAGTGGGAGAAGGAGGGGAAGTAACAACAGAGGTAGAGGAATAGTGGGCAGCACAATCAATAGTAAGAATATGAGTGGGAAAGGAAATAAAATCGAAAGGTGGAGGTGGAAAGGCAGAGAGAGAGATTGGAGGGACAGTGTTGTGGTGGGAGGAGAGCAGTCATTGGGATCAATACAGAAAAGGGTCAAGTGTGAGAGGTTGTGCAAGGAGTGTGTGTGACACAAGGTGAAAAAAGGCACCATTCCTTATTCCCAAAGACTAAACAACGATAGAAGAGGGAAAACTAGAAGTTCCCTAGGGAGTCAGGTAGGCATCGACTTAGGGAAAACACCTTTAGCCATAGTCAGAAGAAAGACGGCTAGGGGTTACCTATCTAAGAGTGATAACAACCCCAATAGGGACGTCTGGGGCTGAGAGGAAGGATCCAGACCTAGGAAAGTCGAGAGAGGAAAGGGTCGACCTTAGCGCCAAAATATCCTCAGCTAAATCAGCCCCCAAAGAACCATAACAAAACCAGCCATTCTGACCCATAACAATTTTAATAGAAACCCTTGGATTTTATTCAACAAGTCAGACTGGTTATTGGTGATGGGCCTCCCCGTTACACATCCTATTGAATGAACGAGACAATCTGAGAATGATGGGTTTTGATGTGATGCACTTTAGTGCCAAGACGCTGCCTGGGGAGGGGGCCCTTGTGTATAGCAGTCATCGGATAGCTGCAAAGCCCGCCAATCCTATTGGGTTAAGGGGACCTCTGGAAGAGCAAGTTGTGTCATTGAAGAAAATAATTATGGTGTCAGAAGAAGGCCAGGACTTGTCTTGGCTGCTGGGTACTCCTTCAAATTAGACCGCATGTCACCAGACCAGGAACCTTGGTCCCCTTGGCTTAAGAGGTTTCTCAATGATTTCATGGAACACGCATAGGCATAGCCATTTATTGAATAATATTCAGCTGTGCCAAGTGCTTGGTAATTTTACCATCATTACAATCCAGGAATGCTGGCTTAGGTCTCCTCCCTCCTTGAACTGATATAAAGTGTCCTTCCAAGAAAATCGCCAAGGAGACTTTGGGCGCCTGTACAGTGGTTTACTGACCCTGGTGAAATCATGTCCTGTGTCAGGATGTTGGCCAGTTGGGATATCTCCTTTGGGTTTATGGCTACACATATTGAGATTAAGAGGAGGTGGCGATAAATATCCGGATTATTAATGCATATTGATGTATATTGTCATCTAAGCATGTGCTCACTAGGTGATGTACTCTTATCTATAACATCATGTATTACTGAGTGGTTTAATGGACCTCCAAGTGGGCATGTCTGATTGGTAGGTGATTTGAACTCGGATTGTATTCGTCGACATACGCTGTCTGACAAGTGGGAGGGGCACAGCCAGCAAGGTGCAAAGTTGGCAAATGGGAACGGGTGGTTGAAAGGTTTGGTAGGATGGGGGCTGGTCCCTTTAAATGGGACAACAACCGGCGACATACCCACCCAGGCTACCTTGACCAACGGGCTTTCAAGTTCTACCATTGACTCTGTCTTTGTAGGAAGCTGGCTATTTGAGAATTGCTCTTGATTCGAAGTAATAAGGACAGATCTATGAGATCCTTCACTGTTAACAGCTTATTTTGACAACTTAGGGACAGAGGGCTGGAGGGACTACTCCATTAACAGCTTAGCTGCAATCTCTTTGAACAGTAAGGGCAACTGAATTTCCTAGTCGCCTGCATTGGCCCGATGAGTCAATGAAACCCTTAACAGGTGTATTGCTGCATCACCTTGGGAATGGCAACTTGATACCTTATCGGTAGATGATTTTGAATACTTTGTGTTTGACACAATTGAGGCCAGTTCACCAAGGAAAAACAAGAGCGGGCATGGTCTCAGGAAACATTCCCATTCATAGAGTAAAGACCTTGTCCTTAGGAAGAGAGAGCTGAGACTCCTGGTTAGGAAAATTCAAAGTAATGGGGTTCTGACTGCTCCTGCGAAAAACACTCACTTAAGGAGAGCGTGCCAATCATATAAGAACTAGTTGTGGGTATCACCCACTAGCAGGCAGCAGTTGAATGCCAAGCCCATGCTGACAGCTCTGTACAATAAAAAATCCCAGGCATTCTGGACACTTATTAATGACACAGACACCCTCCGAGCTGGCAGGTCAGTGAACGCTGTCCCGGAGAACGACTGGGTAGCCCATTTTGAATCTCTTTATGCTCAGCCCCTGAGGTCCTCTGTCAATCAACTGCATGTTCCTTCTTTAGGGAACAAGCCATACAACTTCAATGTTAGCAGGGAGGTGGTCTCAGAAGTAATAAATGGCATGAGCACTTCCCGGTCTCTAGAGCCAACTAGGCTGTCAAATTATCTGTTCAAGTCTGACCTGATGACATGGGCGGGTGTCCTGTCAACTTTGTTCATCCAGGTGTTGTAGGCATAGGACTTTCCCCCTACTTTGGCACAGGCCACTGTTATTCCCATCTATGAGAGGGGGGTTAGATCGAACCTGTCCAACTATAGGCCCATTGCGATTCTAGATGCTGACAGCAAGGTTTTTGCTTCTATTTTCCTGCAGCATCTAGAATCCTTGGCCGGGCAATTTGGTTAAATTTCGAAGTGGCAAATATGCTTTAGAAAGAACATGGGTACTTCGCTCAATGGCCCAATGATTAAATGTATTCTACATCCAGCTTGGACAAAGGGAAGTAACCCTGTCTATTTTGCCACCGTGGATCTCACAGTGGCTTTCAATGCTGTTAATCGGGGCCTTTTGTGGCATTGGTTGCACGGGTAGGCATTCCGTATGGTCTGTTGAGGTTGATAGTTGAATAGATACAAATAGAGTCAAGGGGCTGTCACCTCCTGTCTATACCCAAATATTCATAACACATAACTGACAGAAGCTTTTAGTTTGCAGTGAGTTATTCCTCTGTCTAAGTCTCTTTACAATAGCTTATTTGCCCTGGGTCAATATTCTACATATGTAGCTGTCACATGCGCCCCAGGGTTCGCTGCTGTGACGACTACAGATGCAATGTAGAGGTCCTTTCCCTTTCCTCACTCACTACTTTCCTATGCTAAAAAGGTAAAGTGCACATACATTGGTGTTCGGTTTTTGGCTTTAATGTTCCCGCCTCCAAAGTGTGTGTCTTATCAGTAAAAAATCATTTTGACCAAATGGTCGAACCATATCTAAAAATTGTAAGTGTCCCTTTTATAGTTGATAAATGGGTCACATAGATGCACTCTATACATTCATCTATTTAATCAACCCCAATTATCACACGTATAGTGGGTCTTGGAGTCAGGGTCATCAGCCCAAGACTACTTCATGAAAGTCAACCGGTTTCAGCGGTTCTAGTTAATTGCTGCTTTCTTCAGGACAGATGTGATCTTGTTATGTTCTGCGCAAGATCTGTAATTTCTTTACAATGCTCCTATTCAAGGATGTCTTGAGGAAATCTTCGGGTTTCCACACGGGCATGTTGGATACATTTCCAAGCCCTGTGGTGACCTATGTCTCATTATCAATACATCTGTCGACGATCAGATGTGGACTTTGTATCCTGGTATTGGGTGTATTCCGGGATCTCACTCAGGTAAGTATCTTCCTGTGTGGTTAAGTTCTTGTCAATCTTTCACGTTACAGGATTGTCTTCTTCAATGGGTGTCTGGTAACCCTTCGTTTTCACTATCGTCACATTCGTCTCCTAGTTTTCGGTCGTCATGTTTGTTTTGTCACGACCGAAAACTAGGAGACGAACACAACGATAGTGAAAACAAAGGGTTACCAGACACTCATTGAATGAGACAATCCTGTAACGTGAAATATTGACAAGAACTTGGGATCTTGATTGGAAATCCATGTCAGGTAAAACGAGCACTTGATGATCTTGATTGATAACGTACATTGAGCGAATCCCATCAATTTGACTCAATGGGTCACCTTAGGGGGGAAAAAAGCAAGGGACATTGGTGCTTTCCTTGTCGATAAATCCTGACAAGAATATTTACCACCGTTTTCTAAGGTTTTGGTGGAACCTAATCCACACAAACGAGATTCTAGTACAATATTGTCTGGCGATTATTCTATAGGTTTGGCCAAGATAGTGAGCAGTGAGAAACAATAAAATACTTGTTGCTCCACTGTACGGCTGTCCAAGGATTAAGATTGAATGCTTTTAGAAAGCATGTGCATATGTTAAATAACAGAGGCACTGAGTTCATGTGCAATTACTATTTATCTGGATCCACTACCTCTGTTGTGGGTGGTGGTTGCTACTTTCCGTAGGGCTTCGAAAATGGACAATGATTTGGACGTGTAGTGTCCTTTTTTATTTTTTTCCTTTTCCTTCTTTTTATTTCCAATTTTAGTCTTTTAAAATTCCATCTTGTTCAACGTGTTGTTTACTTGTAAAAGGTAAATTTTTTTTAACCAATAAAACAAAAAATAATGCATCAAAACCCTTGATATTCAGTGCATTGGGACCGGCTTAGCAAGGAATATAAGCAAGCCATCCTTACAGCAAAAGCAACTTCCTTGTCTAATAGAATCTCCAATCCCAAATCCCAATCACGTGTATTATTCTCTATGTTACGTGAGCTTGAAACCCAAGTCATACCTACCGCAAACTACATTAAAGATAACACCTGGTGCCAAAACCTCCAACACATTCTCACCCACAAGAATGACTCCAAGTGAAAATTTCAAAGAAGCAAGTCACTATCCTCTCCAAGACACCTACACCTGAATCTAACATCTCCCCACAAACTCCCCCACCTCCCACCACAGACATTGCATTCAGCTTCTAGTCTGTCAGTGAATCCGAAATCTCTAATCTGAGTCATTGTGCGGCTGAAAATCTCACGCTGTAAGGGCGATGTCTGTCCAGCGCCGCTCATCAAAGACTGCCATTAACCCTCATTCCCATCATCACCACCTTTGTCCACTCCTCCTTTTCGAGCAGCTCCATCCCACCGAACATCAAAGAAGCTTGTATCTCCCCCTTATCAAGAAAGCCTCCCTCGAACCTACCATTCCCACTAACTACCAGCCCATTATCACTGTCCCTTTCCTTTTAAAAATTATTGACTGCGCTGCCTACATTCAAATACAAGCCTACCTGGGACAACACAACATCCTCAGCCTTCGCCAATCAGGCTTCAGACACAGGCTTCAGATTCATGGCACATAATCCACCCTCCTTGACCTTACAAACCAACTGGCTGATATCTGCAACTCTGGCAACCTAGCCCTGCTCATTCTTCTCGACTGATCAGCAGCATTTCATCTGGTCAACCACCAAACACTCTGCCACCAACCCACCACAGCTGCTAATGTCCCACCTAAGGCCACCAAATGGATTCTCAATGATAATGATGATGATGATGATGATGATAATAATTCTTTTATAATGCGCCTGGTTATGGAGGAGCCTGGTCCCCATTGAGATTCTTAGGGTAGCCGGAAACTAGTCAGCTCAGCAGCGGACAGGTAGGTCAGCAGGGGAGAGAGAGAAAACAGAAGCGAAAAAGAAAGTCTTCAGCTGCATCCAGAACTTCAGGTGGTCCAACTCAAGTTTGGGAGGGGCAGGGAGGCCATTCCAGAGGGAGACACCTGCAGGGGAGAGAGATATACCCCACTCTCTGCATGGAGAAGCGTCTGACCCTCAGAGAGTTGGAGGTGGCTGAGGGCAGGGCTCGAGAAGGAAGGAGTTTAGGAAGAGAGAGTTGGATGTACTGCAGGCCCTGGACCAAGGAAAGCCTTGTGGATGATGCAGAGGGTTGTGAACTTGATCCTTGCAGCCATCTGGAGCCAGTGGAGAGAGTTCAGGGCTGCATAGGTACAATCCCTGGGCTTAAGGTCAAGGACAAGTCTCGCAGTCCTGTTCTGGATTAGTTGGAGAGGGCAGAGAGTAGAGGAAGGCAGATTGAGAAACAGGCTGTTGCAGCAGTCTAGCCTAGAGAGAACCAGGGCTCTGGAGACAGTCAGCTTCTGGGGGAAAGTAAGAAAAGGATGAATACCTCTGAGGAGTTGCAGCTGGTAGTGGGACTTCTTAGCGAGGTCTGTGATGGGAGGAGAGAAGGAGAGTGTGGAGTCGAAGATGACACCAAGGTTGTTTGCCTCACAGGAAGGTGCAGGAAGAAGGCCCAAGAAGGGTGGCCAGAGTGAAATAGGGAAAGTAGGAGCAGGGCTCCCAATGAGAATGATCTCAGTATTACTGGCATTAAGGCAGAGATCGTTGGAGGCTCACCACTCCTGAATCATGGACAAACAGTCAGGAATGAGCGAGAGAGGAGAGGAGACTGATGGGAGCCTGAAGGAGAGATGAGTGTCATCCGTATAACACTGAAAGTAAGAAGAGAAGGTAAAGATGAGGTGGGGGAAAGGGGCCAAGTAGACATTGAGAAGCCAGGGTGAGAGGTTAAAGCCATGGAGAACACCACACGTGAAGAGAAAGGACCCAGTTGGGACCTGGGAGGGTCGGTTCAGGAGGAAGGAGGCCAACCAAGCCAGGTCCTGATCCATGATGTGCAGGTTCTCACAGAGACTATTGATCAGTGTGGCATGATTAACCATGTCAAGATAGAAGGAAAGCTACAGTTAAGATTATTGAGCAGATCTTCACGGGGTTTCAGGAGAGCAGTTTCCGTGCCTCTGGCTGCTCTGAAGCCAGACTGATGGTCGTGGAGACAACCAACAGATTCAGTGTGAAGAGTAAGCTGGGAGATGGAAAGCTTTTCCAGGAGTTTGCCCAGGAAAGGAGTGATAGAGAGCAGGCGGTAGTTTGCCAGACAGGAAGGATAAGTGGAAGGTTTTATTAGGTGGGAGTACACAATGGGGTGCTTTGGGGGGGATGGGAAAGTTTCAGTGGCAAATAGTGATTGTAGAAATCAGTCAAGGCTGGAGCGAGGGTGACGATTTGGTCCTTAATGGTTTTGGAGGAGCAGGGGCGCACCTGCCTGGACAACTCTTTCGTAGATCAGACTTGTCTAGAAAAATCGTCAGGTGTGATTGGAGATAAAGAGAAGAAAGGTGGAAGAGTGGGAGAGGCAGCCAGAAGGGGGCCAAGAGAGGTCGATGAAGAGGACGACGAGAGAGAGGACAGGATGTCCTGAGATTTAGTGGAGATGTGAGAAGCCAGAGCCATCCAGAGAGTCTGGGAGGGTACAGAAGAAGTGGATACTGCAGTAGGATTGGCCAGCTCCTTGCCGATTTTGTAGAGTTCAGCCATGTTGATAGAGTCCGCAGAGATGAAGGCTCTCTTCTTGGACAGGACAGAGAGTCTGTAATGCCTTTGGAGCAGGCGGCAGGCCAGTTTGTCAGAGGATGCATCCAAAGCCCTTCACTTCCTCTCAGCCACTCTGCACTTGCGTTTCATGGTGGCGAAGTCGGAGTCATACAAAGAGTTGCACTTGGAGGTAGCCTTGAGGCAGATTCTCATGATAGGGGCAAGGAGAATCAGAGTGTTAGAGGTAGAAAGATGCAGGTTAAAGAGGGCTGTGTCAGCATGTGAGTCAGCCGCCGGCTAGGAGAAGGAGAGAAAGTAGTGGCAAAGGGCTCCACAGACACACGCTTCATGGGCCGGATGACCGAGAAGGTAGGTGGCAGTGCTTGGGTCGGCTCCACTTGGGGGACAGAGAGCTTCAGGTGGGATGAGAGTAAAAAGTGTTCAGTCCACGAGAGAGGAGCGGTGAGAGGATTAGAGAGGGGGATGTCTGAGGAGATGAGAACATCCAGGGTGTGTCCGGCAGAGTTTGTCGGGTCAGAAGGTAGAAGAATAAGAGAGAGAGTATTGCAGAGATTGCGGAGATTGCGGAAGAGCCCCGAGGAGGGGTTTGAAGCATCCATGTGGATGTTGATGTCTCCGAGGAGGAGAAGTTCAGAGATAAAGGTAAGAAGGGAAGAGGAGAGGATAGCCCACTCTGAGAGGAAGAGGGCAACCTGGCCTGGAGGCCTGTACGTGGTGGCCCCAGCCAGAGAGAGGCCAGGAGACATATAAATACTGCATACAAGGCATTCAAAGGAGGAGTGGGCCTGAAGCCTGTGTAGGAATAGCAGAAGGAGCGATCCACTCTGGAAAGACCAAAGCTACTCCACCTCCAGGACGGTGGATGCTGGGTTTGGAGAGGATCTCATAGCCATCAGGGAGGAGAGTGTCAAAACTCGTGACAGAGCTGGCCATGAACCATGTCTCGGTGTAAGCGAGGACATCCAGGTCCAATTCTTTAAAGAGGTGGCAGATGTCAGAGGAGTGTTTGATTGCAGAGCGAGAGTTGAGAGTAGTGAAGTGGAGCAGGTTGCCACACTTGAAAGACTTCCATTGAGGGGTACAGACTTTAAGTACACCCTGCAGAGTTGGTAGAGGGGCCTGGGAGTGGGCAGCGGAGGATGAAGGAGATGCAAGAGTAGCCAGAGTGGATGAGGAGGGTGCCAGAGAGGTGGTGGAAGATGAAAGTGGTGGAGGAGCCAGAGAGATGCTGGTAGGAGAGGCAGGAGAAGGAAGGAAGTTGATAAGATGCGGGAGACGCCTTTTTTCCACATTTTATGTGGCAGTATTGCCTCATTCCTTACAGACACAACATCCCATGCTCATGCCAGTAGCACAGCTGCACACTCAACTCAAGTCCTATGCAGGGTCCCTCATGTCTCATCCGTCTCCCCCACATTAAACCATTTACACAAAACCACTTTTCGACCTTCTAGATGCTTTGGGCATGCCATACACCAACTAAGCCAACAATATGCAAATCCTTATTTCCCATTCTGGGATTTATGTGCAAGATTCCAGCTACATCAACAGAATCTATGACACTATCCAAGCATGGATGACCACACATCAGCTCTGTCTAAATGACAACAAGATGGAAATCCTGATAGTTGCCCCCTCTCATCTTGCCAAATTTGATCCAGCGTTCTGCTGTTTGACCATAGATGCCTGTGCCATCCCAGTCTCAACCTATGGAAAAACACTTGGCGTCTACCTGGATTTGAGCTTAGCATGACCTGCCAAGTCACTGTGATCGCTTCCTTAACAACCCACACCACCAAACTACTGAGCGCAACCAAGCATCTCCTCTTCCCGCAAGACTGCCTGATCATTGCCAGAGCAGTTATTGGCTCCCAGCTTGACTATTGTAAGTCTCTCTTTGCTGGCTCATCAGAACACAGTCTCAACAAGCTCCAGACCATCCAGAAAAATGCCATCTGTGCCACATTGAGCTTACCACAACGTGACCATGTCTCAGCCCACAGAAAAGCTGCACACTGGTTAGCTGTCTGAGAGAGACTCAACTTTAAAATTCTCTCCATCGCTCACTGATGTCTCTCTAAGTCTGCGCCTGCCTCCCTCTCACCGAGGATCTCCAAGAACAGTTCTTCTAGACGTACAAGATCGCTCTACTGCCCCAAACTGACCACCCTGGGCTTCAAATGCAGCAGAGCTGTAGGATCTTGCTTCCAAGTCACAGCCGCCCGCCTTTCGAACAACCTTCCCCCTCACCTGCGTGCCAAGCCTCAACACTGGCCTTTCAGAAAACAATTGAAAACTAGCTTGTTCCACTGATCCTCAGGGCATGACACCTCTGCCCCCATTCTTGAACCTTAAAACTATTTGATCCACTGTAATAATCTTACTCGTTTGCTTCACTCCAATCCCTGTTACTTCCCCTCCTCCCTTTTCCTCCCACGTCCCTTCCCCTCACCCTAAGTCATCATCACCTCGATGCCTGTGGGTTTTGTACGCTCTATAAATGTAAAAGTACATAAATAAATAAGCAAACAAGGTGCATTCCCATTGATCTCCCCATAATGCCATATCCCCCATGATGCCATTTTGTATGGCACTGTGAATTTCTTCTCTTCTAATATATATGTGCTCTTGGGCTTTGCAACAGGAACACCCCAAGTTAAGCCGGTCCTGAGTTTCCCAGTGTGCTGAATTTCAAGGGTTTTGTTGCATTGTTTACTCACCTTAATTGCACTTCAACTAAAGATTTTTCCTTGACGTTCAAGGGTTTAGTTATACCATCGTTTTTTTTTTCATGCCCACTGTATATTTTTTCGGTGCCACTGGCCATGGCCTGTGGCACCTTTGGCCACGCCCAGTGTATAATCTTCATTTGCAACTCTCTATTTTTTTTCACACTACAGCCTTCAGCTGTGCCTAATCTCTATTCCTTTAACACTAGCAGGCCACTGGCCCCCATGGCGTTTGGCCATGCCCACTTTATATTTTGCCCATGGCCAGTGCTTTTTCACCCCCGACGTCACTGTAGCTGTAAAAATATATACTTTTTAAATATCTTTTTTTCTGTAACCATGGATACATTGCAATGTACTACAGATACCCTTGGCTATACCCTCAGTTATATGTAGTCATTATACCAGCGGTTATCAGGAAAATTCCCTGCCCTCCCAGTCCCTCACCAAGTGCCACTCCCATGTCTGCCTGCTCCCCACTCCCGTGATGGCCTCCTCACCAACCTTGACTTCTGCCATTCCCCCCACAAAGCTTGTCGTTTCTGTAATAGAGTTTTAGGTAGCCGTGGTTATACCCGAGAGTATGTGAAAAATGAATGTTTGAGCCTCATGTTGCAATCTTGGTCCCTAGCCCCCCTCCAACTCCCAAATTTAGTCGGTGTCCTTGTACTGCCCCTCACCCCCTCACCACTAGCCTTATGGCATTTTCTTGTTTCTTGACTTGCAAATGGCTTTTTTCTGCATTTTATTTTCTCATACCCTGGGGTATAACCCGGGGTATAGCCGCGGCTATTACTCACATTTATAAACAAAATGTATCCCTGCAGATATAGCTATTTAAAAAGTACTGGATAGAATAACCTGAAACCACAAAAAGCATTACGAGTCAAAGCTTCATGCCCAAGTTGTAACAAACCTGGTTCAAATCTGTCCAGCGGATTTTGCTGTACGATCGAGCACAAATTGACCTTTTTTGTCTATGGGAAAATGAAAGTTGAATAGACCAAAAGTTGGGTGTTTTGTATTCTTAATAACAGTTTTTATTTTTTAAATAAGCTTTCCCAAATCTTACAGTCTATGAGGGAAGGCGGGGGAGGAGGACCGACATACACAATTATCTGCAAACCTTCCTCCAAATCCATCACACAAGTCAAAAGTTATTAGTGATTATTGATTTCCTATGTAACTCCGACTCACCTTAACTTTAGGGCAGCGGTCACCACCCTATAGTTAAGGCGATACCTATGAGTCATAGGAAATTCAAAAATTCTATTACTAATATCTTTTGACTTGCATGACAGATTTGTTTGATATTTTCCAAGCTCCCCGACAAATCACAGTGGTCTCATGCATAAGTGGACCTATCTTGTCCGGCAACTCCTTCACTGTACACTCTTTCCACATTTTTGCACTCTACTGAGTGGACAAACCTCTGCTCCTCCTCCACTCAGACTCCCCAGAGTTAGAGTGCAAGTCCTATTTGATTGCTGCCTTCTTGCCTTTTTCACCAACCTTCTCTCTCTTGGTCCGTCAACCTTTCTTTGTTACACCTCCTTGATGAACTCCTTTACCTCTGCTTTGACATTTCCTCCACCAACCCCTTCAATATACTCCACCTTCTCTCTCCTGGTGTAACATTTAGCCTCTTGACTGCATTTACTATTACACTTGCTCCCACCTGACTCTTCACTGCCTCCTATTTACTCAAATAATATTCTTCGTCACCTCCTGGCTCTTCTCCACCTTTTATTAGCTCCTTCTGATGTTCTCCCTCACCACATCCTGGATCTTCTCTTCCTCACTCATTCTGATGTACCACCACACACTACCGGCTGACCCTTCTCCTCACGCCTGCTGATGTTCCCCTTCACCACCTGATGACTCTACTCACCTCCTCCTAACTCCTTCTTATGTTTCCTCACATCTACTTAATACACTAATCTCCCTTCCCTCCGATCACCACCTTACTGCTCTCCACCTTTGTTCTCCCCTCCTCTCTGGCACCTTCTCTACAGACTCGTTCCTACTTCTCCACAATAGTCTCCCTCTCTGTTCTTTTCCAGCTCTGTCCAATGCTCAGTCTCTTGTCTCCAAACTCCTAGAACTAGTCAGAAAGCTAGATCCTCTTAGGACCCGTGCTCCTCTTACGACCCGTTCTCCTCAGCCATGAACAATCCTCAGGGTTAAGGCATTCAGCTGCAGCCGTTTGTTGTTCTTGTGTAGGCATTGGGTCCGGAGCACTATGCGGTTTGCTTAGCTCAGTTCAATGGGGAATTCCTCCAGTAAGCAGTTATGCTCTCTGGGAATATTTCATGGTCAGGCCTAATCTTCATTATCTCTGCCTCAGTGCTATGTGGACCAAACCCCCGGCTTGTGTTTCCTTCCTCGGTGGGCACCATCGTTTGTACTTTGCTACAGAGGTCAGAGTTGAGCGTGATGCTATTCTCCTGCAGCATTCTGGGACATGACTCTGTGAATAACTACAATGTAAAGGACAAAACCAGCCTGGTACAATATGACAGCCCCTAAAAGGGTAAGGGGGGCAATGAAGAGCTTCAGCAAAAGTCCCCAGCCAACATTCTGTGTATGGTGAGGTGAACCAGGACATCCTCCCCACACCACCCCAAAGCCCAACATCATGTTGTAGACCAGTACCTATGGGGACCAACCCCCACCAGCCCCATGCCCAGCCTAGCGTGGCATGAGGCAGCAATGGGTAATTGGATACCTTGGGTATAATCCCTTGTGTAATCCCTTGGAAAATCTCTAGCTTGAAGAGAGACAACTGCCACCAGTCTGACCCTGGCTAGGGCTACTTGCATTGTCTGAGTTTCTGGATCCCCCTTCTTGAGAGCCGTCTTTATCTGGGGATTCTTGAGCTCTAGGTTAACCCCCAGACCAGAGCCTGGGGAATTGAATTAAGCTCAATGGCATATGATCTTGACAAAAGGCCTATGTACGTTTATTTATACTATTTCTAATGTGCCAACAGCCCGCAGGCATCAGGGCGCACACCAAGACATCAGACAAAAACATCTAGCACGGGACATCACGAGGGACTTCTAGTCAAACAGGAATGTTTGCAACTAACTATTTCCAACTGTTTCCGGAACAAAAGTAAATTACTTTCCTAACGGAGTTTAAGGGTAAAGAATTCCATGCCTTCGGTGCCAACGATGGAAACGATTGTCTATTACCGTTCGTTCGTTTCTGGACATGAAAGCAACCAGGAGCCAGAGGACATTAGAATTCTCTTGGGTTCCTGTAGAGTCAGCTTGTCTTTAAGGTAGACAGGGGTATTCCCATGCACAAATTTGTGTATTAGAGTAAGGAATTTAAACTGCACCCGAGCAACAACAGGTAACCAGTGTAATTCCGTTTTTACGGCACATATACCTGCTTTCCGGGGCAGATTTTTGGCAATACGGATAGCGTCGTTTTGGATAACCTGGAGTTTTTTAATACAATTTTTATGTGCCCCTCCCAAAAGGGCATTGCAATGATCAATTGCGTGCTACGGCAATACAGTTTTGTTTTGAAAGGAAGAGTTTTTCTGCCTCAAGAGAGTTATTATTTGTAACTCAGTATTTGTAAAGCTCAAGAGCTTTAAGCGATATTGTGAATTTTTTAAAATATAGTTAACATGTGTGAGGGGATCCGAATATCACAAGTTCTGTTTTATTGCTGTTAAGGCACATCCAGTGAGATGACATCCACCGTTTAATGGTTTGATAGATAAGATTCAACCTATCTGTGCCTACCTTGTACATCCCATCCAGCTCAAACAGTAATTGCGTGTCGTGAGCGTAGTTGGCGAATTGCACACCCATATTGACTAGAATGCCGCAGAGTGGTTTAGTGTAGATATTAAATAACGCTGGCGACATGCATGCGCCCTGTGGTACTCCATAAAGTATCAGAACTGAGTCAGATGAAGCATTACTCCAATGCACGGTGGATCTCCGGTTATTGAGAAATGATCGGAAGCCACTCAATGGCATTCCCTGAACAGTTACCTACTGTGGCCAGGGCAGTGCGAAGGTGGTCATGAGCAAGTAGGTCAAAGGCCACGGGTAGGTCAAGTAAAATGAGTATCCCTGACTACCCTCTGTCTATAATATTCAGAATATTGGATTGTAAATCCAATAGTGCACTTTCGGTGCCATAGTGTGGTCTAAAGCCAGATTGCCCGGGATGTAGGATAGAGGTGGCTTCTAAATGTGCTTGGAGTTGCATTCTGGCCAGTTTATCAATCACTTTGAGCAGAAAGTGACAATTTGTGATTGCTCCCAGGTTAGTTGAATCTCTGGGGTTTAGGCCTGGTTTGTTCACAAGTGGCGTTACAGTAACTTCTATAATAACGTCTGGTACACTATTGTGCCTAAAGAATGAGTTGACAAACCTTCTCCGAAAAGGAGCAAATATTTGAAAGTTCTCCAGATTTATGTTCACAGGACTGACGTCTCCTGAGCAGGATGTGGCTTGTAGTTTCATCAAAACCTCCTCCGTGTGGGTCAGGGTGATCGGTTGAAATGTGAATTCCACACCGTTAGGAGAGTTAGAGGGGGATTGTATTTCCTGCTTTTTAACATCAAAGTCAGTGAGTTCATCAGCAGTGCAAATATTTTAATTTGCAGCCAGCTCCTTTTTAATGTTGTCACGTGCATTAGACATGATTTCCGAAAAAGCCAATTGAACTTTTGTAAAATCACTATCAGATGGAGAAAAAAGATGCAATTGGGACTCAGGTTTCTCCAAAGATCCCATAATGTCAAAACGTTTTTTTAGAGTTGTTTGCTGTATTCTTTATCTGGGCATTAAGGTAGTCATTTTTTGTGTCGTGTACAGCCATTTTATATGGTTTTGCAGGATCTGTCCATGTTGTGTTATCTGCCTCTGATTTATATTTTTGCCAGGTTCTTTCAACCTGTCTGTTCGTTTTTTGTTGCATTTTGAGATCTGGGTTAAACCAGGGATTATGACAAAGAGCCTTCTCTAACAATGTTACACTTCTTAGGAGCTACCTGATCGATAGTGTTAGTCATAATCAACTTATAAGAGGTGGCAATTATATTAGATAGATCTATATCTGAAGTGGAGTCCATACCTTCTTTAATACAACTCAGATTTTCTTGATATTTCTGTTAAAATGTTTCCTGGTGGTATTTATCTTTTTCTCTAGTTTCGTAGGAAGCAAAATATGAAATTCTATGAACGAATGGTTTGACCGAATGCATGATCCGGTGATGGTTTTAGCGATATTAAGGTTACGAGCCACAACCTGGTCCTGAGCATTCCCTTCTATATGTGTTGGCTCCTAGTTATAAAACCTGAATTCAATGTTGTTTATATTGGATTCAAACAGTACTGCTTCTTTGTGATGTGCTCTCACCATCGGTTTAAATCGCCCACCACACCGTGGAGCAGCATGTCTTGTTTAATGGGCTAAAAATTTGAACATAAGGCATTTAATCTGGGAGGTGATATACCAGGGCAAAGTTTATACAAGTATTTCGGTTTGTGGTATATTCAGATGCAAAATCTTCCAACCACTGCAAAAACAAGGTATTTCAAAAAGATGCATCATCTTCTCAGTTGTAAGTGCAACTCCCCTCGATTGGGGACTGATAAGTCAAATGAGGGTCCATTGTAAGCTTTAAGCCACGTTTCAGTGAGGAAGAGAAAGTCAATGTTATTGTCTAATGTGCAATATGGAGCATGTTTATTCAAGGATCGTGTATTCAAGAGAGACAATTTATTACTGTCCCGCTTAAATGTTTTTTGGACATGAGATGGATTAGGGGTATTCCTACTGTCTTCCGTAAAGAGACCTGTTTTCAAGTTACTATTAGAACTGTCAATATCAGTGAGAATTGTAACACATTTGTCCACCAAAAGCATATCCATCAGGTCTATGGTTTGACTTGTATCTTCAGTGTAGGATGTCTCAAATATATTGTGGTAGTGGTTGGGAGAAATGACAGGTGTAGGATCATCTATGCAAATCTCCGTAACCGAATGCTCCATAGTCCCGCCAAGATCATATCTCACACGAAGGGCGGAGGAAGCCTCCGAACTGCTACTATATAGCGATGTAATATTTTTTATGTGAGTATTAGAAGGTATAGCCACAGTTACATGCTGCAAGCTTTTATCCCCCAACGCTGTTATGTTACTAGGGGATCCCTGTACTGCAGGGTTCACAAAAGCTCGGAAAACCTTCATCAGTTCTGTCTGACAAATCCGATGGCAGCATAGAAATATATGTATTTACTATTGCTTTGTGAGTTGCTGTCTGTGCAGTCAGAAGAAATGTTAAGTCCCGCAAGCGGCCCATAATGATCAGAACAAATGCGGTGTTGCTTAGTGAAACGTAGGCAATTCATGAGCAAAACATGAATGTAATAGTAGAGACGTTATTCTTACTGCGCAAGCAGAACCCGTGCTTCAGCTAAACAATGCGTGGGATAACACAGCACGTTCATCAGAAACTTCTTCCCAGACTGTGGTGAAGTACTGGATGTGGCACCACACTGCTGATGCCTTGTGGGGATCTGTACTGGTGGAGTCAGGAGGATGCAGGGCTGCACTGTTGATTGTTTCTTTCCATGTCTTGGGCTGGAAGGCCCTTCTAATGTGAAATCGACCCGCATAGACCCTCATGATGTCGATATCTGGACTTTGAGCAGCCTTTCCTGAACTGCCCCTTAAAGAGACTGCCCATTGCACGTGACCCTGAGAAGACCACACTACAAGAGCAGGAGGGCTGGAGGGGCATGTAGCGGGCCAGACAAAGAAATAACCTAGTAGGCAAGTGGATTGTTGGAGCTGAGGGGTGGTAAGGGCTACAGGTGATTAGGAAGGGATGTTGTCTGAAGTGGGGAGGGTAGGGGGGGGGCTTGGGTAGAGGGGATGCTGGGGGTGAGCAGATGAAGATGTCAGGAGGTGTGGAAGAGGTGAGGGAAGTTGCATATGGCATAACATTATAGGGGAGAACTCTCCCAAGACATCAAAATTCCACACGTTGAAGGTCACTCCAAGAATGCCTTTATTGACATGGCTTCTAACGGCATATATATATAGACCCCTCTGTAACTGTTATGATTGAATGGTCTGGTACCTCTAGTATTTATTTGCTTGTGAAGGCTCGGAATTTGGGGCTGTTTGCAATTTTTTGTATCTACCTCAGCCTGCTTTACAGCCCATTGATTTGACACAAGAGTTGCTGGCCTAGGAAAGATGGGAAAATCAAAATGTATGTTTGTGATGTTTGACCATTCCATGGTCTGAAACAATATTGCCTCCAGGCTGAAACCACAGAGATATCTTTCAGTGCTATGCCTCTAACAATGTCACAAGAAATATCTGATGTCAGCATGTATTCTGATTCTACTTTCTCCAGCTGATTAGTGATTAGTGCTGATTAAATCATCCAACAGAGTGTTGAGTTACTGGCATCCTTTGAGGAGGGACTGACTGGTGTGTACAGAACAGAAGGCTGCCCATAGTGTAAAATTAGGGGCTCTATCGGCTATTTTGTGCGCTATTTCTATTCTCTTACATAGTCTGATGGAGCAAAATCCCCATTTGCCACTGAGATGTACCCTACTGTATACTGCATCCTGACATTTATGCCTATTTCAAACCCAGTCATGTGTCTTTAATTTGAATCTACATATCTGTGCACATGTTTGCTTCTAGCCCCAGTGTCTTCACTTGTGGCTGACTTTAAAGCCAGATACGTACCCGTCGGGTAAGAATCCTCTGACTCCATTGCCTGCCATCTCGAACCTGGAACATGACATTGCCTACTTTGTTTTGCATCTGCGGGGTAGCTGTAAGGTGCATTGGTAACATCTCGATTTCTGTGGACTCTGCTATTATGCTGCTGGCCTGTTGTATATGCTTTATTGAGCCGCTCTAGGTCGCTCCCCTCAGGGTATTGTCCCATCAACTCTCCTTTAAGGTAACTTAAGGTCGCTTTCAGACCATCTTGAACTATGTTGTGCCTTAAGTTCGCCTCCAGACCTTTTAAACTGTGTGTGCCTTAAGGTCGCCTCCAGACCTTTTTAAACTGTGTTGTGCCTTAAGGTCGCCTCCAGACCTTTTTAAACTGTGTTGTGCCTTAAGGTCGCCTCCAAACCTTTTAAACTGTGTTGTGCCTTATGGTCGCTTTCAGACCATTTTGAACTGTGTTGTGCCTTAAGGTCGCTTTCAGACCATTTTAACTGTGCTGGGCCTTGCCTGATTTGGGTCATGTCGAATCTAGGTGTGTGCTACTGCCCATGGCTTCAGCCTGTGATTAATCAAAGTGCATACTAGCTATTGTGATATCCCTATCTAGGTGTATGCTACTTGGCCACTGTGATATGTCAAATTTAGGTGTGGCCCTGCCGTGTGCACCCTAACCTACTGTAACGTGCCACATCCAATGCCACTAGGTGTACTCCAGCCTAACTGCAACACCTCTTCCTGGTGCATCCCGCACTATTGCATTTAATGAGCCTGACACCTAAACATAGCTGCGCTGCATCTTGCAATGCCTCTTCCAGGTTTCTAGTCATACTACAGCATCTGCACTTATTGCCATTGTCACACCTGTCCCATTCATGAGACCCAATCCTGTCGGTTGCCAACAAGCTCTTAGGTACCCCATTCAGGCAGCTAGCACCACCATCATGCACGTCAATGTGCACATTCTACTGCACTACATTCTAGCTACACACGTTGCCCTAATCATTCAACTACCCACGGCAACTACCCATACCCTTGGGGTTAATAATCTGGCCTACCCTAGCCTACACTACCCAGCTTCACCTACCATGACTATGACCCCTGTAACGAGCCCCTCAGCAACTACCGTAGGCGTTCACCACTCTAGCAACCAGTTTAACCAATACCTTAATGACCCAGCTCTCTGGCTGGAACACTTTGCTACGAAACCAACTCCCAACCAACCTTGCCACCTCATTCTCAGGAATAAGAGACTAGGCACTAGATTCCGCATTCGTCATTCCCGCACTAACGCTACCAAGCAAGCCCCACATACTCCACCCAGCCCACCCTCGCCCACCGCCACATGCAAAACCAAGACCACAGGAGTCAAACTGCCTGTGTTCAAGGGTGCCCTTATTAATGCTAGATCTCTCACAGCATACGCTCTTGACATAGCCGACCTCATCACCACTGCTGACCTTGACTTCATTGCCATATCCGAAACCTGGCTACATGCCGCATCTGGCCCCTCTCTATCCCTAGCCTTACCGCCTGACTATGGCATCACGCGCTGTGACCGCTCCTCTGCACAAACTAGAGGCGGTGGCGTGGCCTTCATCCACAAAAACTCCCTTGACGTAAGAGTGGTATCCGATTCCAAACTCGAATCAGCTGAACTGCTATCTATCAAATTATTACTAACACCCAACCAAACGGCCACCCTTCATCTTATCTACAGGCCCCCTGGTCCGGCACCCACCTTTGTCAGTGAAATTTCCACTCTCCTTCTTGACAAAACGAAAAACAACTCCCAAACAATCATCTTAGGCGACCTTAATTTAGGTCGTGGGGACCCAAAAGATCCCATAGCAACTGATCTGGAGAATGCTCTCATAGACCTAGGCCTCACCTTGTACATCCAAGAACCAACCCATATCAAAGGCAGGACCATCGATTGGTTAGCCGGCTCCAACTGCAACATCCAGGTCCTCAACAACGCCCCTTGCTTATGGTCCGACCATCACATCATAACGTTTAATATTGAAGCTACCCCGCGAGCCCCGACACCAATAGCCCCAGCACTCCCCACTCGCAATAAAAAAAATATAACGAAGGAACAACTCCTCCCATTGTTACTCCCTTCCCTTAATGCGGCTACTAACTCATGTTCCAACTATGCGGACGACACCCAGATACTCATTCCCATCTCAGGGGATTATCTAGCTGACACCAAGGCCCTCATGACGTCTACCTGGTCATCCAAGCTTGGATGGCCCAGCACCAGTTATGTCTAAACGACGATAAGACGGAGCTCCTTATCTTGGGTACCTCACAACGCCTGAGCAAACTTGAGCCATCTTATCAGTCATTCACCATAGACGGCAATACCATACGAGTCTCGAAAGACACCAAAACTTTAGGTTTCTACCTGGACTCCACCCTATCCTTAGCTAGACAGTCAGGTCTATCTCCGCCTACACGTGCAAACTCATCTCAGCGTGCAGACCATTTCTCACCACCCCTAACAGTGTCACACTAGCCAGAACACTTATCATGGCAAAAATTGATTACTGTAGTGCTCTTTACTTAGGCACCAGCCAAGAGAACCTGTCCAAACTCCAAACTACCCAGAATAATGCTATTCGAGCGGCCTTGAACATCCCTCACAACCACCACATTTCGGAAACCAGAACCAGCCTAAAGTGGTTACCTGTGAAGCAAAGAATCTCTCTAAAAACTCTTGCCCTCACGCACAAATGCCTAGCCAACAAGACCCCGAACTATCTCTGCAGTCGGCTATCGCGCCACTCTACTGCCCGACCACTAAGAACTGCTCAGACTCACTGCCTAACGATCCCTAGGTTTAAGCTTCAAAAAGTGGGAGGTACCAGCTTCCCTGTCCTAGCCTCTAAACTATGGAACACCCTCCCTGCTACTATCAGAGCCGAAGACTCCTTCAACACCTTCAAGACTAAAACCAAATCTTGGCTCTCTGACCAGCAATAAGAAATGTTCAACTTCTCTGTCCTACTTACTCTGGTCCGTTTCCCCTGACACCATTTCCGGCCCGCTACCTCTGCTAACTATATCAATTGACCCTAGGATACATCCTCTGTTAATCCTAGTTGCACCGTAACCTATGTAATATATGTAATTAGTAAGATTGTTATTATGCTGATACTGTTTTAAATGTTGTAATGTAATCTCTTTCCTGTATGTTTTCTTGCAACTCTGTACAAATTGCACCCTGATGCCTTCGGGCCTGATGGTTTGCGCGTTATAAATAAACAAATACAACTACTTGGAAAATTATTACATAAGCATCCAACATCATGCAGCCAGAGAAGCGGAGTACATTTCAGCATGAGATTTTCTTCTGTACCCAGGTTCTAGTTGCATACAGGAAGACTCAGAAATTGGTGGAATAATTGTATTTAATCTAATGGAGTAAGCCAAACTGCAGGCAGACACCACATGGTGCAGGTGCTGTTGGGGTTGACTTCTCTCTTGGTTTGTCCTCTGTTCCTTGGGAGTTTGTTTCTGACCCTTTTAAGTCATGGCCATCCTAATATCTTTTGGGGCTTGGGTGGAGACATCTTTGGGGTACCCCCTTTTCTAACGTGGGACCTCCTCCTGATGCTCAAGTCTCTTCTTCCCTTTCAGCCGCTGGAAGGGATGACTATGGGCCTTCTTTAATGTTATATTTTAAGTGGCTTTTGCTAGTCAGCATGGCTACTGGATGTACATTAGGTGAACTGGGGCTCTCCGAGCCTTACCTTAAGATCATTCCAGAAACCCAATCCTCTATCCTTGCCACAGGTTTAATCTAACATCACCTCAAAAATCCATTGATATGTACCCACTTCTAACAAGCCTCAAGAGGGGGATGAGATCTTACTCCCTCATCCCATGGACATGGGAATGTAGCCCCTACTTTCTGGCCCTGGTCCAGGGTAAGGGTACACACCATGTCATAGGACAGACCCCATGGGAACCAGCCACATCATCCCTGAGATCAGCTAATCAGAAAGGACTGCTATGCAACCTATAAATAAAAGTAATGTTAACGCAGGAGATGGGCTTTGTCCTGAGTCCTTATATTCTTCTTTCAAGTGGGACAGAGACACCAAGGTGGACTTTTTAGGGATACCTATGGGTACTCCTTTCTATTTATAAATAAAACTCAACATTATTACACTGTTAAAATAACCCCTCTAAACCAGGGGCTGGCACGACCCTGTTGTCACTGGTGGGTTGAGCAGCTGTGTGACACTCGATACTGGGTTGGCTAGGATGCCTGTGGTGTTGTGCAGCTTTGTGCAACCTTTTGTGCACGTTGTGCTTTATTTCACCGCAGAGGCCCTGGATCTTCAGGGGGCTTTTTGCCTTTTTCTTGTGCGTTCTCCGACGTGGAACACTTGATTGCTTTCACCACAGGGCAGCCTGGGATATTACTCCTTCACTCTGGGAGCATACACTGATCACCGCCCAGCGGCCCGCGTCAGGAGGGAGGAGCACACTTTATGAAGCTACGGTGTCAGGAGGACATTTTGTTTCTGTCCCCGGTCAGGCGTTTCACTGCCGGGCCCGGGATCTGTAGAGGGCCATGTGCATGCAGTTACCTACGCTCCGACGTGGAGGACATCAAAACTCACTGCCTCCTGGCCTGGGATATTTTTCTTTCGGCTCTGACGTCAGAGGCCGGAACACTCATAATATTCACCGCCGGGGGCCCAGGATTTCTCTTTGTGGGCTGCTGCGTTTCTCTTTCACTGCTCCGCCTCAGAGCGCATTCTGTTACTTTCACCGCCAGTGGGGGCCCGGGATCACTTTGGGCTAGCCGGTGGGGCTCACTGGTTGGCCGCCACACCTCCAGCTCTCCCAGCGGGCAAACAAGCACTTTCCTTTGCTTGGCAGGCCGGCGCACACTAAGCCCCCATTTCGCTCTCTGGCGGTAAACTTCTTTATTCATTGAGGCAGCGCCGCCAGCACCATGCTCTCCCTCCATACTGTGGCAGAGGCCGCTTGGAGTCTTCACTCTTCTTAGGGGCACATTTCCTCTTCGTTGCGGGGCGGCCTGCGCTTTTTCTTGTCCCCACGGGGACACCTCACCCGCACAGGCATGTTGCATGCTGCACTTCCCTGCTCGAACTACAATTATGGAGCCGGCACTTTCTTGCCCTCGAGACAGGGATTCAAAACCAGGGACTGTGGGCTGACCCTCACCCTGGCCACACTAGTACCCTCTTAGAAGAGGGCTGCGATCAGGGAGTATCTGCCGGCATGGTTCTGGTCATGACATCCCCTCACCTTCTCCACAGCGCTGGATGCCGCTCCTCCTCCTTTCTTCCTCCACTTTTTTATTTTTAAAATGAGGGCCAGCGGGGACTGGGCACATCGTGGGGGCTCTTCCTCCTCTTAATCACCATTATTGTGGGGCTGGGAGCAGTCATGTAGCCAGCCTCACAGTTGCTGGGCGGCCCAGTACCATGTTGGTGTACCAGGGTCACCTGGACTTATAGATGTTGTAGGCTAAGACCCTGTGTATTGCTCTCCCCTGAAAAGTGCACGGAACAACCATAAATCACCAATGCAATTATAGAGCAAATACTTTGAACCATAAACAGACAGACACAATAACTCACAACCACGCACTCTTTAGAAGATAATCAGCTCTTTACGGCTATTTATTCAGAGCTTACACGTACATAGAAATAACTCATAAAAATAACAAGGACATAGATCACAGAAGAAGTAAAGAAGTCAAAAAGAAATACATCACTGTGAGCGTAACAGAATTCCTCATATCGTCCAGAAGCGGTTGGAAGACCCCGGGACCAGCCAGGCTGAGAGCACCACAGCTCACAGGAAGGCCAGAGGTAAGCGTCCTTCTCCGGCTGAAGTCTCACCTGACCACCCCCGGGCTTCCGCATATATACACACTCCACAAAGGGGACTTAATTCTCGAACATTCTGGAAATTGCACTTGCGCAGTTGAGGAACAGCTGTCGGTTGCCAGCTGGGTCAATCGAGAGCTCCCCCCAAGAAGCGCAGGGCCTCCCTTCTCTAAAAACACGCTCCACGGAGAACAGTAGTAAGCCATAACAACGTTAGCTTTCCCAGCAGAAATGGCCTTGACTGCATACCAGGTTTGGAAAAGCATGTTTGTCTGAGCACTGTGAATCTAACACTCAGCAAAATGTGTGCAGTGTTTCACTGCAGTATGAAGTAAATATCCAACATGGCTCTGAGCGCTCCCAGAATGCATTGCGCACCCGTGCCATTTTGGATCAAGCATAAATCAAGCATAACAATTCCACCCTTTGGATATTTATCTTCCATATCCCGGTGGCACAGGAACCGGTCTCTGAAACCTACGAAATGTTAAAACTAAATTGGGAATACATTGAATGCAACAACAACGAGAAATTATAATAAACAGTATAATAAAAATGCAAGCAAAAATGTAACGTAGTGTACCCCCAATATCAGGTATCCATGAAAATAACCAATCCCACCAATTTCTATTACGATCTTGAGACACTTGAGAAATGAGATCTCTCAAACCTCGAATATGACTTTCAATAGATTGTGAGTGGTCACTTAAATTGAAACAACACATACCTTCAAAGGCATTACACCCTAAATTATGTTTTAGCAATAGGTAATCAACAGCAGCTCTGTTCTGCAAAGTTGCTTTTCTAATAACTTGACTATCAAGGAGTAATTCTTCTAAAGCCTGCGAAGTATGATTAAGACTTTTAACTACTAAACACGCTAATTTCATCAAAGATTTATAACCTCCAGCAGCTAAACCCCAAACTCCCACTAATGAAAGGTTTAATGCTAGAACCTCAGCTTCTGATAACAGATGTACATGTGAATCACAGTCAGGAGATAAACCTACGGATTCAAAAGTTGACCTTTTACCTCGAGTTATTGTGGAGTGTAAAGGAAACCTCATTAGTCCTAATCGAGTTAAAGCACATGGACCTCCAGAAATGTTAGCTGGAATATAAGTATATGTAATGTTACCACATGAAAAGAGCCATCCTGTTGGAAGTTTCACATGATTCAAATGACTAGCAGTTATCACTGTATGATTGCAGGACATAGTGTTATTTACACTGGTGCATTTGCGTGACATTCGCGAACATAGTCGCCTCTCGACATGGTATGATTGTACTGATTGGTCAACTCTATTGTTGGCATTTGCCAATTTCTTGTGCCTTGCACGTCATAATGTAACACACATCACCTTGAGTTATATTGTAAGTAATAACACGTGTCAAATTTCTCCATTTTCTGTCAGTCTCTTGGCAGAACCGACAGTATTCGTAAACTGAAAAAGATTGTCTAATGTCTGAGACTTGAACTAAAGAATCATTATGTGTGACACCGAAGATATGTTTTAAAACTGGAACAGGCGTTGGCACCGCTACTAAACACGTAGTCAATAAAGCTTCAGCATTGGGCACATCAGTAAGACAAAATTGTGATATGTTCGGTACTTGTTGTGCCAGATATATCCACATATTCTCCTCTTGGGTAATCATAGGAGAGTGTTTCCGTCTTCCTACAAACGACTCTTGCACGGCTGGCATCAAGGTCGTTTTCACTTGCTCCTGACGTGTTTGCCGCATTTCACGAATCCATGTCTTCGGTCTGGAGGGCTTGTCGGCACTGGCATAGAGCTGCTTGGGGACAACATTATTCATCACTATCAGTATCCCCTTGATCACTGGCACAGATGTGACATTTTGCGTTGGTAACAGCAGATTGTTTAATTCGCCCAAATGGAGTCCATTTATTGCCACAGTTACACCAACCAGACCCAGGATCTATAAAGCAAACCCAGAAAAGAGATATCAGTGTTGCACATCACTCTCTCAGGTAACATTTGTCTGCGGGTACATATTGCCATTTCTTTCTACCAGGCTCCATAACTAAAACTACTTGATCTTTGCCTGATGCAATGACATCTTTGGGCACTGGTGGGCCACTTGGCTTTTCCACCCACACCTTTGCACCCGGTACCATACTGTCTGAAGAGCCAAAACCGCGATCCCCACGGGTAGTTAAAACTGTTGGAGGCTCCCCTTTCATAATCATGGACAATTTAATGGGAATGACTATCAACTGGGCCACTCGATCACCCTTGTGTATTGATAACAATTGATCACCACTATTCATTAGGATGACTTTAATCTCGCCTTGGTAATCAGCATCAATCACCCCTCCCAACACTTGAACTCCCTTCAATGCTAGGCCAGATCTAGGGGCAATCCATCCCATATGCTCTGGGGGAATCTGTACTCCAATCCCTGTTTCAATTACAACTATTCCTCTTGGATCTACTCTGATTTCTTCATGGGAATGCAAGTCTACCCCGGCTGACTCTGGAGTTGCTCGATAGGGAGCTAAAAGACCTGGAGTAATTTCCCAGTATAATAGTGTGTCTCTGACTGAATTGGGTTGAACCTGTAAAGTCGGAGTCATTAATCGCATCAAAGGAGTTTCATGTTCATACACAGGCCTATTGTTTAGCACCGCATCAAACACACGATCACGCCAGCCTGCCAAAATGCCGTCTCCAGATTTGCGCAACTGTTCTTTCAGTAACGCATTCATTCGTTCAATTAACCCTGCCGCAGCTGAATGGTAGGGCACGTGATAAATCCATTCAATGCTCTTTTCCTGACAAAATTCTTGGATCAATTTGCCTTTGAAATGTGACCCATTGTCACTTTGAATCTGCAAAGGCACTCCATAATGTAATATAATCTAATCTAACAACCTGATGGTGTTCAATTGGGTTGCACGTTTGCACGGCAAAACCATCAAATATCCCGAGTATGTATCCACAATAGTGCATGCATACTGACAACCTCTGCTGATTGGCATAGGACCAATATAATCAATCTGCCAAATTTGACCTGGTAATTTTCCTCTTCTCAATGTGCCTCAAACAATTTGAGGTATAGGTCTCTGCAATTGGTGTTGGCACACAGCACATTGCAAAATGATTGTTTTCACTACTTCCAAAGGAAGACTGATGCCTCGAGCTTGTGCCCACCTGATAGTAGCCTTTTCTCCAAGGTGCTCACATTTCTGATGTGCCCATTTGGCCAAATCCTCCCTATCGTCTTCCCGAGCCTCTGCATCCACTGAGAAAATCTTGGTGTGTTCATTTGCAACAGAATTAAACCAACGTTCTAATGAATCTGTGGCAGAATGCGCGTCCACATGATATACAGTGACTTCACTTTGTAACAGCATTTCTGCAATATCTTACAACAGTTCCTTTCCCCACAACTCTTTTGAATGAATCTTCCATCCATTCTTTTGCCAAGTTGGCAACCACACTGCCAATCCATTCGCCACTGACCATGAATCTGTATACACATAACACGGACCAGGGGTCTCTTGTTTCAACGCTTGGTAAACTGCGTAAAGTTCTGCGAACTGACTACTCTTTCCTTTCCCTGTCGTTGTCAACATATTTTTTGTTTTGGGATTGTACGACACGTCTTTCCAGTACCGCTCAGTTCCAAAATATCGAGCTGAACCATCCGTAAACCAAGCAGGCTCTGTTTGCTCCACGGTCAAATCGCTGTAAGGTACTCCCCATTTCACGGGAGACTCAGGTTTTTCAGGCACTTCCGGTGGTATATAATCTGAGGGCAGTATGTTGGCTACTTGCTCATGTAGTTTCGCTACTCCACCCTTTCCTGATTTGGCTCTGTCTTGAATATACCATTTCCACTTAATTATGCTGGCTGCTTGAGCGTGTCCTATACGATGCGTTTTAGGAGAGCTCAGTACCCACTGCATGATTGGTATTTCAGGTCTCATAAATACATCATGGCCCACCGTCATCTGCTCGGTATCAACAAGAGCCCAATAACATGCCAGCAATTGCTTCTGAAACGGAGTATATGAGTTACCAGCGTCGGACAATTTACGACTCCAAAACCCTAATGGCACACGTTTCCTGTCTTGTTTTTGCCACACACTCCAGTTAGCATAATTGTCTTGCACAGAAACATTTAATTCCACTTCACATTTCTTCAAGGGCCATAAGTCAAGCACCTGCTGCACCGTGTCTTTTGCCATCTCAAAGGCTTTCTGCTGCTCTTCCCCCCACTGAAACTCATATTTCTTTCGTGTCACCTTGTAGAGGGGGGGCCAATATCTGCCCTAAATGCGAAATGTGCTGTCTCCAAAAGCCAAACAGTCCTATAAACTGCTGAGCTTGCTTTTTGTTCATTGGAGTGGTGAATTCAAGTATTTTCTGTCGAGCTTTTAGCACCATTTCTCGATGCCCATGATGTCACTGAATCCCTAGGAATATCACTGTTTCAGCTGGACCTTGAATTTTACTCAGATTAATCTCCCACCCTTCCTTTTTCAATCCTTCCATAAGGACATCTAACTGACTTTGCACACTGTGCTCATCCTTGCCCTGGATCAAAATATCATCAATGTAATGAGAGATTTGTATGTCAGGTTTACACGGTATCTTGTCTAAGTGTACTGCTACCAGCCGGTGACAGATAGTCGGGCTGTGCATGTACCCCATGGGTAGTCTCGTGAAAGTGTACTGACGTCCACTCTGCGAAAATGCAAACTGTTCTTGACACTCATCAGCAATTGGCACGGAGAAAAATGCATTAGCTAAATCGATTACTGCATACCAAGTCCCCTCAAACTTTTGGACATTTTCAATCAAGGTAATAGCATCTGGGACTGCGGGCACTAAGGGAGGAGTATATTTATTCAACTCCCTGTAATCCACCGTCATCCTCCACGACCCATCTCCCTTTTTAATAGGCCAGAGCGGATTGTTCCATGAGGTGGTAATAGGGCGTAATACACCCGCCTCCACGTACTCTTTAATGGTATCTGAAATTTCCTTGTGCCCCCCAGGAATGCGTTATTGTTTCATGGCTACCCGCTTGGTTGCCACTGGCACTTGCACTGGGGGTATCTTTAATTTGCCTACGGTAATGGGTGTACAAATCAATGCACTTACCCCAAACTGGTACATTGTACCACCAAGTCCCAAGGTTAGCCCTTCCAAAATGTCAAAGCCAATTATGTATTCAGGTATCAGGACAATCAACACTTGGTATTTCTGCCTCTTTAAGTTGCCTATTCTCATCTCCACGTTCGTTTGTACTGCAGGGGTCTCCTTTCCCCCTAAACCTGTAATAGTAAACTGTTTGCCTTTAAATCGTGTTGGATTACCATGAATCAAAGAGGTCTCTGCCCCGGTGTCTATCAATGCTTGTACCCCTTGTGTATTTCCTGGCCCCCAAAAAATCTTAACATCAACATGAGGCCGCCTATCCACTTTTATGCGGGCAGACGCTGCCAGAGCTTGGCCGAAGCCCTAGTCAAACTTCGAATGAGTGTGACTCGACTCCGCCTCTAACATCGCTCTCACCACCTTTCTCAAATCAGCGTATGTCGGCTGGTACGGGGAAGGTGTCCCCAAAGACCCTTCATCTGCTTCTTCCGCAGGGGGAGCAGAAGGTGAGGTCCCCCCCTGTGGCGTAGTGACTACTTGTTTCTTAACCTGTTTATAGCGCTCTTTGGCTGCAAGTCCTCGTTTTTTGTATAATTCATACATTACTTTGGTCTCAATGCCATCAATTTCCTTGTGTGGCACACCATCTTTTAACAAAGCCAAAAACATGTCTTTTCGGGACACTCGGGATTCTCTGCTATCTTGCCGCCTGCCTTCGGTTCTTCTCTCACTACGCCCCTCTCTCTCCCGTGGCTTGTTATCACTCTTATCCCACTCTCCCAAATCTGCAAGTTGCCGAATTGGCATCTACTACCTCGTCAGTAGCCTTGCCCATCATACCTACGAGCAAAGTCATAATAACACTTTTGTATGCGGGTGGTGCAGTTCTAATCACCATGTTTCGAGTTGAAACTGAGAGCGGCACGGCTCCCATATGATCAGGAGCATCTATGTGAATCGCCTCTTTCATAGCATGTTCTCTGACTTTTTGAATTGCTTCTCTGAACGTATACCACTTTGTTTCTTCACTGGGCCAATCTGTGGTAATAGGGTATTTACATGCTTGGGCTACCAGGTGCAACAAAGACACCTGCGTATCTTGACCATTTGCGTTAGGGGGCGGTCCTGTTCTTAAGACCTCCTGTACATTGGTGTCAATTGACAGGGGTAAAAAATGCAGTGAATCAGTAGAATCTACCAACAACCCTGCAGCACCCCCATCTAGCAATCTCACCATCCATGTCAGTAAAGCTTCCCCTGATTTCTTGCCTGAAACGGGTAATAATTTCCCCAACCTCCTGTTGTGTTTAATCCTCAAAAGTGGTTAAATCCACCATACCACCACCAGGATTCTGCGGGTGTGGTCCGGCTCGCCGTCTTCTAACAGGCTTAGCCGCCACTGTTTTCTGTTTCGCCTCTGGTTTGGGGTCAGACTCATCTGCAGAACCACTATCTAGACTGGTTGAATCAAAAATATCACCATCCCACTTATCCAGATCCCAGTCTACGCCAGCTGTAGCGATTACAGTTGCCACCTTTCTTTTGTTGACCCCTCCTCATCTTTCCCTTTACTTATACCGGGCTACTCGGACTGCTGCCCTCTCGGCCACCGCCTGATATGTGTCGGCCTTATCTTTAAACAGTTTCATTTGAATCTGCTGCATTAACGCAGTCTGCCGTTCTGCAGCTAGCTCTCTCTCTAATCACAAGACCTCATTTTTCATTTCCACCTTCATTTGATGTATTTTCCTATAAGCATGCAAAAGAACCCAACCTCACCTACCTAATGCGGCACATTCTTTGCCACGCTCTACTGGAACTTGTTGCAAGCATGCAATTACATCAGCCAGATCGGCATCTCCCAATCCTTGATCCCAAGTTTCACTTAAACCGGCACCACATGCCCGCGCCTGATCCAATTTATCATATGGTCTCTTAGTCCAACCTGGAATAACAACATCAGAACAGTCACCGCCAGCGGTAACGTTCTTCTTCTTGAACAAACTACTCATTATCGCAAACAAAGCAAAACCTCGTTGAACCTATAAATTTTCTTCTCCACACATCACTCCCACATGCACACAAAACACTTACAAAAGCGAGAAAAAAAACTTCACTATTCAAAAACTTCACTTACAAGACAACCAAATCCTATCTACGTTTCAACAGACTCTTGAATACTCGGAACAACTCATCACGAGCATCCTGTTCGTGACGCCAAAAATGTATTGCTCTCCCCCGAAAAGTGCACGGAACAACCATAAATCACCAATGCAATTATAGAGCAAATACTTTGAACCATAAACAGACAGACACAATAACTCACAAACACGCACTCTTTAGAAGATAATCAGCTCTTACGGTTATTTATTCAGAGCTTACACGTACATAGAAATAACTCATTAAAATAACAAGGACATAGATCATAGAAGAAGTAAAGAAGTCAAAAAGAAATACATCACCGTGAGCGTAACAGAATTCCTCATCTCGTCCAGAAGCGGCTGGAAGACCCCGGGAACAGCCAGGCCGAGAGCACCACAGCTCACAGGAAGGCCAGACGTAAGCGTCCTTCTCCGGCTGAAGTCTCACCTGCCCACCTCCGGGCTTCCGCATATATACACACTCCACAAAGGGGAGTTAATTCTCGAACATTCTGGAAATTGCACTTGCGCAGTTGAGGAACAGCCGTCGGTTGCCAGCTGTGTCAATCGAGAGCTCCCCCCAAGAAGCGCAGGGCCTCCCTTCTCTAAAAACACACTCCACGGAGAATAGTAGTAAGCCATAACAACGTTAGCTTTCCCAGCATAAATGGCCTTGACCGCATACCAGGTTTGGAAAAGCATGTTTGTCTCAGCACTGTGAATCTAACACTCAGCAAAATGTGTGCAGTGTTTCACTGCGGTATGAAGTAAATATCCAACATGACTCCGAGCGCTCCCAGAATGCATTGCGCACCCGCGCCATTTTGATCAAGCATAAATCAAGCATAACACCCTGTGAGGCTGTGGGGACACAGCCTGGGTGCCGGAGCACCTTGGATGCTGGCAGCATCCTCGATGGTGGGTGCCTGGGCTGGACCCAGGGCACCAAGATGGTCTGGGGAGCCCAGACAAGCAGATCCTGCAGGACTTTGATCATGTGGTGTGGGACTGCAGGCCAGGTAGTACTAAATTTATGAGCATTTGTGATGCTCTCAGGACTGCTTTACGCAAAGAATGAACTATGTTCACATGCTCTACATGGTGGTTGTCATAGCCTTTATTTGAAAGCAGGACCGTGATCATACGGCATAGGCCTGCAGGCCCAAAGTGAGAGACGGAGACAACAGGAGTTCCATAGCTGCAGTCTGCAGCAGATCTGTTGCACGTGCCTGTAGTAGCTCCTTTTATTAGGTCGGGCCATGACGCTGTCATGGCCCATCTTAAAAGGGCAATACACATGGGAGGGACACATATCTTAAAAAGGCAATGCACATGGGAGGGTCACACATAAGAGAGGTTTGGTGAGGCAGCTCAAAGTTGTCTGATAGTGGCTTGGATGACTTTTAATTGGGTAGGCTCACTCAGGAAGTTTGATGTATGAAGTGGGGCTCTAAGGCTCAGGCAGTTGTCTGTGCCAGGAAATCATCTTTCTGGTTGACTGCGATTCAAAGGCAGCTTGCTGGCTCAAAACCTGTTCAGTGCCCTTTTCTGAGTCTGCTCAGCAACAGCAGTAGCCAGAGATAATGCCTCCAGAGAACCAGACAAGGCTGGAGATCCATACTATTGCTGACCACTTGGGCTGAAGTCAACCGAGGCATCCCCGGGCACACTATCTCCCTTTGGTTGCAGAAGTTTCCTGGTCTCTTCAACCTTCAGCTGCAGGCAAGCGCCAAGTTATTCCCACTGGTGTCCTTTATATTCCCCAGGCGTTAAGTGAAAAGTCTCTCCCCATCCACTCAGCAGCTGTCTTTAGCCCTATCGAAGGGCTCTTTGAACTATCAATAGTAACAGGTAACCAAAAGTGTCACGATCTCACATTCTATTTATAGATTAATTCTAGCAGGGATTGGTTGCTTCCAAACCTTATGCTGGGATCCAATGTGGACACATCCCTAGTGATGTCACTGCATGCTTTGTCAGCAATTCCCAGAGTACTGTGCTCCTAGGAGAGTCAGTGCATGGAAGCACAAGGCATACTGAGAGTATCTGAGATGATGGAAAGGATATTCCCTGAGCCAGAGCTCCCCTGCTGCTCCTACATGTCCTTTACATATGAAAGGTAGCCATTTCACATGTCAGCCGCTGGTGTGCCTTAGACTATGCACATCAAAATTATTCATGTATCCCCTTAATGGATGGCAGTGATTAGGTTTCTGACCACCGAAGCCAGACATCAGCTCAGGTGTAGCCACTGACACCAGTTTTCAAGCACAACAGCGCATATGAGGAAAGTCTGTCTGTTTGGCAGATAGGGACGCCATTTCACCAAAATGCCTGGGGTAGCGGAAGTGAAATCACATGACCCTTGACCTCTGATAACATCATAGGAAGTGATGTCATTTGACCCCACCCCGAAGTGACATCACGGGAAGCGATGGAACATGACATTTTACCCCTTGACAAAACAGGAAGTGGCATCACACAGCATTGTTCTAAAGTACATTACGAAAACAATGGTTACAATATCACTGTAACATGATAAACCTTTCATACAAGAATGGATCACCATATGTAGTGGCAGAAAAAACCATGCTATAACTGCAACTTGTGAAAAGCAAAATATATAGGGCCTCATCACGACTTTGGCGGTAACCCTTAAATCCGGCGGTAGCGCTATTACCGCCGGATTTAAGGGTCCGCCAAAGCAGGACTTTGGCAGATTTCTCCCCAGCTCTGAGCTGGGGTGAAATCCACCAAAAATTTGCAGTATTACTGCCGGTGGGAAATCCGCTGGCGGCAAGAGCGCTAATTTTCCCCATTGAGCCCAATGGGGAATGGGGCATTCCCGAATGGGCTCAATGGGGAATTACATTACCGCCGAACTCGTGATCCGGCGCTATTAGGGCCGGGAAGTTCGGCGGTAGGGCTAATACCGCCGGCGGTAACACCGCTGGCGTTACCGCCAAAGTCGTGATCAGGCCCATAGTCCGAAATGGATGCTTATTCTATTCCAAATGCTTTTTGGAGTATTTTGTCTGCATTGTGAATTTGAGGTGTTTTAAAACAGATTAAGGGCCTCATCACGAGTTTGGCGATAACCCTTAAATGCGGCGGTAGCGCTATTACCGCCGCATTTAAAGGTCTGCCAGATCATGGCCTTGGTGGATTTCCCCCCAGCTCTGAGCTGAGGGGAAATCTGCAGCAAATTTGCCAATTATCAGCGCTATTACCGCCGGCGGGAAATCCGCCGGCGGCAATAGCGCAAATTTTCCCCATTGGGCCCAATGGGGAATGAGGAATTCCCCGAACGGGCCCATTGGGGAATGGGCACTAACCGTTCCACCAAACCCGTGATCCGGCGCTTATAGCACCAGGGGTTTGGCTATAGGGCTAATAGCGACAGCGGTAATAGCACCGGCGTTACCGCCCAACTCATGATGAGGCCCTAAATCAGTGACTCACCCCCTGAAATGTATCTGAAATAAACATTTAATGAGTCTAGCAATTATTGTATAGAATTGCAGAAAGACAAATTAATCTGTTATTCCTATTCTTTCTTATTTAGGGACACTGCTCAAAGTGTTACACTTGTTTTTTTTTATGAAGCCTGAACAAGAAAGCTAGCCACTCTAGAAACAACGAGTCACATGGCATTGGCCACAGCCTAGGAGCTTCAATTTGTAAAAAGAAAAAAGAAAAAATGTGTTTTCCAATTATTGTTTTAGGGGTTGCAAGGCAGACCTCAGGGGTTGCAATTGCGACCCCTGGCGGTCCCTAAATGGCGTCCCTGTTGGCAGAGCACACTATCTTGTAGAATTGCCCTTCAATTTGTTGTACAAAACCCAAAGGCATTCATGAGAATACATCTTCAGAGATGGCAATCTTTCTCATGAGGCATGAAGGGACACAATGTGATGAGGAACGTGTGAGTGGGGATCACGGCAGGAAAAGGAGGAAGATGGTTCAGAAGGGTTTCTTCCATGTTAACATTAATGTATGGCAGTTTATCTACACATTGGGCCTCATTACGACCCTGGCGGAAGACCACGGTGCTATTAGCACCATGGTCCATGCCGGTAAGTTACCGACTCCGCCCATGGAGAAAGGGGGAATTACCACCCCATTACAAGGTTGGCGGGGCGGTAATTCCCCCTTCCTCCATGGCGCTTCCCCATTCCCATTTTTGCCCCATAGGGCTCGATGGGAATGGGGAAGGCGCTAAGTACGGTGCCGCACATTGCGGCACCATAATTAGCACCAAGGTCCCTTTGCGGGTCCCTACTTTAACGGCTGGTCTACACCAGCCGTTAAGGTTGGGTCCCGCAAAGGGACCTCGTAATTAGGCGCTAATAGGTTAACGGCGCCGCAGCCTTTTACGGCGCCGTTAACCCATTAGCGCTTGGGTCGTGATGAGGCCCATTGTGTGTGCTGTACTAGCCAAGGTAACTCTGCCATGTTGAAATGGGATACTCGCCTGAATCCACTCCTGTTTCTAAGCATACTCATTTTGGGTTTTCCGGCTGTACTGGGGAGGACAGCTCTGGGGCAACGTGCTCACCTTTGAAGCAAGACGACATGGAGCAACACAGGTTTGATCCCAGTGTCCGTGCTTAGAAACCTCTGGGTAAATAACCTATCATATCATATCATACTGTGGACACACGCTAGAGGGACTGATGTTTTGTGGACATCTATGTGTCGTGGGGGGTTTTAATTCACTTCATCTTTCCCAGCTCATTGAACTAACCAGTACCGTATTGATTTGGTACTCTTGCATTGAATAATGCTGCCTGGAAAATGTGCCTATGGGCAGAGACAGTTAGAATTAAGTAATTTTGGAACGTTATGTGCTTTTGCTTTGTAGCATTTGGTCCCCTGTGAAAGACGCTATAATCGTGTTACACATCAAAACCGGTTTGGTCACTGAATCATGGAATATTGGGTAGAAGATGGCTATGTGAAGAGTTAATGATACTCGTCTATCTCCCCACATATACAAACAATTCTGTGCTATTGATGATAACTCATTTTGTTCCTTGGTTATTATGTTTATCATGTGGTTTGATTTTATAAATGTGGATACATTCATGATGTGGAATGATTGAATGGTTGTGGTATGTTTGTGAATTGGATATGAAGTGATTTGCATTTCGTCTGTCTCCTGTTTTCTAGTAAATGTCTTTGACATATACATGATTATTTCTATACATGACTATTTTGAATGCATTGTTCATTTCTTAAATTGCTGCCCCTGGATCTTTTTCTTTTTATCCAAGCATACTGGAAACAGCATGTGAAATTCATGCATACCTCTTAGGCTGAAGCCTTCCAGGTGCAAAGTACTTTTCCATCCCGCAGAAGCTGCAGAAAAGGTGATGTCAGGCATCATCAGTCAGGCAGTGCTGATGGGCTGAAGGGTCTCTTCTTCGCTCGCTCAATTTCCTTAGCTGTCGCCCACACTGCGTCGTGCCTCTGAGTCCACAAAGAGCTAGCATCAAGCACACGCACACCAAAATGAAGAGAGAGAGGAGATGGCTAAGATTAACCCCATGTTCTCTTCTTTCGATTGCACCTGCAAGCAACGGAGAGCATCACTAGAGCTCTCTGGTGATGGTGATAATAATTGCTGGACCCATATGCAGGCAAGTTCCATAGCCGACCCACCCTCCCTGGAGAGAAAGCTGGACCACACAGATTACAAGTGTTGGCAATAAAAGGCCGTAGGATTTTATTGTTACAGATATGGTTATGGAAGCAATGACAATAATCACATATCCTTATGATATTATACTTTTGGGCAGCGGGTCCTGAGGTAACCCCCTCTGGCCCGTGCCGCCACACACAGACAGGTTATCGGCTGTCTGTGTTCCCCCAAAAGTAGGTTATTTGCAGCCCACGGTGGCTAAGGTGGTGGTGATTTCTCAGAAGAAATGTTCCATTCCGTGTCCTGATAGATGTGTCCCGTCCTTGAGAAAAAGGTTGGGGTCTCCTAGTGTAATGGCCGGGTGTTTTATGCAACGCAGGCCTCTGGCTATACAAGATTTTTCTATCCCTCTGTTAAGTTTCCTTCTGGAAATGTCCACTGATTTGTAACAAGTGGCCCCCCTGCCATTTTCTTCTAGGCAGGATTTAAGAGAAATAGATTTCTGTATCTCGCCAATTGTGTGAAATGCCTGCTAATGAGGCGCACGTTTCATTGAGAAGGCTTCCTCTTCCTGTGGACACCAAATTGTTGCCCCCTAGGTGTATCATCAGGAATTCTGGCGGATCCCTGTATGCGACCCGTTCTGCTATCTTGGCATGAATGTCTGCCCAAAGGAGGCCTCTTTATCCCTTTATCCTAAATGGTGGGCCCGCCTTGGTTTCTTCTGCCCATCGTCCTGTCAAGAACACGAACGAGTGTCCAACTATCTGTGCTGATCGGAGTGGGGCCTTCCACTCGGTTGATGTTTCTAGTAGGTGGAAGAAAAAAGGGGGGGGGACTATATTAGTTCTAGTCTGATGTATCTTTTGTAACAGTCTGACTTCCAGCTCCCTATGTTCTTTACTTGCTGGGGGCGAGTCCCCCTTGCCATGCTGCGTTTGCAGCCCCGATTCTGAATGAGTGGGTGATGAATTCCTTTGGGTCCCACCCTGCTTTGCTGATGGCTTTTGTAAGCACCCCTTTAAATTGATAGCGGCTTAGTGCCAAGGCATCCCTGTGAATTAGGAACCTTCCCCCCACTTTGGGCCTGAGTGCGTAATAAAGGTTGGTGATGCACACCAGGCAGTTTGTTGCATTGTCGATGCAGCAGATGTTGACGGTTCTTTTGGCCCCTGTTTTGGAGTGTTGTATGTCTATGCTGAGACTGTCATGTCTAACCCTGGTCTCCATGATACCTAAACCATTGTTGGCTTTGGTGCTTGAAGCGATAAGCTCTCTTATTCGGAAAGCCCCAAAATATGCCAGAAGAAATGCTGTTTTAAATAAAAGGGTCTCATATGGGTGACACCATGTGCTGTCTAGTTGGCTTGTCATTCTTATTAGTTTTTCAAAATCAAGCGGGCGGCGGAAGTCTACCTGCGGTCCCTCCATTTTACTGCAGCCTTTCATGGCATTCGAGATCAGGGCGCTCTGGGTAGGATCTGTCCCCCCCCCCCGCAGTTGGAGTAATAGGATATTGCTACTAGGTGTCTCTTTGCCCAATCCCTCTTAAAACCCTGCTCATGGGCCCAATTTAACATTTGAAAAAATATTTCTATATCTTCTATTGTCAATAGTTCTACGTGGTTTAAACCCGTTGTTCTAAAGACTGTTTGCAGGAACTTACTCTACTGAGCTGTGATGGTGCTAGCTAGTGCCATCTCTGCAAGCAACCCTGTGCCAGGGTTCATGATCTCTGTGGGCACAGTGTTGTTGGCACCCGTTTTTGAGGTACCTGGTTCTCGTTGTACATCCCGGCCATGGCTCTCTGGCGGTGGCGTTGATGTAATTTCTTTTAGATTGCCATTATTGCCCAGATGTCCGCTGGTATTAACATCATCTTTTCTTGGGCGTATGGTGCTAGCTCCCGGAATCTTGTCCACTAAAAGTGAGATAAGGCATCTGCAATGTTATTATCCGTTCCAATTATGTGTTTGGCTCTAACTACAATGTTTTCTTGCAGTGTGGCTGCAGTGATGGCTCTTAGGACTTTCAGCACTAAGTGGCATTTGGCCGTTCTTCTTTTTATGATGCCTACCACAGCCATGTTGTCACACCAAATCAAGAGTTCTGTGTTGGCTAGCTGCCTGCCCCAGATGCATAATGTTAGCCAGATGGGAAATATTTCTAAAAGCGTGATGTTTTTTGTCCATCCTGCTGGATGCCATGACTTCGGCCAGTGCCCAGCCACCCATTCGGTGTCTAGAATGGCTCCAAACCCCTTGCTCCCGGCTGCATCTGTGAAGAGGACCCTTTTGGCCCATGTATTCAATGGAGTGCGCCAAAGTGTGTTTGTGTTGAAATTTCTGAGGAAGTCCCCCCAAAATTTCAGGTCCTCTTTCACTTCTTTACCCAGCGGGATGTGGAGATGGGGTTTGGTACATGATTTGGTTTTAAACTCTAAGCTCCTTGACAATACCTTCCGTTGTGGGATGATTCTGGCTGCAAAGTTGCGGCTGCCTGCCAGTGATTGCAATTCTTTCACTATGCCCTTTTTTTTTTACTTAAATTTGTTATTTTCTCCAGAAGTTCAGTAATCTTTGTATTTGGGATTCTGCAAAGGCCCTCTGCTGAAGCTATCTCAATCCCCTAGAAGATTATGTTGGTGGATGGTTTGGTTGTCACTTCTGTGGCCATGGGGGATGCCCCATTGTGTGGCCATCCGTTCTAGCTTAGCCAGAGCCCTCTTGCATTCTCCGGACTCTGATGGTCCCATCACCATGAAGTCGTGAAGATATTGCACTACTTTTACCCCTGGTTGTTGTTTTTAGAATGCCCATTGGAAAAATAAGCTGAACTGCTCGAATAGTGCACAGAAAACTGTGCATCCCACAGGGAGGCATCTGTCAACATAAAATTAGTTTTCAAAGGTAAACCCTAGCCATTGCTTTGATTCTGGGTGGACTGGTAAGAGTCTGAAAGCAGATTTAATGTCTAGTTTGGCCATCAGGGCCTTCCTGCCACATTCCTGTACAAGTTTTACTTCTTCTTGTAAATGTGTGTATGAGACAGCAGATTCAGTGTGCGGAATGCCGACATTGAGCAATTGGCCTTGTGGGTTGGAAAGGAGGTTTCATTTTCCCTGGTTCCTTTTTTGGAACAAGGCCTAGCGGTGATACTATGTAGTCTGAAAATGGCATGGAGTCCTGAGGGCCCGCGATCCTGCCTAGGCTTAGCTCTTTCTCAAATTAGTTTTTTACCACTTCTGGGTTGTCGCTGGATGATTTCAGGTTTTTGTGGATGATGTGGGACCCCGTTCCCTTGAAAGGAATGATGAAACCTGTTTTGAAACCTTGTTGGATTGCCGTGCTGGTTTTGCTATCGGGTAGTTGAGCAGTGCTTTGCTGAATTTGTTGGAGTTGATGGGGGTTCTGCCTGGTTCTAACACTGGAGCCATGCTGTTGTTGCTCGGGTGTGTTTAGGGTGGTATTCTGGTGATGGCTGGACAGAGTCGCTGCTAATCTTTCGTATTTTTGGCTGGTAGCCTGGTGCAATTGCTTGCCCGGTGGTCGCCATTGCAGTTTGTTCAGCTGTGTTTATAGCAGCATTCTTTACCCCAGGTGCATAGGTTTTTACCAAAATTCCTGCATGGAATATTGGCTTTGGAAGCATGGTGATTTTTGTTCTGTCTGTGTGCATTTGACTTAGCCGCCCAGGGCTGGATTTTCCGAAAGGGCTGCTCCCCTTTCTTGTTTTTCTCATTGTCAGAGCCTCTGGCCCCTTCAGAATTTTTATTGGGTTTGGTGGTTATTTGGGTAACTTCCTCCTCAGATGGGAGCTTAGCATTTAAAATGTATAGGTCATTCTGCATCTCATCCCATTCTATGGCTGGCCTCTCTGACATGCTCCGTCTGAATCTGATATCATATGCTAACCAGATGCTGCCTTTTTGGGCGATTTTTACTTCTCTGACTTTGTCCATGTAGGCCCAAATTTTGGCACCATCCACGGGAACTTTTTCTAAATATATAGTTGCTAAAATGGCAAAAGATTTCAGCCAGTTGTCCCAGTTCTGCTTTACCTGAGCATTTCTGGCTATCGTCTTCTCCTCTATTTTCTTGGGGTCCCTAAAGGCATCTCTCCCCTTTCGTTGGGCTTCCATCAGAGAGAAGATTTCGATTAATTATTTTGCCCATATGCCCTCTTTGATTGTAGTGTCTATGTTCCATGCTAAACATCTTTTGTATCTATTCAGAATTTCTGTGTGGAAATATTTCAATTTTTGTTCCAGTTGGGCACTGCTAATCCTTACCATATCGACTCTGCTGTTTTTGTTTATATCTAATTGTCCTGGTGTGCTAGCATTTGGGGTTGCCCATGCTTTCAGTGTACCATCTGGGTCTGATGTTGTAGTTGCAGTTGCAGGCCCAATTGGGCCTGTAGCTGCTGGTGCCGGGGTGGGAATAGTTGGGGTCAGGGGCAGCTGCTGCTGTTGTTGCAGGGTTTTCTGCTTTTGGTTTTATTGCGGGCACAGTGGGGTTTATAATAATTTTGTGTTCCAGTGGAACGTTGTGGCTTGGTCGGCCATTTGTTCCAGCGGGGAGTTGTTGTTTGTCTCTAATTTCTAGCATCTCCCTCATGTTTTCGCTTCGTTTTGACAAAATAGTGCTTTTGGTAACTTTGCCTGCTCCTTCTGAGGACTTCCTCTTCTTTGCCGGTGGGGGCGCTGTCTCCTAGCCCAGCTGGCATAGGTGCACCTTCTTTTGGTAGGCCATATATGTTTTCCCTTACCCAGGCCCAGCCGTAGTGTTCAGCTGCCTCAATTGCTGCAAGTAGATGGGGAGATTTAAGCATTGGAGGCATTTTGTAGGTGCCTGTGTTTTTCTTTTGGGCGCCATCAGCCTGTTAGTGAAAAGACAAACCAAATTTTCTATTTTTTGCCTTTATGAATACTAATTTTGTTGGCTGCCCTAAAGCGAGGGCAATTGTTTTGCTGAAGTTTTCTGGTTGTTGTCCGTGACTGGGTAACTGCTGCTGATGTGACCTATTTGCTTATTCTTGTAAGCTGCTAAAAACAAAACATTTGGTGAGAGCTGAGTTGATTCAACTGGTTTGAGCCCTCAACCTTTTGGTACATTCACAACAACTACTGACTGTGCCTCAAACTGTCTAGCAAAACTTTTGTTGTGATAGTTAGGATTTATGTTTTACTTAAAACCTTGCATTGTTCTTGCCTGGGCCTGCGTTTTGTCACTCTTGAGTTATTTAAATGACTATTTCTTTGAGATTGCTATGTACTGCTGGGGAGATTTTGTGTCTTTACTTTGCACGAAACAAATCCGTGGTGCGCTTTGCAAAAACTGCTCTGTTTTGTTTTTATAATGCATCAAAAAACCTGCAGTCATATAATCTATTGCATAATCTATTCTGTTTTGTTTTTATAATGCACAAAACTCGCGTTTGTGTAATCTAGCAGAGTACGTGTTTTAAAACATCAATCCCTTATCTGTGCTTTGCAAAACACATGCGCAATGTCAAAGATGATTGCTCCGTGTTGGCTTGCTTCCAAAAATTGAATGTTTGTTATTACGGAACGTTCGGCCCCATGCCTTCCCGTTGTCGAGCAACCCGGCGCAGGGGCTCACTTACTTGTAAAGCTGAAAACGAAAGGCCTCCTGCGCCGGGCTGCTCACTTTGTAATCCCTCGTCTGTTTGCTCATCCGGATGTCTGCTCCTCGGCTTGCCGTGTGCTCTGCTACGGAAAGGCACCCTGGGGATGTTCTTGGTTTTTCGAGCAGGGCTATGCTCGGAAGGAGGAAAAAAGACGCCACGGCTGCAACAAACTTTGAGACGAAAGTGCTCAGGTACCGAGGGGGGAGGGAGGGCCACGTGAAGATGCCTAGTTAAAAGCAAACTTCAAAAAGAAGAAATAGGTGGAAGACACTGAGTAAACAGTGAGCTTCCTGACTGTTTGGGACCCGTTCAGGGTTGACAAACAGTTTGTATTTTGTGAGAGCGGTGCTGCTCTTTTTATAAGACTCAGGGATAGCCCTGGGTCTTTGAAGTGTGGCAGTGGGGGCTGAAGCCCAACCCCCAGGCCGGCAGTAGCCGTCTGTCTGGCTCCCCGGAAGGGGGGGGGCAGTGCATTGTGTTCTCCCTGCCTGACTTCTGGTTTCCTCTGGGTGCTTAGCACCCTGTTGCTTTGTGGAATGGTGAGGTGATTGTTCACACCTCACCCTTCCCTTGCTTTGTATTGACAGAGACTGTGTGCCTCTGTGTGCGATGAGGAGAGGAATCAGGCTTGGGGGAAGGAGTTGCCCCTCTTCAGGGCCTTCCGGATGGTACCAGCAGTTACCCTGCCTCGCTTTGGGAGGCCCTGCAGCATTGTCCAGTCTGGTTATTCTAGCCAAGAAAAATCAGCAAAACAGAAACCTTTCACTGCCCATGGCACAGGTAGTGTAAAGTGAGCAGAGCACCTGGAGATTGCCCCTGGCTGGTATCAGTGCACAGTATTTATTTATTTATTTATTTTGTCATTTGTAAAGCGTGCCTAACGCAGAGGCACCAACATAACATAACATAACATTTACCATGTGAGTTTACAATCTTTTCCTCAATCTCTTGTTAGTAAATCCTATTTTGACAGGTAAAGAAAGTATCAAACACTGAGGCACTCCCTACAATAAAGATAAAAACTAACATGTCATGGGGTCCCTTCAGTTATATATGGGCACTATGGTGCTCCGTTGCCTCTATGGCAACGCTCCCGAATATGTTAAAGCCTTGGTTCCTTTGCCCCACCCTTCCAGAATTTTGCGGTCTTCCTATTTCACTCAGTTGCAGGGACTTAAATACACTTGATCCAAGGGTCTCGGAAGATCCTTTGCGGTTACTGCAGCGTCTCTTTGGAACGCTTGATGACCAGCTATTAGATCTATGCCAAACTTGAATCTTTTTCGTAGAAACGTGTAAACACATCTGTTCAGGTAATTTCCCTAGACACTGACAAATATGTGTTTCATTGATGCCTGACTTTGCTTCAGGATTACTGTCCCGTCTTTCTGTTGTCCTCCTGTGTCATTGTTTGTGCCCCGATGCCTAATACCCAGAGGTTTATAAGCGCGGACCCAGAGATCGAACCTATGTTGCTCTGTGTCGTCTTGCTTCCAAGGCGAGCACGTGGCACCTAACCTATCCTCCCGAGACATCAGGAGAGGAGGAAACAAGATCCCTGAAGAGCGATACAGTGCAGGGTGCACAAGGGACAGAAAGATAGATGGAAGGGTGTTTGGAGGACATAACATAAGAAAATATAAGCCATACGGGGGCAATTTTGTGGATGGATTTGAAGACAGGCGGACACAGACACCTTCCATCTCATCTGCAGGCTTCCCAAACCCAACACTGCCTTCATCAGAGACTTCACTGACCTGGTCACCACCATGTCCCTAAGGCACGTCAACATTTTCCTAGGCGACTTCAACCTCCCAGGCAACAAGGCCACCAAACTGATGAAGGAAGCTCTCCTCAGCCTTTTTGACACCATCACACAGCACACGAAAGATCCAATGCACAAGAAAGGTAACATCCTCAAACTAATCATCACTGTATTGACTTCCCTCCACTACAGCTCCCCCCACCAGTTTGGCTGGTCTGACCACCTGGCCGTGCCTTTCAACATCCTGCACACCACACCTCCCCAGTCAAGCACTCCCAGCAGAAACCCATCAGACAAACCTTCAGATCCTTCAAGAACTTCCCGGTGGAAGCCCTCATGGAAGACCTCACCAACCTCCACCCCACATGGACCAAACACCCCCAATCGAATTGCCTCTCTCTACTGGAAGCACTCCACCCTCTCAGCTTCCATCAACCGATATTCACCTCTGAAATAACACACCTGCGAACCAAAACTGTCAGCATCCTGGTACACACAAGAACTCAACCTCAGCAAAAGAGTCATCAGAAAACAAGGTTTATTATGCAGAGTGAAACACCACAATTAGTTGGTGACTTGTGCACACAGTACTTATGTAGGTGTGATTACTAGATGAAGTGTTTACTTTCCATAAGTCTTGTTCTGCAAAAGGTCTTCCAGCGGGTCTGGCTAGGGTTTATTGATGGAGGAAATACTTAGTGTTAGGGGAAGTCGTGGGAGGGATGTGGGGGCCTCTGCTCGCATACATTGGTGCCAAATAGAATAAAAGAAATAACATGTAGACAATATTGAATTTCGATGAAATGAACTCGACAAAGTCACATAAAACCGTTCGATCTATTTCAGTTGAGCATTCCCCAACAATTGTGTCTGTACCACACAATCATTTGGAATATGTTTTCATCACTCGTTGGAGAACAATTCTCCAACGAGTGATGAAAACATATTCCAAATGATTGTGTGGTACAGACACAATTGTTGGGGAATGCTCAGACAACTATTGCCACTAGCTTAGATGTCTTCAGTGTCACAGATAGACGTTCTTTACCGGTCCTTATTTAGTCACCATCATGTTGCATTAATTTATTTTATTTTATAGTGTTCAACCTGTCAGAGTTGTAACTCTGTATTGGCTTCTCTTTGCTGCCAGGCCACCTTTTCTTCTCTCACAACCTCTGATATCTGCAATTCTCCCTGTCGGACGCAGGGCTCAAGTTGACAGTACACGTCGGTGGGCAGAGTCCAGCCACCTTTTTCAGAGGGTGGACTCTGTGCCCCCCAGCTAAAATGATAAACATTGAATGTCCTCTTTGAACTTATGAATTAAAGCCGACCTATATAACCTGATGAAAATTAACAAACAACTAAAGGTGATATGTCCCATTTTGGTACTGCAAGTTCCAGGGAAAACATGTGTATTGGTTTTTGGAGTTTAAAACAAACACACCTTGTTTTGACGTTTTCAAAAACACTATTAGAAGAAAACATCCTCTCTTGGTTTTGTGCTTGGGTTGATTTCATTAAAGGCAAATGCCATTGGTCCTGTTCAATTTAGGTGGTTTTGCAAAGACAATTTAATGAAATCTGCATATTTCAAGTTGCTATGCTAATTTCTGGTGACGTCACATCCCATTGCTTTTGGTGATGAACCCTCCCCCACTTTTATTTTTAGCTCTTGATCCCTAGACGGATGTATTGAATTCCCGGGTCAGCATTGGATGTCTTTTCTTTAAGTTGAACAGTATAACTGATGTACACTCCAATTCTCAGCTTGTACTTTTCGGGACGCCTTTCTATTTAATGTGTTCTGGGGGCTTTCATCTCATTAACCAATACCCAGGAGAGGAGGTGGATTCATTTGGTATGTAGTATTGGAAGGGTTAAAGGCTTTAATCAGAACGGAATCCGCGCAGCCGCATAAGCGATACATGTTCAGAGGAAGTGGTAGCTGCTACCGTCTCTCCCCTGGATAACATCCCTTCACGCCCAAGTGTCTGCACATATCCCTTCCCCTGTACACATGCTGCATGCACCATCTTGTTGCGTCACTGCTGCATGCGGCATCTCGTTGCATGTGCTGCAAAAAAGTCTAGACACACACCTCCCTTCTAATAGAAAATTCTGTACATCTCAAAATCTTGGTACTTACGTGTTTCTTGACTCTGACCCGTTGACTTCCCAAGGCCACGCCATTCCCTACCAACCTTCCCAGCCACTATAGTCACCACCCTGCCCAAAACACACACCGCTGGCATCTCTTTGAGCTTTCCCCGTGTTGTCTGACCTGCCTTTAAAAAAGTAAATGGCTTAATTAGGGCTATAAACCACTAATACAAATGTCTTAACCAAGTGGGCCTTCAGCCACTTCATTTATAGTGTGTCCTTTTTTCTGTTTATTGCACTGAATTCCTGTTAAAATGAGCATTGGCACCGCCAACATTATGGTTATTATGTAGACATTAGATTAGAATTTTCCGGGCACTGCCATACCATGCCCTGGTACTAACACCATTTGCCAGATGTTGCTCTTTGTGGCTAGATAGCAGCATTATGGCAGTCCCTGAAACAATGCCTTTATCGTGCTTAAAAAGAATCCCAAACCGTTGCCTTTGCCAATGATTTTATTGACATGATGATGTTTATTATACCTTTTAGCAATACCCTTCTTTCCACCACCCCGCTAGCAGCAGATTTGCTCTGACACTTAGAAACGTGTTTCTTTCCCTGGAGACTCAATATACACTACCTATGGCTGGGCGTTATTGTCTCCAATAAAGGTTGAGCTTGACCATCTTCTATAAAGCTTCAGAGGTCTACGCTCTCGGACGCGGTTACCATTTCTTGCTTTATTGCTATATTCCACTGGCTTCCCAGCAGATCCACCCAGCAGCAGCTTATTCTGTATTTAGGGCCTCATTCCAAGTCTGGTGGTCCAGAAATAAGGGTGCCGGGAGCAACGTACAAGCACCCTTTCCAGAACGTCAGGCTACAACTATGCCTGCCGGGGCTGTTGCTCCCGTCAGGTATGATCTGCCAGGGGCACCAGCCGCTGCAGGAATAGTTTTCGCGGAAGCGCCGGCAACGGTGCCGGTCCTTCCGTGTCCCCATTCCCGTGGAGACTTGTAATGTCCTGGTGGCACCAGGATATCAGGCGGCGGACTGGCGTTACGGGTCTGGCAGAAACCCGCGAGTAGCACCAGCGAGTTACTGCCAAATTTGTACTGAGGCTCAGGCAGATCTTTGTAGCCTTGCAAATGAAGGTGTTTGGCTGGAGACTGCATGAGGTCTCTCCCAAGTTCTTGATCTGTGTTCCTGCTTTTGCTGAGCTGAATGATGATATCCTGCCCAATAGGAGCCCTTGGCACCTGTAATCGCTTCATTGACTCTGGGAATGTTCCTGCAAGCCTTGGCACATTTGTGTTTGCCATTTGCGGCACGGATGCCCCTTAGCAAGTTGTTTCAGATTGCCGGGAAGCCAGGACCCTTCATTATCAATACAAAGGCCTGGGTGGCAAAGGTTTCTACGAATTACAGCTCACTGCGGTTGATGACGAATCTGCCCTTTTTGTATTTCAATGATTTTTTTGACCTACTGATTATCAGTTTATTTTCTCTGACATTTCATCTTAATGCCCACAGCAGTTAACCTACATTGTTGGGTGTTCCTGCAAAGAGGGCCTAGTCGTCCTCATGCAATAAAAGCCGGACCTTTGTTCCTTCCTTCTAGATTCATCCTTTGCCACCTCTTGGTAGCTCCTGTATTCCAGGCCTAACCCAGGTCAAGGAGCACTCATTCCCTGCCCAGGTCAGGGACAGTCCCTATGCGAACCACCACCACTACCCCCACCCTCCAGACCCGCTGGTTAAGGAGGGGTACTGTACAAGGTACATTTTATAAGCATCCCAACTGGGACTCCTCTGTATTTGTAAAAACACTTAAACTTCCGTAAACATTTGTAACCCCCTTGCTAACATCTGCCTGACGTGAGTACCATCCAAATGGGGACCTGCTACGTCAGCCCACCCTTCCTTGGAGGGGTCTCAGGGACCCATAGGGTGAGTCCGACGCACCAGAACCCTTCCCCAATGCCAGGTACCACCTACATTAATATCGTACACCTACATGACATCCTATATTACATTACCCTAATACTTTTCTTAAACCTACTGTTCCCTAACTAAAAAGTTTGAATACATATACATCTTTACACTACACTACTTCACAATACAAATTATTTTTACACCTAACTAAAGATAACATACCATGACATACAACAGATATACAAAGTTTAATATATTATATCACAATGGGAGTGACTGCTTCAGTCAGTCGCCCTCTATACAGTACCTTCCAGGGGTCTGTCCCTGGTGGCTGTATGTGGGCCTGTCCCCTGATGATACACGGGACCTGCCCCCACATCTTCTCTTTCTTCTGGGTGGCCCCATCCAACACTTGGAGCCACTTATCTCACAGCAGAGGGGCGGAGCAATCCATGTCCTTAGGTGGCCCCCTGCATGAGCGGGGGCTCACCCTATTCACCTCTGCGACCCATGGCCTACTTCTCTTCTGGCCCAACCCCTCTGCAATCTATCAAAGAGTCACAGAGGGTGGGCTGCCAAAGCTTCACCCAAGCTGCCTCCTCGTAGAAGCGCATCCTGCTGAAGCGTCAACACGGCAACACAATAGTTGATCTTATCCACACTTGTGTGAATTTGAGGGAGAACTGTAAAAAAAACATTACATTATAGAATACATCCTAATTTAAATAAACATGCATCAATGTATGCATTTTAATACTTAAAAATACATCATATAGCATAAGACATAGCTGCCATGTGAAGATATATATATATCATAAAGTGAAAATACTTTAGCCTCTATAAGTGGCACTGGTCACACACTTAACCACATGATTCATACAACACGTAGATGACGCAAGAATACAAACAACCACACATATTTAGAAATGTCAAGGTAACAGAAAAGCAAACAGGAGGTCCAACAGCTAGTCCAAGTGCCCATGGCAATCTAACCATGTGCACTTGTATGCTCTAACAAAGCATTCACTCAATATTTTCTACTGATCAGACTTACAGTGGATCATTTTTGTTGTGATCACGTTCACATTGATTAGAAATGGCCAACTCGAGTTTCGGCTGCATGGTCACTTGATTAAATTGACTCAGCCTTCTTCAGGCCATTGTTCCTTCTGTCATATAAGGAAAATTGCCAACAGATCTAGAAAACCAACCCCAAAGAGTCTATATTACTCATCTGTTACATCAAATAAGAAAGTCAGACCATTCCCAAAATTTGGAAAGATTTCTAACCTTATTCTAAGTCATAGACATATTTAGGTGTTGCTACAGATGTCTTGCCCAATTTCCATCATGGTTTGTGCACCCACCGACCCACATCACTATCAGAGATCGGACTATCATCAATTAGTAGGCCATCTCATAATGTGCCAATAGACCCTACCTCATTCCACAGGGTCTCACAACCAAATGTCGATACGTGCAGCAGGCGTCCTGTTTGTTATTCATAGGAGATGTTCTATTTCCACAAAGTTTGAGACGTGCAGAGTAAATGTCGACACTTTCACACAGGGTACATCTAAAATACCAATGTCAAGTAGTTTGACTGCCAGCGTTGGCAAGGTTGGGGGTGCAGCGACCTGGCAAGACAACTAACATCGATCCAAGCTGCCATCCTGGAGTGAAAAATGAACACTCCAAGTATGTTTGTCTCCATGCATACAAATTCTGGCCTAGACTGTTGATGTCTGAACTTGCCTCATGTCTGTAAATGGCAAGTGTGCTCATAACTAATTTTAGGCCAAAATTCAAGAGACATATACATAATTGCCAATTGTGAAAACCTAAGCATGTGTGTGCGTAAATGCGGGCGTGCATCATGAGATACATGTACTATCTGATAGCTTGCCAACTCAATATAATATTGCAGGCCAGTGATGTTCCTCATTCAAACCGTTCTCCTAAGTATGAAGACGATGTATCCAAGTGTGTTCTAATTTGAACAGTCTATTTGTCATTGAGAAATTGTACCGATCCAGTTTCAGTTGGTCAATAACCCTTAATGCTACATCATCTGCACAATGGTTGGCTTGTGTGAAATGTTATACCAAAGGTGTTGCAAGAGTGGCGGTGCGAATACATAAGCGATGCTCATTCATTCTGAAAGACACTTTGCGGGTGGTCATGCCGATGTTGAAAAGGGCACAAAGGCACTTAACAACGTAAATAACATTTGTGCTGAAAGGGCATGCGCCACAATTACCACATGGGTGACACACGTCCCCAATTAGCCTGTAGCCTGTAGGGTATTTTGCACCCGATTAGGGCCTGCAGCTGAAAATCGAGAATGCACCAGCCTATCATGAAGGTTTTTGCCTCTTTTAAGTGTAAATAATGGAGCCTTCGAAGTGTAGCAGTACTGGTTACCAAGTGCCAGTGTTTCTTAATACACTTTTCAATCTGTGCAGTATGTTTGGAGAATGTTGCAACACACACCAATTGGTTCTGTTCCATAAAATCTGTATGAGGGATCAAAAGGGATTCCCTATTTGTGTAGCGCACTCTTTTGGCCACACGTTTGGCCATCTTGCGTGGATTACCACGCTGTAATAATTTGTCTGCGAGAACCTGTGCTTGATTCTCGAAATCCAGCCCGGGACTGCTCCTCCCTCTGGGGTAGAGTTGGCTTCCGCTCTTCAGGTCCCGGGCTGCCTGACATTCGCGGCCAGGGAGAACTTTTAGAAAGGACGTGCCTTGCTAGCCGCAAAGTGGGCTTAACGGGGCAAGGCTCATGCAGCACTCATGGGGCACTCATGTGGCCTGGAATGAGCTGTTCAATTCTGGCCCACTCTGCTGGGCCCTTTTAATTGTCTGGGCCCATCCGGTCTGGACACTGAGCAGACAAACTGCCGTCATGGCCCAGTAGGCAGCCAAACTGCTCCTGCCATGCAGTTTGGTGCCAGGGATGCTCGTTGGGGTGCTCCCCAGATGTGGGTGGCCCAGCACCTTGATGTTTTGATGCCATGGAGGGCCCTTGAGGCAGTGCTCCACCGCCTCAGAGACTTAGTTTCTTTTTGTTGACTCCCCCTCAGTTTCTCTAACCTCTTTTTTTGTCTCCTCTTTTCTGTAAATGTCACTTTTAACAGTTTTCTTTTTTCAAAACCTCCATGGATTCTTTTCTCCCCTTGTCAGCCCATTCTTGGGAAGGGGACTTCTGTCTTTGCTCTTTCATCCTTTTTTTCTTTCTTCAACATCCCATCCAGCCCTATGGCACACACACAGTAAAATAAATACTTTATAGAACCCTGGTGTCTGTGTCTTCCTGTCTAGCTTTTGCCTCAGTGGAACAACATGCAGCTCTGACTAGCCAGGCTTTGTGTGGGTCACAGGCTACATCGTTCATTCTAGAATTAATGTCATCAGTGTGTAGATAAAAGATGGACAGGGCTAGAAGTCACCCATGTCCCACTCTCCCCCTCTTCTTTTTGCCATTGCCATTACCTCCTACCTATCCTTCGAACCCTGCCAATATTGGCTTTACAATTTTTGCCTACAATGTCTTACTTTTCGTCTTAGCAGTGGGTCTCTTTTCAGGCATTAAGCCTTCCTGGAGATGTGGATTCTGCCTACCATGCCAAAAGTCAGACGAGGATTCAGAATCATGTCTTTATTGATTCTGGACTTTTCCATAAGATAAAGTCATCAGTAATTTCAACATATGGTCATTGTGAACATTGCCTTGTGGAAGCTGTCCTGGATAGTGGACATTCTTTTTTGTCTTCAATCCATTCTTAGCAGTAATTTGGAGATGATCTTCCATCTTTTTCCGAAGGGCAGTGATCCTTCTTGACTTATTTTTTCTCGTTTTGTATAAAGGGATCGTACCACTTGTCTACAATGATTTCGGGAATCTCAGTGTTTTTATGAAGCAAATGAAAGAAGATTTCTGGAATTGTGCCCATGTGTAGCCAAAATCACACGTGGCCCTGGTTGATTTTTTATGGGGGTGGTTATTTTATGGCCAGATCAAGCTATACCTTTTTCCAGTGTGGCATAAAACAGCCAATCTTTTGTTTTTTTGTTTTCCTCATAGCTTACTTCCCGCTCAAGAACGACCCCTTTTGTTTGACTGTAGTGAACTGTGTTTGCTCCCTGCTACCTTCAACAAAGCTACTGAAGCTACCGCTCTAGAAAATCCTTTATTTGCACAGAGCAGGCACGGAGTCCGGTGACGAGTCCAATCACTCGCAAGTCAACCAAATGTTTTGAGTGTCTGGATCATCCAACAGATCCACCATGTCCAAAAAACTAGGAAGAAACGATCAATTGGAGAGCCGGATACTGGTGGATCATGTATGAGCCTGAGAAGCTTTCGGAACAGCTCCACCCATCCACTACAGTAAGCTGGCATCTTAAAGACTGAGACAGCTGCCCCGGTGACCTCCAACAACACTCCACCACTCCAGAGGGCAGGTAAGGCTGCTGAAATATTGATCCATATACCTTCAACACCACACGAATTGAAGCTGAAGCTTGATCTCTGGCGGTATCTGAGATATCCAACGGATATCTCCAATGCCGGCACTTTGGTTGTTACTGATGTACCCCTCTTTGCCTCTCCCTGCAGCGTTCTCTTACTCTTCCATTGTGGCCCTCCTCGGCCATAGCTGATCCATTCTTGAAAGAAAAAGACTCCAAAGCGAATGGTACCGTGAACATAGAACCTGATCTGATTGCTAACAGTGCGACCCACGTGTTCGGGAGTGTGGTGAACACTGCCTCCTGTCGACCAAGCCCACCATTCATTCGGTTGACATTTCTCATGCTGCAATCCTGAACAATTTGGCTAGAAAAGGTACTTTGGTGAACCATACCACTCGGCCCACAATGATGCATTAAAAAATGATCTTTCTGGAGGGCCACATCACTGCAAGGACTCTGCAAAAGCTATACATGAGACCCTCATCACACCAGGAAAATGTAAGGACTACCAACGAGGTCCCATCCAAAAACATCAGTGAGTATAACATCTACCGGTACCGCTCCATATGAAGACCCTAAACTACCATCTGAACTGCCTACCAAAAGGAACACTGCTTTAGTCGAATACACTGGCAGTCGAAATAGACTTGAAGAGGGCTCCCTCATGCCTATGACTACTAAAGATCTACCTACAATGGTAGCTCCTGTTTCAAAAATACCAACTGTGGATCTGATGACCATGATAACTGCTAAAGAGAAGAGTGGGAGCAAACCCACTTATTCCCTATTTGGAAGAAAACGGAAGAAGAACAAAGAAATGTCAGACATGAGAGCTATCTCCCACCCTTGGGGAAATGATTCAAGGAACCTCTTCAAAAAACTCTCAGAACCAACAAAGGACTCCAAGCAACAGGGGAATTGCAAAACCATTAGACTAAAGAAATGAAATCACAAAATGAATTCTAAGGTTGACCATAACGTTGATTTGGACTTATCACCCCAGGGAGTCCATAACTCTCTCCTTGATATATCAGTCTATTTGTTTGAAGAGAACGAATTAGACATTCCATCTATACAAGAGGAAGAGAGAGTGACGGCTACTAAGCTTGATGAAGGTCATACATCAGCCCCCCAAGAGAAGCTTGCCTCAAGTCCGGCCATAATCAGTATACGCAATACATCAATGACCTTTCCCTTTCTTACTTTGGCAGGAAAACGTGAGCGCCTGATAGCTCATTCCTTGGCCCGAGAGCAAAGATCCAATGTAAGGAACAAACTAAAACTGCCCAGGAGTTCCAATCCCACCAGCACTAACCTGAGCCGCACTGTAATTGAAGAGGAGTAGGTCAACCGTGCATCAGAGCATCCCTCAGGCAATCAGGCCCGCATGATAAATGTCACACGCCCAAGAAAGGGCCACCTTGATACACAAAAACACTGGAATTACAGATATAAAGCAAATCATGAGAAAAAAGTGACTCCTCACAAAACCCATGTATACTCTACAAAAGACCACTCAAGATGCCTTAGATTGGAAAGAGTGATAGATAAGGGGGACAGCCTTATCCTACAAAGATACAATGTGGTTAGATTATGCCATTGAATCCCTCAACTAAGGAAGATCACAATTCTGAGAGTCTAAGCAATTTCAGATACAATTATAGGACCCAGATGGACTATGAATACAATGACGCAGCCTCCAGAGCTTTAAGAGATCTGCTACAAACGTCTGTAAATAAGGTTTCCTCAAGAGCACGCTCCAGGCAATTAACGATAGGAGAGCCATCTACAAAAATGTCAAAACCTAATCTAATTTTTACCATCAATTGCAAAACAGAAAATAACCCCTCAAAGAAATGTTGAAAGAAGATACATGTGATGGAGGACAACTCTGGAGAGGCATCTGGGGCCTGGCTGCCCTTAGCCTTGGCCCTAAAACACAAGCATTAGCAGAGACCCCCCGAAGAGAACCCACGAAAGAACTATACCTTTGTATCACCCACTTGATGCATGAGGATGCGCTACCCTGGGATGTTCTAGACTTTGTATGTTTACAAGGGACATGGTTGAGTGAGGAACCTGTACTTGATGGTTGAACAGCATTGGTTAAGCTGGCTATTAGGGGTGAAATGGGAGGACCTAGAGCCGGGATACTAAACTTAACCTTAATTAACTCTAAAACCAAGTACGAAATTATTAACTATTACAACAAAAGTGCTCTGGAACACTGTCTTGGTGATCTTTGGGATTCGACCTCTGATTATGATTTGCTGTGCTCACTAGTGACGACAAATTACGAGGCGAAAGTGACAAAGATGCTAAGCAAGGTTGCACCCTTTATATTTTGAAAGATCAGACATATAAATAAGACTCATAAATGCTACACTCTGATTCTTTCTGCTCTCAAACAAGAAAAGAGATGAAGCGGAACTGGGCCAAAACACAGACTCAGATTAATAGAGATAAATCGAAGATGATTGAAAGAAAATATTGAGATGAGATTTTTAAGGCGAAAAGAGAGTTTTTTTGACACTCAGATCATTAACTCAGGAAATTATGCAAACAGGTTATTTGAAGTCCTGTGGAACCTACAAAAAACTCCTGTTCAATTAAATCAATTTGCCCCTGTGATAAAATACAGGAGGTTTTCCTTAGAGAAGATCCGTTCTGCACAGTCAAAAATGAGTAATAACATGAGCATGAACACAGGCCCTGAATTACTCCCGGAAGGACCCACAGGCTTGGATAAAATCTTATTTTCTTTTAAAGCTCTTACCATCGAGCACATGATACCATTGAGCTATTACCATCGAGCACATGATAAAACACTTAAGGGCATGCATCCTACCACATGTCAGGGAGATGTCTTTTCATCAAGGATTGTGCTCCAACATATTGATATGTTTGTCCATTTTCTGGTTCGTTGTGTAAACCTTTCCTTCTTAGAAAATAAAGTGTCTGATCTTTTGAAGAATGTGACTGTTACCCCATTAATAAAAAAACACACCCTGGACCAGGAAAACTATGTGAACTACAGATCCATTACCAATGTTCCTTTTCCTCTCAAGTTGATTGACAAAATAGCCACTTTGCAATTTCAGGAACATTTCGATAAGGGGGATATAATGCATGCCAGCCAATCAGGGTTTAGATCTTGACAAAGCAGTGAAAGTGCCTTACTTGATCTCCAAACAGAAATATTAAGTATTGTAGATGAAAGTAAATCTGATCTGCTGATGCTGTTAGATCTTTCAGCAGTCTTTGATTTAGTAGATCATGAAAAGGACATTAATAGGCTGTCGCTCATTGTGGAGTTGAGTGGCAACTAAGAGAAAGATGCTGCGTGTATCTCATGTATTTATGATTCTATCAAGTCCTGGATGGCTAAGAACGGTTTCTGTGTTAATGGTTCCAAGACGGAAATGTTGATTTTTGGGTCTGTTAAATCATAGACTAAATAAGATGCACAGTTCTCAGGTGTCACTATTGATCACCACATGATCAAAGTTGTAAACAAAGTGAAAGCTCTTGGTGGGACGCTAGATTCAGCACTTTGTGCTGATGCCCAAGCAACTATTATAATAAAGAACTCCCAATACTACTTGAGAGTTTTACGTCTGGTGAAGCCTTATGTGTCCCCTGTGAATTGCGTTACCTTGGTCAGAGCCTTGATCCTGCCAAGGCTGGATTATTTTACCGCCCCTTTGGGGGGAGTTGGAAAATTTTGCATGAAGAGATTACAGATATTGCAAAATGATGTTGTAAGAATTGTAAAAAGCATCCTTAGAAGAGACCCCATTTCGGAACATAGAAGGGAGCTTCATTGACTCCCTATCAAAGCGAGAATTCAGTTCAAGGTAAATCTTATTACTAATGGATGTGTGTTTGGTCAGGCTCCTTTGTATCAAAAAAACACATCTCAATTCAACAATCGGTGAGAACCACCCAGTCTAGAGACACAATGTGGTTGGGCTGCTTGAAAACAAAACGTGCGAGGGGAAACGGGCACTCTTTCCCGGTCTTAGCAGTATGGTTTTGGAACAGCCTTCCGCTGGAATTGTGAGTGGAAAGGAGCATACTTACTATTCGAAGGAAATTAAAGATGTTCTTGTTCATCTAAATCAGGTTCTTCTTCTTGTCTGTTTCATAGGGTTCTTTGCTGATGTATTTATGGTTGCTTTCCCACGCTCTGATGCCTGTGGGCTTTTGGCGCTCAACTAGTATATACATAATGGTTTATATGGGTATTTTCGAAACCCATATTTTCGAATGCCATTTTCTCGACACCAAATCTGCCGAACATTTTTTTTTTAATGGTTTTTTTGGGGGTTTTTATTTTTATTTTTTAAATGGGGGGGTTCGCCCCCAACCCCCCGTTTTTTTCGTCACTTTTTTTTTACTAGCGAAACCAAAAAAATATATATATAAAATTTAAAAAAAACATTCAAAATGCTTTTTCCAGGGACCTGTACTTTGCTCAGACACTTAACTTGGGAGACGGGCCATTACTGACATGGTCAGCCGGCATCACCCCTTTACTTTGCCTAAAATAGTCCTTCTTCACTGATGAGATTCACTTCGACAGACATTTACTTCTCGGTGCATTTACTTCTTACATTTACTTCGTCTTCATGGACACATTTTCAAGGTGGCAATGGAAATGATAAGGTTAGCTGTAAAGTTAGGGTTGGGGTCAAGGCAGCTGGGTGAAGAATATGGGTGAAAATAGAAGGTGGGTTGCATGAGGTCTCCCCATGTAATGACAAAGTAAATGATAGAAACAGTGAAAGGCGGAAGAAGCTAAGTGGCAAAGTGAATGCCGAAGAAGTAAAGACATACATCTGGTCAGCCTACTGCTTTAGATTTTAGTACCCCATTTTCACCCAATCACTTTGCTCCAATCTTGTGGTTTTCCAGTCAGTACAACCCTATGTTTCAGGGAAGATTTTGACTGCTCCTTCGCAACTACTGCATTCTTCATCTGCTCCTTTAGCCCCCATGGCCCACACACCTTTTACTCCTAAAAAGTTATTCACTTACATGCATGTATGTTGCTTCCGCTTCATTGGCCCCTAACATTCCATGTTCCTGTTCCTCACCACCACTCATGACCACCATGCAAATGAAGCAGAGGTATCACACTCCCCTGACCACCATTTCCACGGTCGCCATTTTAGCTGTTCTTAAACAATGGGTACCTGGCTAATTGATGTCCCAGGCTCCTTTACAGAGACATCACAAGAAAATTATCTGGCTCAATTTTAGATAGACCATAGGGGTGATCTGTATTGTTACAGACTCGACATATTTTTAAAGAAACACAATTTATTAATCAATTATAATCACCTAAAACAACTTGAAATCTGAAGGGAAATCGAAACAAATATTGCACAAAGTTGTGAACATATACGACAACCCAAGGAAGACTACTTGACATTTTTTTACATACAATAAACATGAAATACAAAACCACATATGTAGAACTGCAACACAATGGTCTACCCAGGTATTGACATACAAACATCAAGAAAATGAATAATTGTGTAGGTTGGATCGCATTCTTTTGGGAAACCATGTTGTTGTTCCCTTCCTATCGCTGGGGGTGTGCTCTTATTCTAAAATGTAAAAAATTGCCTAATAAACAATGTATTCACTTGACATTGTAAAGAAAAAATGTCGACATGGAATGTTTCGGCGCACAGAGCTACTTCTGTGGTCTATCTCTTAATGTCTTGGCCTTCATCAGGACTGAGGAAATTAAACATATCTCATTACTGGATTCCTGTGTGTGCAGTTGGCTCTAAAAAACAACAGAATTAAAACTATTGTTACTCGATCACCATAAACGTCTATATAGTACAGATTATATGTAATACATAGATTGTAGCTGTTCATTACACCGTTTGTGCAACATGGTCAATTACCTTAGGGTTTAGTTGCACTGGACACCTTTTATGTACACGTCCTCACAGATCTTTTTTGTTTTCTGTTTTTCTGTTTTTGGCTTCCTGTGATAGCAAAGACACATAATAATTGTATACAGCAGAATTTATACAGGTAACAATCAAGTGTTCCCATCTCTATGGACACTTAACAGTCTACTCACTTAGCCTGCTGGTGGAATAAAAATTCCTAAATTCAGTGTTCAGGTCCTTCCAGCTTCATAGTCATGGTTGAGAAAAATCCAATGCGACTTTGAATAATGCCTCATTACTACATTCATCTTTGCATTATTTTAGTTAAAAGGAACAATATTGCAAAATACATCCATTGAAAACAAATTACAAAAACATTACCTGGTGTTCTGTCTCCCACCACCCCCTATTTCTCATTCACCACCCTTTTCACTGCTGCATTGCTCTCTGCCAGTGTAGGAGACACAAGACTGAAGGTTTCAGAAAGCCTCACCTCCAGTGCCATCAGTGGTAGAGCTCAGAGCCGCCACTCTTTGAAGGTGCAAGGGTGGTGACACCCGCACTGTCAGGGAGTCGCAATCAGTGTGGATGGGGGCACAGGCCTTCTCTCTTTACCTCATGTGTAAGGAGAACCAGAGTAAGAAGAGAAAAGGCAGTCATCCTCTGCTGTGACATCAAAGAAATGGATCATGAATTATATTATCCTCTGTTGTGACGTCACAGTAGGACGATGCAATATTTTGAAATGAAATGCGTTGCTAATGGTATTAGCACAAATGACCTAAACACATTTGACCTAAAATATTTGATCAAATTCTTTTGACCTTTTTTTCGGTCAAATTTAATTACATATATAAATGAGGGTGGGTAACGGTATACATTAGGTTGAGGAGTAGTGGGGGGGTGGGGTTGTACGGCTCCCCCCACGTGTTAGACAAAAAAGGTCAAATATATTTGATCAAATGTGATTAGGTCAAATGTTTTAGGTCAAATAGATCCAAACCTTTGCTAATGGATTTCTGCGAAAGCCAAACATAACACATGGGGGTACATTTATATATAATGTCATAACGATCATGGATGTTCTTTTGAAGCAATCAATTGATGCCTTCAAGTTCAGTTGAAGGCTGTATTTCAAGAGTTCAGCTGTTTGCGAATGTATACACTCTGGCCCTTTTTTCATATGACTGGAGAATGGGCAGCCTCCCACTTGCTTTGCTTCCAATTAGCAAGTGCTTAAAGTCCTCACAATTTAAGGATTCTCTAAACTATGGCTTCTCAATCCTAGAAGGGAATTCATAGTCCTACTTTCCTGATACTTCACACTACATCATTTTATGCCGGTCAAGTGGCACAGCGAGTAGAGCGCTCGCTTTGACATCCGTGCAGAGCCTGCTAACGCAGGTTCGAATCCCGGCGGGGCCAAACTCAGCCTTTCATCCTTCCGAGGTTGATAAATGAGCACCACACACCGTGGGTAATAATAAGCAGCGCTCAGATACCTGAAGGTTCGTAGCGCTATATAAATGCCAAATTATTATTATTATTTATTTTGCCATTTGTCAACAAACCTATTTGGAAAATGAGGATGTGTACCATCACAAAGGCATGTATTCATCATGATATTATTTAATAATTCAATGTCATCGCTTTGGCCTTTGAAGGGTACAACCTGTTTCCCAGTTCAAATCACCTGCTCAGTTTTGCCCTCCTCCTTACGTTTTGGTACATATTGCAGTCTTCCGGCTGGCAGTCCACGGAAGGATGGTCAGTGCCCTGGCTGCATGCAATGCTAGTCACTGAAGTCTTGAATAGGGAAGGAGGAAGCACATTTCTTCCCCATTCCTTTAGTAGAATACCCTCATAGGAAGGGGGGGAGGATGGCGGGGGCGGGAACACCAGAATGTTAATCATTGCGATTAAAATCAATGATATCATTTTTTTGTACAAAGGAGAATATTGCTCAACAAACTCACTCATACCCGTTGCTTCATTTTCTGGGCAGGAGGACATGACAAAAATGTGTTGACATTTATGTCTCCTCCGACTCTAGTTTCCATAATAACCTTATATCTAGCTCATTGAGATGCCCCCATGATAGCTAGCTACACGGCCCCCAGCGAAATGGGGTAGCTTTAGTATTGAAAACAGAGTTTTAGGGGCTGTAAATAAATATAGACTATTCTTCTCCCTGCCCAAAACTGGGTATGAGGCAAAGGACCAGGCCACCATTGAGTGTGGGTGACGTTAGTGTGCCATTTAGAGAATGTTTATTGTGCTTACAAAACAATGCAATTCATTTTTTCGAATTTTCAAATAATTACCCTCATTAGCTTTTGATAATACCCATCCCCATATTGGCATCTCATAAGATGCCCACTCCATAATCACACGTGTTGAAGTAGTGCATGAAAGGGTGCGTGTTGCATGTCATTATCTGATTTACACTGGTGTTGGGTGACTCATTACCACTATAACACAAGTGGTCACTGTACCTTAACTGTTGAAACCATTGAAGGATTTCGGACCAGAAGTGGTAGTTTCATCATTTGCAGTACCATAGAAAAGATTTTTAATCACAAGTGGTCATGTTGTTATTTCTCGTGGTGTAAACAGGTTGTCCAATGACACTTGCCTTTAATATATATGTATATATTTTTTTTCTACAAAAACAGAACGCTCCGATGAAGGAATAGAAGTGGATTTCAGCCTCATAATCGGTGAGTTCTGTATTCAGATGCCACCGACTATTAGGCTGCAAACATTGGCGAATAGGATTTTGCTACAAGTTTTGCAATCCATCTTTTGTGACTAGAAGAATTGTAATATTACCTTCAGTGTGGATTCTGAGATAGCAGTTGTCACATAGTGTATTGCTAAGCAGTGTTCACGGCATAGGCAAACATGGGGTGGGGAGCGTCACAAAGGTAAGGATCAACATGCGCCATTTACACCCGAAATGTTCAAATATTCAATTTGGCTTTGCTATTTATTTAGTCAAAAAACATTGGTCCGGTTTCTCCTCTAACCCCTTCCTCACTCTTGCTTGATAACATCAATCAGTGCATAGCTAGTGTTAAGTTACTCTGGCCTAATGTGTCCATTCTTTTGTGAACTTCACAGTTTTAAGTTACAATTACATGCATGGATTTTTACTTTTGGCTTTGTTCAAAATGGATGCGTGTGTAAATAAAGTCTATTCCCTAGAGTAAGACAGATTTATGCTAGGCAAGACTTTCCTAGTTGACCACCACAGGAGTTTGGGTTTTTAAATGATTATTCTGAATGCTTGTACATCATTAAATTCTTGACTTAACCCATTGCACCCTAGCTGTACATAGACAATTAGGGCAGAGTAATGTATGTGTGTAACGGCCACAATACATCTACCTTCAGCAAGGTCCATCATCAAATTAGGGTCTAATCTATCAAGAGTGTATTCTTCTCTTGCCCTTTTCTCCTGCCCTGTGTGCTGCCCTGTGTGCTGCCCTGTGTGCTGGTGTATGTGATTTCAAGGCTTTAGGTAAACGACCATGATGACAAACAAGCATTCATTTCTCAAAAAGGATAACCCTGGCCCAAAATACATGAAGTGAATAGGTATAAAACTAGGAGTTAAGGAGGTGTATAGGGACTGGGGATAACACAACGTGAATGAAGCAGGAAAAAAAGAATTACAGGTTTAAAATCAAAATACCCAAATTGGGCGATTTTATTCCATAAAAAATGATTATATCTGCCGAACCATTGCATTAACAGGTTAAAGCAAACATTGCTATGTCACATTATCACTAGCAAGTATAAGTGTTGTACACTGGCTGTGTACTGCTCCTGAAAGAGAAAGGTAGAACTGGGTGGCCTTCTAGCTAAAGAAAGAACACTCTTTGAACGAAGAGAACAGGCTGTTTTGTACTGTTATGTACGATCATATTTGCAACAAACATCTCAAAGCTTATGTCAACTAACGACACGTGTCTCTATAATTTTCTATATTGCACATAGGGCTAAGTCTTGAAGAGATACACATGATCACGAGTCCACCGAGAAGAAACCTTGTGTCATAGGGCCTCATTAGATGTTTGGCGGTAGCCTTGCCGGTAAAACCGGCAGGCTGCCGCCAAACTTCTGAACATTTCCGGCACCCGCGAATGGGCAATTACCGGGTCATTATGGCCCTGCCGGACCCGGTAATTGCCCATTTGCAGGTGCCGGAACAGAATGCTCCCCATTCCCATGGGAATGGGAAGGTCGGATGCACCGGCACCGTTACAAATGTTGCTGGTACATCCCACATGCTGTGCTCGCGGTGCTGCTCTGCCCGCCAGGTAAGACTTGGCAGGCAGAAAGGCACCTGCAAGCACAACTCGTAGTTTACCGGTCCGGGAACTACGGTACCGTCTAGCTTACCGATACCGTAGTTCCCGGACCAGCAAACTTATAATGAGGCCCATAGTTTCCAAAGTCCAAGATAGGTGCAATATTAGATCTTTGTCTTCATTTTAGAACTTGTAATTTCCAAGTGTAAGGCCACTCCTGTAAATTAGGGGCCATAATTCATTGGTTTGGTGGCATCGCCATGAAGTATGCATGTCTGTTTGATTGAAAGCCTAAAAAATGAGTATGCAACATAAAAAGGTGCCTAGTATGTAAGATGTGTATTATGACATTTACACGTAGTTCAAGCTAATTACCTCTCCAACTGAACTTTGGGTGACCTTAACAGATGGTTACTATCTATTTCATGTATTCCATTGATGTGTGTGATGCGAAGTTACATGGTGTGAGAGAAGAACACAAATACCACAATGTCTGTATGTCACCGAGCATTTGATAACATATATCAAAGTTTCTAACTCTGCTCGTTCTATTTATTTTTAGTTTCGCTGCAGGATATCAACATGCGGAAGGCATTCAAAAGTTCTATGGTGCAAAATCAGCAGGTGGTGTCTCGGAACTCGATTCCCAACCCGGTGATGGAAATGTACCACCGTTGTGACAAGCCTCCTCCACTCAACATTCTCACCCCATACAGGTAGGCATCTCTGTTCAGCTAGCACCGCCCGGTGATGGCAATGCACCACCGATGTGATAAGCCTCCTCCACTCAACAATCTCACCCCATGCAGGTAGGCATCTCCATTGAGCTAGCACCGCCCGGTGATGGCAATGCACCACCGATGTGATAAGCCTCCTCCACTCAACATTCTCACCCCATACAGGTAGGCATCTCTGTTCAGCTAGCACCGCCCGGTGATGGCAATGCACCACCGATGTGATAAGGCTCCTCCGCTCAACAATCTCACCCCATGCAGGTAGCCATCTCCATTGAGCTAGCACCGCCCGGTGATGGCAATGCACCACCGATGTGATAAGCCTCCTCCGCTCAACAATCTCACCCCATGCAGGTAGGCATCTCTGTTCAGCTAGCACCGCCCGGTGATGGCAATGCACCACCGATGTGATAAGCCTCCTCCACTCAACATTCTCACCCCATACAGGTAGGCATCTCTGTTCAGCTAGCACCGCCCGGTGATGGCAATGCACCACCGATGTGATAAGCCTCCTCCACTCAACATTCTCACCACATACAGGTAGGCATCTCTGTTCAGCTAGCACCGCCCGGTGATGGCAATGCACCACCGATGTGATAAGCCTCCTCCGCTCAACAATCTCACCCCATGCAGGTAGGCATCTCCATTGAGCTAGCACCGTCCGGTGATGGAAATGTACCACCGTTGTGACAAGCCTTCTCCATTCAACAATCTCACCCCATGCAGGTAGCCATCTCCATTCATGCAGCACCCTCAACCATGGACCACTATTACCGCATGAACACCCTTCTGTGGTTACTGAGGGATGTGTCTGCACCAGGAATGAGCAGTTAGTAGACCAGTAATTTGGTGCTCTGTCAACCCCTACTGTGTCTGTTGGTTGTCCATCCACGTCTTATCCTTCGTCACTTTCTTTATCACCCTACCACTGGAACTCTAGCGTTGGTGGTCTTCCTAAACTGGCAGAAGATATGGCTTAGAGAAGGGCTCTCCACATCCAACACATCCACCATGATCCACTGCCATGGAAAGTCAATCCTCTGAATAGTCTTACCTTTATCCCTGCAATGTCTTTCTCTATGATTCAGGAATATCCATGTACCTTTAGAGCGAATGTGTCACACTCACTCTCTCCCCACACAGCACTGTGTAGTTCCAGCCCACTGGGATTTACTGCACGCTACTTCACTCTTACATGACCTCATGTGCCTTGCATCAGTGTCCTGCCCCACTCCGATAGGCGTACCCCACTCACCCAGCTCTCTCCCACCCAACCATGTGAGTCAGGTGGACACTGTTGCATTGACCATGACCGTTTTATGGGTCTATGGCCCAAATATCTGCAATCTCATATCACTATCACTCCTCACTTTCTTTGTGTCACTCCACATAGTTGAGTATCCGATGTCTTTACCGTTCGCACTTGTTTTTTCCAAAAATATTTTATTTATGAAACTAAAATCAGCGCTGTCATATTGGAACAGTAGGAGATAAACTCTGCATGTAACTCCATGGCCTCATTATGAGTTCGGCGGTAACCATGCCGCTATTGGCGGTAACCATGCCGCTATTGGCGGCATGGCTGCCGCCGAAATCGCGTCGGGCCGGGTCCTCGGAATGAGGACTTACCGGGCCATTCCGAGTTCGGGAGGCCCGGTAATTCCTCCCTCCAAGGACCCGGACACGGTCCTTCCCCATTCCCATTTCAGCCCCCACAGGGCTGAATGGGAATAGGAGAGGGAGAAAACAACGGGCGATTACGAGATGGCCCGTTGTTTGCTCCCTCTTCCCCTCGCGGGACCCGGTAAGCACGCCTGAATTTCCCAGGCATGCTTACCTTGTCCCGCGCGAGGGGAACTCGTAATGCGGCGGTACGGAGTGAACGGCGCTGGCACCTTTTACGGCACTGTTCACTCCGTACCGCCAGGGTCGTAATGAGGCCCCATGTGTTGTCCTTATACTGCATTGAGTGTACGAGAGGTGACATGCACTCAGACAGCCGTATCGAATGTACCCTAGCACTGAAAGACTGGAAGTATATTGTATGGAAGGATATCAGCACGCACCATAGGACATCATGGAGCGATAAGTGAATTCTGATGAAGGCAGAGTGATGTCATAAAGAAGACACACTGAAATGATATGAAAATACTTAATGTAACTGAAGCAACAAGAGCAACATGTACGAAATAAAGGAGAAATCACACATGCAAAAGAAGACAAAGTAACTTGCTGACTAGTAAGTGTAAATACGCAGTAACGCAAGGTAGAGAAGACATATAGAAACTTGCTATAGAATAATATATATCATGGCGGCTAGGATGACCAAAATAGGAAGATCGACAATGGCTTGTGTTAAGACTTAATCCAGCTACCTCCGAGACAGACCAGGGTTGCAGAGTCAGGAGACGCTGGAAGCACAGCTTGGTGTGCAAAATACAGATGAGTCTATGTTGGCCTGGGATCAAGGATGCTATTTTAAGGAATAATTGCAAGGCACACAGGGAGGCAGATGGATAAGCCATGGATGTAAGACATATTTCTCTTAGATTAAAGAAGAAGAAACCCTCTGCAAAAGCCAAGTACTGGGCAATTAAACGTGTATAAAGTCTATACACGATGGAGTGAGCAATCTTTAAAGGCCAAGAGGAGCATTGACAACCTGTATAATTAAATCAAATAGCAGTAAATAAGAGGTCGAACTGGACACATTTGTGGCATCTTTATGCATGCTTCAGAAGTCGAAAGCAAGGGCTATTCATTAAGCTGTGGATGAAGATAGTGATGTGCTTACACTCCCTTGAATGTCCCAGAACAGAGAGCAGGCTACAATGTCAACTACAGACGGAAAACTTTGGCTCATGGTCGGACTGATGAGAAATGATGGATTAATTGGGAAAGTGGGGAGTAACCTGACGTGACTCAAGCACCTGGGTTTATTTCCACTTATGTGCTGCTAACGAGGCAAAGAATCCAAGGTTGCATGAGAATACCAGCCAGTCAGTGGGTCTATGGGCAATCTGCTATACAAGGTTGCAAATACCAATCCATTGCCATTTTGTCCACTGTAATCAGAATTGTATGTATTTAGAGGTAGTTTGAGGCGTGCCCTACATCTAAGAGGCAACCAATGGTGTACTAACCCCTATGTATTCTATAAGTAGATATTTCCCCCTAACCAATCCCTCCCGTCAATACGTTTAACAGTTTGGTACGTGGGATGATGTCATAGATGGTGCATATTTGGGTATAAGACCTCTGTGTAATCAAGTTCGTGTTTCAGTGTGCAATCGACAGTCCGATGTCTGCCAGTTTACCCTGCTTTGTTAAATTGAGAATAAAGTAGTACTTTGCCCTATTCTTTGAGTCTGTCCGGTTATTTGGTCTGAGATCTTTATTGGTATTCCCATCTAGCACAAGAGATGCTTCAAGGTGCTAGAGCACACTGCTATGCATGAATATTTGTTTTTTTACCAAACCTCAAGCAATTCAGTTCAAACTCTTCAGCATGACCTCAAGATCCCATGGTAACCTGACATTTGAGTGGTAATCTACCTGATTACACTCACACCAAATACTGTTGCTGACCTCTGCAGCCCAGACCATAAGATCCTTCTGCATGTTTATCCTTCCAATTCATGGCTAGCTTCAGGGATGTTGGAAACGATCTGGGGCTACGGCAATGTTTGGAATGTCGGGACTCAAGGCATGTAGCCTTTTTGGTTGTAGCCCCCTGAGCTTCTATCCGGGTCTACAACCAAAAGACCCGGGGCTATAGCCCCCTCTGCCCCCCCTCCTAGCAAGGCCTATGGTGATGCTTCCTCTTCACCTGTTCTAAACTGAGTACAGGTTGCTTCAGCTGTATTTTGCTTTTCTTCTTAATTGGGAGGAAATCCGGCTGACATGAACTTACCACTAAGCTCCAAGGCCTGCCACATGCTTTACCACTCTTCAAAAAGGAGCAGTCATGGAGCAACTCCACCACATATGACAAAGTCTCCCATCAGGCGGCTGCAACATGTGTGCTTGGTTTAACTACTCTAAAATATAGCATGAATTGATCCATGATTGTACTTTGTACTTTTGGTGTATTGTCTACATTCCCACTCTGTTCCACATGCTTATGTCACTGACTCATGAACACTATAGGCCTCATTCCGAGTACGGCGCTAACCAATGGCGCTATTAACGCCGTGGTTGACGCCGTACCCGGACCGGCAGCGCCTTGGTGGATGGCGGAATCACCGCCCCATTCCAAGGTTGGCGGGGCGGTAATTCCCCATTCACCAAGGCTCTTCCCCATTCCCAAATGAGCCCCCATAGGGCTCAATGGGAATGGGGAAGATGCAAATAACGGTGACCGTTCATTACGGTCACCGTTATTGGCTTGGAGGCCCCTTTGCGCCCTCGACTTTAACACCTGCTCAAAGCAGGCGTTAAGGGCGAGGGCGCAGAGGGAACTCGGAGTATGGTGGTAAGGGAATACCGCCAGCGGTCTCGTTACCGGTGGCCGCTATCCCTTACCGCCATACTCGGAATGAGGCCCTATGTATCTTCCTCGGATTCATTGTCTGTTCACCTTTGCACCTTTGTTTGTACTGACAGCTTCTACGTTTTTGCACTACTGCCTGTGGGATATGCGATAACAAGTGCTTTAATAAAGAAAGTTTAAATATATATTTTCATATATATATTTTTTTAAATTTTATTTATTTATTTGTTTTGGTTTATCATAAACCTTTACAAAAATACCCTGGTTGTGACATATGGCGTTGTTAAATATTTATACTGAATAGGATTGAGTCTGCTTTTGTGAGACATTGGGCCTCATTACACGGTAGGCGGTAAGGGTTTACCGGTAAACCCTTACCGCCTTACTACGAGGTTCCTTTGCGGGACCCGACCTTAACGGCTGGTGTAGACCAGCCGTTAAAGTTGGGACCCGCAAAGGGACCTTGGTGATAATTACAGTACCGCACTTTGCGGTACCGTAATTAACCCCTTCCCCATTCCCATTGAGCCCTATGGGGCATAAATGGTAATGGGGAAGGGCCATGGAGAAATGGGGAATTACCGCCCCGCCAACCTTGGAATGGGGAATAATTCCCCTTTTCTCCATGGTGGTACCGGTATGGTACCGGCGGCAACCACATGGTTTACCGCATAACGTGTAATGAGGCCCATTGTGCCTTTGTAGTTACAGGCTATATGTATATCTGACTCTTTCAGTGCAGTCCCAAGTTCCGGTCTCAGTGCTCCCGAATTGTGAGCCTGGGGTGTTGCTAGGTCTGGAAAAGATCCGGGGCTAGGCTAATGTCGGGACTGTAGGAGCTCGGAGCTAGCTAGCCTTTTGGTTGTAGCCCCTGAGCTAGCCTCAGCCTCATAGCTTGGAACAGAACCATGATACGTCTCTCAGTTCCATTAGGGCCTTGAGCAACACATGGGTGAGGTTTCTTCTGGCTGCTAAGCAACACATAAGGCCTCATTACACGGTAGGCGGTGGACAAAGGTGCTACTAGCACCTTGGTCCATGCCGGTAAAATACTGGCACCGCCTTGGAGGAAAGGGGAATTACCGCCCTATTCCAAGGTTGGCGGGGCGGTAATTCCCCCTTCTCCCATTGCCCTTCCCCATTCCCATTTTTGCCCCATATGGCATAATGGGAATGGGGAAGGTGCTAATTACGGTACCGCAAATTGCGGTACCGTATTTAGCACCCTGGTCCCTTTGCGGGTTGGTTTTTAACGCCTGTAAAAAGCAGGCGTTAAAGTACCAACCCGCAAAGGGACCTCGTAGTAAGGCGGTAAGGGTTAATGGTCACCGGTACCATTACCGCTGACCGTTAACCCTTACCGCCTTCTGTGTAATGAGGCCCTCAGTCTGCAGACTTGCTGCAAAACCCTCACACATGCCACTGTATTTTCCGTCTATTTGGCTATAGTTAGTCAAAGTCTTCAAATGTTTTGACACAACTCCTTCTTTACAACTGTACTTCCTCGGTTGCACCTCTTGCTTGGTATGGAGTGCTGTCCGCTGCACTGGAATCATGGACCATGTTCCCTATAGAAGTGAAGACAGCATCCAATGCAACATACGGCTTTACCTCCAGCCTTGCTGTGAAACCCTTGCCAGTCCAGGAAGTTCGTCACGTTTTACTGTGTTTTACCCCGGTATAATTAGCAAAGGGACAGGGCAACATACCATTCTATCATACCTCCATACTCGATCAACTGCCTGATGATTAAACCCAGGCACCACAAGGTGCAATACAGTCACCCAATAGCATCTCTTGATAGGTAGGCCTCCTACCACAACCCCCATAAGGCATTGTTATTTCAGTCAGCTGCATCTTAGCTTATGTTTCAATTCACATCAATTTGCACAGAACTATATCTAGTCCCTATAGGTGGCGACGGGAGGCCTTTCCGGATTCTCAGAGGCAATACCTGAAATAAATAGGTGTGTCATGGGAGTGATATGATATGATATGGCATTAATAACACGCCTATACACAAGTGTTTCAAGGCGCGAAGAGGCAAGGAATGGGGAACAGAGGGTGGACAGAGACAACAATCTAACTAGGCATAGTGACATTGAGATTGTGCAAGTGCAAGGGAGAGGCGAAGAGGAAAGTGCGAGGAGGAAGAGGGAGGGGAAGTGCAGTACATAGGATAAACAGTAAAAAGAATAAATAAGAATAAATAAGAAGTTTGTCTGTAAAAGCAAAAAGAGAATATCGAGGCTGAGTACCACAAAAGGAAAGACACCGAACGCGGGCTTACAAAGATACACAGATCTTTATTCTACAACTGAACAGTTTTCAAAGGAACAAAGTATCAGATAGCTATCTGGCCCTCAGTACATCACAGCGAATACCAACCCTTTCGGTGTGAGAAGTGAGTGGGACTGTACATCAGAACATTCACTCTTTTATACAATTTGTAACATGATGTCCCGCCCATTTACAGGTTAACCATTTCTCGGGCTAGGGGTTCGTGCCGAGTTCACTTCTAATTTATTCATCTATATGCATATGGATTATTCCTAGTACATACTCCAATAGGTTACAATGGCATCAGTGTGTCTTCGGATTTAACATTTAAGCCTTCGTACATGTTTTATACAATGTAGCTAAACAAGTGTTCACATTCAGTATTTAAACAACATTGTGCTTAATATATGCTCACGGATCAGTTTTGTTGGCACAGGTAATCCTTGATCTACAGGTCAATGAAGGACAAGGGGCCTCATTACACGGATGGCGGTAAGGGATTAATGACCCGCCAATTACGACCCGGATAACCGCTATTAGCGGCACCGCTAAGAACGGTGCCACTAATCGCGGCTAGTCCGTGGGCGCGCATCCCCTCATGTTGGAAATAGCGGCATGGTGCTAATAGCACACCATCACAAGCCATGCGGACATGCTAATAGCAGCATGGAATTGGCCCAAAAAGCCCATACCGGCATGGCGGAAATACCGGCATCGCGAACCACCCGTTAAGAGACATGAGCAGTGTTCCCACCTGCCACAAGTGGCCACAATCAGCACAGGTGGAGGCAATGGAGAGTTTGGCAGCACAAAAGGAGCACACCACACCCCTTCCCACACCCCTTCCCACACCAAGATGGTTCCAATACTAGCAGCATTACATGGGCTGGAGGATATGATTGCATTGCAGCACCAACAACAACAGGCAGCACAGAGGAGACGCAGGAGGAGGAGGAGGGCGAGACAGGCCCAGCAAGCCCCACCAGTGCACCTAGTAATACCACACAGGCATCCACCAATCCCCAGGATTCGAGGCAGTCCATTCAACCTAACCCCTGAGCAGATACACACCCTGTACCGTCTGGACCGGGATACCATCACCAGAATTGTGGACATGATGTACGACGACATTGTGAGCCTCATAGACATCCGTACTGCCATCCCCCCTCTACTGAAGGTGGTAACTGTGCTCCACTTCCTGGCCACAGGCACCTTCCTGCATACAGTGGGGCAGATGCATGGTATCTCACAACCAGTATTCTCATGCACGCTGAACCAGGTGCGCGATGCCCTCCTGAAGCACACAAGTGAACACATATCCCTGCCACGGACTGCCCAGGAGATCTCCAACACCAAAGTTGGCTTCTATTCACTGGCAGGCATCCCAGGTTGCATCGGGGCCATCGACGGAACCCATGTGGAATTGGTGGTCCCACATCACAATGAAGCAGTCTACCGAAACAGAAAGCAATTCCACTCCATCAATGTCCAAATGGTATGTGACTCAAACAAGATAATCACACATTGTTGTGCCCGATATCCCGGATCAACCCATGCTTCAATGGCCCTGCGGAACTCAACGATACCACGCTACATGGAGCGACATGCCAGACAACGTTCGTGACTACTTGGTGAGTAGCAGGGCAAGCACATGGCAGTGTGATGTGGGGTGTGAATGGGGGTGGGGGAAGAGATGCATACTCCAACTGGGTGTGATGGTGGGTGGAGAGATGCATACTCCAACTGGGTGTGATTGGGGGGGGTGCATACTCCAACTGGGTGTGATTGGGGGGGGAAGAGATGCATACTCCAACTGGGTGTGATTGGGGGGGAAGAGATGCATACTCCAACTGGGTGTGATTGTGGGGGAGAGATACATACTCCAACTGGGTGTGATTGGGGGGGGGGAGAGATACATACTCCAACTGGGTGTGATTGGGGGGGAGAGATGCATACTTCAACTGGGTGTGATTGGAGGGGGGGGATGCATACTCCAACTGGGTGTGATTGGGGGGTGGATGCATACTCCAACTGGGTGTGGACTGTCATCCGTAGAACAAATGGACATTCAGATGTACGCCAATGTCCACCAAGGCAGGCCACAATGGACCGGAATCAAAACCACATGCAATTTTGAAGCTGCACAACATTGAAATCAAACCAATATGCCATACATGACACATCTATCCACATGCACATTGCACATCATACCATACCCCATATAACACAAATCAGCAACATGGCGCCAATATGCCAAATCAAAATGTGCGCTGAACAACATCACTACAGCTATGTGCCCTTGAGTGCATGCAAAGGGATCACCTGTAGCCATTGTACTGAACCATACCCGTACACCACTACTGAAGTGCCGCTTCACAGCATGGTGACATCGATTTCAGAATGGCAGTACACTAGCAGTGTGGTACAAATGTTGCCTGGGCCCAGGAACACCTAAGACCTGTCCTCACCCAGGACATGGCAATAACTGCCGGAGGCATGCATGGTGCATGTCCACTTGCAAGGACTAGCTCACCTTCTCACATTGCAGTTACACAGATCGTCTCCATGCATTCTGGGATTTGTGGATGCCAATCACAATGCAAGGTTGATTTGTGTGATATGTACAGGTTGCACTTGATGTGAACAGTAACACGTCCAAATTGTTGCCCCCATGCAGGTGATGCTGGCTATCCCCTGAGGAGGTAGCTCCTTACCCCTGTACGGAACCCACAGAACAGGCACAAAGAGGAATACAATTGTGCACATACCCGTACCCTGTACGGCCATGAGAAGGTGGCCAAGATCACCATGGCATGTGTCATGCTGCACAATATGTGTATCAGACGGAATGTGCCAATGCCCCATGGCATTGAAATGCAACCACCTGATGAGGATGATGAAGGGGATGAGGAGGGAGGAGATGGGGCTGCAGGTCATGCAGGAGACGATGCCCAGGAGGGACGGGATGTGCGTCAGCATCTGATCAACCAAATATTCTGAATCACATGGTCCTACTCTGTTGAATGGATGTGGATATTTGTCCACTGGGTTCTGTGGTGAAGCGCACACTGGGCGCTGTCCCCCAATAAAGCTCACATACTCAATGATATGGTCCAAGCCTGTGTTTTAACTTGTCACCAGTGTGTTTAATACATTAAGAAATAAAGAAGTGCATGGACTCAACAACGCAAACACCCTATCCCCCCTTCCCCACAACACTCCCAAAACACCCTATCCCTCCTCCCCCCACAACACTCCCAAAACACCTTATCCCCCTCCCCCCACAACACTCCCAAAGCACCATATCCCCCCTCCCCCACAACACTCCCAAAACACCCTATCCCCCTCCTCCACAACACTCCCAAAACACCCTATCCCCCCTCCCGCCACAACACTCCCAAAACACCCTATCCCCCCTCCCCCCACGACAACCCCATGTATGGCTGGTACAACATTGCTGTCTTGCTGTACATGTGCCAGCTATATCGGGCTGGCCCTACTTCCCATCCCCACCACCACCATTAGGGGGTTGGGAGGGTGTGCACCGCATGGATCGCAAGGAGCAGCGCCGGGGCTTGTCTGCCTTGAGCTGGCAGAGGAGGAGGTACATGGTTGTTCTTGTGGCGGTGGGGGTACTGTCTGTCCATAGCATCCACTATGCGGGTGAGGACCTGCCTCAGCAGTGCCATCTCCTCACAGAGCCTGTTGGTGCAGGCTTCCATGCCCTGTCTCATCTCCCTTGCATTCTCCCTGACCTCCTCCCTCAGACGGGCTGCCTCATCAACATGCTGGCTAACCAGTGCTGTTATCTCCTCCTGCCGCTGTCTGATGATGGCCATGTCATGGCCACTGTGTCCTGCTCGTGGGGTGGGTGCCGCACCTTGATCTATGGGTTGAGCATCAGGTGAGGACACTGGTGGGCTCCAGTACCCTGCCATGATTTCATCGCCAGACTGGGCATGGCTGCTGGATTGTGATGTTGGCCGTGGGCTTGCTTCTTTGGATTGGTGGGGGCAGGGGGTGTGCTCTTGCATGGCCATGTCACAGGTGTCCTCCACATCGGACAGCGGTGCGGTGGCTGCTGCCTCGCCAATTGAACTGTTGGCAGCAGACAGTGGCCCCTTCGTGGGTGGTTCCTGCATTGGGGGGATCACTGGAGTGGGTGCAGCAATTGTTTCAGCCGGAGCTTCACGTCTTGGTGACGTGGGTGGCTTGCTGTGTTTGCCCCTCTGCAGGAGCCCACTCCTCCCTGTGCCCCTTGATGTGCTGGCGGTGTTCCCTGGTTCCTTTGCCCTGGCTTGTTTCTTGGCAGGGGGAGCCTGTGTCGCAGTGTCCTGCTCATCGCTGTCAGTCTGTGAGCCTGTGGGGGAGAAAGAGGGGTATGGCATTGGTGATGGGTCAACGTGCTTCATGCAGATATTGTTCATCATGCTGTTCTATGCATTGGGACTTCATTAGTGGGCATTCAGGTCATGGGACTGTCGGGTGGGTCATTCATGCATGGGTCTGGGTGGCACGTGTCTGTGGTGATGCGTGCATGTGTGTGTGTTGGGGTGTGACACTCACATGGGCAGGGTTGTGTGCATGTATGTTTGTGGCCGCACCCATGAGCTGATTTAGGGCTCACATTTGGGTGGGTACCTCACCTTTCACAGTGCATTGTTTTATGTGGACACTCACCTCCATCTGATGTTGTGGGCGCACCACGCTCCATGTCGCCGACTCCCTCTGTGGATTCAACATCTATTGTGCTCGCGCAGGTCTCCTCCCACTCCCTCAGTTTGATAGGTGATTCTCCACCACCTCCTGTGGCCATGGCCAGCTTCCGATTGGCAGCCAGTATGCTGCTGAAATGGAGGCGGAGATCGTCCCACAGCTTCCTGCAATGTTTCAAGGTGCGGGTGGTGGTGCCCACCGCACTGACTTTCTGGGCCACCTCTGCCCAGATGGCCTTTTTTTGTTTAGGGTCTCACGCCGCATGTCATTCGCGAAGACCACATCCGCGTTGGCAGCAAGCATGTCCGTGAGCATGATAAACTCCTCATTGGTAAATTTCTCCTTCCGCTGCCGATCCGCTCCTTTTTTAATTGCCTTGGGCATTGTCAGGGGGTCTTGGATGGTTTTGTATGGCACTGGTGTGGATGCAAGTCCTGGGGGCAGAGGATGGCAATGGGTTATGTTTTTAAAGATGGCTGCCGTGCTCTTTCCCATTCCTGTGCGATGACGCTATTTCCGGTTCCACAATTTTACGGTGACCGCTAATAGCGGTCACCACTAATTACGTGTTGCAGGAGGTCGGAAGTGCTATCAGCGCTTTCATCGGTGCTGCTAAGGGTCTTAACGGGGTCATTACCGGCATGGCGCTATGCTCGTGTCCGCGTACTCGTAATGGCACGCAATTAGCGGCCTCTTGTCTAGGCGGACACGTTAATAGCGCCATGCCGGTAAGGGCGGTATCTTACAGCCATCCATGTAATGAGGCCCATGGTCTCATTACATGACCCTAACATTTGGCCTATGGGCAGTTTAGACATTAACTTGCATGTGGAGGTCAAGACGGCCAAGTTACAAACAGAAGAACACTGTCCACCATTTTAGAACTCAGGGTGATTTTGGAATGAGAATCAAAATGGCGGATGAACCTAAAATGGCGGCTAAATCGATCTAAGATCGGAAATTTGCAACGCAGATTTCTTCGCAGAGCGACTGGGTTTAGGCCAAAATATATATATAGATAATAAAGGAGGCACGATATGATATCCCATTTAACAAACCCTCCTTTTGGCCTAAGCCAAGCATTAAACCACTTCTAGTCACTTTACGAGTAACTCCACGTCTCAATGTCCATACATCCTGAATCACTATCGGAGATGTCAATTGCCATAAGATCAGATACTAAAATTTCTTTCAGCACATATTCATTGGAGTTTTTCTCTCAGGCGCATACTTAATGTCCTAATGTACCCATCATTTGTGCACAACATCCCCCTAGCATCGAACACATACCAGGAAGACATTGTATACAACAGCAAAGAGACAACAGAATACCTAAAATGATCAGCAAGACCGAAAGTAGTTTCCATCCCTAAGATCGCAAGAAGTCCCAGAACCAAGCGCTAAGATCCCAGTTTCCCTCAGGAACATACACTTCTGAACTTAGGACATGCAGATTCTGTGTTGCCTTGAAGATAGTTGGGCAGGAATCTGGGTCGAAAACACAGCAAGCGGACCCCACTAATTTACATACCCCACCACGTTCAGCCAGGATGTCATCTAATGCCATCCGGTTCTGAAGTGCTACTAACCTTATTGCTTTCTGTTCTAGAGTCTTATTATAGAGTATGTCAGTGGTCTGGTTGATGGTCCTTTCCAGTACTCTCGCTAGTCTCCTGATATCTTCAGAGTTCATTATTTGCCCCCAAAATGGCACAAAGGATTTAGCTACATCTTCTAGAACTTGTGCTGAAGTGTCACCATTCTCGTCCCACCGCGGACGAGCCTTTGAAATCTCTACAGTACTTGCAATGAATACCCCGGGTAACAGGATCCCTAAATAACAAGTTCCCTGCCAATCCCTGGGTAACCACGAAAATGCTACATTACCGCAAACAAAGTAGACAGGTTTGCCTACATACAAGGGTCTGTCCTCACCAGTCAAATCCGCAACGTTGGTGCAACCTTTAAAATCACCCATTAACTGAGTACCATTCCTTTGTATGCAGAAAGAAACTGACTCTGGGCTATGATTAACAGTATAGGAAGGAGGCGTGGCATCCTTATTGCCTATAGGAGCCATCGTGAAAGAGATCAAAGATTGAAAAGGACGGGACAGTCTATCAGAAGGCCTAATAGAAGCACTTACAAGAAGAGGAAACCCGGTATACTACTGACTAAAACGGAGTTAGCAGTGTATACTCTGTCTGTATCCGGGAGGATAATACTCAATGTATAAGAAGACAAAGCTACATGGCAGGTACCAGAGGTATAGAACATAAATACTCAAAGTAGTTCGAAAGGGAGGGACTAGTCGAGGTTAAAAAAGGTAAATATCAAATTTAATAATGATGAATCATAAAGTTTAAAACATCTAATTAAATAAATTGGTCCACAGTACAATATTATAACATCCAATGTATGAAACAACAACAAGGAATACGTAGCAGGCTTGGATAGCCAATTAAAACGGTGTCACAGAAAGAACAAACACAGAGGGTACTTGTAAAACAAATAGTATAGTGCCCAACCTAGTTCGGATAAATGTGTCATAGATTTTAATCTCTGTTTAGAGTCCAGAGTATTGTCTCGACATGTTTCTGTTCCTCAAGGCAAAAGTATGGAACATTCATCAGGAGGGAAAACTTTTAACAACGTAGCCTAGTTTACAATTGGAGTGGTAATCATAACAACAAAAGTTTCATAGCACCTAACATGGTACCAGTGGGGGCTCTCTACTGTCAATAGTAGGTGTTGGTAGTTGACCTAGTTGGTCCTTAAAAAGAAAGTCAGATGCGGACAATCCGCACATATGGGTGGATCTAGGACAAATCCCTTCATTCCGCACGTATGGAGAACGTCCGCGGTGAACAAGTGTTCCGCACCAGTCAGTACGGCTCCGTGAGTCAAGTGAAAGCGCCTAATAGAAGCAACATTAAGCTTACTCTTATTTGTAAAAAGCGAGCATCCCAAGAGCGTCAGAGTACATTTTTCAAACTCGTTTAAGTTAGTCCCATCGAAGTTCCCCGAGATGCTATCATTCCATCGGCCAAAGAATAGTGCTCTAAGAGAAGCATAGCATGCAGTTGTCAAAGGTAACGGATGAATTTACCAACCTAGCCCCTTATCCCCGTGTTGCGGTAAGTGTGAACAGATCCAACAATTAGATTTGTTAAAAATGGCATGTGTAGCATTCATGATGAGTAATAGTGTGTTGTTGTGATAATTCTGTCTGTGCTGAGAGTCCCTAGGAGTTTGAGTATGCAGATGCACGAAAGGAGTAGAAACAGTAGGTACATTTTCAGTAGGTAACAAATTCTCAAATGGATGTACTTCTTCTAAATACCAGAAACCTAAGACAATGACTATTGTGAAACCAATTAACATTATCACAAGACAGCAATACGTTTTCAGGGCCCACACATTAAATTGTCAATTTTTGCAGCTGGTCACACGTTCTCTTATCAGTTTTGTGCGAGCTGAAGCCGTTGCAGGCATTGTATTCTTCAAACGAATGCACAAATGTTATTTGCCAGCGGCCGTTTTCTTAGTCCTTCACAAACCGTAGCCAACAGAATCCCCTTATGTAGAAATGATCGGGCCAAAAAGACAAGCCCTTTGATGATTTTCCTTGATGGCACAGCCGAACCGTACAGTAAGTCTACTTCCTCGAGTGCAGACCTTACCTTGTGATTCCTGGTACTGAGTGATCTGTGGAAGCGACGAATCCAAAGCAGGATCTGAACAAATTCAAAAGACGAAACTGTTGGAGAATGTGGAGATGAAATGGCTGTTTCCCCCGACCTCCCAGGCTCAGGGAGAGTCTCCGATGCACTCTCAATGCTGGTTGCTGCTTCGTGATCGTTGGTTACAGCATTGGTGAGGGGTTCTCTATCTTCTGTATCGTGTGGCACTGGGTGTGGAATCCTCTTGGTGTGCGATGCGTGTATCCAATGCTTCCGTCCTGCTACCCGCACCGCAGTCTGTGTAACCAGCAAAACTTGGAAAGGGCCCGCCAACGAGGTGCAAGCCAAGAAGATCGTTCAAATGATTTCGTGAGGATCCACTCTCCCAGTCGTATGCTGTGACCGGGACCCTCGTACGTACAGGTAAAGCCTCTCGCACCAGGTGATAAATCAAATAGTTTTTAGTTAACTGCCCACAATAGTCAGAGAGAAGTACATTTTCGATGTCTCGTAAAGAACGAGACTTCGGAACATTCCAAAGATTAGCAGGCCTACCCATGACCACCTCAAAGGGAGAGAGCCCAGTCTTAGTTTGAGAAGTTGTTCTCATAGATAACAACACGATCGTTAAGGCATCTGGCCATTTTAGTTTGGTGCCGGCACACGTCTTAGCGAGTTTGTTCTTGATGATGCCTTTGTGTACTAGTCCAACTCTGAGCGTGTCTAGCCGAATGGAACCGTTTATCGGTCTGTAATCCCGCGCATATCTGCAGAATTAGAGCAGCGATAAAGTGTGGAACATTGTCCGACCAGATGACTCTCGGTAATCCAAATCTTGGAAAATATTCTTTTAACATAGTCTTTTCCGTGGTCATACTGTGGCATCTTTGACGGGAAAAGCTTCAACCCATTTGCTGAAAGCACAGATGACGACTAATACATACTTGAAATTGTTGCAACGCTCCATATCAATAAAATCAAAATGAATAACCTCGAAGGGGACAGAAGGTGGATCAAAACTTCCCCTACGAGTTGATGTGCCCTTTCCCACATTATGCTGCAAACAAATCATGCACCACTGAACGAAGCGTTCAGCTACTTTAGGGATTTTGTCATTTACCCAAGCATTTTGCAACATTCTAGTGATTTTACGAGCACATATGTGGGTGGGACCATGAGCCATAACAACCATCATCCTAATATATGATTCAGGCAGTAACCACTTCCCTTCAACTTTGTCCACCCAACACCCATCATCATCCAATTTTTCCAAACCCTCAGCCCATTTCTTAGCTTCTTCTAATGTGGCATCGGCTTGGATATCCCTTACAGAATCAATACCCTCATCCAAAGTACAGACATTTGTGGCTTCGCTTGAAGTATACATTTCTTAAGAGAGATTAGTAGCAGTCTGTTTGGCTATCTGGTCAGCAAAAGCGTTCCCTTTTCCTACATTGTCTACAATCTTCTGATGTGCTGCGCATTTTATGATAGCTAGCTGAGTAGGGAGTGCAAGTGCTGAGAGTAACCGTACTATCAAGAAGCCATGTCAACCACCCCAATGACGTACTGACTGTCAGTATATATGTTTGCTGTAAGCTCTTTGGAAATTTCACAAGCTCGGGTCAATGCTATAATCTCTGTGGCCTGCGCAGAGTTATGCGTGATTCTCTTGGTTTCCACCACCGTGCTCAATGTAGTGATTGCATAAGCAGCTGTGGATGTACCATCCGGAAGTTTGAAGCAGGAGACATCGCAAAACAGCTCCCCTTGTGGATTGTTCAAAGGAGTATCCTTCAGATCGATTCTACCCTTTGTCTCTTGTAGGGTAGTGTAAAGGCAGTCATGTGACTCTTCATCACTGCAAGCAGTACCTTGCGGGAAAGGTAAAAGTTCAGCCGGATTAAGAACACAACACCTCTTAATTTGTATGTGCGGTGCAAACAAGATCAATTCATATCTCGTTAATTGTGCAGAGGTGAGGTGTTGCGTTTGTGTTCTGTTTAATAGAACATCTACAGAGTGAGGTACCATCAGGGTTAAAGCATGGCCTAGGACCATTCCCTTGCTCTGTTTTACAGACGCAGCAGCAGCAGCGACAGCTCGCAAACATCTTTGCAAAGCGCATGCTATAGGATCAAGGGCAGAAGAAAAATAGCCGCACAGCCTATTCTTCCCTCCAGGTTCCTGCGTTAATACAGCCAAAGCACATCCATCACATTCATGCACATACAACACAAAGGCCTTTTAATAGTTTGGTGTGCCCAAAACTGGTGCCGAGCACAATGCAGTCTTGAGCAAATCAAATGCTTGCTGGTGTTCCAAGTTCCACGGCAATGGCGAAGAAATGCCCTTCTTCGTCAAAGCCAACATTGGTTTAATCACTAGTGAGTAATTAGGGATCCACTGTCTACAGTAAGAAGCCATACCTATCAAGGCTCTAACTTCCTTCTGCGTATTTGGGACAGACATGCTAGAAATTATTTTTATCCGTTCAGGCGTCAACCTTCTTCCCTCCTTTGACAGGAGATAGCCTAAATAGGCGACCTCCTGACAACAATATTGACATTTTTTAAGCAAAGCTTTGTGTCCATGTTTAGCCAAGTGAATAAGCAACAACACAGTGCCCTCCTTACAAGCGCTCTCTGAGTCAGCAGCTAAAAGCAAGTCATCAACATATTGAAGCAGTGTACAAGTAGAGGGCAACTCAAGGGTATCAAGCTGCTCTTTCAAAGCCTTACTATAAATACTAGGACTTTCCGTGTAACCTTGCGGCGCACGGGTAAAGGTAAACAAACGCCCCCCTAAGGTGAACGCAAATAAGTATCTACTGTCTTTGTTTATAGGAATACTAAAGAAAGCGATCTTTAGATCCACGACACTAAAATGAGTAGCTGAAGCCGGGATCATAGTTAATATTGTCGTCACATCAGGCACAATTGAAAATTGTGGAGCAACGATCTTATTGATGGCACGTAGATCAATTATGAAACGAAAAGGAATTGCATTATCGCCTGCTATTGTACAAACTACCTCAATCACCCCTCGATGCACAAAATCGGAGACGATGCATTTCAAAGCTTGCTCACCATCGACCGAGATCTTATACTGTGGAATACGTGGCAGCTTTACTCCATGTTTCAAAACGATCTTAACAGGCTCAATTTGCAAAACACCGACGTCATTATCGTCAATCGCGCACAAACACTCCAGAACATCTCTAAATTCCGGTGGCAAAGGTCTGGTCAAGAATTGAGAGACAGAAAGTTGTTGTGGTGAAGAACAATGAATTACCGCATTGAATTCCTTCAACAGATTCAACCCCAACAAATTCTCTCCACAATTCGTAGTCAAAAGGAATGGACCATGGTCCGTAAAGGGACCCAAAGAGATAGGTTACGGCGAAGAAACCGGACAGACAACTGGTGTACCAGAAAACCCTACAGAGACATTGGTTTGCGCTGACAGTGGAATGTTTGGAACCCGTGAATGATCAATGGAACACTTCTGTGCCCCTGTATCTATCAAGAATAGATGTTTCCTATTTCCCATTAACATCTCAACATAGGGACTTTTTTGATTAACGGGAATAGGCGTTGGTTCCAAACCCTGTTTCGGGCAATCCTAGTGAAACAGAATGTCATCAAAAGGAAGTTCTTCAGAGAGGTAAGCAGCAGAAGGATGATCAAAAAGGTTTCTATTATCCACACTCAAAGCCTAATTGTCCTGCGAAAAAGGTTGCTGTGAATCCTGTGAAAAATGACCTCTACCAGTACCCCCTACACCTGGGTGACCTCTGGATGGTCTACCCATATTTCCAAATGAGTTATTTGACCTCTGCTGGAGGACTGGGTATTGTGCACGCCAATGACCCTCTTGTCTACAATAAGCACACTGGTTAATGTTTACAGGACCCAATGGCGCATTCCCCTGTGGAACATACTAATGACCTCTAAATTGCGTACTACCCCCTCTAGGGCCTCTAACAATTTTCTGCAATAGTACTTTCATCTTTAAGTCTCCTTTTCTCTTTTTAACTCTTTCTTTTTCATTATTGACGCGATTCTCATAGTACTGAGCCATGTACAATACTTCTGACTGAGACTTCGCTTGCCAAGCACTCTCGGAGGACATAATCTGCGACTGGATGTCAGGCAGCCATCCACGCACATATTTGTCCACGAATAACCTTTTCCCAGACTCTGTGCCTAAGTCTTGTCCACTGAAATCTGAAAATACCTGTTCGAACCGATTAAAGAACTCGGTAGCACCCTCAGACGTCCCTTGGACACAGGCAGTAAGCTTGTCCCAAATAATTCTCTTTTCAGGGATTATAGTTTTCAATTTCGTAACTATTCTGTCAGGCAAAGTTAGTATTACCTGAGTCGGTCTTTCACCAGCTGGCCTTTCTCCATCGAGTCTAACCATGTTTATCCATGTATCTCCTAGCCCTGGTACATCATCTATAGTTCAACAAGTCGACAGGCAGGAGTACGGGAAATAACAGATCGATATCACTTAAGGTGAATACCGATGATTGCAAGACAGACTCTATTTCTATGTAGAACCCTGTCGAATTCTTCCTAATGTCGGGAATAGATTTTTTAATGGTGTTCACTTCCTGTCTCGAGAACGGGACATGAAAAAACTGTGACACATAATGTGCAGGAATTTCATAGGCCTGTGCACCTTTTCCGGCATCCGCTGGAACCTTGACTTTTGGGACAAGTGTCGGAGGGACCTCTCTCATAGGCAACTGAGAAGTAGGCAACTCTGAACGCTTACTAAGCACCAGAGCCAAATCGAGCTCTAAAGCAGCCGAAGAAGTGTCAAACAAAAAAGCCCTTTTATAAATATTCAATAACTCTGCGGGACAACACATTTTCTTCTTTACACACTCATCCTGTAAGTGCTCTACCATTGCCTGTATCACTTTCCTCTGCATTTCTGACGTATGCTGACTATACCTGTCATACACTTCTACGGGAGTTATCGTCATGTCTGAGATCCATCTAATCGCATCTTTCGTCCAAATTCGTGTTTCCTAAGTTATCGATTTCCGACAAGGAAGGAACCGTTTCTGTACGAACTTAACGTCCAAGCTATCACCTTCTTCATTTCCATTCCGTAACCTTTCCAGCTCCCTTCTATACTCAAGAATCCTCTCAACATGCTCTTGTACCTTCTCTTCAGTATCTCTAGAGAATACTAAAGTATTCAGATCCCTCAATCCTTGTGGGAGATCTATGTCATTCAGCCTGTTCCACATTACACATAAATTAATTCCTAATCCCTTAATAAAAACGTTTTTCTCAGGAAGATTGTCTATATTAGAAAGTGTGGCGAAAAGAAAACATCAGCTTATTCAACCTTCTCCATGCAATGCTTAGCCCACGCAGTTAACTCACGTTTTTACTCTGGAGACACAGTATTACGAGTTACAACCCTCAATCCCGCTCCCCGATCTACTACAAGTGGTGTCAAACCACTTGGAATAGGGAGAGTAGGCAAGTTTTGAACATCAGGGAACAGGGGTGCTATTACTGGTACAGCAGGCAAAGGTGGAGGAACAGGTGGAGGAACAACGGCAAGAGGAGGAACAACGACTGGAAGAAGAGGAACAGCAGGAGGAACAATAGGAGGAGCAGGAGGAACTATGGGAGGAGGAATAACAGCAGGAAGAGGCAAAGCAGCAGGAAGAGGAACATACGGAGGTGGCACAGTGGCACCAAGCCTTCGTTCATTTAACAATTTATCGATAAGTTCATCAGAAACATGAAAGTCTTTAGAATGATAGATTTTCTGTATACCAAGTGAGAAAGCCCTATCCATATTCCTAGCTGAGTCAGACTGTTTATTTTGGTCATACAAAAACGCTTTTTCGGCATTCGTCATATGACGGCGCGCATGCTTTTCTCCACTCTTAAGCTGCTGCAAAGCTTCTTTCTTCCAATTCTGTAATACGTCAAATGCTGGTCTAGCCTTTTTCTTCAATAAGTATTCAATACGAGGGATTTCAAAACTACCATTGATTGGCCACTGAAGTTTGGAAGCATGTCTAGTTTGTCTGTGCCAAATATCATTGAATACTATACTACCAATGCCGTGCTCACAGTACATAGTACACGCCGGCGACCCCTCCATTGGTGCTGGTCGGCCAAATTCCAAAGATTGTCTGTCCTTGCAGAATAATGCCCTGAAGCAGGCAGACAATTTCCCAGGCATATCAGAATACTGGTGTTAGCTGGTCAATAATTGAACTCGCGAGTGCAATACGCCAAAACAAATTATCAGGATACTTAAGAATCGGATCACGACTCACCTGATCAAATCCTAAGGAGGTCCGATCGGATTACAAAGTTTTCTAACAAAGATTTCCTCGTGTTTGGTGATTTTGGCAAATCTGCCCGCCTCGATATATGGACCCTCGTCAAGATGCCGACTCGGACCACGTGCTCACCGTCCAGGGATCGGGTCGTGCAGTGCTACTGAGGTGTCGCGTCTCATCCAAGAAAGAGGCCCCCTTTACACCGTCAGGTCCGATAGCCGCGTCAACCTTCAACGAGCTGTCATCAATCTTGAGGGTCCCTATTCGGGCGCCATCTGTAAAAGCAAAAAGAGAATATCGAGGCTGAGTACCACAAAAGGAAATACACCGAACGCGGGCTTACAAAGATACACAGATCTTTATTCTACAACTGAACTGTTTTCAAAGGAACAAAGTATCAGATAGCTATCTGGCCCTCAGTAGATCACAGCAAATACCAGCCCTTTCGGTGTGAGAAGTGAGTGGGACTGTACATCAGAACATTCACTCTTTTATACAATTTGTAACATGATGTCCAGCCCATTTACAGGTCAACCATTTCTCGGGCTAGGGGTTTGTGCCAAGTTCATTTCTAATGTATTCATCTATATGCATATGGATTATTCCTAGTACATACTCCAATAGGTTACAATGGCAACAGTGTGTCTTCGGATTTAACATTTAAGCCTTTGTACATGTTTTATACAATGTAGTTAAACAAGTGTTCACATTCAGTATTTAAACAACATTGTTCTTAATATATGCTTGCGGATCAGTTTCGTTGGCACAGGTAATCCTTGATCTACAGGTCAACGAAGGGCAAGGTCTCATTACATGACCCTAACATTTGGCCTAGGGGCAGTTTAGACATTAACTTGCATGTGGAGGTCAAGACGGCCAGGTTACAAACAGAAGAACACTGTCCACCATTTTAGAACACAGGGTGACTTTGGAGCGAGAATCAAAATGGCGGATGAACCTAAAATGGCGGCTAAATCGATCTAAGATCGGAACTTTGCAACGCGGATTTCTTCACAGAGCGACTGGGCTTAGGCCAATATATATATAATAAAGGAGGCACGATAAGATATCCCATTTAACACGTCCAGCTGGTGGCAGGTGCAAGGGCAAGTGCAGACACCAGGTTTCAAGTGCTGGTAGGGGGCTGCAGGGACACAGATACAGAAACAGCCCCTGAGTTCAAGGGTTACCAGGGGGGCAGTGCAAGCGTGAAACTGGCGGGGAGAGGACCGGGCACAGAGAACAGAGGGTAGACAGGTGACCAGTATAATTTCATTGCAATTATTTTACTGAATCTACTCCTGTCCATAACGTTCAAGCCAGAACTCAACTGCCTTAATCAGGAAGCCCACCACAACCAACACGTTTCTCCTACACAAAATGCAGGCCCGGCTCCAGCCGGGGTGCCAGGCCCCCCCCATGAAAATGCTCTGCCCCCCCCTAGAAAGGAGGTTCCTCACCAAGAGTTTCTTGTGTACAGTTTTCTTTTCATTCTGTTTATGAACAAAAAGAAAACTGTACACACACTGCAGACAGCGTGCATGGTAGGTCACCAGCTTAGTATAGGGTTAATTGGGAGGCATACAGGCATGCCATTAGATACCAATGTACTCAAACCATTTTGCACCTGATAGCCAAATGCTTTTCCATGCCTGCACAAAAGCCCAAACTGTTCGTATTGCCAGTGCTTGTTTTGCTTTGGACCCACTTTCCATCGCTCAGGGGATTCGCTAATCACTTTTCTTTTTTTGTCTTTCGAATTATTGCCATGTTAAATGACGCTCTACAGTGCTTCTATCTCTGGACAAGTCAATTGCCCATGTCCGAATTTTTGTGTAATCAGTCTTGTCAATGTCCTTGGGTGCTTTCCAACCATGCAGCCACGTAGTTACTCACAGAGTAGTTATTTTCATTTTGCCACACACACACACACGGTCACCATATTTTGTTGTGCCCCACACACAGTGTCACCAGAACACTACAACATCCCGGATGCTTTAGAAGGGCTCATGATTTTCTAGGACTCTAAGGGCCTCATTACCCGGTAGGCGGTGAGCCATGGCGCTAGTAGCGTCATGGCTCATGCCGGTAAAATACCGGCACCGCCTTGGCGGAAAGGGGATTTACCGCCCCATTCCAAGGTTGGAGGGGCGGTAAATCCCCTTTCCGCCATTGCCCTTCCCCAATCCCATTTCTGCCCGATAGGGCTCTATGGGAATGGGGAAGGCGCTAATTACGGCACCGCAATTTTGCAGTGCCGTAATTAGCTCCGAGGTCCCTTAGCGGGTTGGATTTTAACGCCTGCAAAAAGCAGGCGTTAAATCCCCCAACCCGCAAAGAGACCTCGTAGTAAGGCGGTAGGGATTTACCGGTACCGGTATTTTACCGGTACCGGTAAATCCCTACCGCCATCCGTGTAATGAGGCCCTTAGACTTCTGGTGCAGGGTACAGGTGAGCTGAAGAGAGTCTTGCGCACTATTTGAAATGTGCAGTCTTTCTTTTGAAAATCGCAGTTGGCTATGCGTATGCATTTGCAATGAGACTAAGCTTAGCAGATTTTGGGCACATAGGAAATGCACAATTTTGGGGCTTACTGACATCTTTAATGTAGCACTTCTGTACCTTGTCACTGTGCTGTACCAAACAATAAACAGCACTATTAGGATAGCTCAGGTGCAATGCGCTTGTCATGGAAGTAAGACAATGCAGAGCAACACATACAGTAAGGAAGCTGGCTCGCACAGCCTTGGCCCATGCCTTTGCATTGAAGAGCAGTGACATTCTGTAATTTATGCACATGCCCTTACTATGGGCAGGCGTGGGCCTAGCGGCAGCGGCCAGGCATACACCCCCTTGCTGGCAAAATATTGTACTGCATGCAGTCACAGGACCAGCTGCAGTGCCTACACTTTACTTTGGAACTTGGTTGAGGTTGGAGTAGGAGTTGCGGGTAGGTGGAGGAGGCAGAGGCCAGTTGGCCTATCCCCAGGGTGGTCAGATGGGAGTTTGATGTTTTGCTTACTTTTTTTAAGTGGCTGGCATTTCTATGAGTATTGAGAAAATGCTTCTCATTCGAATTTGGATTATCAGTGATATCGCAAAAGAAGACTTTTGCTTGATTGAAAGCACACTCAAAGTGACAGGCGAACTAACAATGGGTAGTTTCAGGCCATTGGCTCTGGATGCCTGGGGCTCCATGTCCGATAACTGTGATTTGAGTAGTTGAATATAAGAGAGGCTTATCAGCTTCTGTCCGGTTCTCCCACAGCAAACTATGGTGAAAACTGCACTCTGTCTCTCGCGCTCTGCGCAGTGTCATAAAATATATGCTGGTTGCTGGAAAAGTCCTGGCTCATGGAAACCTTTAAGTACTTGTCAGTGGCGTTGTGGCTAATGTCCACACAGCTGCACTGAAATTGATTAACCCCTCGCTCACTGCTATAATCTGCATCTAGCCTAGCACTGCTTCCCTGTTTGAGCCTGCATCTAGCTTTGCATTTCCTCACTGCTATAATCTGCATCTAGCCTAGCACTGCCTCCCACCTAGCCTATCCGAGTAAGGTTTCTCATCATAATATTCACTGTAACCTAATTGCATATTATGCCTACCTTGTATACACGTGATGAAACTGTATTTTGTTGAACATTTGGCAAACCGCATTTAGCCCTTCTGCTAGAACTGCCTCCCAGTATTCTGCTAGCCAAACTGCATGACTTGCCTACTGTGCTGAAACTGCTGTATCATGTAGTACATTTAGAAAACCACATCTAGCCCCCCTGCTAGAACTGTTTTGCTGCACTCACATAGCTGAACTATATGATATGCCTATGTTGCTCTGTTCTATGCCACATCTGCCATTTTGAGTGTACCTTATGGTCGCTTATAGGCCACATTTGCCCTCTTGACTGTGCCTCTTGCTGTTCGTAGGCCACATTGACATTTATCTGTACCTTAGCATGCCTTTTAGCCCACTCTGAACCAATCTGTTCCTGCCACCATTGGCCGGGGCCACCCAACCCAATTTGACTGTGCCCACCACTACCCACAGCCCTCCCAGTAGACAATCATGCCCATAGCTTCTTGCAAGCTCGCCGCTGCTACCACCACGCTGCTCACTCTGCTTGCAACACTTGCTGCTCTCCAACTCTACACCTCACCCCGCCCCATCACACCCACTCCACAAAGACCATTGTCCCAATCCCACTCAAGCCACTGCCCTGGATACCTCACAAAGACACTCACCTCTTACAGACGCACCCCATGCACCCTGAATCACTATAATGTATAGACTAGAAGGACTTAGAGCTCGCACAATCACTGCAGAATTCAGCACACAACCCCCTCCCATAGAACACAGAAACTATAAACTGAGCTCCCGCACCACTTCCAAACACATCCCTCGTATTGAACTTCCACACTACAAACAACCACCCACTAACCAAACCATACCCCACAATGTCACCACACATAACATATTAGACACATCCGACACCCACGCCTCCACTAACAAACTACACACACCTCACATCAAATGTGCCCTCCTCAATGTCCGCTCCCTCCCAGCTCATGCACCAGATATTCATGACCTCATAACTAACAACAACATTGATCTATTAGCCCTCACAGAAGCATGCTTACATGGAGCATCAGGCCCCGCCATTGCACTTGCACTACCACCAGGCTTCACCATACTCAGACAAGACAGACCTGAACGTATAGGAGGCAGAGTAGCCTTCATCTACAAGGAGAACCTCCAGCTCCGACTTGTCAGTCGCTCCTCGACCAACAACTCTGACCTCTTACCGGCCAAACTCACACTGTCACCCAACAGTACCATCAATATTCACTTACTATACCGTCCCCCAGGCCTCACCCTAGACTCTCAGGAAAACATCATCCACATTCTCAGTAATAATATCAAAAGCTCCACTAAAACCCTTTTACTAGGAGACTTCAATCTGGGATTCAATGATGCTAAAGACAAACCTGCGGTCACCCTCACCAAGGAACTTAGTGACTTAGGCTTCAGCCATAAAGTAGAAAGTCCAACTCACTCCAAAGGCTGCATTCTAGATTGGATCCCGGACCATAATTGCCTCACTACTATCACCTCTAACACCTCACTGCCTTGGACCGACCACAACTCTATCGAATTCTCTGTTCCCATCACCAAAAACCACAAAACTCTGACCCCTGCCATCGCTGCACAAGTCAGAAGCTCTAAAAAGCTTAAAGAGGATAACCTGTGCCCTTACCTCAACACCCCCTTTCGCTAATGATCCAAATATCCTATCGACAAAGATGTCATCACTAAAGCTATTAATAAAATAGCACCACTCAAATGGAAAAAAGAAAAGAAATCACTACACACCAACTCTTGGTTCACTGAAGAACTGCACTCAATGCGCTCCAGCAAAAGAGAAGCACTAAAAAACTGGCAAACCAACCCATGCAGCAGTGCCAAAAACAAATTCAACTTAATCTCCCACCAATACAAAACAGCCATCACCGCTGCCAAAGCCAACGCCTTCAACACACAAATCTCTCATGCCAAATCGCACTCTAAAGAAATCTTTGCCATTTTTAAAGAGCTCCTCTCCCCCCCCCCCCCCAATACACCTGATGAAATAATCAAAGATGATGCTTGGTGTGCTAGTATCCAAGCTGCCATGCAATACAAAATTGACCTTCTCCAAAAGAAAATCAAAGACCATTGCAAAGCATTACCTCAACAGACAGGACCAAACCTACCAACTCCACACCCGCCTCGTCTAAGCCCACCATACCTGACCTCTCCTTCAGGGATGTCACTGAACCAGAAGTTATCAACTTATTAAAAAATCGCAAACCCTCCGCTTGTAAAGGCGATATATGCCCGCCCAAGCTCATCAAAGACTGCGCAGAATGCTTTGCGCCGCTCTTTACAGCCTTCATCAATGCGTCCTTTAAATCAGGCATTATCCCAGCTAGCCTCAAAGAGGCCTGGGTCCGCCCCCTCCTAAAAAAACCTACTCTCGACCCCCTACAACCCAACAACTACAGACCGATAACTACAGTGCCTTTCCTCTTGAAATTACTGGACAAAGCCGCACAGTGCCAAATCCAACACATTCTGGAAACCCACTCTATCCTAGGGACCAGGCAATCAGTCTTCCGGAAAGGGCACGGCACTGAAACAGCCCTGCTGGATCTGAAGAGTCAGATCACCCATATCATGGATAAGGGCAAGCCAGCCCTACTGCTCCTACTAGATCTCTCAGCCGCATTCGATCTGGTTGATCACAAGACCCTCACCTCACACACTCAGCCAATTTCTCTAATAGAATCAGCTCTCTGGATCACCTCCTTACTCGAGGGAAGAGCCATGAAAGTCTTCTCTGACACTGCTAACGCCACACCCACTACAATCCATTGCGGGGTCCCTCAAGGATCCTGCACTGCACCCACACTTTACAACTTGTTCACTAAGCCTCTCTTTGACAAACTCGACTCACATGGTATCACGTACATGAACTACGCGGACGACACACAAGTACTTCTACCTCTCTCAGGATCATACCACGAAGACGCCAAGGCACTCCACACGATCTACTCCATCATCCAGGCTTCGATGGCAGTTAATGGCCTCTGCCTTAATGGAGACAAGACTGAAATCATGATACTAGGTCAACAGAGCACCCTAGACAAACTGGACAAACTGTACGCCAACTTCTCCATTGACAACTCCATCATCCCTGTATCTACAGCTGTCAAGACACTGGAGTTTACCTAGACTCCTCACTATCAATGACCAGACAAGTCAGCGCAATCACTTTCTCATCTGCGCATACCACCAAACTTATAAACGCCAACAAGCCATACCTCTCAAAACCTAACTGCCTTTCAATAGCCAGAGCAACCATTGGAGCCAAACTGGACTATTGCAATGCACTCCTAGCAGGCACATCGGCAAAAAACCTAAACAGACTACAAGTCACAAAGAACAATGCTCTCCGGGCCGCTCATAGCATCCCAAGAAGAGAGCATATCTCCCAGGCCAGACACTCAGCCTACTCCATACCCCAATGGCTCCCGGTCAAAGAGCGGATCACACTCAAAATCCTCACCCTCACACACAAATGCCTCTCTCTTTCCGCCCTGTCCTACCTATCAGAGACCATCTGCAAACCCTCCCCCTCACCTCCCACAAGGACGCAATACACCAACCTACTCCATATCCCACGCATAAAAAAAGCCAAAGCCGGTGGCCTAAGCTTCCCCTACATTGCTGCCAAGTCCTGGAACGCTCTACCTGCAAACATTAGAGCGGAGATTTCACTCCTGATTTTTCGTAGGAAACTGAAGACCTCTTTCCTTGCACAATAATATGTGACACTCGCTAACCTAGTAAATATACTGCACTGTAAATTTGTACAAATGTCATACTCCTCCTGTAAATTATGTATTACTCGAGCATATGCAACTAAGATATGTCTGTAACAAGCGCCACGATGTCCCCCGGCTGACGTGCACTCTACAAATCCGAATAAAATAAAACATGTGCCACCTAGGTCTGATATTTTCCTGAGAACCCCTCACCTTGAATTCTGGGACTGGGTTGCCATATAATTCTTGGCAAGGTCAGGAGTCTGCTAATGGTAGTGAATGCGCCCCAAGTGTTGTGCCTCAACGGATGGGTTAGAGAGCTGACGAGGATGGCACACAGTCGGCCTCCCTTTGGTCACCGCTGTCCATGATGATAGCTCAGGACAAACCTATGCTAATTTCAGCCCTGGCCAGTCTCCACTTGATTGTTAGGGTTGTTAGGAAAGGAAGATCCTTCCAGGTGCAGGCTTGCATGGCATGGAATAAACTAATGAAGGAGATTCATACAACTCTTCTTTTTGAGTAATCTGTTATGTGATTTGACTCTAGCTTCTCTTGTTGTTTCTTCTTTTCTTCTGCACCCTGATGCCTGAGGGCTCTGGCGCGATATAAACTGACAAATAAAATAAATAAATGCATTTGTGAATGTCAGCCCATCATAGCTTGCCACTCTGTGCCTGCTGCATGCCAGTTTGGTGTCTGTGTCTGGTCAGGTCGATCCGATCTATGTATCTTTGCTTCTGTGTTTTTTAAGGTAAAAGTTGAAAGGTGGCACATTCTCACAGAAGAAGTGCACCACTGGTGCAGAGAAGTACGGTGAGGAAGGCGGTACCATCTGGCAATCCGCACAAGAACCCTGGGATGTCCGCTGGCCATTAGCATATACCTGATCATCTCCATCTGATGGAGAAGTGTTGCAGAGTGCACCGGCCCCCGATACTGTAGAATGCAGTTTAGGCAGGACTGGGCACCAAACCTCTTCTTCATATCCATCTCATCACCAGTTGTTGTAGGCCCTGCTCTCGGCATTTATGGACGTACAATAGCAGCAGGAGCATCACTAGAACAAAAACAGTCTCACATCAGCGATAGTGCATGAAGTGACCCAGTCCTGGAATGAGCAGGATCTTCTTCCTTCAACGGCGGGCGACACTCCTTGCGGAGGATGCCCGCGTCATACCAGTACCCAGCATGCCGTAGATGTATGCCACAGTAACTGCCACAGCAAACCTGGTCCGGTTGGGATGTGGACAGCGAATTATGTTGTGATGGCATTGCTGCCCCACCTTGCTGTTCAGTGTCATGGCCACCATGTAGCCACACGGCGCAATAGCTAGATAGAGCACGATGATGATGAGCCATGTGCAACCAGGTTTTGCTGAGGCTATACAGAGAAGAGGAATCCACCAATAGGGGCACCTGGGGTATATGTGGGTGGAGATGTCATGAGCTCAACTGGGTACCGGGAGGCGGAGGAAAGCACTTGCAAGTACTTGGAATTCTACCCTCGGGTTCTCCAGGGTGAGCATTACATGTTTGTGTAGAGGGTAATGTGAGCAGTGCCTTCCTCCCTCTTTGTCACAGTGAGTGTTGTCCTGATCATTCCGTGTGACCTGTCATCCTCCTGGTGCCTCCCTCTGGTTGTGTGGAGGCAGGTGCCCAAGGACAGGTTAGCGGGAAACGGATTTCCTGATTACCTAGACTGCCTCTTGTATCCTTTTTGTTTTCAACTTAAATATTGTATTAACCAGTTATCAGTTACAGCATAGATAATGTACATCAAAACCACCACAGTAGCAGCTGAGAGCCTCCTGACCACCACAAACCCCTCAAAACTCAGGGAATGCTCACCTCTTTAAACAGCAGTGATACATACATGTATTTATAAAAACAAAATACCCAGCTAAACCAAATTGACAAGGTGTGAACCATCACTCAAAATTAGGCCTATACATTCACATTTGGTAACTCTCCACCCCAGGCGTTGGGACCTCCCCCCTGACCCTCTGTATCAAAGGATTTCACTCTGTACACCAAATCCTCCTCCAGATCCTTCCCATCTCCCCACAAACCAATTTCCACTTGTTGATCAGTGGGCCCCACTCCTCCTCAAAACGCCCCCCACATGATCATTTATATTTGTTCCTAAGCTTCTGTCCCCAAACTGACTTATCCGGAACCTCCGGGGACTTCTACTTTTGTGCTACCGCAATCGTACCCACTGTCAACATCGGCTCCCATAATCTCTTGAACCTTTCCTCATCTCTATCCACCTGGGGAACTCCCAGGAGAGTCTGGAGGGTCTAGGTCAAGCAAGATACCTGTCACCTCCTTCTTCCAACTCAAGACCTCTGACCGAAAGATCTGTATCTTGGGGCATTCCCACCACATATGAAACAATGTAGCCCGCTGACCACAAGCATGGGGACAAAAAGGGGAGGAGCCATAAAACATCTTACAGATACTGACTGGTCCCTGTAGTGGACAAAAACAAATTACCATGGAAGGTAATCCTAAATGTCCTGGTCCATGTCTCCTCTGGGATTACACTGCCCACCCCGTCCACCCATCTTTGCTTAAAGTCCTGTCTATTTCCAACCTCGGCTAAAATCATGGCCTATAGAGGCACGTGAGAATTCCTCTCTGACCCTCCACCGAAGCTAAGACCCCTTCAAATTGGGTCAATTTCCCGTTTAATTTGCCCTCCTACCTCTTCTCTGTGAGCAACCCTCTTATTCTTAGATATTAAAAGATGGACAGCAATTCCTTCTCCAAAACTGCACACAAGGCTTCATAAACTATGAAGGAACCCTCCAAGAATAACTGACCTGCCCTCTCTAAGCCATTAACCGACCAAATCTCAGAGTGATGGAAAATCTGCTTAGCTTGATCTATTGGAGGCCCCCATACCGAGGAAAGTGGGGGCGGCCAGTTAAAAGAGTCTAGGCACGCCACTGGTTGCAGTGCCCCACAACAAACTTGGACGTTGCTACGGAATGCAGTCTTCCCAGTGGCTTTGGGAAAGTGGCTTACATTTGTATCCCACTGAAATCTGTTGGCACGACAGAGGGATTTGGTGCACCCTGAGACTGCACCTTTACCCCCTGGCAGTGATGTATGCTGTCTATAAAAGGCATGTAATTGGCACAGGTCAGTGCACTTTGGGACCACCTAAAACTATGTTCCATTGCAGTATGTAGAATAACAATGTATGTGCATCTGTGTGTGTGTGTGCATGTGTACGTGGTTGTGTGCATGTGTGCATGTGTGCTACATTATGGCCAATGTCCAGCTGAGTGTGGTTTTCCACCAGTGCAGGTGCTGTTCATTGCATTAGGCCCAATATTGCACTTACCACATCATATGTCCTAGGAAGGGGATTCCAAGATGGCCGCCGACACCAGGTAGACGTGTGTCGACGGTGCTCCTGTCACTTCAACTTTTTGTGGCGGGTCCACCACCCACTACGTGTTGAAGAGCGGAGAGCCTGGGCGGTTTGGACCCCCCTGCGCTTGGGGGTAGCCGTGGATAGCAGCAGAGTTCGTCAACCCGGCATACCCCCGAATCCCGCGGGCCTGAGGGGCCCTGCATACGAAGGCAGGAAGGGAGCGGAGTCCCCGCTCCCCCCCCAGGCAGCGGAAGAAGCAGAGCAGTACCGGGGGAGCGGTCGGAGCCCCTGCGGTATTGGGCGCCTCCTCACCGACCAGCGGGCGAGGCGATCAGCGCATCTCCGCGCCCCCGGGGGCTGCGGCAGTCGGATCCGGCCGCAAGGAGGAGGGAAATCGGCGGCCCTTGGGAGCCGCGCGGCCGGCAGACGAAACACAGCGATGTCCACCACCGGGGCCTCAGGCGAACGCCGACACCGGACTAGACCGGGAGCAGCCCCCGGGAATCCTCTGACGGCGGCTGGAGGCGCGGCACCAAAAGGCAGTAAGCGGTGGGGGGTGCGGGACCCGGTTCACATTGGCCCCTCGGGTCAGGCATAGCCACGGAGGGGGGGCCTCTACTCTGGGCACGGAGGACCCCCCACCTATGGCATTGTCAGGGGGTGTCCGGGACTGAATATCGCTCCCCCGGAGACAACACGGAACAGGGACGCCCGGGACTAACATCTGCCCCCCCCTACCCGGGCCACATGCTGAGACACCGGGGTGCCAAGGCCCGACACCTGCTCCCCCCCCAGCATAATATAATACGGAGCGCGCCAACGCGCCGAGAAACGGTAGTGATCAAGGCTGAGACGTGCTCCCCCTGGCATAAGGTTGGCCTAGCCTGGCTGGTAGCGAACTCAGGAGAAGGGGCAGACGGGGCCCTGGTCCCGCAACCATGGCAGCCAAAAACAAAAGCAAGGGGAACAAAGGCGGACAACCCCAAGGGGAGGCCCCCGGCCACATTATAACTCTGTGGGCAAGCAAAGATGAAGCTGATGGCCGAGGGACCACACAGGAGCGCACGGAGACCTCGGAAGCGGCCGGATCGATCTCGCGGCAGGACTTGCGCGGGGAGCTGCTCTCACTTCAGGCCTCACTGGGGAAGACATTTCAAGAACAATTTCAGCTGATCCGCTCGGACATTAATCAAGCAATAGTGGAAATCAAACAAGAAGTGACTCAGCTGGGGGAGAGAACTGATATAGTGGAAAAAGGCCTGCAAGAGGTAGGCAGGGAAGCCACGGAGAATAGCGAAGCGATCGAGAGGCTCGACATGGCAACGCGGAACTTGGAAATTAGAATGAAAGACATGGAAAACAGGTCCCGAAGGACCAACATCAGGCTGAAATTTCTGCCAGAGACGATACAAGATAGGGACTCGAAGGAGATGGTTCAAGGGATATATGCAGAGCTGCTGGGGGAGCCCTCGCCTGATCGGATCGAGCTGGACAGGGTCCACAGGGTGGCATTCCTCAACAAGAACCCTAAGTCCAGGCCGCGGTATGTTTTAGCCGCATTTACAAGATATGCTCAAAAAGAAGCAGTTCTCAGGGCCGCCAGACAAAAAGTGCCGATCACCTTCAATGACCAACGCATTGAACTGTACCAGGACCTGGCCAGCAGCACTCTGCTCAAAAGGCGACAGTGGGGACCACTCACCGCCAAATTGAAGGAAAAGGCGATCAGGTATAAATGGACCTTCCCCTTCGGCCTAGTCTTCGAATGGGCCGGCTCCCAGAGGCAGATAACCACGATGCAGGAGGGGGCGGACATACTCCAATTGGACCTAGACCGGGACTTGCATGAGGGCCGGAGGGAGGCGAGCCCGAATGGCTCGCATGAGGCAGGCAGCGGAGTATGACCCAGGCCATGGGAATGGTCGTTGGCAGGTGAGGGGAAAAGGAGGAGACCCGCACGGCGAAGGCCCCCCAGGGGGGCAATGGAGCCAGCAGAGGAGGAGAGTCTCAGGGACAAGGAGGACTGACTTGATGTTCGATTGATCTTAGGGGGTGGTGGACAATAAAAAGGTTGTATTGGAACACGAGGAGGAGAGAAGGAGCTGCGAGCAAACATCATGGGATCTCTAAGAGCAAGGGAGTCTAGAGAGGAAGGGAGGGAGGTGGGAAGACCTAGCGTTAAGGTCACCGGGGGTTGGGAAGGTGGCAGGGGGAAGGGGTTTGGGAGGGGGGGTTCTTCTCAGGTGCTGTCCAAGGGGCGAAGTAAAAGTGGTTCACGTTCCAGAGGAACTAGAGGGGTGCAAACAGGGGGAGGAGAGGATGGCACAAAGGGTCATGATAGGCGAGAGCGCCAGTTTATTCACAATTGAAATGGGTAACACATACCGTCAGGGGCCTCAATACTCCGCTGAAAAGAAAAAAGTTGGAGCAATTCACGAAGCGGGGTAAACCAGACTTTCTGGGGCTGCAAGAAATGCTGTAAAGATCAGAGCCGCCTGAGGCTGAGAGGGTTCGACCAGGTATTTCAGGCGTCCGGGCCCACGAAAGCGGGGGGGGGGGTGGCGCTGGCTATCAGAGGCACTGTGAATTTTCACATGGAAGATACCCTAAAAGATAAAGAGGGTAGGTTTGTACTTGTGAAAGGCAAAATCGCTGAGGAGTTTTTCACAATAGGGGTCATTTACGTGCCTAACACAGGGCAGGACCCCTTCCTCCGCGACCTTATGGGGAGGATAGGCGACTGGGCAAGGGGCCAGATAGTTATAATGGGCGACCTTAACATTGCATGGGATAAAGCTAAGGATAGATCAGGAGCACCTAGGAATCGAGGTGGTGGGGCTGTGGCCTCGGCTGAACTAAGGGAAAAAAGGGGCGAACATGGGTATGAGAGATGTCTGGAGGGAACTGAAGGGGGACGCAGACGGCTACACCTTTCTGTCTGAAGTCCACGGGACACAATCTAGAATTGACTATATCTGGGTCTCGGCCAACCTGGTGGGTAGAGTTAAGGAGGTGGAGGTGGGGCCCATGGGAATAGCTGATCACAAAATATTGTCAATGCAGCTGGAACTGGGAGTGAGGAGAGGGGGATTATGGGGCTGGAAATACCCGGAACACTTGCTGAGAGACCCTTTGGTAAGCGAGGAGATAGAGGGCAAGATGAGAGAGTTCTTCAATAACAACAAGAGAGGGGACACGGGAGAAGGTACAAGATGGGACGCATTTAAGGCTACGATGAGGGGAGAAATCATAGCAGCCAAGGCACAAAGACAGAAACAGCTCCAGGCACTGGAGTCCCGGCTGGAGGCAGAGGTCGAGGAGGCGAGGGGTAGAGTGGCAACGAATCCCAGCAGGTCCAATCAGAGGGACTGTAGAAGGGCGGTGGGACAGCTAGGGGTCCTCCGTACTAAAAAAGCAGAGGGAGCCCTGCTCTTCGTGCGGCAAAAATTCTATGCTAAGGGGAACAAGGCCGACGTACTGCTGGCCCACCTCCTTCGGGGAGCCGCCTCAAGGAATACAATCACGGCGTTGAACTCAGACATGGGGGGCAGGGTCACTCGAACAGAAGACGTTCGAGAAGCCATGGCTGAATTTTACGAGACCTTGTATACATCGCAGCACCCCTGCGACCAGGCCCAGGAAAAATTCTTGCAAGACGTTAACTTGTGCACACTAGAGGAGGAGGCCCAATCCAGTCTTCAGCAAGACATAACGGAGGAGGAAGTGAGGGGGGTCATCCGGAAGCTACCCGCAGGGAAATCCCCGGGCCCGGATGGGTACTCAGCGTCTTTCTACAAGACCTTTGCGGGGGTGTTGGTACCACAGTTGACCTACCTCTTCAACTCCTTTAAAGGTAGCGGGCATATCACTCCATCTATGAAAGAAGCCAAGATCTCTCTGATTTTGAAGGCGGGCAAGGACCCTCTCGAGAGATCCTCCTACAGGCCAATAGCACTTATTAATGTGGACGCAAAAATATACACTAAAATCCTAGCGAACATGCTTGAGGGGCTCCTCCCGGACCTGATCCACCAAGATCAGGCGGGATTTGTGAAGGGGAGGCAGACTGCGGATAACATCAGAAGGGTGGCCCATCTAGTGGAAAAAGCAGAAAAGACTGATACCCCTGCAGTGCTGCTTTCCCTAGACGCGGAAAAAGCGTTCGACTGGGTGGAGTGGTCCTTCCTCTTCAGGGTCATGGAAAAAATGGGGCTGGGAGGCACCTATCTTCAGATGGTTAAGGCGAACTATGAGGGGCCCCGGGCGAGGGTGGTGGTCAACGGAACCCTATCTAGAGCGTTCCAACTCCAACGGGGCACAAAGCAGGGCTGTCCCTTATCGCCCCCGCTCTATGCGATCTATCTGGAACCCCTCCTACAGGCAATCCGGGAATCAGAAGGGATTCAGGGGATACCGTTTGGGGGGAGACAGCACAAGGTAGCGGCCTTCGCAGACGATATGCTGCTCGCCCTGACCAACCCCATAGAATCGAGTGAGCGATCCAGGCTATTATTAGAGGACTTTGGCAAAGCATCCGGTCTGCGCATTAACATGCACAAGTCCGAATTAATGGACCTGACGCTGGCAAGGGAGGAGAGGGAGCAATTAAGAATGTCAACGCCTTTTGCCTGGCGCCCTGGCAGAATCACATACCTGGGGGTGAGAATCGCTCCGGCTCCTTGGGGGGTGATATGGGGCGAACTATCCCTCTCTTTTGCAGAGAATCAAAAAGGATCTCATTAAGTGGAGGAACCTCCGAATTTCCTGGCTGGGGAGGCTGGAGGCAATAAAAATGGTTACTCTCCCGAGACTCCTTTACTTCTTCCAGGCTATCCCCCAGGCAGTTCCGGCCAGCTTCTTTAAGGAGCTCCGGTCGATAAAAAACGAGTTTATATGGGAGGGGAAAAGGGCAAGGGTCAGCAGACAGCTGCTTATGGCACCAAGAAGGGGTGGAGGACTAGCACTTCCCAACTTCCGTCAATACTACGAGGCGGCCCAGCTAAGGGTGATTAGGGAATGGCTTCGGGAAGGGGAGGGAAAACACTGGGTCAAGATGGACAGAGCAGTCACGCAGCATGCATTGGGGGAGGTCCTGTGGCTACCCAAACACCATCGGCCAGGCCATATGTACTTGAGCTCTATCACCAGGTTGGTCGCGGACAATTGTGACAGACTGGTCCAACGTAAGGAAATCACAACTTATCCATCCCCATTTACTCCTATCTTTAATAATAAGGACTTTACCCCCGGGCTGGAGGGAGGGGCATTCAGGAAATGGCGAGAGGGAGGCTGCCGGTGGGTGCGAGACCTGTTCATAGGAGGGGAAATTAGCACTTTCGTGGAGTGCAAAAGGGACTTCGCAGTGGGGGAGGGCGAAAGGCTGAGATACGCTCAATTGCGGCATTGGCTCCTACACCCCACAAACAGGGAAGCGGCCATCAGACCGCCAACTCCTTTTGAGAAATTCTTGATGACCAATGATGGCTCGAAGGGCCTCATCTCGCAGCTCTACAAGATCCTGGATGACGCAACCCCTAGGCTGCAATGGGCGTATATGGGAAGATGGGAAAGCATACTGGGCAGGGAAATAGAGAAAACTGAGTGGGAAAAGCTATGGAGGAAAATCCCCAAATTGGCGAGAGCCTCGCAAACCCAGGAAAGATGGTACAAGATACTGTACGGGTTGCACTACACTCCGGCTCACCTGCATAGGATTTACCCAGGGTCATCAAGAACTTGCTGGAGGGGATGCGGTCAGGAGGGGACTGCGGAACACATCTGGTGGAGATGCCTGAAAATAGTCCCGTTCTGGGAAGACATCAAACAGGCAATGGAACAAGCGTTTTGGGGCAGAGGGAGGCATACCCCCGGAATGGTCTCTATTAGGATTAAAGCCAGCAACAGCGACAGGCGGCCCAAGGGGTAGGGAGAGGGCGAGGGTGATGCTTACTCTGGCGGCAATGACAATCATCGCGCAAAGATGGAAAGGAGCAAGTGTTCCGATGTTCCAGGACTGGCTGCGTAAAGTTTGGGAGTTAGTAGCAATGGAATGGGCCTCCTATGCGATGAACAACGCAATACAGAACTTTGCAAGTGAGTGGGGGGAGGTCCTTGCCTTTCTCAGGGATGACTTTAGGATTGGCTGGCGCCCACAGCGCTTGAGACTCCTGGACCTGGATTGACTCTGAATGAACGCTTAGATGGGACGATTAACCACACGATCTTTGCATCAGCACCGAGGGGGGGAGGTAGGGAGGGGGGCGGTCTTTGGGGCTTGTTACAGTTGTTGGAAAATTTAATAAAGAGAATTTAAAATAAAAAATATGTCCTAGGATGCCTCAGTCTTAAAGTCCTAAAGACACAGCTTTAAAATCCATAAATATACATTTATCAGTATCAGCACATGGGCAGCTCGTGCCACCCGACTCGCTAGACGCCGCCTGCCCCTCTCCTCCCGTCACCTGGTGAAGCTGTACCCCTCCTCTGTGCCCCTGTGTATCCTACCCCCCCGCTGTATATCTGTCCTGTTACCTCTGAAAAGCGCTCCTTTATGCATCTGTAACGTTGGACACCTCTGTATAGCGCTCTGTTATCTATCTGTATTGGTGTATACCTCTGTAAAGCGCTCTGTTGCTTCTCAGAGAGGTCTGTGCTCAATAAATACAATAATAATAATAATAATAATAATAATAATAATAATAATAATAAGCAACAGTCATGTATATCAGACTTGCTAACAAAAACGTTTTGGAGAGTGATTACCTCAGAGCATTCAAGTTGGCTCCATAATGTCACATAGCAGCTAAGCATGTGCAGGTCAGTTCAGGCAAAGCTCAGATCCATACAATTTTCATGGTTCACTGAGGTTAGACTTTTCAGGTTTTTTCCAAGGCTCGAGGTATGAGGTTCAACTAGGTTTAACCTTGCATCTTTATAACGACAGGCGAGTAGAAACTCGGGCAAGTCGATGGTTGCCATTTCGGGAGGCAGTAGCCGCTCAGGCTTGTTAGGGAAGGGATCTTTAGGATACTTACATTAGAGTTTAATTACATCATTAATGGGGCGAAGGTTCTGTTTGGTTTGAATTTTTTGGACCGGTTTGGGGGTGAAAGATTTGTGGGTGGAGTGCAAATTGTGGGCGGAGGGGCAGAACAAACTACTTACATTTGTGAATTGTGGGTGGAGGAAAAGTACAACCCAGAAGCATTTTCTAGGCATAGGAGAAGGCCAAAGCACCAAGGACCCTAAGTTCCTTTACTAGTCATAGGAGGGGGGGGTGCAAATCACAGATAACTCCACTTTTCTTTATTAGGAGAAGGGTTGTCGGCCAAACCAGAGTTTTATCTTCACCACTCAACCCTCATGGGTGTAGCCCGCTTCTTCCTCTTTGCTCTTCACCTCCCGGGCTGCGCCTGGCATATGCAGCCTAGGAGGACTTTTATAAAGGGCCCGCCTCGCTGGACCTCCTTTGCCCATGTTCTCTATCTCTTGGTCACCCGCTTCAAAAGTCAATAGCCACCACTACATGAGATGGTACGTTTGGCTCAAAAGATTTGTGGCACATTTTGCAGCTCTTACAGTGTTTGGAATATGTTAGAAATGATATAGCCATGGCACCATCTCCCTTACAACCAGATGAAAACTACAGATATAGACATACATTGACATACAATATATATACTACATAAAACCCTATGTCACATGGGGTCAGTCACCCCCTTCACAGTACCTTCCTGGGTCTGTCGTTAGTGACACTGGCTCTGTGCTGGCTGCAAAGCTGGCTGGAAGCAAAGCTGTCTGTGGCAGACTGGTGGTTTTGCTGGTAGTTTTGCTGGCTGGGGGAGTATCCCCTGTGGATGAATAATGGGGCCTAACCACTCTTCATTCCTCACGGTTGCCCTATCCACCACATGGGGCCACCTGCAATCACTGCACAGCTTGGCTCATTTAAATGTCCTGGGCAGCCTCCTGCGCATATGCAGTTCCACCCATAATCACCACCATGCCTTGGGCAGTCTCCAGGTGGGGCCCTGTTGGCGGGGAGGGGGAATTACTTGCATTCACTGGTGCACGCTATAAAAGATTTGTAGAGGCCCTGTTAGCGTGGGGGCACCCCCTGTTAATGCGCAGTTCGCTCCTCCATCTTGGATTCACGTGGCATCCCTAATGTCATGGGTTGCATCTGTGATTAGCGCCACACCCGCTGCAATCATTTGATGAGGCGGCAACCCCATGGCAGCATGGATGCCACCTTGGATCACTGCCACACGCTGCGGCCTTCTTGAGCTTCTGGCCTACCCACTCTCCAATGCATTGTAAGACGCAGGTGACGGGCCACTGTCTTCAACCGGCTGGTCCACTGAGCAGCCCAAGGGCTTTCCTTCACCCAGGCTGCTCCACAGAGCAGCCCAGGACTTCCTCCTCCTTCCTCTTCACCTGGGTTGGCCTTGCTGGCCAACCCAGGACTTTATCTTCACCTCTCCACTCTCTTGGGCTGTGACTAGCATATGCAGCTCAGGAGTACTTTTATGAAGGGCCCATCTCACTGTCCATGAGGCGGGGCATGAGGGGCATGGCCGGACAGCCCTGTCTGGGCCGCCCCCCACATATGGCCAGGGCTGGGCTGTTCCCCCTTGGCTCATGCAGCACCTGGAATGGCACCTGGGTCCTGGATTTTGCTGGACCTGTCCGGTCTGGACCCCGGAGCAGCTGACAGCAGCCTCGGCCTGGGGAAGCCAAGCTGCCCTAGAATTAGCAGCTTGGTCCCCTAGCTCAGTGTCTGGGGAGGCTCCCCATTCACCGCCTGGTGCCATTTTCAGGATTTAGGACGTGGGGGGATGGTCGAAACCACAACCCTCCTCCCCCTAGGTAAGTGTTTTTCTTGTTCTTTCTCTCTCCTCCAACTGTCTTTTTTCAACTTTCTTTTCTATTCTTGGGCAGGGGAGTTATATTCTATTGTTCTTTTCTTGTTTCCTTTTTTGTAAACATTCATACAACCCCATTGTGGGCTGGATGGTTTGATCCAAGACAAACACAAGGAATGCACACACATAAATAAAACACACACTACATATTTATTAAAATACCTTATTTACCCTTGTGTTTGTGCCTTTATTACTAGAGTCCTTTATGGAGATAATTTGTATTTGTATTTTATTTATTTGTATAGTGCGCTTGGCCAGAGGGCAACCAGGCGCATATCTTAGGCACAGGGTACAAGAAATGCCATTGATACAGTTACAGACAAGGTTAAATTCACAAGTGCATATCTTAAGGCACAACGGTACAGAAGTGACATGGTTACAGGTACAGGCAAACATTTTAAGTTCTCAGCTGGTAGTAAGTGAGGTGTAGAGGATAGCCATAGCTTGGCTTTGTGTTTGAAGAGCGTGGCGGACTGGAGGGTTCTGATGGATAGTGGCAAGGAGTTCCAGAGTTTGGATGCGAGGACTGGGAAGCTGACGCCTCCGGCAGTCTGCAGGTTGTATTTCGGTATAGTAACCGATTGTGCTTGGGAAGATCTTAGTGTCCGTGAGGGGATGTATTGAGAGAAGCGGGAAGTTAAGTAGGTAGGGGCCTGGTTGTTGAGTAAGAGTCAGTGATTTGAGCGAAATTCTTTGGGCGACAGAGAGCCAGTGTAAGCTCTAGTGTCAGAGATGTGCGCCGACCTAGGAATAGAGAGGGCTGCTCTGATAGCATTGTTTTGGGCAATCTGTAATTTGTTGAGGTTGAGTTGGTTAGTGCCTTGATAAAGTGTGTTGCAGTAATCAAGTTTAGACATAACCAACGTCCTGGCGAGAGTGATGCAGTTTTGGGTAGAGAGGAATGGGCGGCAGGCTGTAATCAACTTACAAGTGTAGGCTGAGGCAGCAGCGACTGCATGTGTTTGTCGTTTAAGGGACAGTGTTGAATCAAGGTAGATAGCCAAAGTTTTGGTCTCTTTAGCCACTTTGATGGGGTTCCCATCAATGTTGAAGGTGCTGAAGGACGGGTCAAGCTTGCTAAGTCTTTGTTGGGTACCAAGGATGAGGAGCTCTGTCTTGTCATCATTGAGACAGAACTCATGATGTGCCATCCAAGCTTGGACGACTTGGTATACGTCGTTCCATGCTTTGGCGTCTGCAATGTAGTCACCAGTGATGGGGATGAGTATCTGGGTGTCATCCGCATAGTTGGTGTAGGTAACACCCAGATAGTCAAGCACATCAAACAAAGGTTTGGTGAAAACATTGTAGAGCGTAGGAGATACGCACGATCCTTGAGGAACATCTAGCTTCTACTAGCTGGGTTCCGTGGGGCAGGGGCTACATTACTTCCCCCTTTCAGGAAATTACTGATCCCTGGAGTACCAATCACAGTAACTCTAGGGGCATTGCTATGAAGATACCCTTGGACCCTCAAGGTCCCATCCCATCTCAGCAGTGCCTCCAATATATCCTTTGGTTTCTGGCCCTGGCCCAAGCAATGGTGCCCACCTCCCTCGCCCCGGACCAGGGACAGTCCCCATGGGCACCACCACCCTCACCCTCCAGGCCAAGATGCTCTTGCCACTGAACTAAAGGAAGAACTGGCTTTTTGTCATTCTGATAGCTATCAACCTCCTACGAAGAATGGAAGGGTAAACTCCAAAGTTGTAACCCAACAAAGTGGTGTATCCAAAAACAAGCTATTGTGTACCCCTATATTTAAATGTCCTCCAGAAAGCCGAAGGTGTACCAAATGAAACAACGGCAATGTAGCATTTTGTGTTCCATCTGTCTCTAATAAGGTTAAATCCCACAATCCCTCTTATCAAAATATGAAGGGACTTAAAACCACAAACAAGGGGGATTCTGGGAGTTTCTCTACTACCGGCCTGTGTTCCGGGTTAGAGTTTCCACCAGAGTATTTAGCTCACCATCCTTTCACTGAAGAGAAATTTTAACTACATATCAGTCTTTGTCCTGCCCAAGGGCAGTCCAGCACCAAAATGTCTGGCAATTCTCTTCTGAACAAGAGTACAAACAGCAACCCCAGACACGTGTTTCGGCCAAGTTGGGACTTATCAGTGAGTTGGAGCTTTGCCTCTCAAAGAACAGTGAGCAAGGGTTCCACTTCTGGATAATCTTGTAATTTAGGGTGAAATCCCAAAGCTACTTTATATGCACAAACAAGGTGGTTTCTGGGAGTTTCTCTACTACCAGCCTATATCCCGGGTTAGAGTCTCAACCAGAGTCTTTATCTCACCATCAGTTGACAGAAGAGAAATGTCCACTACATATCATGCTTTGTTCTGCCTAAGGCCAGTTCAGCACCAAAATGCCTGGCAATTCTCTTCTGAACAAGAGTACAAACAGCAACCACAGACACGTGTTTCGGCCAGGTTGGGACTCATCAGTGAGTTGGAGCTGTTTCTCTCCAAGAACAGTGAGCAAGGGTTCCACTTCTGGATTACCCTTGTAATTTAGGGTGAAAACCCAAAGCTACTTAATATGCACAAACAAGGTGGGTTCTGGGAGTTTCTCTACTAACGGCCTATATCCTGGGTTAGAGTATCAACCAGAGTATTTAGCTCACCATCCTTTCACAGAAGAGACATGTATACTACATATCAGTCTTTGTCCTGCCCAAGGGCAGTCCAGCACCAAAATGCCTGGCAATTTTCTTCTGAACAAGAGTACCAACAGCAACCCAGACAGGGATGTTCTGGGAGTTAAAACCACCCTTACAAGTGTTAAAGAAGTGGAACAACCTAATGTCCTTATAATGGACTACATGGCCCAGAATCCCTCAGCTACTGTGACGAACAAGAGTGATGAAGAGTAATGCAGAGGTCAGGTACAGGTACAGGTAAGCAGACCTAATAGCCTTTACCAGAGTCAGGCAATTGACAGTAAGGACCTGCACCTGAAGCCAATTGCCCCATCTGAGAGTCATAAAAGGCTGCAGCAGGAAGGAGCAGGAGAAAGAACCTGGGAAAGAATCTGGAACAGAAGCTGGAAGGTTGCTAGTAGTATTAGAAGAAGAGGCAGAGCATGAGGCTATCAGTTCACAAGCGAGTGAGACCGCTTGAGGGACGCCGGAACGAGAGAAGAGCAGATTTCACCTGCAGGTTCTGAGTTGGTCCTGTGCTCAGAAACCCTGTTTGGCTGTGGCTGCATTGAAATAGAATGGGAGAAGTTATCAGTCTTTGCAGGTATGCCTAATTGCTGTGAATGCAGAGCTGAAGTTGTGCAACTACCCGAGGCCTGTGTGCAGAAGCAAGCCGAGGGAAGCTGAAGAGAAGACGACTCTCTGAGGTCGAGGCCGGATCGGAGACACCTGAACTGCAGAGGGTTGTGGGTCCCAAGAGTGCCTGAAGCAGTGGAAGCAGAAAGAAAGCTGGGAAGTAGAAGCTGCCCACAACCGTTGTGACTTTGGAGACGGCGAGTGAATCATTGTACTCCAATTCACGAGAAACGCCTTGCCAGTAACTGTAACCAGCTAAATTCCCATTTGCATAGATGTGGGAGTGAGTAAAAGTTGTTTTGTTGATGTGGGAAGTCTTTACAACAAAGGAATTGTATCCTGCGTGTGTCCATTGTTGCACAAAAACCATTACCGAGCAGTCGCTTGTCTCCTATTAAGAGGGAGAACGTTAACGGTAATCACTCGAGAGGTAGCAGCTGACTTTCCCAAATGGTTATAAGAAATACTTACATCAAAGAAAGGTCACGTGTAGGTCATTGTAATTCCTGGTTCACGCTGAAGCAGGACTCTATATAAATACAAGGGAATGCAAGTCTTTAAATTGAAATTCATCTTCAAATAGTGGTTGCATATACCTAAATTAGTTTCTATAATGAAACATGATTCTTGTAACATTCGGAACAAATACTTTGTAGTAGAAGTTGTTGAAATCACGAGAAGAACAAGCATTACCCATGCCAGTAGACCAATCCTTTCTAAGGCAATACCAGCCCTATTAAGAACTAAACACCAATGTTTTGAAGTTGCTGAAGCAGTTATAAATCCAGTGCCCACGGATACAATGGTGACAAGGTTATCCAAGATTGGAAGTGTGGCAATACAGCTTTGGGGTAACTAATGGAAACAAGAAGGTGTGCACAAAGTTGCAGAAGGGAGCTGGGTGCTTGTTAAAAGAACTGATCAACAATCTGTGAAGCTGAGACTATTGAAGCTGAGAGAGAGAGAGAGAGAGAGAAGCAGTCTAGAAGCAAAGACAGATTCTAGTGGTAGCTGTAAGACAGACAGAAGAGGCAAAAAGGCTGTCCTTACTTATGGCAAAGGAAAGAACAGCGCCTTACCTACCTGTAGAGGTTGAAGAGTCTGGTCTAAGTTGCTTGATAAATTCCTGAAGGTTGAAGTTGAAGCAGAATCAACAAAACTGTGATTGTCTAAAGAATTGTCAGAACAATTTATATCGAATGTAGTAGAAGTAGTATAGACTGTTAAGCAAAGGAGCCTGCTTTCACAGTACCATTTGTTGAAGGGAGTTGTGAAGGAGAAATCAACAACCTTAGAAGAAGCATCCTGACATGTTATATCCAAGATGCTGCAGAGGTTACAAAAATGACAGTTGTTGATGCAGAAGTGGCACATGTTTTTTAAACTTTGTCAAATCTACCCTGGAAGAAGGTTATCCAGGATTATCATTGGTGCTGGCGTAAGCGGTGTGTAAGTGGTGTTTTCGGTTTTGGTCTCGGAGTTGGTGGAGGAAAACACTGTGTGAGCTGTGACTGCTGCTGGCCCCTTAAGCAGCAAGAAGGAGGAGTTACAGTGATGGACTCAAACACTGTTGAAAAGCACCCCCCTCCCTGTAAGCGGAGTGGAAGTGGTGCGTACGTGGTGTTTTTGGTGTTTGCCGGTGTGAGCCACCGGTCACACTACTATTGCCCTATCATTGCCCTGTACTTATTATTCCTTGAATATCCGGAGGAGCTGCACAACAATGTAGATTCCGTCAGGACAACTACAGTCAGCCCTGGAGGATTCAGTGGGGACACGAACAAGGCAACAGGTGAGGCAGCGATTAACCTCGCTTCTAACGCTATCCTCCTTATTAACTGCCAGCGTGACCTTAAGACAATCGCGCCTACCCTTTAGTGCGCGAGAGCCGAGGGAATTTAGGATGATGCCTGCTCATCAACAAAAACTGTTCTAGGAAATACAGACTTGGAGCCAGTACGTGTGCATCCTGGCGCCACAAATGCGAGCCTGACAGATTTGGCAAGTGCGACTCTGATGCAGTGGCCAAGCATAAGAGCAGTAAAAGCTGGAGTGTGGCTCTAGAGAGTCAAATGGAAAAAATTAATCGTCTAAGCCACCAGAGATACGGGAGATAGTGGACCCACTGGGTGTTGGTGGAAGAGAGGAAAGCCCCATGGCTCAACCTCCAAAACAATCCACTACAAACATTGACAAAAGGGCAGAATCAATCCTGCCGGAACATAGTATATATATTGACATGGTTGTGTTTGCAGAAAATGTAAAATTGATCCCCCAGCAATTGACATCATGTGAGCTACCTGGGCATGAAGCAGGGGAATAAGCCTTGCTGGTGGGGGACGGACAGGGCTCTCTTCACAGTGGGAAAAAGACAGAACAATTATGTAAAGAGCAAACTACAACATTAAGTGTCAATCCCCCCAACCTGGTGCTGCTACCACTTCAATCGATATTGAGGGTGGCTGCAAAGGACAAACTCCCAGTAGCCATTGACCACACAAGCTGGCTAAAAAAAGCATGGACCCAAATGAGCCTAAGGATATGGTGAGCATCCCATTACCACCTCAGACACATTTAAAGGACATAGAAACACAGGAGGAAAATGAAGTGGAAACAGAAATCAGTGAAACAGGTAGTCTAATCTGGGAGACCGGGGGGATCTGGAAGATCTCGAGATATCAACCACTTTACTTGAAAAGGACCTAGATTGGTGGAGAGGTGACTCGGTATGGCAAAATAAAGATTTTTTTGAACGAACAGAAAGAGAGGCTTCCCGAATGGTCGGGGTATAGGAAGCACTTCTCTGGATCCTGACCCTGATTATATCACCGGATATCTGTCATGATGCCTACCTCCAAGGAGCCAGACAGGGCCCGGCACCCTCAGAGGCAGGCAACATGTATACTAGGGAAGTCCCAGCCACCCCAGATAGGGGCTCTTTGGACTCAGTCCTGGCGCCGTTGGCGTCAGGCTCATAAGGGATAACAGTCCTGGCACCATCGCCGCCAGGCTCATACAAGATATGGAAGGAATAGTGTTTGGTGCAAACTTACCTGGCAGACCATGCTGCAATTTCCTTACCTGGCAGATCATTCTACAACTTCCAGATGAAAAAGGAACTACTTAACCACACGGGTGTGGCTGGTGGCAGGATACATACCTTCAGTGGAAGGATACATACCTGGGACTACTTGAAAGGCTATTTAAGCCACGCCCAGACAGCAAACCACGCTTCGCGTTGTTCTGCTCATAGCAGCTGGACGCTCACCGTGCCTGCTCCTGCTCCAGTCCTCGACCACGCCTGCCAGCATCCTGGAAACACCTAAGGATAGAAAAGGGAAGAAGAAACAGGTGAAAACAAACCTTACCTGTTAAAGCTGCATTCCGGATTCAGCGCGCCAACGTTCCTGCAAAAAGACATCATTTTAAATACTCACCGCGTCGCATACATCTCGGCGCACTTCTCTTACCTGCACGTGGTGCCTTCGGCTCTGCAACACCCATCCGGATCTCCTGCAGCATTCCAGCACCTACGGGGAGACGAAGAGAAGAAAGCAAGGTGAGAAGGGGAAAATAACCGAGAAGCACTTACCCGCCAAGCTAATTCTTCTTACCTTCGGGTCGATGCCATTCCTTGGGCATTTCAGCACCCCGGCCCCTATGGGGAAAAAGCAAACATCACATTAGTGAATGCAAGAACCGTAGCAAACGAACTATTTTAAACTTACCTGCTTACAGGTCGGACTCAGTTTCTGCTTTGTACCGGCTCCATTTCTTCGGCATTCTTGAACTCTGGCCCCTAAGGAAAAAGAGACAGGAAAAGACAGTAGTGGGCCTACACCAAAACTGACCTGAAATCAGGTTTTCGACGGAAACCACCCTCAGCCCGGAGTCTTCCATTACCTGCAAAAGAGAAGAGGAACAGTTTAGACTCAAGCTTGCCATAAACATTTACGGTACTTACCGGAACAGACAAGCGAACTCGAACTTACTATCCAGTGACGTAACTGGATCCCAACGCGCCCCTGCATCAGAAGCAGGATGGAGAGCTCGCCTTTTCAATCCCTAAGGTGAGTCTCCACAGGGAATTACAGAAGGGTTGCAAGGAGGGTGAGAAGGGGAACGGGAGATCAACACAAAACCCCCAGAGTATTAACCCTTCCTTTTCGCTCACAGAAGGGTATTCATCCGAGCCAGACAAGCCGGATTTGGGAACCCAGCCACTCCATCTTCAGGGTGCTGAACATCTCCTTCGAAGAGGCCACTGCCGTCCAGACCACGCCCGCGCCTCCGTTGGAACCAGGTGAGCGTTACAGAACGCGAAGCCTACCCACAATTACCCACCCAGGCACCATGGAGACTTCCGAAACAGACCAACTGGCCCAACTATTGGGGGAATTACGGGCGGAAGTTCACGCCGCCCGCCAAGAAACCAACGTTCTTCGAAGAGAACTGATCTTGTCCAAAGAACGAACCGATGACCTGGCTAAACAGCTTTTGCAGAATCAGGCTGGACAAACGCCATTACCTGCTTCCGGGAGAGAGTCCACTCCTATGGCTTCCACTAACCCGGTGCAAATTAACCTGCCGGGAAACATGCCTTTGGCCCCACCTGAACGTTTTGCGGGGGACCCCAAGAAATATGCTGTTTTCATGAACCAATGTCGTTTACACTTTTTATGTAGACCTGGGGCCTTCCCTAATGACCAAACTAGGGTGGCTTTTGTTTTATCGTATCTCAGCGGCTGTGCAGCTGATTGGTCTATTCCGTTGGTAAATCAAGACGATCCTATCCTTCGTGACTTTCAACGCTTCCAGGCTAGTATGGAGAGATTATTTTCCCGGCACGCCCAGGGTGAGGCCTTGGATAACGAACTTCTGTCTTTGCGTCAAGGGAACCAAGACCTCCTATCTTATATCGCCACATTTAACAGACTGATCATGGAAACTGGGTGGCCTGAGAATAAAAGAATCACCGTGTTTCATCGAGGACTTCGTGGAGAGCTAAATGACGTTCTGGCTCAAATTGTGAATCCACCCCAACTCTGTGAGGAATACATTGATTTAGTGATCCAACTTGATCATAGACTCCAGAATAGAAAGACTGATCGGACTAGATTTGAAACTCGGGCTTTGGTAAAAACCCACGCAAACCCCAAGAGTACCGACACTTCGGAGCCAATGCAAATTGGGGGAGTAAAAGGACCCCTAACGCAGAAAGAACGAGAAAGAAGACGGCAAAACCAGTTATGTCTCTATTGCGGAGAGTCTGGACACTTTCTACGGAATTCCCCGGTAAAACCACCCAAGAAGGTGGTTGGAGCCACAGACCAAAACCTTCCAAAATCTGATTCGGGAAACGATCAAGCCCGACAAGCGTAGAGGTCCGCTTGCCGAGCGTGAAGACAAACTCTTTGACCTCGCATTTCATCATGCCAATGACCCTCGTGGATCCAAAGCAGCCTCAACGATTACATGGCATAAAGGCCTATCTCGACAGTGGGGCTATTGGGAACTATGTTGATCTTAATTGGCTTCCAGGATTGGTCTCCCTCTCCGACCAAAAATCACCAAAGATGTCATTACCACAGTTGATGGGACCGAAATTGCCTCTGGGCCGGTAATATATTCTACCACAGAAATGACACTGGTTGGCCAAGATGGTCATAGGTAAACCATACTGTTCGACATAATCAAGGCTCCACAATTTCAGGTAATCTTGGGGATCCCTTGGTTAGAAGCACATAATCCTCGAATTGACTGGCGAGCAAAGAGTATCACCTTTCCTAACTGCAGACAAACTTGTTATTCTGGAAATCCACAAGTGGGTCTAGCCTCAGTAACCTCTGTGTCAGCACAACTACCACTTGAGTATCAGGACTTTCAGGACGTTTTTCAAAAAGAACAGGCCAACACCTTACCACCTCACCGGCCATACGATTGTCAAATTGATCTGGTACCCAATGCTCAACCGCCTTGTAGTAGGATTTATGCCCTTACTGAACCAGAGAATCTTCATTTACGCCAGTATTTGGATCAGTATCTTGCCAATGGGTTTATTCGCCCGTCAAAGTCACCGGCTTCTTCAGCTTTGTTCTTCGTGCCGAAAAAGGAAGGCGACCTTAGAACATGTATTGACTATCGCGCCTTAAATCAGATAACGGTTAAGAATCGTTACCCCCTGCCTCTGATCCCTGAACTCCTCGACCAGGTGAAAGATGCCTGCATCTTCACCAAGCTGGATTTAGGAGGGGCTTACCATCTGGTGCGTGTCAGAGAAGGCGATGAATGGAAAACGGCCTTCCGTACCAAATACGGACTCTTTGAATACCAAGTGATGCCCTTCGGGTTGTGCAACGCACCTGCTGTCATGATCTCTGCTTCCAAAAGATCAGGACTTGCCTGACTCCCTTGGAAGCAGACCCATAACCCCGGTTCCGAGTGCCAGCCAGTCCCAATTGGGACCTTTTGGACCCTGTCCTGGCGCCAGTGGCACCAGGCTCATAAAGATGCCCAGTCCCAGCGCTGGAAGCGCCGGGCTCATAATGCTTGGGTGGACTTACCTGCAGCAGACCATGCTGCTTACTTACCTGCCAGTTGAACCCCTGATCCTCTTCTGTTTGGGACTACTTTTCCTGTTGGGTGGGGCAGGAGCCACTCCCTAGGTTCAGAACACTGGAACTCTTCTGGAAAGCAGGAACTCTTTTCTTACCTAGGCGTGGCTGTGGAAGGAGACACCTAAGCACTACAGGAGGCTATTTAAACCACACCCGATGGATGAATCTAGCTTTGTGTTATTCTGCATTCTCTGCAGCAGAACGCTCATCGTGTCTTCTGCTTCTGATCCTGGGCCTAAGGGAACAAAGGCTTACCATCCTGGAATCCAGTCTTCAGCAGCACCTGTAAAGACAAAGAAAGAACAGGTTAGCACTACGGTCTTCAGTGGCAGCGCATCTCTTACCTGGTCCATCGGCTGTCACCAACGCCTCGCGCTGCATTCCGGCATCTGAAAGACAAAGGCTTACCTACTCTTCGCATGCTCCGGAGGTCTTCGCACTGCATTCCGGCATCTGAAAGACAAAAGCTTACCAGCTCTTCGCACGCTCCGGAGGCCTTCGGCGCTGCATCCCGCATCTGAAAGACAAAAGAAGGTGCGTTTAAAGACATTGGGCAACTTTATTACTCACGTGCCATTACTCCTTCCAACGCCGAATCCAGTGGGTATTCCAGCACCCTTCAGCTTCTCTAAAGCTCTGAACTTGTACCTGCAAGATAAAAGGGACAGTTAGTGCGCATCGTGAAGCAGGCTACAAGCGCTTACTTACGTGCTTCCAGGCGCTTCTATTCCTCACGCGGGTTCGATCCTCAACTCTCATCAGCCCGCCATCCGCCATCGCCGGAACCCTGCAAAACAAGAGATATCATTACAAAAGACTTTTAAGACATTTGAAGTGCCCAGAACTTACCGTTCGTGCAGTTAACGACGGACAGCAGTCCTCTGAGGTCAAGAGGCCTGCACCCTTATCCAGTGAAGAAACTGGTTACGGCACCCTGCCCCGAGGCAGATGGAGAGCTCGGCGTTCACTTACCTAAGGTGAGGGCGTTAACCTTTGGGGTTCTACAGGAGAAGAGAAAGGGAAGAGGAGAGAAGCACCCAATAAACCCAGTTCATTAATCCCATATTTTCTATCTGCAGACATCTTACTCTTCGAGTCAGACATACAGTGCACAGAGGTCCAGCCCAAAGAGCCAACCGTGTGTTACACATCACCTTTGAAGATACGGCATTCACCCAGTCAAGACCGGCGCCTCTGCGGGAATCAGGTGAGCGTTACAGAACACAAAGTCTACCGCAAAACTCCCACCCAGGCGCTATGGAAACCTCGGATACCGACCAGCTAGCCCAGTTACTTGGGGAACTAAGAGCAGAAGTGCATGCAGCCCGCCAGAAAACGAATGCTCTAAGAAGGGAACTGATTATTTCCAAGGAGCGAACAGACGATCTCGCTAGACAATTGCTACAGTCACAAGCCGGACAAACTCCGTTACCCGCATCAGGGGCAAATCTTCCTTCAACCTCCTCTACGAACCCAGTGCAGATCAACCTACCTGGGAATGTACCTCTGGCTCCGCCCGAACGATTTTCTGGTGACCCAAAGAGGTTTGCAGTATTTATTAATCAGTGCCGGTTGCACTTCTTATGCCGGCCAGCAGCCTTTCCAACTGATCAAGCTAAGGTAGCTTTCGTGCTTTCGTACCTTAGTGGCAATGCGGCAGACTGGTCGATCCCTCTAGTTAATCAAGATGATCCGGTTCTCCATGATTTTCAAGCTTTTCAGCTCAGTATGGAAAAACTGTTTGCAAGACATTCACAGGGGCAGGCCTTGGACAATGAGCTCCTTTCATTGCGACAGGGTAATCAAGACCTTTTGGCTTATATTGCGTCTTTCAACAGACTGATAGTGGAAACTCGATGGCCTGAGGACAAAAGGATTACGCTGTTTTATAGAGGTCTACGTGGAGAGCTCAAAGATGTGTTAGCCCAAGTAGTGAATCCCCCGCAAGACTGTTCGGACTATATTGACTTAGTCGTTCAAATTGACCACAGACTGCAGAACAGGAAGGCCGATCGTTCCAAGTTTGATGCTCGAGTATTTTCCAAACCACCAACTCCTACCAAAGGAGTAGACTCCGGGGAACCCATGCAAATAGGGGGCCTGAAAGGACCACTAACACAAAAGGAGCGGGAAAGGAGAAAACAGCTGCAATTATGCCTCTATTGCGGAAACTCGGGGCACTTTCTTCGAGACTGTCCGGTGAAACCAGCCAAGAAGGCAGTAGGAGCTGCAGTTACCAGGGTCACAAACTCTGAGCAGGGAAACGACCTCGCCCGACAAGAATAGAGGTCCTCTTGCCGAGCGTTAAAACCAGTTCCGTGACCTCGCATTTCGTGATACCTATGGTCCTCATTAGCCCTGAACATCCGGATCGATTACATGCGATTGAAGCTTACGTCGACAGCGGTGCCATCGGCAATTATGTGGATCATGAAATGGTTTTGAGGATGAATCTGACTCTTTGTCCAAAGGCTGTAAAGGACGTCATTACTACGGTGGATGGTACGGAGATAGCCTCCGGACCAGTAACGCATACCACCCAAGAAGTGACGCTAGTAAGTCAAGATGGACACCATGAGAAGATCGTGTTCGATGTGATCAAGGCCCCTCAGTTCCAGATTATTCTAGGAATTCCTTGGTTAGAGAAGCACAATCCTCAGATCGATTGGCGAGCAAGAACGGTTCAGTTTCCAGAATGTGTCTCTACTTGTCACCCTCGACCTGGTGTTGCACTGGCAGCAATTTCCTCGGAGGCTCCCCAGTTACCTCCTGAATACCTAGAATTCCAAGATGTTTTCCGGAAGGATCAGGCTAACTCTCTACCTCCTCATAGGTCTTATGACTGCCAGATAGACCTGATACCTGGATCTACTCCTCCTTGTAGTAGAATTTATGCCCTCACTGAGCCTGAGAATCTTCACCTCCGACAATACCTGGATCAATACCTAGCGAATGGGTTTATTCGTCCTTCCAAGTCCCCTGCTTCCTCAGCTTTGTTCTTCGTTCCAAAAAAAGAAGGGGACCTTAGAACTTGTATAGATTATCGCGCCCTGAATCAGATCACCGTTAAGAATAGATATCCGTTACCTTTGATCCCTGAACTCCTGGACCAAGTCAGAAAAGCATGCATATATACAAAGCTGGATCTTAGAGGAGCCTACCACTTGGTACGAGTAAAAGAGGGCGATGAATGGAAGACGGCCTTCCGCACCAAGTATGGGCTATTTGAATATCAGGTCATGCCCTTCGGACTTTGCAATGCCCCGGCCGCCTTTCAATATTTTATGAACGATGTCCTCAGAGAGCTCATAGATGTGTGTGTTGTTGTTTACATTGCCGACATCCTCGTTTATTCTTCATCGGAAACTGAACATCGGAAACACGTGAAAATGGTCCTCGAGAGATTGCGTCAACACAAACTTTTCGCTAAATTGGAAAAATGCGTTTTCAACGTGACTGAAGTTGAATTCTTGGGATTCATATTATCACCTAGCGGAGTGCGTATGGATTCAAAGAAGGTCGATGCAATTCTCAAATGGCCATCGCCATCCTCCGTAAAAGGTGTTCAAAGCATGTTAGGCTTCGCTAACTTTTACCGCAGATTTATCCCCGAATTCTCTCGAATAGTCCAGCCCATCACCGCCTTGTTAAAGAAAAACAAACGTTTTGAATGGTCTACCGAGGCGGAACAAGCTTTCCAGAATTTGAAGACTAGATTTATCTCTGCACCGATCTTAAAACATCCTCGCCCAGAACTCCCCTACATCGTTGAAACTGATGCTTCGAGCCTTGCCATGGGGCCAGTTCTATCACAAAAGGACCCAGTAACCAATCAGTTGCATCCCGTGGCATTTTGGTCCCGCAAATTCTCGCCTCCTGAAATCAATTACACTATTACTGATAAGGAACTTCTAGCTATCAAGACCGCCTTTAAGGCTTGGCGGCATTATCTTCTGGGGGCCCGACACACCGTTACTGTGATTACAGATGACCGAAACCTGCAATATTTGAAAACCGCAAAAGCTCAATCCTCTAGGCAACTCCGTTGGGCACTATTCTTTGCCGAGTTTGACTTCATAATTACCTATCGACCTGGTACAAAAAACGGTAAAGCTGATGCCCTTTCTCGGATGGGAGTGGAAGAACATTTGATCAATCCTAAACCTGTACCTATCATTCCAGAACAAAGAATTCTAGGTGTAATCGCCACACAATCCATAGAGGAAGTTAAGGATAAAGCCAGGCTACTGGTAACTCCAGCAGACATACAGAATTGGCATCTGCAGGGAAAGGACTTTACGGTGAAGGACAACCTATTATATTTCCAAGAACGGTTATACCTGCCCAGCACAGATTTACAGAAAAAGGTAATCTCTTGTTATCACGATTCTTTAATGGAAGGACATCCCGGTATGACCAAGACCTCGGAAAAGATCAAGCGCTACTTCTGGTGGCCGTCTTGGAAAAAAGATATCAGAGACTTTATAATGTCCTGTGGAGTATGCGCCCAAAACAAGAGTCAAAAGGAAAAACCAGCCGCCCTCTTACGCCCTATTGACATCCCGCCTCGCCCTTGGCATACGCTTTCTATGGACTTCATCACCGATCTACCTCCATGCTCCGGATACAATACGATCCTAGTAATCGTGGACCTATTCTCCAAGATGGCGCATTTCATTCCACTCAAAGGCTTACCAACAGCAGCAACTCTGGCCCGAGAATTTCTCGAAAACATCGTCCGACTGCACGGTTTTCCTTCAGTTATAATTTCGGATCGAGGTAGTCAATTTATTTCTCATTTTTGGCGAAGTTGCTGTCGGTCGGCTCAAATTGATGTGAGACTTTTGACCAGCCACCACCCTCAAACCGACGGACAAACCGAGAGGACCAATCAAACTCTGGAACAGTATTTGCGCTGCATGCTACAACAAACTGAAAAAACTTGGAAAGATATCCTTTGGATAGCCGAATATGCCTACAATAACTCTGTCCACTCGGGAACTGGGAAGACCCCGTTTTTTCTTTTATACGGTAGTCACCCTCGAACCTCGGAGTTGGATCCACTCCAAGATCTTGGAACACCAGCAGTAGACCACCTGCATTCTACAATCACCCAAGCCTTTAAGGAAGCCGTTTCTCACCTTCAAAGGGCTAAAGAACAATACAAGAAAGGAGCAGACCAACATCGGAAGGAAGCCCCCCAATATCAAGTAGGAGATCAAGTCTGGTTATCCACCAAATATCTACCTCTAAAAGGACCACACACATTCAACCCAAGATACCTTGGTCCCTATTCCATCACTACCATAGTAAATCCAGTAGCGGTCAAGTTGGACTTGCCCCCTCACATGAAGATACATCCGGTCTTCAACGTCTCTCTATTAAAACCCGTGCAACCTCAAACCCGACTAACTACATCTCCAAAACCTATTCTAGTTGATGGAGAACTCGAGTTTGAAGTCAAAAGCATCCTGGATTCCAAGATCTCCAAATCTAAACTATTTTACCTGATTGACTGGAAAGGCTACGGTTCCCAAGAAAGATCCTGGGAACCTGCAGAATATGTCCACGCGCCTCGTCTAATCAAAAGATTTCATCGAACATTTCCTAACAAGCCCATACCCCCGGAGAAGCCCAGTTTGGGAGGGGCCTTGAGGGGGGGTGCTGTCATGATCTCTGCTTCCAAAAGATCAGGACTTGCCCGACTCCCTTGGAAGCAGACCCATAACCCCGGTTCCGAGTGCCAGCCAGTCCCAATTGGGACCTTTTGGACCCTGTCCTGGCGCCAGTGGCACCAGGCTCATAAAGATGCCCAGTCCCAGCGCTGGAAGCGCCGGGCTCATAATGCTTGGGTGGACTTACCTGCAGCAGACCATGCTGCTTACTTACCTGCCAGTTGAACCCCTGATCCTCTTCTGTTTGGGACTACTTTTCCTGTTGGGTGGGGCAGGAGCCACTCCCTAGGTTCAGAACACTGGAACTCTTCTGGAAAGCAGGAACTCTTTTCTTACCTAGGCGTGGCTGTGGAAGGAGACACCTAAGCACTACAGGAGGCTATTTAAACCACACCCGATGGATGAATCTTGCTTTGTGTTATTCTGCATTCTCTGCAGCAGAACGCTCATCATGTCTTCTGCTTCTGATCCTGGGCCAAGGGAACAAAGGCTTACCATCCTGGAATCCAGTCTTCAGCAGCACCTGTAAAGACAAAGAAAGAACAGGTTAGCACTACGGTCTTCAGTGGCAGCGCATCTCTTACCTGGTCCATCGGCTGTCACCAACGCCTCGCGCTGCATTCCGGCATCTGAAAGACAAAGGCTTACCTACTCTTCGCATGCTCCGGAGGTCTTCGCACTGCATTCCGGCATCTGAAAGACAAAAGCTTACCAGCTCTTCGCACGCTCCGGAGGCCTTCGGCGCTGCATCCCGCATCTGAAAGACAAAAGAAGGTGCGTTTAAAGACATTGGGCAACTTTATTACTCACGTGCCATTACTCCTTCCCACGCCGAATCCAGTGGGTATTCCAGCACCCTTCAGCTTCTCTAAAGCTCTGAACTTGTACCTGCAAGATAAAAGGGACAGTTAGTGCGCATCGTGAAGCAGGCTACAAGCGCTTACTTACGTGCTTCCAGGCGCTTCTATTCCTCACGCGGGTTCGATCCTCAACTCTCATCAGCCCGCCATCCGCCATCGCCGGAACCCTGCAAAACAAGAGATATCATTACAAAAGACTTTTAAGACATTTGAAGTGCCCAGAACTTACCGTTCCTGCAGTTAACGACGGACAGCAGTCCTCTGAGGTCAAGAGGCCTGCACCCTTATCCAGTGAAGAAACTGGTTACGGCACCCTGCCCCGAGGCAGATGGAGAGCTCGGCGTTCACTTACCTAAGGTGAGGGCGTTAACCTTTGGGGTTCTACAGGAGAAGAGAAAGGGAAGAGGAGAGAGGCACCCAATAAACCCAGTTCATTAATCCCATATTTTCTATCTGCAGACATCTTACTCTTCGAGTCAGACATACAGTGCACAGAGGTCCAGCCCAAAGAGCCAACCGTGTGTTACACATCACCTTTGAAGATACGGCATTCACCCAGTCAAGACCGGCGCCTCTGCGGGAATCAGGTGAGCGTTACACTTGCTGCCTTCCAGTATTTTATGAATGACATCTTTCGAGAATTCATAGATGTTTGTGTCATCATATATATTGACGACATCCTAGTGTACTCTTCCTCAGAATCTGATCACCGAAAACATGTTAAGGCCGTCCTGGAGAAACTACGCCAGCACAAACTATTTGCAAAGCTCGAAAAGTGCATTTTTCACGTCACGGAGGTTGAGTTTCCTGGTTTCGTCCTAACGCCAAAGGGCGTTCGAATGGACTCACGGAAAGTGGACGCGATCCTCAAATGGCCATCCCCTAGTTCTGTGAAAGGGGTTCAGAGCATGCTTGGTTTTGCCAATTTCTATCGAAGGTTTATCCCGGAGTTTTCTCCAGTGGTTCAACCCATCACAGCCCTCTTACGGAAAAACAAACGCTTCGAATGGACTACGGAAGCAGAACAAGCATTTCAGGAACTAAAAACTAAATTCACCTCCGCACCTGTGTTAAAACATCCCCGTCCAGATCTCCCTTACGTTGTGGAAACTGACGCATCTAGTTTAGCCATGGGAGCGGTTCTATCACAGAAGGACCCAGTCTCGAACCAACTGCATCCTGTGGCCTTTTGGTCCAGAAAATTCTCATCTCCAGAAGTTAACTACGCAATCACAGATAAAGAACTATTAGCTATCAAGTCAGCTTTCAAGGCTTGGCGTCATTAGCTTCTCGGCGCAAGACATACTGTTACCGTAATTACAGACCACAGGAATTTGCAATACTTAAAAACGGCCAAAGCTCAATCCTCACGCCAACTGCGTTGGGCCCTGTTCTTTGCAGAATTTGACTTTGTGATCACCTATCGCCCCGGCTGCAAGAATGGCAAGGCGGACGCACTATCTCGAATAGGAATGGGCGATTCAACCCCAACTCTAGATCCAGTTCTGATTATTCCCGAACAGAGAATTCTGGGGGTGATCTCCTCACAAACTCTAGAGGATATTCAAACTAGAGTTAAATTGCTTTTCGACGCTGCAGCCTTGCAAGAATGGAGCCTGAAAGATCCCAGATTTTCAATTAATAACGATTTACCTTATTTCCAGGGGCGACTGTTCTTGCCTCAAAAGGATTTGCAAGATCTCGTTATTGCCCATCATCATGAGACACTAATGGAAGGACACCCGGGCATCGCTAAGACTGAAGAAAAAATTAAAAGGCATTTCTGGTGGCCCTCCTGGCGAAAGGATATAAAATCTTTTGTGATGACATGCGCAGTGTGCGCCCAAAATAAAAGTCAAAAGCAAAAACCAGCCGGTCCGTTACGACCTCTGGACATCCCACCGGCACCTTGGCACACTTTATCGCTGGATTTTATAACTGACCTACCTCCTTGTCATGGATTTAATACTATACTGGTAATTGTAAACCTCTTCTCCAAGATGGCCCATTTTATTCCCTTGAAAGGGCTGCCTTCAGCCTCCACCCTAGCCAAGGAATTTCTTGAGAACGTCGTTCGTCTACATGGTTTTCCATCCATATTAATCTCCGACCGGGGAAGCCATTTTATTTCTCGGTTCTGGAAGAGATGTTGCCAAATGGCACAAGTTGATGTGCGTTTATCTACCAGCCACCATCCTCAGACCGACGGCCAAACCGAGAGAACAAACCAGACATTGGAACAGTACTTACGGTGCATGTTGCATCAATCAGAATATAATTGGAAAGACATTTTATGGATTGCTGAATACGCGTACAACAATTCTGTGCATTCAGGAATTGGCCAGACTCCTTTTTATACCTTATTTGGCCACCATCCCAGAACTTCGGATCTTTAACCACCTCAAGGCCTTGAAATGCCCGCCGTGGATAACTTACATGCCACCATAACCCGAGCCTTCAAAGAAGCCAAGACTCATTTACAGCAGGCCAAGGACAAATATAAGGGAAATGCTGACTTACATCGGAGCGAAGTACCTCCTTACCAAGTTGGAGATCAAGTGTGGCTGGCGACTAGACATCTACCACTTAAAGGCCCGCGAACTTTTAACCCAAGATATATAGGGCCTTATCCAATCAAGGCTGTAATCAACCCGGTAGCCTTCAAACTCGATCTGCCCCCCAACATGCGAATCCATCCGGTTTTCCACGTATCACTGTTGAAACCTGTACAACCCGGAACCAGGCTACTCAAGCCACCAGAACCAATCCCAGTAGATGGGGAACTGGAATTCGAAGTTAAAGACATATTAGATTCTAAGATGTCCAAGTCAAAGGTTTTTTACCTAATTGATTGGAAAGGATATGGACCTCATATACATGCACCTCGTCTAATACAAACATTTCATCGTAAGTTTCCACACAAACCAAAGCCTCCGGACAGTACATCCTTGGGAGGGGCCTTGTGGGGAGGTACTGTCATGATACCTACCTCCAAGGAGCCAGACAGGGCCCGGCACCCTCAGAGGCAGGCACCATGTATACTAGGGAAGTCCCAGCCACCCCAGATAGGGGCTCTTTGGACTCAGTCCTGGCGCCGTTGGCGTCAGGCTCATAAGGGATAACAGTCCTGGCACCATTGGCGCCAGGCTCATACAAGATATGGAAGGAATAGTGTTTGGTGCAAACTTACCTGGCAGACCATGCTGCAATTTCCTTACCTGGCAGATCATTCTACAACTTCCAGATGAAAAAGGAACTACTTAACCACACGGGTGTGGCTGGTGGCAGGATACATACCTTCAGTGGAAGGATACATACCTGGGACTACTTGAAAGGCTATTTAAGCCACGCCCAGACAGCAAACCACGCTTCGCGTAGTTCTGCTCATAGCAGCTGGACGCTCACCGTGCCTGCTCCTGCTCCAGTCCTCGACCACGCCTGCCAGCCTCCTGGAAACACATAAGGATAGAAAAGGGAAGAAGAAACAGGTGAAAACAAACCTTACATGTTAAAGCTGCATTCCGGATTCAGCGCGCCAACGTTCCTGCAAAAAGACATCATTTTAAATACTCACCGCGTCGCATACATCTCGGCGCACTTCTCTTACCTGCACGTGGCGCCTTCGGCTCTGCGACGCCCATCCGGATCTCCTGCAGCATTCCAGCACCTACGGGGAGACGAAGAGAAGAAAGCAAGGTGAGAAGGGGAAAATAACCAAAAAGCACTTAGCCGCCAAGCTAATTCTTCTTACCTTCGGGTCGATGCCATTCCTTGGGCATTTCAGCACCCCGGCCCCTATGGGGAAAAAGCAAACATCACATTAGTGAATGCAAGAACCGTAGCAAACAAACTATTTTAAACTTACCTGCTTACAGGTCGGACTCAGCTTCTGCTTCGTACCGGCTCCATTTCTTCGGCATTCTCGAACTCCGGCCCCTAAGGAAAAAGAGACAGGAAAAGACAGTAGTGGGCCTACACCAAAACTCACCTGAAATCAGGTTTTCGACGGAAACCGCCCTCAGCCCGGAGTCTTCCATTACCTGCAAAAGAGAAGAGGAACAGTTTAGACTCAAGCTTGCCATAAACATTTACGGTACTTACCGGAACAGACAAGCGAACTCGAACTTACTATCCAGTGACGTAACTGGATCCCAACGCGCCCCTGCATCAGAAGCAGGATGGAGAGCTCGCCTTTTCAATCCCTAAGGTGAGTCTCCACAGGGAATTACAGAAGGGTTGCAAGGAGGGTGAGAAGGGGAACGGGAGATCAACACAAAACCCCCAGAGTATTAACCCTTCCTTTTCGCTCACAGAAGGGTATTCATCCGAGCCAGACAAGCCGGATTTGGGAACCCAGCCACTCCATCTTCAGGGTGCTGAACATCTCCTTCGAAGAGGCCACTGTCGTCCAGACCACGCCCGCGCCTCCGTGGGAACCAGGTGAGCGTTACAATATCCCCAGTTATCACCAATCAGATTATTGGATCGACCTCCAAAATCAAACCCCTTTTAGGGGACTTAAGCAATTCAGCCCTGGTCGATAAACGTACTGGAAGAATAACGAGGGAAAAACGAAATAGCATCTCATTCATTAAAGACAAGATTGATGCACTGGACGTAGAAGTCGATTTCTTACCACTGATACAGTAGAGAAACAGGGGTAGTAGATTTGATACAGAAGCACAAATATCAACCCCAAAATCGGGTCAATACCAAGCAACTCAAAAGGACAGAGGAACAATGACTATGGATCCAAAATTCACCTCAAGAAAAATAGAATTCCATGAGCCAGTAAAAAAATAATTAAGGACAAGGAAAGAAAAGAAAGAATGGATGAACTGGCACACATTCAAAATACAGTAATGGCAGCCCTGACGATAACAATTGCCCCGTTCCTAAAATTATATGAAAGTATAAACAAATCCTTTCAAGACGTCCACACTGCAGATTCCAAGACCAAGTAACAGCGTTTCGGAGTAAAATCATTTATGAAAACAATTGAACAAAGGTTAGACAAAGAAGCTGTACTAACGTGCACATGGCAAAATCGCCTAAGCGATGTAGCTGGAAGAGAGACAAATGATAAAACATTATTAGTGGAGGCAGTCTTAGAGGATTGCAAGTGGATGCAGAGACTATACAAAAATGAAGAAGACCAAAAAAATAAGGTCAGGGGCAGAGAAGCACCATTTGAAACTACCTATAGGGAGAAGAGAACACTAAAATATGGAGATAAGGAAAGAACAATGAGAATAAGTGAAAATGGAAATCTCGACAAGAGGCCTGATAGGGGCTTGCCAGAAATGACAAAAAGCAAGCAGACCTTACAGAAGGAGAAAGTGACCAAATGGATAGAAAAGGAGCAAGAAGCATCAGATTCTACTGTGCGAGAAACCATTGAGGATCCAGCCCAAACGAGCTTCCCAATCTTCCAAGGCACCAACCCTGTGGTGAAAACGTTGAGGTCAGGAGATAACAAAACTATCACCATGCAGAAGGATAACAAGAACTAAAAGAAACTGAAGAACATGAAACAAACAAAAAAGTGTAAAACAAATGGCCCCAGAGCTTTCCTTAGGAATATAACAATGCCTCCAAGATTTGAGGTAACACAATGTGCAAAGAAGATACGTAGAGAAATGGTTATTACATCAGACACCCAAGAGCTACAAGTATTGGATGACTCCAAGATGACAACTACCACTCCCAAAGTAGATAAACCTGTGGAGCTTGACTCAGAAGGAAATGTTAGAGAGCTTGACTCAGAAGAAAAACTTAGCGACCTAGTGGAGATCATTGAAAAAAATAAGGAGGAGGACAATTGGAAGAATTTTAGTTTTCCGAATGTGAAGAAATATAAAAGCAGGTGCCAGAACTGCCTATGGAAGCAAATAGAAAGAAATCACCCCTGAGGACAAATAAGAAGAGCGGTATCCAAATCAATAAAGCAAGCCTTAATCCTAAGGAGAAAGGCAAACGGTGGTCTGCAAGTGATGAAAGGAAAGACCTTCAAGATTTTAGAACATTAGAAGGCAAAAGAAAAGATTTTATAAAAAAGTTGAGATCGAAACCAAATGGGAACAAGAAGCTGGAAAAGGCATCGGATAAAAAAAGGCAAATAAGGCCTTAGTACCTATCTAGAAGAAAGGATTCTGAGTATGAAGATATACATAGAGGAGTGGGAAGTGGTTACAAAGTGAGATTAGAGAAAAGATTGAAAGACTCAAAGAGGATTCTGCTAAATAGAGAAAAAGTAATGAAGCTATTCAGGCAGATCCCTGCGTTGCACTTTATATCATCAGATGATATCCTAATTGTGGAATTTGTGAACGAGAGAAGGATGGACTGGGTAACTCTGCATTTGAAGTCCAGAATAATTAAACAGTCACTAATGGAGGCAAGTGACAGAATGGTCACATTGGGATATGAGATGAGCGAAGTTAAAAGCCAAAACAGGACCTCTAGTTTGTCTTCAAATCGCTTAAAGAATAGAGGTCAACCAAATAGGGGGAAAAGAGGCTCAAATCTTAGTCATTCAGATGAAGAGAGACATGAGGAAGTGGAAAGAACTATGCCGGTTCGAGGTGGAAATCTCGGAAAAGTAGACGTGAAGAATAACTACAATAGAAAACAAAGGAACCAAAAGCCCTAGGGGGAAAAGAAATGGATCAACCAAATCCCACCACCCCGGAAGATCAAGTGAGAAAGTTAAGATTCACGGTCGACAATTCTAGAAAGCAATTAAAAATAGTGATGTCTATGCAGCAAAAGGAACAAAAAGAAGCCGGCTGGTCATGGGTGGCCGGGGTATTGGCCGCGAAAAAGACACAACAGATTGAGAAGAACAAACTGAGAATCTGAAAAAAGTTTGATCTGTGCGTCATGGAACACTCGTGGGTTTAAGCATCTGTACGCAGGGGAAGATAATTTTTTAGGCCAATTTGAAATCGTATGCCTACAAGAAACTTGGTTAAGGGAGAAACCAATGTGTGAGGGCTACAAAGTTTATATTAATCCTACAAGGAAAAGGGAAGGCCGCATGTGGGTCTTCTTCTTCTTACCTTGGTAAAAATCGATAGTGATATGAAGATACTTGAACATCACACCACAAATACCTTCATTCAGATCTTAAAGATTAAGAAATGCTTAGAGAAACAAGATCTCAACCTTCTACTAATCAATACATATTGGAGTGAGAATAAGTGCCCAACAGAGAAATACATAAAGGATATCATGGACGAAATTGATAAGACAATGATAGAGGAGAAAAATCAATTAATAATCATACACGGGGACTTAAACATTAAATTGTTAAATAAGGAAGGGAAGCCTTCAAAGGAGTCAAAACTTGAAGGAAGAGCCCTGCGATGGAGCAGAGAAATGAAAATACGAGCCATGAGGATGTTAAACGGATTTCCATGGAGCAGACACTTGGTCAAATGGAACCAGCAGCACCTGCTTAGATTACTGCTTTGTGGCAGGAAACACTTTGCAATGGATTAAAATATTTGACGTAAAAAAACAATTAGCAAGCGATCATCATTTATTAAGGATCAAAATGGAATTGATAGTATGGAAGTCAGAAAAGACCAAGTCATCCCCAGTTGAAGTAACATGGGGTCCAAATAAGCTAAGAATAAAAAAGAAGGAACTGCCAAAAATAGTAGGAAGATTTGGCAGTCATGTAATCAAGAATCCTGAAGGTGTAGAATAGGTGGCTATTAAAAGAATTCAAAATGAAAAATTATTCAAGTAGGAAGCCAATGGTGGCCAGAAAACATACCTATGATAAGGAATTGGTGGAGAAAAGGAAACAATATAGCGCTCTACTGAAACAACCCATAATGAATGAATGCCTTAACAAACAGGAGAAGATAAGAAGAGCTAAACAAAGCTATAAGAACTGGCTAAAAGCCAACAAGGTAAAAAGACTTCAGGAAGAGTCGGAAAGAATGCTGGCAGCGGTATGCACAAGTAATGTAAAGAACTTATGGGACATCATCAATAAAGGTGATGAATTTCAATCCGCAGTGATAACCAGTCAAGTGTCGGAAGAACGCTGGGTTGATCACTTCACTGCACTATTCCAGAGGAAATCAGCCACTTCTGCTCATGAGAGAAGTAAAAATCGGGAGGCATGGTTGGTGAATTTTGGCCACGCGGAAATAACAGGGATGATAAAAAAATTAAGCTCCACCAGGGCCACGGGCCCTATGGCCTTTCAAACCACTCACTTAAGGAAAACATTGAGTGTTGGACTGATTTAATTTATTTACTATTCCGACAAATAGTAAAAACCAGGATTATACCATCATCCTGGAAGGAGGCAATCATAGTCCAAATTGGTTTAAAAAGGGAGACTGGTAAACCCAGTAATTATAGGCCAATAGCCTTGCTCGACTCCATAGGCAAATTATTTGCCTTATTATTACTACGAGATCTCAAAGTTTAGGCGAAGAAGGCGGGGATATTAGACCCACAGCAAACAGCCTTTATAAGTGGAGTGGGTACATCATTGAATCTATTCATCATAAACCTATTAAAACAACGAGCCCTGGAATCCAAGACGAATGTCTATCTTGGATTTGTACATCTACAACAAGCTTTTGATGGGATCAGTCGTGAAAAACTATGGGATAAATTAAAACGATGGAAGTGCCCGGAGGACTTACTTGAAGTTATTCAAGGCCTTTACACAGACAAGTCAGTACAGGTCCAGTTATCAAGAGATGGTCCTATCTCAAGGAAAAGTGAAACCTACATTGGTATTAAGCAAGGCTGTGCATTGGCCCCCTTCTTATTTGCACTCTATCTAGCAGATATGAATGAGTCACAGGAAAACAGCAGGGCTTTTCCGCCTAAGAAGGTTGGATTCCGTGGGTCCTATATGCGGACGATTTGGTCTTCATAGATCTAACTGCAATAGGACTCCAGAGACAACTTGACGCATTTAAAAGCTACTTAGACGGAAATGATATTAATATAAATGTAAAGAAATCAAAGATCTTAATCAGGCAAACATCAAGTTGCAATCAGAAAAAGACAAAAGTCTTTAAGTGAACTTTGGAAAAACAACAGCTGGAAGTGGTAAATTTGATCATTTATCTGGGAGTACGGATAAATAAAAACATAAACGAATTAGGGCACTACCAGCTGATGAAGGAAAATTTACGAAAACTAACAAACCAGGGGAGAGCCCTGCACTGTAGATACAGAACTTTTTCACTCATTCAAACCCTTACCTTTTATAAACAAAAGGTGGTATCAATCTTGACGTACAGTGTGGAAGCACTGTTAAATCTGTCTTGGAGAATATGGGGTGTCTGCGGAGCTTACTTCTTGAGGAAAATGTTAAGGCTCCCTAACTCTCTGTCAGCACAACTAATTAGATATGAATTAAGACTTCAATCACAAGCCTCAATGGTCATGTGGAAAACAATCTCTCTTTTCCAGAAATTTATACTCAATTCACCTCCCGTACCCTTTGAGATTTTGAATAACACATCGGAGATAAAGGATAAACAACCGATGAGATGGAAGTCCAGATGTAAAGAATATCTGGAGACACAGAACATCGAGATAGAAACATTAAAAGGAAATCCGGACAAAGTAAAGAAAAGGCTGCAGGAAAAAGACTGGAAGGGAACCCTAGAATTGAAAAGTAAGAATGAACTCTGCAGCAATATCATATGGGACAGGAAAACATTGAACGAACCACCGGAATATCTGAGAAAATTCCCATCGTCTCATTATAGAGACTTACTGATGTGATGCAGATTTAATATTCTAGCCTCAAGAGAGATCAAACTAATCAGGAAACAGATTAAACCTCAAGATGCATACTGTGGCTTCTGCAAAGATCAGGAACATATAGAGACGATCAGTCATTTGATGCTGGAATGTACATCTTTAACCGAACAAAGATTGAAGAGCCTAGGAGCTTATTTTCAATTATGTGACTCATCACAGGAAGAGGAGTGCTGGGAGAGAATACTAACCGCGGTAAAATTGGAAGAACAATTGATGCTTGGAAATTTATGGAGACATTGTTGAAGGTGGAAAATCCATGAAAAATACAATGGAAATAGACAATGAAATATGGAAGCACTTCTAAGTGCTAGACATCGGTATGTTAAAGGTTGAAATATTTATGTTAACCAATAAAACATTAAAAAAAAAAAAGAAATTGGTGGTGTTTTCTTTGTGGAGATTGGAAGGGGAATTTTTCAACAAAAGAAGAATCTGTTGCCAATGGATTTTCTTTTGGGTGAACTTTGGTCTCTTTTGAACTTTTCAAGAACTGATTTCAAACTTGGCTCCTTTTAGATAAATTGACTTTAGACTTTACTGGGGAACAAGATCTACTCATGACAAGTCAAAGTCATTCAAGACAGTTGTGGTCATCTTTTATTTATGTTGTTGATGTTTTGCTTTGAGCGTTTTGTTGTTTAGTGTGAGGGCAAGTTTTGTATACGCTAGGAGATGATCCCTTAGATTTTAGACTAGGTAGGGAATACCCTTGAAGAGAAGGCTTAGTTAGGTTTTCTTAGCATTTTCTGTTTAAAATAAAATGTCAAATATTGAGAAAACTACAAGCAGGTGTCCGCCCTGCATTATTGACCCTCACACCATCCACCTAGAAAATATGCAAACTGTATGTCTTTACCAAGGGCTGTATTGTAATCTGTGTGGTCAGAAGATTAGTTTCCCTCAATTTATTTTGATGAAAATGTTGTTCAGGTTGTTGTCCTTATGCAGCTTTGAAAATGAAACAGAAACAAACTGCCAATGTAGCTCATGAACCTTCTCCCTTCCTCTCTGGAACACTAGGATTTATATTATCTTTTGGTAGTTCATGTTTTAGGGTTCACCCCGAAATTAATGCAGACTCTTCTCTTGACCAATTGCCTTGATGAGGCAATTGGAGTGCATCAAGTCCTTACTTGATTCCTTGCATTTGTTTATGCATAGTATTCCTTTTCTATTAGAAACCCAGGACTATAAGTCCAGAAATGCCAAGAGATAGCAAGGACTTCATCAGTAAAATCAGGGATTTGTTTTGTTTTGTTTTGTTTTGTTTCAAAAGTATGTTGCATGATATACGCACATAAAAGATGAATTTCTGTTTAAACTGGAAAAACATAGTCGTCGATGATATGTTTGGGGTAAACAATGGGTAAACACTGTTAAACACAGGTTGTTAACAATTTTGAAAACCCTGGAAAAACACCACCAGAATCTGACAAATATAAACACTGAAAACAGGAAGCCTAACCATAATGTAGGGAGGAATTGGTTGTGGAGGAGAATACAATTGTTGAGGGGGATAAGGTGGTTGAGGAAGGGGAGACAGTGATTGAGGAGGAGTCAGAGCATGAGAGGTGGGAGACAGGTGATGAGGAGTAGGGGGATGTGGCTACCAATCTGAGGATGGTCATGGAAGAGGCAGAGTTACTTCAGGAGTACCTGCAGAATGTTGTGTGTACCTTGACCTTGGAGTTGGCGAGGAGGAGGATGTACATCAAGAGCAGATGGGAGGGGTTGCAAAGGTGTTTAAGGAGGACAGAAGTCAGTGGAGAGAGGAGGTGGTGCTGCTGTAGGAGACCAATGAGCACCAGGTGAAGGAGCCACATATGGTCCCCTAGCAAATGGCCCAGGAGGAGGAGACTGGATCAACTGCATCGTTGCCTGCCCATGTGGAGGATGCAAAGTGGGCTCAGACTTTCCTCAAGAAGGTGGAGTTAGACATACTCATCCATTACATCTTCACCCATCTAGTCCTGGGTATGGGACTACATCAGCTTGCCAGATAGTATGACTGTTAGGGGGAGGCAGGCAGTGTAATATACAAACTCTGCCAGAAGAGAGTACATGAGGTTAATTAACATAAGAGTGCCTTGAACACCTTCTAAAGGCAAATGCAGTTTAGGATGAGGCACAATGATATGTTCAAGGAGTGTGGATCATGTGCCGCAAACACATTTAGTGCAATACCCTCCTGCAGTGCTGATGGTGGCCTCAACAAGGAAGTGTCATCTGGGGACACCCCAGTTCATGACCTGTCATGATATAGTAAGTGATCTCCATCCTCTCCACTTGAAACCAGCTCATCCATCACCCCAACACCCATATTTAGTCCAGTCCATCCTAGCACAGTGACACCACAAACTGGCAGGGCCACTTTACCTCCACTAGCAGCACACCCTTCTGTTGTTTGTGGTAGAATTCATGGTGTGGTGCCATTTGGGCAGAACAGGTGAAAACGAGAGATGAGGAAAGCAAGCACATACTGCATTAATTGCGTGACCACTGCCAGTCAGTATATGATGACAAGCTAGTCATGGATGCCATTGAAAAGCAGAGGCTCCTCAATCCTCTACCCTCTTCAAGATGACTGGGCACGATAGAAAATGTAGAGGAGCAGGTAAAAACGTCATCCCTAGCTTCCACCCCTTCATCTCTGTCATACTGGAACAGTAGGAGAAGAGCCCTATGTGGGAAACCAGGTATCATTCCAATTTCACATTGAGTGTATGAGAGACGATATGCACTCAGACAACTGTATTGAATGTACCCTCGCACTGAAAGGGTGGAAGAATGTCTGTACACACTTTTGATCATCATAGAGCTCTAAGTAAAATCTGACAAGAGCTGAGTGACGTCACAGAGGAAAGACACTGAAATTTACTGAATTGATATTCAATTACTCAAAGAATAAAGATTTAACTGAAGTAACAAGAGAAACATGTAATTGAATATGAACAAATTGCATATGCAAAGAAGATAAAGTAACCTGCTGATTAATAAAGGTATATACGCTGAAACGCAAAATAGATGAGACATATAGAAGCTTTCTGCTGAGGAAAACTTAACATGGCTAGAGCAGCCATGATGGAAAGATGGACGTCGGACTCATACTAAAACCATTCAAGCAACCTCAGAGACAGACCAGGGCTGCAGAGTCAGTAGACGCTGGGAAAAACACCTTTGTGCGCGGAATGAGAGGAGTCTTTTGGCCAGTGATCAAGGATGCTACTTCAAGGAATAATTGCAAGGCACAAGGGGAGTCAAAACGATAAGCCAAGTACGTAAGACATATTTCTCTTAGATTAAGCAAAGAATAAAACATCGGCAAGAACCAAGTATTAGACAATTAAAGATGCAGAAAACCCATGTAAGATGGAGTGAGCAAGTCTCTAGTGGCCAAGAAGGGTAATGGCACCTAATTCAATAGAATCAAATAGCATTAAATAGAAGGTCGAGATGGACAAATTTGTGGTCTCCTCACACATGATTTGAAAGCCAACAGCTATTCATTAAGCCCAAACGAAGATAATAGTGTGCCTACACTCCCTTGAATGTCCCAGAACAGAGAGCAGGCTTCCAGGTCAACTACTAAGGAGTAGCCTTGGCTTGGGGCCGATCGATGAGAGACTATGGACTAACTGGAAAAGTGGGGAGTAGTCTGACGTTGCTTGTGGCACCTGAGTTTCATTTTGCTTATGTACTGCTAACGAGCCGAAAGTCCAAGGTTGGGAAGGTATGCCAACCAATCAGAGGGTCTATGTAGCAAAATGTTATACAATGTTGCAAAGACCAATTCCCTACCATTCTCCTGCTATAATCAGTATTATACATAGAGGTGGTTTGAGGCGTGCCCACCATATAAGGGGCAGCCAATTAAGATATTAACACTTATATGTACTATAGTTACCTATGTTACCCTAACCAAACCCTCCCTTTAATAGGTTTTAGTTTGCCACATAGGATGACATCATAGCTGATGCATATCGAGGTATAAAACCTTTGTATAATCACATTTGGGTGTGAGTGTGTGAATCACTGCCTGTTATTCGCCATATTGCCATACTTTATTTTTATGCTGATAATAAAGTAGTACTTTACCATTTTCTTTGAGTCTGTCTGGTTATTTGGGTCTGAGATCATTATTGGTAATTCCCTCTAGCACATGACAAACTTCAAGGTGCTAGAATACAAAGTATAAGGGGGGACAAGAAGCACTGGTCAAGGGCAGAAAAAAGGCTCTAGTGGCTCGGCAGGTTGACTGAGCCAAATAAATTGAGATAGAACCTCCAGTTTGTGAGTGCGGAGCTGAGACTCAGAAAGTAGCTCTGCTGGTTGGTAGAGCCAAATAAAATGAGGCAGAAGTAGCTGAAGGCAGCAAGAATATAACACTATGTAGAGGATGTTGTGCGACTCCACTGGCTGGTAGAGCCAAATAAATGGATGCAAAACCTATCATATGAGTGTAGTACTAGGACTAGGAAAGTGGTTGCGCTGGTTGGTAGAGAAAAATATATGGGTGATGAAGGCAAAATTTAAGATGAACTCTTGTAGCACACGCAGCACTCCTGTCAGAGACAGTTGCCACCACCTTTCCCCATGCTGCTACTTTCATACTACTGTAGCTTGTTTGCACACGCATCTTAATTAACTGAGGAATCTGTTGTGTGGCCTTCAAAGCAATAAACCTGGTTTTGCGTCCCACTATAGTCTTTGGAGATAAGATGCAACTTCATTTTTATAAAAGTATGTTCTCCCACAAGTTTATCATTGAGGCATCTCCTGTGGTCTGAGGCAATAACCCCCAGCAGTGCTAACAATATATTTACACTGCACTTTTGCTGAAGTGAAGCTTAGACTTTCCACAGATAGTTAAACAAATGCAGATGACCACAATCACTGCCAGCCAAGCCAGAATGTCAGCAGATTGTCATAACTATCTAGTTGGCATGTGTCTAGACAGCAGGCATCAACCATATGCTCTGCATTGGGCCCACTGAATTCTCAATGGGGGCTTGATGCATATAGCAGACCAGACAGGGCAAGAGTCTGTCCCACCACTATTACATGTTTCCACACTCTGAAAGCTCACATTGCTGCTAGTTGAACGAGTGTCAGGAGTTGTGGAGAATTAGTGTGCATTGTCCAATAAACCCCTTTGAAATGATAGATCACGCACTGTGTTGTTGATCTCCGATCTGTCTTTCCCTCTCTTCTTGTGCCATGCAGGATTCTAAGCATCTCTTTAGTGCATCCTGACACATTGCTAGTACGCCATCTTGTGAAGACCTGCATTTTCCGCATCCTCCTGCATATGCCGCTTAAAGGTTGGCACTTTGACTTTTAACCATGGATCATTCCCCTTTCACTCAACAATGTGTGGATCCTGCCAGAAGGTTGAGAGCAGAATCACAGTCAGTTTAATCGCTCATGTAACACTAGACAGCTCACATTCATGTATTATGTTAGTTTTAACTCCATCACGTACACCAGTGGCAGCCACTTGCTGAGTGATATAGCGTATAATCTAACTTCCTGGGTGACCTATTCAAATGATGCAGCAAAGGACACCCATTATCCAACACTTACCACTTTGCGGATTTTAAGTAAGCAATATCCAGTTACCCGCTCCGGCTATTGCCGTAGTCGGTCACTGCACTGTTCTAACAGAACCTCACGCTTGTGTAGGGTATGTAGGCCATGGCCTCATGGGCTACATGCTTGTCCCCTATTTGGCCCTAGGAATATAGACAAACCAGGGTAAATGATTTATTGTAATAAATACTTTAGTATGTATGTAAGTGTAGTATGTGTTTTGTTTACCTGTGTGTGTGTTCCCTGTGTTTGTCTTGGAACAAACCATCTAGCCCACTAAGGGGATGGATGCAATATTTACAAAAATGAAAAGAAGAATAGAATAGAACTCCCCTGCCCATGAATGGGCTGGGCAAGGGAGAAAATAATCCAATAGGATTTAAAAAAGGAAAAACTGTAAAAAAAAAAAACACAGTTGGAGGAGAGAGAAAAAAAGGAGTAAAGGAAAAAGTTACCTGATGGGTTGTTGCCTCGAGCGCCCCCCCTCCCCTCCCCAGGTCCTAAATACCAAAAATGGCACCAGGTGGCGTGTGGGGAGCCACCCCGTCCCCAAAGACTAAGCCAGCGGGCCAAGCTACTAATGCTACGGACAGCTCAGCCACCCTGGGGCCTTGCCAGCTGTCGGCCCGCCATTTCAGGGATATGAAGAGGAAAACACAGGAACATGCATATGACAAATTGTGAGAGGTAAAAGTGAGAGGTATTGAAAGGGGCACCTGGAATGCAAGCAAAAGTGGAGATAGGAAGAGAATAAGGAAGAAAAGGAGTATCCGGTGGGGGCAATCTTGAATAAAAAGTAGCAGGGAAGAAAATCATTTCATTAAATGAGGTGACGATGGTGTGCAGGCATTGAGAGCTTAAGAACAAAAAAAGACAGTCAGGGCTAGAAGCGTGAAGGCGATTAGTGAAGGAAGAGAACCAAACAAATATTTCAAACTGATCGTTGTAGATGTCAATTTACACCAAGACATAGAGCAATACGAGAAAGAGGAACAGTACTGAGAGAAATTAGCAAGAACTGAGCTACATGCAATACTAGAAACAGCAACATCATATGGTAATATTGTGTGTAAGGCCATTGCTATTGTGGCTGCTTTGTATCTCTTTTGGAAGCCTCAATCCCATAACCACAACAGATACTTTATTTTAATTAAATGGTTCTACTACAGTCATCATGGGTCCTACTGATCTGCTTGCTTGCCCAATGGAAACTATGCAGCAATTCAGTGGACTCTTACTGTTAGGGGAAACATGGTGGAAGCTTATTCTTGCCCCCTTTATGCAATGTAATTCTTCGCTTTTACACCACAAGGTAGATAGAAAATCCATTGAGATTTGTGGTCTGAGGAGTCCCGGCTTTATCGTCTTTCGGATCCGCTCTCATCATGGTCTGGGGAATAGTGTGAATCATATCCAAGTCAGCAGAGAAACTCTATATCTGGACACAGAATGACTGTAGCCATGCAGCAGATCTGGCTGCAGAAACACAAATCTGAAAGTGCATGAATGATGTCTAGGATCCTGCATCTCTGGGCGCAAGGTTTCCTGGAAGTGGTCAAATGAAGGACGACGGCAGTGCGTGATTTGTACTGTAGCAGCACATACTCTGGGCTACTGGTGTCCTCTACATATTTTACTATTAGGGATTTAGACCATGATAGGTCTGTCTAATGAGTTCATTTGATGGTATGAAGTTGAATTTTAAATATTGTTTGGATTAATTATACAAATGTGGATTTATTTTGAGAAGTCCTTTCTTGTGATTTATTTAAGAGCAGAAAGTTGACTTTCTCTGCCGCAGGCTTGTAGAAACAATCATGCTAGTATGGTTGATTTTATCAAACAGAAAATGGCCACTGTACATTCCTGGTCGCCATTCACACTTGCATTACTTTGTGTGCACTGTAGTTGCACTGTATGGCCACAGTACGGTCCACGCGTCTCGCTCTCTGAACGTCATCAGGGCTGTGGTAGGTGACATCATACTCTTATCATACCCACTTGCCTCTCTCATTTGTGCCTTTTTTCAGAGATGACCGAAAGGACGGCCTCAAGTTCTACACCGACCCATCCTACTTCTTCAATCTATGGAAAGAGAAGATGCTGCAGGCCACAGAGGACAAGAGGAAGGAGAAACGGAGGCAGAAGGTGAGCACAGCAGATGCTGCCCTGCAAGATGGCGCATCCTTTCCACATAGCCATGTTTTTCAGGACGATGTGCTGTGTCATGTAGTCCACTAACATAGCAACACATGACACAACTAAGCATAGCGGGTATATTTGTTGAACACAAGTTGAACACTTGAGCTATGGATGATGGACTTGGAATTCCATGCATTCCACATTCACAGAGAATGTGCCTCGAATCTGGCTATTCTGCATTCGGAACCTGGAAAACTGGGGAGTGATATTAGTTAATTTAAAAATGTTCAACCCGATCTTCTAATGGAGCACCATCAGCTAATACAGTGAGTGAGAACCCCGTTTGTAACACTGTTAACCTCTGGAATGGTCTGCCTTTGTACTACAGTAGAAATTAGGTCTTGTACTATAGATAGGAAAGCAAACTTAGAGCTAGGGGTGGGGAATATGCTATTTAATATCAGAATGGTGGAGTGTGCTTAGAATCTACCCCTCTGCTATTTTTCCCCTGGTTTGAATTTTGGGACTGTGTCTTCATCCACCTCGCTGATTGGGAAAATTGTTCAAACACATAATTCCTGAGCAAAGCCTTGTGGATCACCTGATAATGATAAACGTTGGAAATTCATCTCTGGTTTGTGAAAATAGAACCATTGTTGTTGAATTCTGGTTCAAACGTACTGACCAGAGAAAACGATGCTTTTGCAATGTTTTGACTTGGATCAACATTTAGGTGGTTGCATTTGTGTAAGCTAGACCAAGCAGTTGTGTTATTAAGTATTTTGTGCATTATAAGTAGCTCTTCCATTTCTATGACGATTCAAATGGCCAGGACTCTCTTTATATTGCAACTCCCCCTGTATTTTCCCCACAATCCCTCCCACAGCCTTCTCCCCTCGTGCTCTATCGTCTCCATAGTTCACCTGCTGATTCTGTCCATATTCACAAATCCACAAGCCTGTACTGTGCCCCACCTGCCCTATTTGTCTATAAAGAGGCATCGTCACCCTCTTGCTCACACACCAATACTTAATCCAGTTGGTCAGTTTCCTACTCTCCCTTATTCAAAATCATTGAAGTGATTCAGATAACAGAAACACCATTTGCTGAGCCTCTCCAACCTCTTCTATACCTTCTGGCATCACTCCTCATCTTCTTACCTGAAATGTTTAAAAAACTTGTATTCAACAATCTGCACATATGTGCCAAAAAATATGCAACCTCTTGAAACTGAACTTTGTAGAATGCACTCCACCAACAGTGTTCTCACCCATACCTCTAATTCTATTGGATTTGATCAGCTCGAACTTCATGGCCATCATCTGTTATCTCTCACCCACTTTTGATGAATTTTATCATGTCCTTGCTCTACTCTCACTCTCTGCCCTGGTGATCCTCTAATTCTATGGACACTTTGTGCTCAGTGCGTGTCCCCATGACTCTGCCAATGGCTCACTCCCTTTCTTCTTCTTACACCTCTTCTCTCAATGAGATTATATTGTCGTTAGGTTTCTCCTACAGCCTTTTTGCCGAAGACACCCTAATCTGCATCCTCTCCAACGTCTTGACCAACTTGCTCTAAGCTTGAAATCCACGATGTATCGTATCGCCCATCTCTACGCATGTTGCCTAATACTCAACCCTGCCAGGACAGATGCCCCTCAATCAATGATAAGGAATCAGCACACTCCCCATTTTCTTTTTTCCACTAACCAGAGACCCACTTTATTCATGGCAGTGCTTCCATAAGCAGATAATACCCTCAGCAACTCCTCCCATTCTTCTCAGTTGGTGCTGGTTTGGCAATGAAGATAGAAAGGAGTCTCTCATTTTCAAATGGGCTTATTTTTTTCCATGGCAGACATGTTTACCAAGTTTGTTCATTGCCAGAAAAATGATCATTATCAGAGATCCTTAAATTTGGCCATTTATCCCACAGTGCAATCTAAGAAATCAAGTGATTGGCCCGAGTGCTAGGAGTCTTGTATTTGTGCTAAAATCCTTCAGCCCTTCTTAATCATGCTTGCTCTAATCCAACCATTAACTCAGACTTGCAAGCCTTCAACAGCCAGTATATACTGCTATTCTGGTTTATAAAGCTATGTTATTTATTTCCACCCTTCCACAGCTAGCAAAGCAAAGGCATTCAGCACATTTGCCCTATCATTTTCTTCATTGATCACCTACTTAGACCCCGCACACATGAATCTCATATCGCCCTTTGCTCTGTCAAGTATCTGGTTAACTTACTAGTGTTGTGGGCAGCCTTCTTGTTGACTTCTGCAACAAATCCTTTCCTCTTCATGAAAATATTGTTTTCACTTGGATCCTGTTCAAATTTCCTACATTCAACTACTCTCCTGTGTATATCTTGCAACTGTCTGTTGTATGGCGTCTCTCCAGGCACTGTGTTCAGTACCTGATAGGAGCCCTCAACAAGCTTTGCAAACTGTGGTCCCCCACAAATGCCCTCTGGTCACCTAGGCTTGCTGTGGTGGTCCTCATAAATGAGCTCCACACATCTAGGCTTCCTGTGGTCCTCCATAAATTACCTGTGCTCATCTAGGCTTGTTGTGGTCCTCCATAAATTACCTGTGCTCATCTAGGCTTGCTATAGTCCTCCATAAATTATCTGTGCTCGTCTAGGCTTGCTGTGGTCCTCCATATATTACCTGTGCTCATCTAGGCTCGCTGTGGTCCTCCATAAATTACCTGTGCTCATATAGGCTTGCTGTGGTCCTCCATACATTACCTGTGCTCATCTAGGCTTGCTGTGGTCCTCCATAAATGACCTCTGCTCATCTAGGCTTGCTGTGTTACTCCATAAATTACCTCTGCTCTTTTAGGCCAGCTAAGGTCCTCCATAAATGCCTTCTCATCACTTTGGTTAGCTGTGATACCCCATAAATGCCTTCTGATCACCTAGGCAGGCTGTGGTGCCCACAACTGCCCTTTGTTCTGTTGATGGTGTGTCTCATGAAATCATTTATGGAGTTCTTGAGCAGACTCTATGACTATTTCAGTTGTTTCCCGAATCTCAGGTTGCTTTTTTGGACTTGGAGCAGGCCACAAGTATGCTTGCTGAAAGCTATTACTTCCATGGCACAGATATTTGTTTCAGCCCCTTTCACAATGCATGGCACAGCCACGGGTCATAGACACTACTAACACTACTACGATCTAACACTTGCAGTTCCTGTTTTTTTATATTTATTTAGCAATTTTCAGTAAAACAACATAACTGAGTTAGGGTACAATCATGGGTAGTACAATTGCCAATTAAACAGTTAACATACAACAATCACTGGAGTTGAAATAGTGAGAGCCTATCATTTCTGCTGCCTCCTCCACAGACATGATAAACATTCAACACACTTTCTGATTACTCTCTGGGGGAATAGCAGGATTTTTTCAGTATTATCCACGAAAGTTTCCCTCTGAAATGTCCTGAAATCTCTTGAGCTCCAAGCAAATGTCTTTGGGCTTACTGGTGGCATTCAAGAGAGAATTCCCAACTAACTCTTCAATTTCGGATAATTTAATGAGTTCTATTAGCTATTTCTACTTCGATGGGCTTTTGGGGCTCATCCACTTGTATGCAATATTCTTTCCCTAGTCGGTAAGCTACATTTATAAACCTGCTAGTGCGTCATTGGCTTGTTGCAGGTCTGTCCAGTAGGCACTGCAATGGGTCAAGTTGCAATGTAGAGCCGATACTATCCAATTCTCGTTTCACCACATCTTTCCAGAAGGAGGACACTCTGCTGCATGTCCAATCAAGGTGTAGGAACAATGCCTCTTACTGCTCTTACTGCTCACATTTCAGACACGCTGATGATGCTGATGGGTCAAATTTTCAGACCTTCAGTGGTGTATGGTAGGCTTGGTGGAGGAACTTGAAGTGCAACAACCTAAGCTTAGAATTAGGTGAGATGCATTTTGTTTGGGTAAACATCTTATTCCATTGATCAATGGGATTGGTCATCAATATTTAACAGAAGCACTATCTCCCACCTCGTACCTCGCGACATTAATAGTAGTCTTAGTCCAAACTTTTACAATCGTATATAAGAAGTCACTACTTCAGAAACCTGTCGCCCTAATAAAGAATTGCCATATAGCACTAGTCACTGCTTCAGCAGGCAAGGATAGAAACGTAGCCGCCATTTTGCTGCAAATGCGCTGATACAGCAGTTTCTAGTTAAAGGTTGTGTCCCCGTAAATTCTTGAATTGTGATATGATAATGGAAAAGCCTGCTTTGAACAGATCTTCTTGATAGACCAACCCAGCTTGCTGAGTTCCCTATATCTCCCTGAGTCCAAAGTGAATGGAAGTTCCTCACTGATCTGCCGAAAGAGGGAGACGCATATGGGGAAGGTTGTGAGTACCGCTGGTGTACTGTGTGACAAGCCCAATGTGTGCTAATTATTGTGTCTATCTCCTTCTGGGAATTCTTTGGCTGGGTGAGCATCATTGAGTCAAGACGGAGAGGGGGGGGTGATCATCTTTTTGAGGCAAGCCCGGATTGAAGTGAGAGGGGGCACCTACCAGTGGATAGCTGGAGATAATTTGCAACTAGCAAATATGTTTCTAAACTCTGCCACGTTGAACCCTCCCATGTGTTAAGGCAGGGTTGGGACATCCCAGCTAACTCTCGGGGTCTCACCCACCCCCAGATCACTTTTGTGAGCAGGGATTTTAGTTGTTTAAAGAATTTAGGACCAGGCTGGTAGGGTATATTGCCGAATAGGTACAGGCCATTGGAAAGAACCACCATATCTATCAATGATATCCTGCCATTAACGAAATCTGAATGGACACCTATTCCAGACTTTGACCTTGAGCTTTTCTAGTAGAGGAGAGTAATTGCATGGGTAGAGTGCGGCAAGGTCTCTGTCTATTGTGATACCCAGGTATTTAACATGATCTTGGAACCATTTAAAGTTGTTACTGTACGTAAAGGGGCCAGTTGTGGGCATGAGGGGAAATAGCTTGGACTTGGACCAATTAGTGCAGAGTCCAGGGTACTGCCCAAGCCAATCCCATCTACCAAGCACTCTAGGTTGAGCTCAGAGTGCTTAACATATAGGAGCAGCTCATCTGCATATATAGACAGTAGGACTGTCTGCCCATAAAAACTGAGACCTCTCTCGGCGTGGTACTTGCAGAATCGAGGCCAGCTGTTGTATCGCCAATGAAAATAGCACAGGGGCAGTCTTGGCATGTGCAATATATAACTCGAAAATTACCAGCTACAAATATCCCCACTACTACCATCTGACTCAAGACCATAAACATGAAACCCCAGTCGAGGGAGTCAAAGCCCTTCTCTATGTCCAGGAAGGCCTTCTGTGCTGGTATAGCAGGGTCAATAAGGGAGAGTATGTCAGCTAAGTCTCACAGCCCAGGACAAACCTGTCCCCCAGCATCATACTAGGAATCAGGGGAAGGATACGGCACACAAATATCTTCTCCAGGATTTTGTTACCAATATTTAACATTGATAGTTGCCTGTAAGATTTCACATTGGAAGGGTCTTTATTGGGCTTGGGCAACACCATGATACGTGCCTAATTTGTGGACTGAGGCAACTGACCATTTTTCAAGGCTGCTAGTAAAACTTTGAAGAGACTAGGTGCCAGAAGATCTACATATTCCTTCTAGTGAACCAGTACGGACCTGGTGCTTTCCCAGAACTTAGGTCTCATACCGCCTCCACATGCGCTGCACTAACGAGAGTAGCATTGAGACACTTGCATTGGCCGGAGTTCAGCCAGGCCAACTCAGCGCTATGCAAGAATTCTTCCTTCTCTGCGTCTGACTTGTTAGTTTTGGAGGAGCAGCAAGAAGAACAATATCTGAAGAATTCATAATTTATCTCCTCTGGAACCAATACTTGATTCCCTGTCTCAGTGACTATGGATTTACTCGCGAATGACCCCTTTCCCACTTGATCGTCCAGGCCAGCAGGCGGCCTGGTGTATCTGACTCGGTATAACATCCAACTATTGTTTTATGAGTGTCATACTTTGTCTCCTTCTCTGCTACTTTCCAGAATACAGCCAGGTGCGCTTGAACTGCTGTTGCACGTTCAGTAGTGTGGGAGTATTGAGAGGTCAGAAATGCGAGACGAACAACGTATAGTTTTCTCACAAGTTGCCATTTTATTAAATAAAAAGGGGTGAGACAAACGCCTATCCTTCCCCAACCTAACAAGAATGTCCCTGCCTAACAAACTAAGGCTAAAGAAAAATGACCTAGTTTCCCAAAAGACTCTGACCCTTACACTGATATAAACAACAACAAAATTATACAAGGTTTGTTGGGCTGTCTTAAAATCCACAAAATAAATAACATATTGATTCAAACTCTAAATCTTTAAACAGTAATCCTTGCGACCTGGGTTGGAGTCCCTTCTCCTGGATCAATTCAGGAATATTTAAAACAAAGTCCAAGTTTAAGAAAGGTCTGTGAAATAATGAAGTTGCATTCAGTGTAGCATAACAAGTATTTTCCAATGAATATGGCAAAGCAAATATCTCTCTTATAGAGGCTTGTTCACGTATCAAAGCAAATGTAAATGTTTCCACAATCCCCTGCTTGGCAAAACAAAAGGATTTTCCTCCAAAACACAAATTCATGAATCAATGCAAATGTTTCTTTTCTCAAAGGCCAAGCACTTATTAGCGCATCATACTTATTCTTCAAAAGAAGCACTTTAGTCAGGGTGACTCAATAATCATTTTCTGCAATTACTTCATTATTTAAAAATTTGTAAAGCGCAGCTAAGACCCAGAGGTATCTTGGTGCCGGGGAGACAAAGCCCCTCCCAAGGGGGGGGGTCAGTACTAGGAACAGCAATAGACTGCACAGATGAACCAAGTGCTCTAGTTAAATAAGAAGGTTTTCAGATTCTTTATAAAGGCAAGATGGTCACTGGTCGCCATCAGAGTGAAAGGCAGTGAGTTCCACAGCTGGGAAGCAGTCACCAAGAAGGCTCTCCCTCCAATGGTGGATCTGGAAAAGCGGGAGACCATTAGCAGTAAGGAATTGGCTGAACAAATGTTCCTGAGCGGAGTGTACTTGATATAATTCTTCTGAAGGAAAAGGGTGCCTTCCCCATAGTATGCCCAGTGGACAACACACATGGGCCTCATTACGACCCAGGTGTTAAGGGTTAACGCCGTCGTTAACCCTTAACGCCTGATTCCAATTTTAACGGCTGCTTTTAGCAGCCGTTAAAATCCATGGCGCTAACCCGCCATGATGCTAATTACGCCACCGTAATTTACGGTGGCGTAAGTAGCGCCTTCCCCATTCCCATTATGCCCTATGGGGCAAAAATGGGAATGGGGAAGGGAAAATGGGAAATGGGGATTTACCGCCCCACTCACCTTGGAATGGGGCGGTAAATCCGCCATCCACCATGGTGTAAACATAGTTTACACCATGGTGGTAAAGTTGGCGTAATTACCGCCTGGGTCGTAATGACCCACATGGACTTGAACTTAATTCATGCCTCCTCAAAGAACCAGTGGAGGCTCTGGAGCAACAGGGATACATGAGAACATTAAGGATGACCACTAGCCTAACAAGCAGCACAATTCTGCATTACCTGCAGACGCTGAATCAAAAATGTAGGCTGAGAAAGCGGTGTGGATTTGCAATAGTCTAGGGTCCCAACAATAGTCGCTGAGACTACAAGACTACCCAAACCCACTGGGATGAACTGACACAATTTCCTCAGAATCTTCAATTTAAGGTGCCTTGAACTACACCTAGCAGCAATCTGTAGAGCCCACAGACAGGGACAATGCAACTTTAATCACTTTAATTCTTATCAAAAGAAACACTTTAGTCAAGATGGCTCAATAATCACTTTCTGCAATGTAACAGTTTATCAAGACCAGGTGATGGAATTAATACTTCCTCTTCTACCACCCCTTTTTACCACAACTACAGTACTTTAAATCATCTTCTTTCCTGGCATACTCACCTGCCAGGACTAACTACAATTGGATTCTTTCCTGTATGATATGATATGATATGGCATTTGCAACGCGCCTATACACAAGTGTTTCAAGGCGCGCCGAGGCAGGGGGGATCAAGGGGAGACAGACAACGATCCTACTAGGCCAGGTATCATTCAGATCGCGCAAGTGCAAGGGTAGAGGGGAAGGGAAAAGTGCAAGGGGGAAAGGGAGAGGGGAATGTGCAGTACAGGGTTAATAGCATACAGGATAAAAAACAAGGGCCAGCTAGTGGCAAGCGCGAGGTAAGTGCAGACAAGTGCTGGGAAGGGGGGCTGTAGGGATACAGACACAGTCCCGCAGTGCAGTGGTTGCCAGGGAGGCAATGCAAGGGAGAGTGGCTGGGCCATGGACCGAGAACGGGGAGTGGCACAGTTGCAGATTCAGTGCAGTTTCAGTAAGTTTAGCAGGGGAGAGGGGGAGAGAAAGCGGAGGCAAAGAGGAAGGTTTAGAGGTGCTTCCGGAACCGGAGATGGTTCTCCTCAAGTTTCAGGGAGGCAGGAAGGCTTTTCCAGAGGGAGGCACCTGCAGTGGAGAGAGATCTGCCCCCAACTCGTTGTTTGGAGAAGCGGCTGACCCTGAGGGAGTTGGAGGCGGATGAGCGAAGAACTCGAGAAGGAAGATATTTAGGAAGAGAGAGTTGAAGGAATTTTGGCTCAAGGCCCCAGAAGGCCTTGTGGACAATGCAGAGGGTTTTGAACTTGATCCTCGCAGTCACTGGGAGCCAGTGTAGTGATTTCAGTTCTGGAGAGATACGGTCCCTGGGCTTGGGCCAAGGACAAGTCTCGCAACCACAATTCAGACAGAGTGAACACAGTAATGCGTATCAGCTACTCTGTGGAGAGGCCACTTAAGTTTGAAAATCCTGCAAGGTGAGAAAAACCCTAGTTTACCACAATTTCAGAACACAGTGAACACAGTAATGCGTATCAGGTACCCATTGGAGAGGCCACCTAAGTTTGAAAATCCTGCGAGGGGAGAAAATCCCTAGTTTACCACAATTTCAGAACACAGTGAACACAGTAATGCATATCAGGTACCCAGTGGAGAGGCCACCTAAGTTTGAAAATCCTGCGAGGGGAGAAAACCCCTAATTTACAATGAATAGCTGACACAATGAGGTGTACTCGCCAGTCAGGATAAAACTCCTACTGCTACAATTGTACTCTGTGGTAATGCTCGTTCCAAAACACTCCATATCAGAATCATAAACAAGATGATTAGAACCAACAACTTCCTCTCTTTATAGTCTCTTGTCTCTTTTTTTTTTTTTTTTAAAAAACCTTTATTTTTGTTGCACTTGGTCACTACTTTCACTTGGTTACAGAGACATCATAATTATAGACATTACATTTTACAATATGAATCACATTACAGCATCAAGTTGTTCAAGTCCGCTTTTCTCGGCGAGATACTGTTTGTACCTGCCCCAAATGTTTTTCGGGCGCGAGGCTGGGAGCACAGTATCAATATACAGTTCCTCCATGTCGTTCGCCCATGCCATGTCCCTTTCCCAGTCCGCCTTAGTAGGGGAGTGCGCACTCTTCCATCTGAGGAGGATCGCCCTTTTGGCGAGGAGCAGACTTACATTCAGAAGCTTTCGCCAACTCGGGCTTATTTTCTCAATTGACCCCAACAGGCATAATCGTGGGGTCCACTCTAGTGGGTGGTCTGCCATCTCGTCTATCGTCTGACATACAGCTTCCCAGTATCCCCTCAGTGCACTGCACCCCCAAAGCATGTGATAAATGCCAGCATTGTCCGCATGGCATCTCGGGCATTCCCCTGTCATGGTTGGGTATATGCGTTTGAGTTTCTCTGGGGTGTAATGTGTTCTCTGAAGAATTTTATAGTGGATTAGCCTGTATTTGGAATTGCAGGATATCTGTTTCACGAGTGCACAGTATTGAGACCACTCCTCTTCCCCCACCTCTTCTCCAAGGTCCTGTTCCCATTTTGCCCTTGCCGGACGCTGCTCTTGTGGGCGTGTGTGGAGTATGGTCTTGTACAGTGTGGAAGCTGTTATTTTTTGGCGTCCCCCCATAAACATGTATCCCAGTCCCATGTTGACTGGGGGTTCATCAGGGAAGGTTGGCCATATATTTTGTGTAGCTGCCCGCAGACCAGAGTATTGTCGCCTAGCCGTAGGTGTGTTACCCACCTCCTCCCTGATATCCTCCCATCGAATGAACTGCCCGTCCACAAATATCTGCCCCCATTGTGTTATGCCCTTAGCAGACCAGTGGCGGGCCGTCTCTCCCTCTGACGTAAAAGGAGTCTGCGGCATACCCCAGAGCGGCATACTAGGGTGGTATATCCTTTCAGTATTGTACATTTCAACAATCCTGGACCACGCAGTGATCACCACTTTAGAAGGTCTCAGGGAGTTATAATGCTTAACACCTGACCGTGTAATTTGGTGGAGTGCTAGTGTGGCCTCTTTTTCCAGTTGGTTAGGTACTGGGCCCGCTGGGTTGATAAATGTCGTCGCCCATTGGTTCGCATGTTGTGCCTGCGCGCTCAGGTAGTAGAGTTCAAAGTCTGGGGCCATCAAGCCACCGTACATGTAGTCGTTTGTAAGTGTCCCCCAGCCCACTCTCGGATGGCCATCCCATACAAATGAGGAGCACGCGCCCGCAATTTTAGTGAATAAAACACGCCCCGGCCACACCGGCACCGTGCTAAATAGGTAAAATAGCTTAGGAAGGATTATCATTTTCACCAGTGCGATCTTACCCATCATGGATACCGGGAGGGCCCCCCAGCGCTTTAGTTTCAGGCACAACGAGTCCACAAGCAGGTTGTAGTTCAATGCTCGGGATAGCTGAGCAGTCCGAGCAATCCATGCTCCCAGATATAGAACATGCGTCGGGCACCACTGTAGCCCATGCAGGCCCCGTGGCTTCTCTGTGGCCCCTGTGATAGGGAACACTTCTGATTTATTAATGTTAAGTCTGAGTCCCGAGAGTCCACCAAACCTCTCCACCACCGCCAGGACCCTCCCCAGTGTTCTGTCTGGATCTCTCAAATATAGCAGAATGTCGTCTGCGTACAGGTTTATAATGTGCATTGTTGCCCCTATTTTTAGCCCACAGATGCCGGCGAGAGCCCTCAGTTCGTCTGCTAATGGTTCAATTATCAGAGCAAACAGCAATGGCGAGAGCGGGCAACCTTGTCTCGTGCCCCCCCGGAGCTCAATCTGCTCTGTTAGGGTGCCGTTAATTCTAATCCTGGCCTGTGGGGACGTGTACAGTAACTTTACCCATCTCAGGAAGTTCGGGCCAAATCCGTAATTTCGCAATACCCCAAACAGGAATGGCCAGGACACCGTGTCGAATGCTTTGCGCATATCCAGCGACACTGCTATCGCCTGCTGATCCGGGGGGGTCGTGGTTAGGACCTCATGGCATTTCCTAATATTAGTAGCTGCTGACCTGCCGGGGATGAATCCGGCCTGATCTTCGTGGACCATGAATGGCATCCACGGTGTCAGTCTTGTGGCCAGTATCTTTGCTAACAATTTGGCATCTGTGTTAATTAGTGATAGAGGTCTATAAGACCCGCAGTCCTCTGGGGGTTTACCAGTCTTAAGCAACAGTGTTATCACCGCTTCCCTCGTGGACGCTGGGAGCTCCCCTCCCTCCAGGGCCTCGGTCCACATAGCCAGTAACCTGGGTGCCATTAGGAGCTTAAATGCTTTATAAAATTCTGCGCTTAGGCCATCTGTACCCGGGGCCTTCCCGTTCGGGAGAGCTTCGATGGCCCTTATCACTTCCGCCTCAGTTATCGGGCTTTCCAACACCTCTCTCGTGTTTGCAGCCAGCAGGGTCGTCGGGATACGGGATAGATACTGCTCGATCTCACCTTCAGTGGCGTCTGACTGGGGTGAGTATAGCTCCTCGTAGAATTTATGAAACGTGGAGCGTATACTGCCCTGATCTGTAGTAACCGTGCCCTCCGCCGTTGTTATACATGGAATGTCGGTCGGACCCCTCTCCCCCCTTACCGCTCTGGCCAACAGCCTCCCCGGTCGCTCGCTCTCACCATAGCGGCGAGCGGCCGCCGGTCTGTCAAAGTAGCGGATCTCTTGATCCGCCGCCTCATTGAATTCGTCCAGTGCGTTTTTTAGGTCTAAGGCTAACTGAGGCGTCGGTTGAAGCTCATATTGTGACTGTGTAGCAGCTATTTGTGTTTCGAGGCGCTGCATCCTATTCCTTATATCTTTGAGGATGCCACTCTCACTCGATATAGAGGCGCCTCTAATACACACCTTGAATGCTTGCCACAAAGTCGCCTGGCGAGACACAGAATTATCATTAAATGCAAAATACTCCAGTATGTGCTGTTCCAGCGTGTTCCTATAGACCAGGTCACGCAGCGCTGCAGGTTTAAACCTCCAAGGGGGTCTATTCACTGCTTCGCCCGGTATTCGGAGGTCCAGCACTATCGGTGAGTGGTCAGAGAACGTCCTGGGCAGTATCTGTGCTGCGAGTACCCAGGCCAACACTACGTTGTCTAGTAGCCACATGTCTATCCTGGAATGCATGTCGTGCACCGTGGAGTAATAGGTGTATCCCCTCTCGGATGGGTGTAATGTCCTCCATGCATCTTTTAGCCCCAGGTCTGCCATATGAGCCATTATCGCTTGGGCGGCCTTAGTCAAAGTTCTCACCTGTGTTGAGGTGCGATCCATGTCCACATTCAAAATGGTATTGAAGTCCCCCCCGCAAATCAGGTGAGCAGTTGGATAGTGGGCCAGCAACCCGAAGAGTTCGGTGTAAAACACCGGGTCATCCAGGTTGGGACCGTAGATATTGAGGAGGACCACCTCTCTATCTTGCAAATTGCCATGTACCAAGACATACCTGCCCCCTGGATCACACCTCACCTCCTTGCACGTAAATCGGAGGGTTCTGTGTAACAGTATTGCTACTCCCCTGGCCCTATTCGAGTAGGTTGTGAAGTATTGATGGGTTCCCCACTTCGGCGCCAGTTGTTCCCCGTGTTGCGGGCCAATGTGTGTCTCCTGTAAGAATAGGATTTGTGGGGCATGTCTGTTAATGTAGGCCATGATTTTCCTTTTCTTAACCTTGGAACCCAGGCCCCGAACATTCCAACTCATGATTCTGATATTCTCAGAGCTCCTACCCGCCATCCCGTTCAGTGTGAATGCATTGTGAATCTGTAGAAGAGTGTCTCATATAGTTCCCATTCGTGCAAGTATGTTGTAACCTCGTGCTTTTAACTTTCTCCCCATAACAATAACACATCCCCACTTCCGTCCCGATCCCACCTCCCCCCACCCTCACAGCACCCCGAACTTCTACTGTGCTTAAAGAAACCCCCTCCCCCCCACTAACTTTTAGCATATGCACCTGCAATTGGGGGGCCTGCGGAGATCCCCAGGGCCGATGCTCTTTCAGACTTAGAAAAAAAACAAAACACTTAATCGGGTCCGGCATTACTCTCACACATATTAATGGCGGCAAGGACAGTCCCCACGTAGCACAAACCGTAGACACTGATTTCCCACCTTAATGAGTGTCCCCCTCCGGGGAGAACTGTTGAAGTAAGTGGAGCGGGCATGCATTGCCGTACCTCTCCGGGCCCTCCCCAGGGAAGTCATTCTTGATTAGCGTCCTCGGCGCTCCCCACGACCGTAGGGATGTGCGTCTCCACAAAGTTGGCGGCCTCCTCAGGGAAGGTGAAGAAATGGACTTTGTTCTTGTACAGGATCTTCAGTCTCGCCGGGTAGAGCATTGCATATTGGACCTGTCGTTCCCTTAGCAGTTTCTTGACACCCGTGAATTGTTTCCTTTCTTGTTGTACCGCCAGTGTAAAGTCAGGGAAGATCCGTATCACGCTAGCCTTCCATCTCAGCTCCTGCTTCTCTCTTGCCGTACGTAATATCAAGTCCCTGTCCCTGTAGTTAAGCACACGTGCGATTATTGGTCTCGGGTACGCACCGGGTTTCGGCTTTGGAGCGATAGATCTGTGTGCACGCTCTATTAGGAACATGGGGGACCACCCTGGGTCGCCCAGCAGGTCGCGGAGGAGGGCCTCAACTCCTTTCTCCATAGAGCCCTTCGTCGCATCTTCAGGCACCCCTACAATACGGATGTTGTTGCGTCTTGATCTCGCCTCCAAGTCCTCGCATTTAGATTTAACAGTTCCCAGTTCAATCGCCATTGTGGACACCGTGCTTTTCAGGTTTTCGAGCGCCTCCTCCGCGCCTGATATTCTGGTTTCCGCTTCGGCTATGCGCGTCGTAGTTTTATCCAGTTTAGCCTTAATGGATGCCACATTTGCAGTGATCCCGTCGAGTTTGTCGTTCAGGGCGCCGAACCCCTGCTGCATAGCGAGGAACACCGCTTGGGGGTCCATCTGAGCTTGCGGTGTCGTTTGTTGATCTGGGGTGGGCGCCGGGGGCTCCATCTGCGAGGTGGTTTCCTTCTGGATATTTGTGGTGTACTTGTCGATGGCCCCCCTAGTCTTCTTGGATCCCAGGCTCTTGGGCATTATCCGCTGTTATTTGTGTGGACTGATCGCCCCAGGCCACCACGACCCTCAGCACACCCGCCGACAGGCGTCCCCGATGCCTCCGGTGCGCAGGGTCGCGTGATCGAGTGTCGTCCCTCCTCGGCAACCCCCAGCGGACCAACTCTGGGCCCCCAATGTTCAGGTCGTGCGTTGTCAAGCCACGGGAGGGGGGGGGTCAAGAGACCGTGCCGTAGAGGAGACCTCAAGCCTCTGGAGCGAGGGCCGTCGGGGGCCCGATTAGCAGTTAGGAAGTGTAGCCGTCGGCTCCCGCCAGGCAGGCAAGGTTCCCGTGTTCCGCCGTAGCAGTCGATGGATGGTGGGGCGATGCCGAGGGGCCGAGATGAGGGCCACAGTATCCAGCCGGGTTAAGCAGCGCGGTGGGGAGAGGCCAGTAATGAAGGTTCCTCCGCGAGCAGGCCGCGGATTGCGCTCGCTTTCTCCCAGGCTCCTCCCCTCTTCAAGGCGGCCGCGTAAAGGCCCCAGGCGCGGGCGCTCTCCAGAGCCGCGATAAGTCAGGATAGCAGCAGGCGTTCGGCCCAGAATTTCACCTCCGGGTAGCCCAGTCACCACCGCACCCTCCGTGCGTCGCCCGGGTGTAACCGGACCCGTTGTGCGGATATATTTGGAGCTCGGCCCTGGTTCACTCCGGAGCTCACACAGAAGCGGCCATCTTCCTCTGTGCGCAACAGCGCCCCCCTAGTCTCTTGTCTCTTAACAGAGTGGGTTACAATTCTTCCCATATCAGTATTCCATAAAAGAATAATTGTTCGCTTGCCAGCCCTTTGCTGTAGACAATACAGGTTATAGTACTTTCCCCCTTGGTCTTTCATTGTCATGCCGCCGGCGTCTAGTCGCCGGTGGGGGCTATGGAAGCCTGGCGTTGGCGGCGCCGTTAGGTCGTCCATTGTTTTTCCTGTCCATTTCCGGGTTTTTGCCCGCTCTAGTCTTTTTCTGTCTCCCTGGTTTCGCTACTTAAGCACCGCCCACTTCCGGGTTCGGTGTGTTGCAACTTTGTTTCTTTCCCTTGTTGCTTGCTCCATGTGCTTTTTCCTCCGTGCTTACCTTGCTGACCCTTGGGCCTCCAGTCGGCATCTCTTCGCCGTTCTCTCTCTCTTTTTTCTCGCCGCCGGAGCTCCTTTGCCGTTTTGGTTCTCCTGTCTTCCTTTCCTTTTCTCTCTTTGCCACTTGCCCTCTCCGGCTGATTTTTCCTCGTCCACCTCTCCTGGAAACTTCTAAGGACTTACCTCGCCTTCTGTCACCTGTCCAGGATCCTTGCTTCAGTCATCCTTCTTATGACATCGGATCTGCAGATTTTCATCACTTCACTCTCCGGACCTGCTGGACTGTTATCTTGCTCACCGAGGGTTTTTTTTAAGCATCCGCTTTTTTCCCTCATCTATTCGGTCCCTGCGGGAAGGAAGCCTCTTGCTTCCCTGCTTGGCAGGGAATCAGGGTGGCTTCCCACCGCGGTCGGCCCTACCTCTTCTCAAAGAAGAAGAAGATCGGAAAGAAGGCTAACCGCTGCAAAACCTCTCCAGAGGACTCAGGTGAGGAGGAAGGGGAGGAGGTAGTGGATATTACTGATACGCCTTCTAAAGCTGCGGAGGTTGACACTCATACAAGGAGGGTTTTTCTCCTGCAGTCTTTAGTTTCTAGTTTCTGGCCCAATTGCAGTCCAATATTGCTTCCTAATGGCCATCGGATTTACTTTGACATTCTCCATAAGCCTATCATCATCACACAATATCTTACTTATAATGTCACACTATTAGGTCAGTATGGTGGATGTCCCCATCTGCAGATGTAGGGCTAGATCTTCAAACAAGGACTCCTTCTCAGGTACCAATAAGTGTCTATAGTATAGAATGAGTCTGCTAAACAGATGGGCTGCTAGAAATGTTAGGTCTAACTTGTGATGCAGACTAGCCATTGGGAGAGATGATAGCAGATAATACTCGCTTCCAAATAATGTCTCTCAATCCTCGCCCAAGCTACCGACCATGAACATGGATCAATCTACAGGCCATACAGAATCTTTGGTATCACATTTCTACTATAGAAGTGGATCGGGGGAGTATGGAAAACCTACAGTATTGTACACTTAACCTGTGCATTTGAGAACAAAGCTGTTCCGCCACCGGATCCAATCTATCCACAAATTAGACCATTGCTTGGCTCGAGGTAAGTATAAATCCCAAATATTTCACTTCTGTGCCCGCCGGAACTGATGTTCGAGACTCGTTTCCCTCTTGCACAAAATCTAACTACATTAGACTTGGTGGGATTTATGGTCAGTTAATTTTCCTCTGCATATTTACTAAATGCATCCAACTGCCTCTGCAGACCCACGGGCGTATAGTCCAACAGGACTATATCGTCTGCATAAGCCGCCAGCCATGATGTATTCCAATGTCCGACTTTCGGGCTAGCCAGTGCACTTGATGATAATGCCTGACCCACATCCGACAAGTACAGGTTAAACAAACAGGGAGCAAGTCTGCATCCCTGCTACCTCCCCTGCACGTTGGAATTGTACTCGAAAGATGTCCCTCCCCGTCAAAGCGTGTCTGAATTTTAGAATTGGCATGCAGATGAATCAAAATGGTTAACAGGGCCCGAGGAATACCCCAGTCCTGCAGTTTACTCCAGAGTTGTCTTTGATTTATTGTCTCAAAGGCCAGAGAAAGATCCAACCACACCCGTAACGAATTGGGCCTCCCTTTAGCCATGATCTTCCTATAGCTAGATTCACAATCACTCAGTTCAAAGAGGTGGAGAGGCCCCAACTGAAGCCTATCTGTTGTTTAGGTAGGGTGCCCCTATCATCTGCCCACGCTTTAAGATCCCTGAGAACTACGCCAGCAAAGATTTTACATTCCACATCAAGCAATGCTATTGGCCAGTAGTTGAGTGGCGAGGACCGAGTCCCTTTTTGATAAATGGGGATAACAAGTCCAGTTTTCCATGAAATTGGGAGCTTTCTAGACTTTAAGATTTTGTTTTTTTTAAACATATTTTATTGGCATTTGTATTGGATGCATACAAATACAAGAAAATTAACTAAAACAATAAACATAAACAACAACAGTCTTTATGGGAAACAGTTCCTCTTACTTAGGTGGGCGTGGGTGTAAATGGGGGTTCCGACGTCTCGGGAAGTGGGAGGGATCTCGGCCAAGAAGATCACCATATCCAGGCGAGTGCGAGGGATCAGTTATGGCAAAGTAGTGGGGTTTATCAGGGGGGTTTGTGGTCCGCGTTGAAGTGTATATCTCTCAGAAGGGCCTTGCAAGAGTCCAGAGTGCCACTCGCAATGTCGCCGTTAGAGGTGATTACATCTTGCCAGGCTCTGGTTTCGGCTGCAGTCCATCTCTCTAGTTCTTTTATCCAGCGTTCCTGTCTAGGGCCCCCTGGTGTCTTCCATGCCATGGCTATAGATCTTTTCGCAAGGATACATGAAATGTCCATCAACTTAACAACATGTTTGTATTTGCTTGGTCTGGGGTAGACCCCTAATAAGCATTCTCCGGGTGTCCATTCATATCTGCTTACCCTGGCGTCAGTGCAGGTTTGTTTGACTTTGGACCACAGCGCCATTGTCCTGGTGCAAGTCCAGAACACGTGGATCAAATCAGCTTTGTTGTTCCCACACCATGGGCATGCCAGGGAGGCCTGTTTGTTGAAGGAGGCCACCCTGTGTGGGGTCATATACGTCCGATACAGGACGTTTAGTTGTATCTGACCGAATCTGGAGTTTCTCGACACCTTCTTGGGGTATAGTAGCGTTCTTTCCCATTCCTTGTCTGTAAGCGTAGTTTTGAGATCCGTTTCCCATTTTAGACTTTAAGATTTTGTTAAACAGGTCCCACTAAATCCCCGACCACAACGGTGCTTCTGCCCTCATAATAGAGTTTGTCAGCCCGTTCGGCCCACGGCCCTAGAGGAAGATGACTTCCTAATTAGTTCTTCAATGATTTCCTGGGGCATATTACTATCCCATGAGGCCCGTTTATCCCAATCGAACTGGTCACATCCCAAATTTCCTATAGAGTTGTAGACAATGTTCCCTCCAGACTTTTTTGGCAATAACATTTGCTTGCATCGCACCATGAGATTTCCCCTTCCAATATACCAATTCCCAAAAGTTCCATGAGGAATTATTTCCAAAACATCTAAGCATTACCTCACCATCATTTCCAAGACACAAAAATCTATGTGCCCGGGACCACCCTTTATAAATATTGATAATTACTTTATGTTGTTCTTTGTGGGACTTAACAGAGAGTTGGCTTTTCTCAAGAGATCTAATCTCCTTCATCATTGCTTTGTTGCACATGCTAGAAGCCTCATCAAAAACATGGGTGGGTGATCTCCTCCTCGCCTCTAAAACTTGGACGGGTGCATCTAGAGACCATAAATATTCCATAAAGAGTTTTGGGTTACAAAGATCTTCTTGCCCCCATTCCCATTCCCTCTAAATTTGGTAATTCGGGAACCCTGTTGGTTCACCACTAGTGTTTGTTGCATCATTTCGACTGAACATCGGCTATCCATCCCCAAAGTGAGGACCAGCAAATCATGATCACTGAGTATTGTTTGTTTGACTTCAAAATGAATGCACTGACAAAATAATTTTGGTGAAAGGAAAACATAATCTAAAATAGATCTTTTTGTACCAGATCTCCTATTAGGAGCAGGGATGATGTCTCCACCTATAGAGCCATTTGCCATATTCAGATTTCAACCCTGGAAAAACTCAGTCCAGATCCTGCCATTTGATATAGACTTCTCACTAACCACATAGCGGCTCTTTGATGAAAGACAAAACTAATTTAGGTCCCCAGCAATTATCAGCCTAGAACCAGCTTCCAATGCTAGTATACTAGACAACAGTGATGTTAAATGTAATAAAACATTGGCAAGATTGGAGCACGCTTTGTTAGTACACATTCCCAAAACCAAGGATCTCAACTTGGCCTGAATACCTCCAGTCCGATAAAAGGCCTCTGTTGCTAGGATACTTGGTACAATGCTTGGAATCTTAACCATGTCCACAAAGACAGTGTTTCTAATTGCAATAATCTCACCTCCTATTGGACGGCCATGATTGATTTTGAGGGCAGGTTCTCAACAATAGAACAGCCGTATCTCACGAAGGGCCTTAAAAGTTAGGTTTCTTGAAGAATGATTATATCATACATGCAGAAGATATCACCCCTCTGTCTTTTGACCACAAAGCTGTTTGAACCCTATGTTTTCCAACAGACCAGTTATAATGGTCTCCCCTCCTAGAGTGAATTCTCCATCAATCTAAGCTGTGTGAAAATCTGAGTGATAGTCTGTGGCAACAAAGCTACTGCCTTAATCTGCTCAACCTGTTGTTGTCCCCCGACTCCAGTATTTAAGGATCTCCTACCCTGCTGGATATCACACCTCTTGGGTCACTGTGACCTCACAGGATTCACCCTTTACTGATTCTACCTAATATGGTGGATTGCCAAAATGTGCCTCACTGGATAGCATTAATTATATCATGAGACCCTTTTTCTTAAACTCCTCCCCAGCTGACAGCAAGGCCTCAAGACATAAATGAGACTTTAAACCAATCTCCACAACATCAGTTCTAGAATCAATGCGAAAACATATGTAATCCATTTCCAAAATAGAAAACAGGTACAATTCTGGAATAGATCTGGTAATCGACAGTATCCTCATTCTATTTAATACACACCCCCCCAATTCCTCCGGGCAACTGATACATCTACACTCTGGGCAAAGCAAAAGGCTTTGCATTGGGGATCCTCTCTTCCCCTTCCCAGGATCACTCTGAGGGATTTCCTGTCCCACCGACAGGACAGGACATGGGGGTGTTAGGGCCATTCCTAGGGGCATCCTAGCCTCAATCCACCAGGAGGCCCAACGGCCGAGGGGGACCCTGCCACTACCACCACACTGGCAGCTGAGCTTAATTTCTTTCTTATGTTGAAAATAGGGGCAAATGTAACATGACGCACCACCAGTTTCTGCGTTGGACCCTCTGATTGGGGTACAGCTGGGGGAATACCAATATTAGGTTCAGTCTGCATTGAGAAAGCCCTTGGTTCCTGAGGGCCTGCTGCGCAAGTGCGGCCTGGGGTGCATTTCTATTCTGGGAGTTTATGGTTTCTGCCTGTTGCTCTTTCAGATTCCTTGCTCTTAATCTTCTCATAAAATTCCAGGTCCCTGAGTCCTTAACGTTTTTAGATTTCTGATTTATTGACTTGGGGATCCTTTCCTCCTCCAGCAATGGCAGTCGAGTAGTTTTTTTTATTTTATTTTTTTTCACTGAAGATTCTGACTCACTCTTGTCCATGCGTTTTCCTTCCTCATTTGAAGAAATGTTTTTAGTTTTCATCAATTCCTGACTCTTTTGTGGTTGGTAGGTCCACCCTCCTCTCACATTTGAGGGACCCACTCCCTTTTTTCTGAGGAATGGACCACACAATGTTCCGCAGCGTCACAGTGTATCTCTGTAACTCATCACGAAATACAGCCACGCCCTAAACACACACTCTCATGGGCCGCCTTCGACAATGATCAGATCAGACTACACCATCAGCATTATGGACATTATGGGACTTGGAGTTCCTAGTTGTTTTTAGATCAAAAACCTCAATTAATGTGCAATAAGCCATTAAGGTTTTTAAGAACATTAGGGGAATCATCAAGAGAGGTCTCCCACTCCCCTTGACATGAGTCCCCTCCCATGTAATCCCCCCTGCATAATGCCACCCCCATGGTCAGGATCAGAACAAGATTCATCCCAGAGCGCAACAGATCTTTCTCCCTTTATTTAAGTTCAGCCTCGCATGTGTTTAGTTCCCTGAGGATAGTCTTTAGGACCCCAAATCCCTTGGCTGCTCACACCCCACAGTGTATATGTTACCCAACCTATGTGTATGTCTGCTGTGTGCGTCATGCTGATTTGAAAAAAGGATGTAATCCCCTCCTGAATTTAAGCTTCAAAAGCTATATCGGACAGCACTCCCCCCTTGAACCACCATGAGTAAACCCAAGGCATAGTTGTGGAATTAATACTTCGAGGGCTACAGGGTAATAATCAGAGAGAGTCCTAGGGAGATTCTTAGGGAGTATTGAACAACTTCCAAGCAGCCATACTATCCCTGGAGTACCTAGCCACATGTGTAGCCTGGAGTGGGAGTCATGCACTGATGAGTAGAAGGGGTATTCATAGTAATTTGAGTGTGCTCTCCTCCACACATTCATAAGATTAAGCGTGGGCATGGTATCTAGAATACATCTAGTTGAGCCTGGGTGGCCACGCCCCTGGAAAGGTATTCAAATCTCCCTCAATCAAGGTTTTGCTGCCGACATAATTTGCACATTTGGAGAATGTGGTATGAAAGAAGGTTTGATCATCATGATAAGGGCATATATATTGACTGTCAACACTTCCAGCCCAGCTAGGGACCCAAACACCATTATGATCTAGCCTTCAGTTTCACTTTGGATCATATACATTGAAACTGAGCTGATATGTGTATGATGGTCAACAGCCCCCTGGCATACAATGAGTAACAGGAGTACCACTTCTTATTCTCCAATCTTGTTCTATATTCCTACACATGTTGGATTGCAAGTGGGTTTGCTGTAGGAGCACGATTTGAGTATCATGGTGCATTACGTAGGAGTAGACTTTTCTCGTTGTCACCAAATTGCTGACCCCTTATGTTCCAATTTAGGAGGTGCAGTGATCTTTCAGTTGCTGAGACTCAGCCATCATCTCGGCTCCTTAACTAGCAATGATCGACGAGACCTTAATAGAGTTGGAACAGTGCCCCACTGGACTCTTCTAGCAGCTCCTACCCATAGGAAAAGAATCACACAAACTCCAACAACCCATAAGCAACAGCACCCCCACTAGCCACTTCATACCCCAAGTTGCTAACCTCCAACAACCCTGAACCAGGAACTGAGGAAACCATCAGCCCAGCTCCAAAAGTCAGGCATATGCCTAAGGGACAGCTCGGTTGCAGACATAGTCTGCACTTAGCGCTTCATGAGAAATTAATTGTGGTCCACTCCCTGATGTTTGCCAGTCTATGCAGCAGTGTTACAGTGTAAAAGTTACATTGCGGATCAGGCTCTGGAGTGGCTGGCCGCCTTACTCTGGGACAGACCCTCCCAGTACAACTTAGCTCCTTTCTCTCAACCACTTCTCTTTACTTGTGGTGTTCCCCCGGGGCTCTAACCTCTCACTTTGGCTCTTCAATGTCTACTTGGCCCCCTTGGCCCACATGATCACTATCTTCTCCTCTAACTTTCAGTGTAATGCGGATGACACTTAGCTCTCCCCCAGGCTCCCTCAGCCTCCTCTCCTCTCTCGCTCATTCCGACTGTCTAACCGCGATCCAGGATTGGTGTGCCTCCAATGGCCAGGAAGACAGAGATCCTTCTCATTGGGATTCCTGCTCCCACTTTCCCTCTTTCACTCTGGCTGTCCTCCCTGGGCCCTGTTCCTTTGCCTTCCTGTGAGGCAAAACACCTTGATGTCATCTTTAACTCCACCCTCTCCTTCTCTCTATTCATCACAGACCTTGCCATGAATGCCCACTACCATCTTCACCTCCTCGAAGGTATTATTCCTTTTCTTACTTTCCCCCTGAGGCTCACTATCTCTCAAACCCTGGGTCACTCTAGGCTGGACTACTAGAACAGCCTCTTTCTTAATCTCACTTGCTCTACTATCCGCCCTCTGCAAATAATCCAGAACAGGACTCCAAGACTTATTGTTGGCCTCAAGCACTGGGACGGTATCTCTCCAGCCCTGAAATCTCTCCATGGGTTCCGGGCAGCTGCAAGAATCAAGTTCAAGGCCCTCCGCATCATCCACAAGGCTTTCTGGGGCTAGAAACCGCACTACATCCAACTCTCTCTTTCATAATACATTCCTTTTGGAGCCCTTGCTCAGCTACCTGAGGGTCAGTGTTAGGGAGAATTCTCTGTTTAGGCTGAATTTCCTAACCTAGTGAGTCCCCCAGCAGCTTTGCTGGATTGATGGAGTTTGTTTTTTTCCATCCTGCCAAGAGTGAGACTCTTTTTCTCCCACTCTTGGACATGAATGTGTGTAATTCCTTTGACTGTCAATGTGTTCTATGGGCTATGGGGTCTTTTACTCCATAGAGTCTCATATGTTTTACTATGTGTGTTACAACGCACCCTCCGTGCCGTAGCACTGGGGCGTTCTAGCGGACCTCCATCATAGACTCCATACCCGGGGACTGACTACTGTCTCCCCGGGCATGTAAAGTCACCATTGGCTTTACTAGACCTAAATTTACTAACAGAACTAGTACAAACCATTCTATTGTGGACGTACTAGTAGGGGTAATTTGATTACTCCTGGGTCTGTTATTCGAGGGGGCACTGTCCCGTCCCCCCTCGTCGAGTTTTGGCTGGTGGCAGTGGAAACCACTTGTTATATTCGACCCCGAATATAACCCTATGGGATTCTTCCCATTGTTGGAGATTAATACTTTTCCTCGTTAATCTCTAACATACCACTGGTTTACTTATCGTAAATAAGTCTATCGGATGGTATTTTCTGCCAGAACTCGTTTTTTAAAATGGCGTCTGTGTTCGTCTCTGTGACTCCTAAACCAAAGGTTGAGCCCTTTGTTCCACTTTTGGCGGGCTTCTGTACAGAGACCCTCCAAAGTGGTGCCATTCTGTCTGGGTTACCGCAGGGGTGTGGGAGGGGGTTTAGGCACCCTGGACCGAGTTGCCTTGCCAACTCCAGTCGCACTCTGGTGTGATTGGCCCAAGTGGTGAGCAACCCCGCTCACCACTTAGCGTGTTTTGATTGACAGCTACGCTGAATGAATGGGGGTTTTCTGCATAAAAGCAGGGCGTTTGGGACTGGATCTTCAGAAGTCGCCACAGGACCTAAGAATCAGACGAGGGTAAAGCTGAGCCGACCTGCAACGACGACACCTCCAGTGAAGCCCTGCTGAACCGACTCACCACTTCCCGACGAGAGAGGAGATCTCCCTGCCGGAGAGTCTCTTCCCCTGACTGGTGGGAACAACCAGTCACCTTTGCTTTTTCTTCGCTCCAGGACGCAGTGGTCGAATTGCCCGTGCAGAGCACCCCGGCAACCGGATAGCCACTACCCCTGTACCGCGACCAAAAGGTGGTGCCTTGTGACGGAGCACTCTGCGGCTGGTCTCTTCCCTGGTGGTGCACGGGACTTCACTTTTCTTCGACGACGAGATCATCTCTTCTCTTGGCAAAGACCCGATGTGCATCCACCACCAGGAACAACTGCCCCCGCCGGAGCTGTCTCTCCACAAACAAGGTACCGTGTCCGCCTGGCTTCCCTTTCTGCCGGATAGTGCGAGGTGTCTTAATCCTCGCCTTTCCATTGGGTCGCCTCCAAGCTTTCTTAAACTTACTGTTCTGAACTGGTCCAATCTTTCCATAACAATTTGCGATAAAGACTTACAGCGCATTTCCACTGAGACACTTTTTGGGACATATCGCCTTGCCTCTCTCCGAGTGGGCCTGGCCTCTGAACTTTGTGATCTACAGTAGACCCTGCCTTACTTGCCTTGCATTTATCCGTAAAGTATTGGTACGGAGTGATTTCATAACCTGCCTTATTTTTCTCTCCCGTCCTAACGAATACTAGAGTGTCATCTAGGTTAAAGCATACACCTCTGTCTGCAAATAAGTGATGCCGGTGAACCTAGACTTGTCGAACTATTGTTAGGAGGATTGATCTTTTTCTTCGTATAGTGATTGTGATTGAAGTTCTTTGCCGTATTAGTGCCAGAGTGTTTTCCATAGATGTGTCGTTATAAATAAATACCTTTATATCTTTATACCGAAGCCTTGTTCCGTGTCTACTTGTTCTACTGTGTAGATTTCCCTATTTTGTATACTCCACATACTGCCTAACTCTTCTTGAGGGAAGTCTGACTGCTCAGCCACAGCTACCAAGTGAATCTGTGTGGTACAGACTGCTACCAAGAGGGTTTACTGCCAAACACCTGTAGTCCTAAATCTTTTGCAGTGGTCCCAAAGGGAACTGCACAGGTTTCCGCCTAACAGTCAGAAGGTTTGCCAGCAGTGAGTGGGGGGGGTAGATCTCTCCCTCTGGAATGGCCTCCCTGCCCCTCTCAAAAATGAGCCAGATCACCTGAAGTTCTGGAAGCAGCTCAAGACTTTCATTTTCTCCTCTGCTTTCTCTCTTTCCCTCCCCGGCTGACCAACTGTCTGAGGCATCTACTGGTTGCTTGACTACCCTCAGAGTCTCACTGGGTACCAGGCTCCTCCATGATCAGTCTCCCCTACACTGCCTCCAGGCCTAGCGTGCATTTAGGGGGTGTAAATGTAAACTCTACTGTCCCCTGCCTACGTGCACTTACCCGGAGCCGCACTGCCTGACTGCACTTACTCAGAGCATTGCTGCCCTGATTGCACTTCCTCCTTCCCTCGCACTGTCACTTCCCCTTCTCCCTTCCCCCTGCACTTAGCGTTGTCGCACTTTCATGATCTGAATGACAAAAGGCCTAGTAAGATCGTTTGTCTTGTCCTCCATCTGTCTTCACGCCATGTCTTGTCGCGCCTAGAAACACTTTTGTACAGGCACATTATAAATGACTTATCATATCATGTCATATCAATTGCTCTGGTGTAGAATCAGCAAGGGGATATCGGCGGTTGAAAATAGCTATTAATGAATCGCATTGCTTCTTCCTGGTAGGTAAAGAAATTACATGTTGTCAAGTACCTGGTCTCGTCGCTGCTGGATTCGTGGTCTTGCAGCTTTACTTTCCACACTTCCTCAGTGATCTATACTGCGTTGGGCTGCTAGTATGGCACATGGACCAAACCCTGTGCCCTTCCACTGCATAGACTGACAGGGAGAGGACTTGGAGACCAGCTCCCCATGCCACGGTACAGGTTTCCCAGATTAACATGACATGGAGACAGCGCAAGCGCTGGCCGAGAAAGCTAGGTGTTGTATATTTTCTCAGCAAAGTCAGGTATACCAGAATGTGGAAAAGAAGTGTAGAGGAGCAGCCAACTGCCTCTGCAGGAAATCCCAGCCCCCCTTCCACCCGTATGCTGGAAGCCTGAAATAGTGCCATGTTTGACACCAGCAGTTGTGACGATTCCGCATCAAGTTTTTGAGACAAGGTGTCCACTAAGAAAACCATATCAGATGTATTCCGGAAGATACGACAATCTCTTGGAGGAGATCCCCAAAGGAATATGAAAAAGAGAGAAAGAGAAGTTGGTGACATCACGATAAATGAGCGTAATGCACTGAGAAGACTGGCTGACGAAGAGAATGTATGTTCATTATAGAACCTGATGACGAAGTAAAAAATCGAGTACACTTTCATGTGCGAAATGAAGATTGCACGTGTGAAAAGCATTGAAGAAAATGCAAGCTGTTTAATAAATGTACAGATGCAGCAACGTGATCACAGATGCACTAAGTGATCACAGAAGCTTGCAAGGCGTAGTGAATAGATTGCAGGTGAAGCCACCTTTATATAGACGCTGGACATCAGTGTCCCAATTTTAGTAAGTTCAGAGACCATGAAGAGAAGGGCTGAAGACTGTGTCGCACTAAAGAAAAGCAGCTGGGAGCATGGAAGAAGCGAGAAGGGCTGTCTGGCCTGGTGTCACGACTGAAGGCAGCCAAGTACTGGGCACACTCTGGATGTTCTTTTCTCATCAGACCTTCCACTTTCTATCCCTCTCACCACTCCTCTCTCCTGGTTTTATCACTTTCCCCTTTCCTCCCAGCTGACCCTCTCTATCCCACAAGTCAAGCCAACTCCAGCACTGCGACCTAGATTCTCGGTTATCTGACCCATGAAGTGTGTGTCAGTTGAGGCTTTTGTCACCACTTTCTCTCCACCCCTCACCCCCTTAGCTGACTCACACCCTGACAAAGCCCTTTCCATGCTCCACTCTGCTATATCTGATTCTCTCGATGTTCTTACCCCTGTCACGAGGATCCGCTTGAAGCCCAAAGCCAAGTGCAACTCTTGGTACGAGTCAGACCTCATCACCCTTAAACGCAAGTGCAGGGTGGCTGAGAGGAAATGGCACGCTTCCGGTACATCCTCTGACAAACTGGCCTGCCGTCTGCACCAAAGGCAATACTGACTCTCAGTCCGCATCAAGAAGAGAACCCACGTCCAAGCCTGCATCTCTGTGGTATCAAACAACTCAGTCGAACTCTTTAAAATTTGCAAGGAGCTGCCCAATCCTGCTGCAGTCTCTACAAATCCTGTCTCCTCCCAGGCCCTATGCACCGCACAGGCTTCTCGTTTCATCCCTAAAACTCAGGACATCCTGTCTTCTCCCTCTTCTCCCCCTCATCCCCCTACTCCCTGCTCTTCCCCTGGCCCTTCTCTGGCCACCTCTCCTCCATCCTTCTCTGCCTTTCCCTTGTTCTCCCCAGATGAGGTTTCTAGAGACCGATCTATGAAAGTCTTGTCAAAACAGGTTCACCCCTGTTCCTCCAAGACCATTAAGGACCACATTTACACCTTTCACCCTGTTCTGGTTGACTTCTGCAACCACTCCTTCACCACTGGAGTCTTCCCTTCCCCCTGAAGCACTTCCTTGTCCACCCTCTTCTTAAAAGACCCTCTGCCAACCCGTACTGCCCAACTAACTATCGACCAATCGCCATCATTCCTTTCCTCAGCAAACTCTTGGAAAAGCTGGCCATCTCCCAGCGTAATCTTCACACTGAATCTATTGGTTGTCTCCATGATCATCAGTCCGGCATCAAAGCTGTCAGAGCACAGAAACTGCTCTCCTGAACATCCGTAGAGACCTGCTCTCCAATCTTGCTCTCACCGATCGAACCTCCCAGGTCCAACTTGGGTCCTTCCTTACTCTATCTCTATCTCCACCTGTTGTGTTCCCCAGGGATCTAACCTCTCTCCCTGGCTGTTCAACCAATACCTGGCACTTCTTTCCCACCGCATTGCTGCTCTCTGACCCAACTTTCAGTGCTATGCGAATGGCACTCAACTCATTTTTGGCTCCTTTCCACCACCTCTTCTCCTTCTCTCATCTCTGACTGTCTATCTGCTATCCAGGAGTGGTGTGCCGCCAATGATCTCTGCGTTAATGCCAGTAAGACTGAGATTCGTCTCATCGGCACACCTGCTACCTCCTTTCCTGTCACTCTCTGGCCGGACTCTCTTGGCCCTTTTCCTACTACCACCTTTGAGGCAAAAAACCTTGGGGTCATCTTCGACTCCACACTTTCCTTCTCTATTCACATCTCTGGCGTCTCTAAGAAGTCAGACCACCAGCTGCAACTCCTGAAAGGTATTCTTCCTTTCCTTTCCTTCCCCCAGAAGCTCACTGTCTCCAGAGGTCTGGTTCTTTCTAGGCTGGTCTACTGCAACAGCCTTTTTCTAAATCTGCCTGCCTCTACTCTCCGCCCTCTGCAACTCATCCAAAACAGGACTGCGAGACGTGTCCTTGGCCTCAAGCCCAGGGATCATATCCCTCCAGGACTGAAATCTCTGCACTGGCTACCAGTGGCGGCGAGGATTAAGTTCAAAACCCTCTGCATTTTCCACAAGGCCATCTGGGGCCTCAATAACTCTCTTCCTAAATATCTTCCTTCTCAAACTCTTCGCTCAACCGTCTCCAACTTTCTCAGGGTCAGTCGCTTCTCCAAGCAACGAGTTGGTGGTAGATCCCTTTCCTCTGCTGGGCCTCCCTCTGGAACAGCCTCCCTGCTTCCCTGACACTTGAGGAGAACCATCTCTGGTTCCGGAAGCACATCAAGACCATCCTCTTTGCTTCTGCTTTCTTTCCTCTCCCCTGTTGATCTCCTGGCTGAAACTGAACCTGCACTGGTTACCTGGCTACCCTCTGATCTCGGGCCCATGTCCCCTCCCGCCAGTTTCACACCTCCACTGCCCCACTGGCAACCCTTGCATTTGGGGACTGTTTTCTGTATCCCTGCAGCCCGCTACCAGCACTTGACACCTGATGTCTGCAGTTACCCATGCATTTGCCACCAGCTGACCACACTTTTATTTATTGTCTTTATTTATTTTATTGTTATCCTATGTACTGCACTGACCCCTCCCCTTTTTCCCCTGCACTGTTCCTTTCCCCCATCCCTACACTTGCGCAATCTCAATGTCACCTGGCTTAGTAAGATCGTTGTCTCTGTCTGCCCTCTGTTACCCCTCCCTTGCCTCATCGCGCCTTGAAACAATTGTGTATGGGTGCATTATAAATGCAATATCATATCATATCTATCCTTGAAGAAGAGTGAACGTGAGAAGCTGAATTATCCCTCGTTAAGGTGCAAAGAAAGAACACCATGAGTGTCAAGTTTGTTAATTCAAGACAATTAAATGTAGCAAAAAGAGCCGAATTGCGGTCTCCTGTCAAGTGAACCTAGGATGGGAATAGAGTGGGCACTCAGTCCAGAACTTTGATAAGCATGTGCCTGTGCTCCCTTATATTCCCAGAGATGAGAATACATTCCAAGGCCAAGTATAAAAGACAGTCTGCCTGGCAGAAGGCATGGGTGATGAGAGATGGTGAGCTAATTGGGTGGGGAGGTACAGTCAAGTCCACCTCCTGGCACCTGGGTCTGAGCTCACATGCTGCTAAGTGAATCGAGTGTTCCAAAAGGGCATGAGCATGCCAATCAATTGTAGAAGGTCGTATAACGAAGGGCCTTATAGTCTGAGAGCCAAGTACCGTGTTTCTAATAGCTGATGAAGATGACTTCCCCTAGGGGTGGGCATGAATTGTCCACCTGACTGTAGAGAACCAAACACAATACAACCCCTTATAGAAAGTATACTTAGATGTTCCACTTGATCCAAGCACAATCCCCCTTAGGTTTTTCTTATTTTCCACATAGTATGACGTCTTATATGACAACTTTTTGCTATGTAAGCATTATTTTTTTATGAAATGCTTATCAGATGTATTCCGGAAGATACGACAATCTCTTGGAGGAGATCCCCAAAGGAATATGAAAAAGAGTGAAAGAGAAGTTGCTGACATCACGAGAAATGAGTGTGATGCACTGAGAAGACTGGCTGACGTAGAGAATGTATGGACATTATAGAACCTGATGACAAAGTAAAAAATCGAGTACACTTTCATGTGCGAAATGAAGATTGCACGTGTGAAAAGCATTGAAGAAAATGCAAGCTGTTTAATAAATGTACAGATGCAGCAACGTGATCACAGATGCACTAAGTGATCACAGAAGCTTGCAAGGCGTAGTGAATAGATTGCAGGCAAAGCCATCTTTATAAAGAAGCTGGACATCAGTGTCACAATTTTAGTAAGTTCAGACCATGAAGAGAAGGGCTGAAGACTGTGTCGCACTAAAGAAAAGCAGCTGGGAGCATGGAAGAAGCGAGAAGGGCTGTCTAGCCTGGTGTCACGACTGAAGGCAGCCAAGTACTGGGTTCACTCTGGATGTTCTTTTCTCATCAGACCTTCCACTTTCTATCCCTCTCACCACTCCTCTCTCCTGGTGTGATCACTTTCCCCTTTCCTCCCAGCTGACCCTATCTATCCCTCAAGTCAAGCCAAATCCAGCACTGCGACCTAGATTTTCGGTTGCTGACCCATGAAGTGTGTGTCAGTTGAGGCTTTTGTCACCACTTTCTCTCCACTCCTCACCCCCTTAGCTGACTCACACCTTGACAAAGCCCGTTCCATGCTCCACTCTGCTATATCTGATTCTCTCGATGTTCTTGCCCCTGTCATGAGGATCCGCTTGAAGCCCAAAGCCAAAGCAACTCTTGATACGAGTCAGTCCTCATCACCCTTAAACGCAAGTGCAGGGTGGCTGAGAGGAAATGGCACGCTTCTGGTACATCCTCTGACAAACTGGCCTGCCATCTGCACCAAAGGCAATACTGACTCTCAGTCTGCAACAAGAAGAGAACCCACGTCCAAGCCTGCATCTCTGTGGTATCAAACAACTCGGCCTAACTCTTTAAAATTTGCAAGGAGCTGCCCAATCCTAATGCAGTCTCTACAAATCCTGTCTCCTCCCAGGCCCTATGCACCACACAGGCTTCTCGTTTCATCCCTAAAACTCAGGGCATCCTGTCCTCTCTCTCTTCTCCCCCTCCTCCCCCTACTCCTTGCTCTTCCCCTGGCCCTTCTCTGGCCACCTCTCCTCCATCCTTCTCTGACTTTCCCTTGTTCTCCCCAGATGAGGTTTCTAGAGTCCGATCTATGAAAGTCTTGTCAAAACAGGTTAACCCCTGTTCCTCCAAGACCATTAAGGACCACATTTACACCTTGTCCCCTGCTCTGGTTGACTTTTGCAACCACTCCTTCACCACTGGAGTCTTCCCTTCCCCCTGAAGCACTCCATTGTGCACCCTATTCTTAAAACACCCTCTGCCAACCCGTACTGCCCAGCTAACTATCGACCAATCTCCATCATTCCTTTCCTGAGCAAACTTTTGGAAAAGCTGGCCATCTCCCAGCGTAATCTTCACACTGAATCTATTGGTTGTCTCCATGATCATCAATCTGGCATCAAAGCTGTCAGAAGCACAGAAACTGCTCCTTTGAACATCCGTAAAGACCTGCTCTCCAATCTTGCTCTCACCGATCGACCCTCCCAGGTCCAACTTGGGTCCTTCCTTACTCTATCTCTATCTCCACCTGTGGTGTTCCCCAGGGATCTAACCTCTCTCCCTGGTTGTTCAACCAATACCTGGCACTTCTTTCCCACCGCATTGCTGCTCTCTGACCCAACTTTCAGTGCTATGCGGATGACACTCAACTCATTTTTGGCTCCCACCCACCACCTCTTCTCCTTCTCTCATCTCTGACTGTCTATCTGCTATCCAGGAGTGGTGTTCCGCCAATGATCTCTGCGTTAATGCCAGTAAGACTGAGATTCGTCTCATCGGCACACCTGCTACCTCCTTTCCTGTCACTCTCTGGCCGGACTCTCTTGGCCCTTTTCCTACTCCCACCTGTGAGACAAAAAACCTTGGGGTCATCTTCGACTCCACACTTTCCTTCTCTCCTCACATCTCTGGCGTCTCTAAGAAGTCACACTACCAGGTGCAACTCCCGAAAGGTATTCTTACTTTCCTTTCCTTCCCCCAGAAGCTCACTGTCTCCAGAGCTCTGGTTCTTTCTAGGCTGGACTACTGCAACAGCCTTTTTCTAAATCTGCCTGCCTCTACTCTCCGCCCTCTGCAACTCATCCAAAACAGGACTGCGAGACGTGTCCTTGGCCTCAAGCCCAGGGATCATATCCCTCCAGGACTGAAATCTCTGCACTGGCTACCAGTGGCGGCGAGGATTAAGTTCAAAACCCTCTGCATTTTCCACAAGGCCATCTGGGGCCTCAATAACTCTCTCTTCCTAAATATCTTCCTTCTCAAACTCTTCGCTCATCCGCCTCCAACTTTCTCAGGGTCAGTCGCTTCTTCAAGCAACGAGTTGGTGGTAGATCCCTTTCCTCTGCTGGGGCCTCCCTCTGGAACAGCCTCCCTGCTTCCCTGAAACTAGAGGAGAACTATCTCTGGTTCTGGAAGCACATCAAGACCACCCTCTTTGCTTCTGCTTTCTTTCCTCTCCCCTGCTGATCTCCTGGCTGAAACTGAACCTGCACTGGTAACCTGGCTACCCTCTGATCTCGGGCCCATGTCCCCTCCCCGCCAGTTGCACACCTCCACTGCCCCACTGGCAACCCTTGCATTTGGGGACTGTTTTCTGTATCCCTACAGCCCACTACCAGCACTTGACACCTGATGTCTGCACTTACCCATGCATTTGCCACCAGCTGACCACACTTTTATTTATTTTCTTTATTTAATTTACTGTTATCCTATGTACTGCACTGCCCCCTCCCCTTTTCCCCCTGCACTGTTCCTTTCCCCATCCCTACACTTGCGCAATCTCAATGCCACCTGGCCTAGTAAGATCGTTGTCTCTGTCTTCCCTCTGTTCCCCCTCCCTTGCCTCATCGCGCCTTGAAACAATTGTGTATGGGTGCATTATAAATGCCATATCATATCATATCATATCTATCCTTGAAGAAGAGTGAACGTGAGAAGCAGAATTATCCCTCGTCAAGGTGCAAAGAAAGAACACCATGAGTGTCAAGTTTGTTAATTCAAGACAATTAAATGTTGCAAAAATAGCCGAATTGCGGTCTCCTGTCAAGTGAACCAAGGATGGGAATAGAGTGGGCACTCAGTCCAGAACTTTGATAAGCATGTGCCTGTGCTCCCTTATATTCCCAGAGATAAGAATACATTCCAAGGCCAAGTATAAAAGACAGTCTGCCTGGCAGAAGGCATGGGTGATGAGAGATGGTGAGCTAATTGGGTGGGGAGGTACAGTCAAGTCCACCTCCTGGCACCTGGGTCTGAGCTCACATGCTGCTAAGTGAATCGAATGTTCCAAAAGGGCATGAGCATGCCAATCAATTGTAGAGGGTCGTATAACGAAGGGCCTTATAGTCTGAGAGCTAAGTACCGTGTTTCTAATAGCTGATGAAGATGACTTCCACTAGGGGTGGGCATGAATTGTCCACCTGACTGTAGAAAACCAAACACAATCCAACCCCTTATAGAAAGTATACTTAGATGTTCCACTTGATCCAAGCACAATCCCCCTTAGGTTTTTCTTATTTTCCACGTAGTATGACATCCTATATGACGAGTTTTTGCTATGTAAGTATTATTTTTTTATGAAATGCTTTGAGATAAAACGCTGTGCAACGTCTGTTGAAGTCCATTGAAACTTCCTGCTTTAGATCATTGATATTAAAACAGTAAACAAAATTTTCCATCATCCTGAGTTGGTCTGATTATTGGAGTACAGTTATTCTGTTTCCTATCCACCTGCATGACACGCTAACTAAATTAAGGCCCATATAGTCAGACATTGTCCATTTAGTTAGCAAGGATTTAGAGGCAGCGAAGGAGCGGCAGAGCATCTCAGGAAGGTAATGCAACAGAGGCAGGGAGGTTGCAGCAGAAGCAGCTCAGGAAGGCACGACAGCAGAGGCAGGGACCCACAAGAGGAAGAACAATAACAGGAAGGCAGGAAGGACTGCCAAATGCAAGGTAAGGAGAAGGCCAGGCAGAAAAAGGAGGAGATCAAGAACCTTTCAGGAAAGGCATAGGGCAAGGAAGAAACTCAAACCACACAGAGCGTATTAAGACACACCCGTGTGGTCTTAAAGCAGGCTTTAAAATGCCTACTGTTCCCGCATCACATTCATTGCAGCAGGAGTCATTCCCATTGCAATGGGGAACACTGCCAAGCACAGCTGACACCGGGAACCCAAAAGGGTTCCTGTGCAAGCGCATGGACAAGACAACATGGTGGCGCCCATTATGGGCATTCTAGAACAATGATTGCCTTTGGGACGCTGTCCCATGATGTCAGCCTGCCCTTGCCTCCATCAGGTCCACCTATGCCACAGTTGCCACGAGGATACATCCTCCAGGTAAGATGGCGCGGTGGTGACAGGCCCGGGGCCTGACAGATGTACAGTTTAGCAGAATTTTCAGCTTGCCAGACAAATCATAGTGTATTCTATTTGCCATTCCCAGGGCCACCTGCAAACCTCATTGACAGATCATTCAGAGGTCTGAACCACTGCACTAAAATCTGGAAAGATCTGGATGTCAACTGACTGAATTGGAGATGCCCCCTGTCTCTGGCTGTACAGATGATGAAATATCTGTCTCTATAGTTTAAGATCCTAGTGAGGATTGGCCTTTGCAGCGGGCCTCAGGCTGGTTTCAGGCCTAGTGCCCTATGCATTCTCTGAATTTGAAAGTGTGGGGAAAAAGCTGGGGTGCATGTATCCAAAAAGACCTCTATCGGGCTGGTCTGGGTAGTCTCTGGTTGACTCAGTATCCGGATATTATTCCTCCTTGCATGGTTTTCGAGGTCATCATTTTTTGTGCAACCCTGTTGAGCTCAGCCCTGAGCACCCACAGAGAAGACTATCTAGCTCCAAAATCTTAACCTCTGTATTAGAACGTTAGCTCAGTTTTGGATACTCTGGTGGATAGTTTCTCTAGTTTTGCATTGGAAGAGTAATCTTTTACCACAAAAGATTACAATTTCCTGTCAATTGTGCTTACAGAATCCCGCAGGTGCTACGATGATTCAGCAATGGACTGTAGTGATCACTAGGATATTGTGTCCACTACAGAACCGTCTTTAGGATTGCTCCTTTGTTCACGTGCTTGCATGTCTTTCTTGGGGTAACCATCTTTTTTTGTCTTCTTCTTTGCACTGCTGGATTTGCCAGCCATGACTGATGGCAGAACGGCAACTCTTGTTAACAGATGTGACACACCAGACTTGCCTGAACCCAATGCTTTCACTGTTCCTCGGATCGCACCTCCAAGTGTGGGTTCTGGTAGATCCCAGTCCAGCCTCACCTCCATCTGCTAGGGGACCCTCCTCTAGGAGCGCGCCACTGTCCAGCACAGTTAAGTTCAGGGACTTGATGGGGACAGGCCGATCTGCATGCCTCTGCTTTCTCATGGCTTCAGCTCCAGCCCCACACACTATTAGACCTTTGCCTACCTTCACCACCCTTCTCTGGCATCACAATAGAGCTAGAACTGAGAGCCACCCATACTGCCTCTGTTGACCAGTGGGACCTCCTCTCACTCCCTGCCGGGGGTCTCCAGCACCCAGAGCGGTTAGTCTCCCCCCGTTGATCCCAACAGCCTGTCAGCCATGGGTGCCCATCCAGCAGCGGGAGCGTCCGCCCCATCCCTTGTCACACTCTGGGGGTGTCTCTCTTGGCTGTCATCCAAACAAGTATTCGATGACATAGGGAGCTCAGAGCACCCTGCTTACTACCCCGCTTGGCTTCCACTATGCACCCTGAAGTGCCACTGAACCGCTCGCAGCTGCCAACTCTGAAGCTGGTTCAGCCACCAGGCCACACTCCCTTTTTGTCCTCCGGGCATGACCTTTGATCGAATATTAAGGTCTTCCAGTCTCCTCATACACCCCCGCAATCAGAGGCCACTATTTCCAGTTGTTCTGATGGTGCCACACACAATATTTTTAAGGATGTTTTCTGCAGAAAGCAGAGCACTGTGAATGCAGAGCCATTTTTCTCTGTTGGGCCTTATCGCTCTTTGCCGTTCCTGTTGGGTACAAAGTGCTAAGGTGTATATCTTGCTTAAGCCCCTGAGGATTTTGCCTGAAGTACTTCACTTATCTTTTTCTCAATTGATACTAATCTAGTAACTTGCTCTTTTCTTCTACTCCATCCTCACCCCCCTTTTCTGTCCTAGCTCATAATCTTTGAGTTACTTTTTACACTTCACTTTTGACTCTTCACTTTCCTTTTCCTCCCATATCTCAGCCACTAGCTCTCCTCTCTCATCTCTTTCGACTTCCTATTGCTCTCTCTGCTCAGTATCTCAATGTATCCTTACAATTCCCAAACCCCCTCGATCTGGTCCCCACTTGTGTTAATTTTCTCTGTGACGATAAATACAAATAAATACTTCGGAAGAAGAGGATGACATTTTGAAGAGTCCCACTTTGTAATTATCAATACCAGCCCGGCAATACAAATATGCCCTTGAAATGTCAATAATGTTATTTAGAAAGGGTGTGAGGGAGCGCAATGGCCGCAACCTCCAGTTGTCACTTTTTGCAAATCACACCTACTACATGCTCCTGGATGGAATTGAAAGTCCTATCTCGAGGCGAAGCGATCATTTCCTGATCACAACTACTCTCGAGATGCCCAATTTTAACATCAATCATACCCCTCACCAGACAACCTTACTCTTACCTTCTCTAGTAATAAAAAAAGACTAAAATGGGATTCAATCGACTTGATGCCTCCATGGCAAAAAATGATTCTGATATATTGCCATGCCTGGAGGTAGTTCCTACCAATGCTTTTGATAACGATGAGAGGCTCTGGGAACTTAATAACAAAATCACCACCATTTGACCAAACCTACCAATATTTCAAAGGCCAACAAAACTTGTAAATATTTACTATACTAGTTTGATTCCGAATGTAGAAACAAAAAACATGAACTACTGACCACCATTAAAATCAGCCCACTCCTCTGACTGGACATGGCTGTCTATTATTAGGGAAGAATATAAAGATTTAGTAGACCAAAAAAAAAGATGCTATGGCAGCCACAAAATGGGAGAATTTCACTACATCCATCAAGAAGAAATATCACAAAGCATTCTAGCAAATCGCTTATTCAGGAGACTGTGTAGAGGGCGCTCCTTTTGAATTTGCCATCACTGGAGATGTTTGGTATAACCACTTTGCACTCTACAGAGAACATAGACCGGCCTACCTTGCACTAAGGGTAATAGATAATATCCCACCGTACTCTCAAACTAATGAGGAAGACTACTTAGTATTTGCCCTCAAAGACGTAGCTGATGCTGTAGCAGCCAATGTGGACCTAACCAAAATCAGCTGGATGTCTACAAGCTGGAATAAAGAGTTTGGGTCCTCTAATTGCAGCTGGTGTGTAATCTTTTTTGTAGGATCAATAGGGTGCCTGTAACTTGGCCCCAAGCCGCGGTAGTTCCTATATACAAGAAGTGGGCAGGGGTGATCCTGGAAATGAACGCCCTACCTCCCTCCTTGACGCTTCAGGGAAGATCTTTGGTAAATTAGTTCTTAAAAGACGGGAGCAATGCGTAGAGGATTCCAACTATATTAGCAACTTGCAAGCTGAGTTTAGTAGATGAACCAGCAGTACAGAGCATCCCTTTAGACTTATGGCCCGATTCATAGAATTATTTGCATCTAAAATCGGGAACTTGTGCGTCAAACTGCATGCAAAACACTGCTTGTCGATTCATGGAACCGACTGCACAGGACTTCTCCGGGACTTTCATGGAGTTCTCGCAGGCTTGCCATGGCTTTGTGAGCGCCCAAGTGCCTTGCACAAGACTCCATGCAGTGGGTGGGCGTGGCCTGCATATGGACCTGCATAAAGGGCAGAACATGCAAAATGGGGAAGAACAAAGTGGGCGTTAGCGAGGGACGCATATGCAACATAGCAGGGTGCAGGAACTATTTAACGGGGTTCGCATGCAGTTTTACCAGGAATATAAATGCTTTTGTGAAACTGTACGCATGTCCTCGGGGTGCCGGTTAAAGTTGTGGGGGACGCTGCGCAGGATCACCAAGATGCAGGCTTGCTTGCTTTACCCCAAGCACTGTTTGAAGGGTGCGTGTATTTGCACGCAGGGATGCACGGAAAGGTAGCTGTTCTGGCTGTTTTTGCTTCATGTGGTGTCATGTTGGGGGCGTTCCGGGCGCGATTTACGTATACAGTAACTTTGCACAGCCAATTCCATTAATACGCGGGGCGCACATTGTTTATTCTGCGCGCAGGTTTGCACAGTGTCGTTCTCGGTATGCAGCAATTTGGGGAGAAATGCCCACTTTTCTGTGAATCGTGCCCTTAGTGTTCTGATAGCGAAGTATGTGGTTTTGTGCTCCAGTATGTTGTACCTACTCTTCATAGATCATAATACAGAATTTGATGGTATTCCTCGCTCTGAGCTATAGAGTTCACTCTGTGAAAAGAACATCCTTAGCTCCTTGCTTAATACGATCCTGTTGCTGTACTCCAAGAATACAACCTGGATTAGGTTCGGGAGCAGTGGGGAGTGCACTAGACAGTTCCCTATAGAGAAGGAAGTGGGTCAGGATGCGTGTTGGCCCCCACTCTCTTCTCTATTTACTTCAATGATATTGTAAGCTATCCAGCAATAGGTCTTGCTGATTCACTAAGGGTTGGAGGGGAGAAAATAAACATATTGATTTTTGCTGATGATGCTATTCTCATCTCTGCACAGATTAAGACAGTAGCTAGTCAAATTCTGTAACATGTAAGTGGTGAATACCAGGAAAACTAAAGTTGTCCATTATTGGAAAAGGATGAGGAAACATACTTGTCTATCCAAATTAAGGACAGTTCACAACATTTGACTACTTGTTGTCCAATAATGGCAAATGGGGCAAACATGTTAAAAAAGCAAATTTTACACAGTCCTGTAGATGCTCGACATTAATGAACTTCACCAAGTGATTCTGTAATAATGTAGTAAATCCTGCTATGTAATCTACAGATCCCAGGCCATTATGTCAGCAGTTTATGGTACAGAGATGGGGGGCCATAGCAGAATTACCTGCGTACCATCACAGAAAAAACCCTTCTCAAGAAGCTGCTTATGCTCCCTCTAACGTGCCTAATCTTCTTGTGCATTTGGAACTGGGATTGATTATCATTGGTGAATTAATAACCCTTAAACCACTAGTATATTGGGTTAGGATCTGGGGCAACCAAGAGCTCAGTTGCTATCATGAAGCCCATGTAGATCTGATGAGCTTTGAAGGTGCTAATAACCTTCTTTGACTAGCCTACATCAGGCCTACATTGTTACTCCTGAACCTGGGGTATCTTTGGTGTAACCTGAGGCTTATATAGGGGAGCAGCGTCAGTTGAATCAAGGATGCCTTCAGAGACTGTGTGAGCTCAATAAAGGGCACCAACTGTTTATTCTTGGCGAATGGGTGACCATACCTGGTGAATATAACCATTTGGAGCCGCAAGAGCTACATGATGAATGTTACATCTTCTATATATGAAATTACAATTCAACATCCTCCCACTCGCACCCCTCACAACTGTTTGGTATACAATGGAGAATGTTTGTCGCCCTTTTTGTGAAGCCATTACTGGATCTCTCCAACACTTCATGTTTAATTGTCTGGGGTACTCCAGAATTCGTTTGGCAATGAGGATCATGCCTTAAGAATGATGTAGTAAGCACATTGGCTAACGTTGAGGCTCTGTGCAGGAATTCCTTCCTCCTGCATGTGGAGTTTGCTGTGTCTAATCTTTTAGTGAGAGCCTGGAGAGGGAGAACAACCAAATTGAAAACCTCTTGTTTAATGTTCTTTGTAATGTTTTATCAAATTCTTCTTCTCTGTGTATCTTCAAATGGCCTTTTATTGATGTTATTTAATGTTGCTTGCTTTTATGTCATTATAATTGACTTTGACTTACAAATGTAAGCCCACAATAGGTATGGAATGTTGCATATTGTACCCCCTGCAAGACTTTAATCCTCTATGGTTGGGTATCACAAAGACACTCGCAGGCGGAGTAATCTTTCCCAGTAATGTGTGTGCCGGACAGGAAGTGGCAGTGGCACAGTGTTAAAGTGCTTTGCAACTGACCTACACTGGGGAACTGTAGCTTTTTCACTGAACAAAGCTCATTGTCAGTCTTGAATTGGAAGTCCTGTAAAGGTTACACAGCTAAGCTGGTTTCCTTTGCATGAATGGATATTGATGTGTCTATAGATTGTCATTTATGCTACCTTCTTTTTTAATTGTTTGTATTTTGTTTTGATTTGGTTCATTAATTAAAACGTTCCCAAATAGCAAAACTGAAATATATAAAATACTATTCAAAAACACAGATTCAATGTTTTTACACATACATATTTACATAAGGTGAAAGTCAAAAAAGAAAAATATAGAAAGATAGGTAAACGAAAAAAGAAAAAGAGAAGGGAAACGGAAGAGAACCAAGGACTCTACATACAGTCACGGTTGTTAATTAATTTCATTGACTTTAATTAAATATCTCAAACATCTATTCTAGTGTCATAGTTAAAATTAATTAAGTCCTAAAATGCATACTTCAGCGCAGCAATTGTCAATGAGGTGTTCCCACCTCCCAAAATATGCCACAAATTAGCACAGGCGCTCGTCAAGGCAGTGTTGATAAAGCGAGAAAAATGCATGGCCCTTTTAGCCATCAGAGCCGGACACACAGATATTATATGTTCTAAAGTTTTCTCATTTTTCCGCTGTTTTTCAAAATCTACATCTTTTTAGCTTTTGTGAGCGCCATTCACTTCCATAGTTGGTAATAAGCTTAGTCTCAGCCTCATACAGGATGTACGGTATTTGCAACCAGGGAATTTAATTAAATAAGTGAATAAAGTGTCATGCATATTTTCTAAGGTCACACTATGTCAGTATAATTCATAATTGGTTCATATATTGATTATCTCGATCCAATCCAACCTGCGTAGTCTCTTTTTCTCTTGTTTTGGATTCTCCATCAAATGCAAGCCTCGAGTTGCAATTGTTTCTATAATAGATTTGCAATAATGAATCCATTTATTCACTGTTGCGCATGAGGCATTAAGCGTCCATTCTTTCAGGATACAGAACATTGAATTCGGTGGAGGAGCAATTATTGTTGTATATAATGAAAGTGATTTCCATTCAATTTTATTTTTCATAGGTGACAATCCTAACTCAAATCAGATAACAGGCATGGGAGTAGCTGTGGGTAAATGCAAGGCTCTTTGCCAGATGCTACCCTCAATTCTTGCCAGGGAGTGTATATGTTATGTGTTCTGCCTCATAAGTAAGACAAGGGACTACTTTCTCCTTGCTGTGTTTTATCATGGGAATTATAGAAAACTAGCTTAAGTACCTGGCTTTGCCCGGGATGTCCATTCCCAGATTTTTTTCATATTCCATTGAAAAAGATGAACACATATTGTTGTTTGCCACAATGGAAAAAACGTGATACATGTTAATTTCCCTAATTAATTGAGCACCAAATGTTCATGTATCTCTGATTTCAATTCTCTCAAAAATATCATATTTGTGTGCTTTCTCTGATTATTTGCAGTGTTGTTAGCAGTGGTGGCCATTTTCGCTGCTAAACACACACTGCAAATAATCTGAGTAAGCATACAAAAATGATATTCATGAGAGAATTTAAATCGAAGGTAAATATAAATGTGGTGTTCAATGTTTCAAGTTTATTGCAAAACAAATCAATTAAATGAAAGACGCACTAACTGTCTTATATAAAAAAAATAAAAAATTCAAAAACAAAAACGCAAGACCTGTTTAGCACAGACAGCGTGATGATGAGCACTTTCTACAAATGACCTGTAGATGGCACGCGGAACACCACAAAACATAAAGCCGAAAAAACAAAAAATGTATTAGCTCGGGAACGGGATGACCTATCGAGCTAGAAATAGTTGCATTCATTTGGCAATGGAATAAAGAATATTCCATGCAATATTCATGACGCCAGATCTCACAGTTCACGAGGAGTTACATCCCAAAGATCAAAGGTATATACAAACCCACAAACACACACAAGCTTGTTTTATATATATATAGATTGCCCATATGTATCTATTTTCCTTAATTGAGTCACGTAGTTGCTTAAAGAAAATCCTTCATGTCTCCTTTGAAGCTAAGGTTTCTGATTGTCACTGACATCTTAGTGAGGAAACTTCCTCCAGACCCTCTCTCTGAGCATCTAAATACCACATAAATCAAATTTTTACACCTATGTTCCAAAGAAATAATTGAAGTTTTTTGAACATTCACCTCTAGAGCCAAATCTTTCAAATATGAAATTAGATTGTTTAATGCTCTTTGCAGACCCACCAGGATTAGATCCAATAGAATAATATGATCTTCATATACCAGGTGATGTATTGAAGTTCGTCCTATGCCAAGCAGTGTCTCTGCGCCAGTCTCCTGTCAAGATTAAAAATATAGATATTGAAGAGTGCTGGCGTAAGGACACATCCATGCCTTAGGCCTCTAAATATGGGTATCCCACTAGACCTCTTGACCTTCATATTCAAAAAAACTTTAATTTGAGTGTCTGAATGTAAATGTTTGATACTGTTAATCAAATTATATGGACATGAAAAACGGAAAAATGTGTCCAGAGAAAAATATTTATAACAATGTATCTAAATTTATTTAGAGTGATACAAAAATTAGAAAGAAGTAAATTAATTACAATTTAATAAACACTAATAAATTTGACATAGCAGCCCAGCAGCAAAATATGCCTAAAATAGGCTAAAACATCACTCACACAAGCCATTCATAGTGCAGCAATCAAACACGACTCCACATACAGTGACAAACATCCAAAATGTTAAAAGACTAATAACAGATGAGGAGAGAAAATATATAACTACTCCCCACAGCGGCATTCATTATTATTGTAATTGTCAAACACATAATAGAATTTATTAGCACAACATCTATTATGAGGGTGGATCGGGAAAGAGAGATACACGGTTCACATCCCTTAGGGTTTTTCTCGACCGGTTTCGACGTATATGGGCATCCCAATGCTTCTAGTTTCCTCCATAGCTTGCCTCGATTGACCTTTTGAAATGCCAATTGACGCCGGATAATCTGGCCTACTTTTAGATTTTGCTTCGTGTTGGAGAATAAATAGGTTCACATTGTTAAGAGTGGTACCAATATCTTTCTAAATCATGATTGATATCTGTCCCTGTTGTCTGAATGCTCGAGCTAGTCCTCCACATTTTTCGAGATTAAAACAGAAAAAAATCTTACTGGAATTATCCAGCAGAGAAATGGGCTGGTAATTGCCCGCACCCACCCTATCTCCCTTTTTACAGGTAGGGATCAAGTGGGATGTTTTCCAAGTCGATGGGGTCATTTTTTGTTTGAAGAGAAAATAGGCTGAATAATATCTTTGTCCACATTTTAGAGTCGCTTTTCATGGTCATCATTGCCAGCCCATCTGGTCCTGGCTCCCTAGAGGGATTAGCTTTGCAAATAAGGAAAATATCCTCCTCATCAAAGTCCAGACACCAATATGCACTTATATGGCGAGTGATACGAGGGCGGGTACATAGACGAGGCAGGGCATGAAGTTTAGCAAAATAGGATCTCCTTTCAGGCTCTGCTATTGAGCATAGCATTGCCGCACTTCACTGTTATGTATTAACCCCACGTGTTTTTTTACTGTTTTTCGCAGAAGTTACATACATTCTGCTTCCCTCTGGAGCATTAGGTATTTGTGTGCTCTTAACCATTTTTTAAGCCCTTTTTTAACGGTATTTGTGTTATTTTCCTAGATCCGTCTCCGACTGTGTACCACTCTACCATAACAATAGACATGTTGGTTTTTTAGATAGAGAAGCCTCTTTCTTGTATTCCCTTGAAATGTTGTAGTTAATGCAATGATCTCATTTTCTAAACTCTTTGGTTTAAAGAGTAATTCAGAGTAATGCTTTAAGAACTCGTTGAGATTGTTATTAAAATGTGTTATTGCAGCTTTACTGCAGATTAATCTCGACCCCTGATTGTTAATTTCGACCTCATCAATAAACTCCTAATCAGTATGCCTTCCATTGTTAATAGAATTTTCAGTGAAGAATAGTCAATAATAAGGTCGATACATTGTTCGAACATCGTTCAGGTTGCAAAGGCATAGTTTATGATGGATACAGCATTTTCTCTATACCATGTGGGACGAGCCGGTCTGTCTGATTGCATATTACCGTTTAACATAGTGAGGCTTCAGGAGTGCGGGGAGGTTTGTAGACAAGATGCATTGAAATCTTCAGCAATGTTTAATATCTCCACAACCATTGACAGGTTTCAGCTTGCTATTACGTCATTTGGGGACATCTCCTCTAAGCCAATATCTCGTGAGTTACAGTAGAGATTCACAGGTAAACTATTTTTTACAGTATAGCTTTTATTCACCCTCCATTCTGTGGTATGATTCCTGCGGGCTATGGGGCGTTAGAAATAAATAAAAATAAATAAATAAATAGATTCTATTTTTTAATAACCAGAATGTGTTTCCTGTTATTGGGATGTGGTTACATATGACCGGCATTATGCTTCTCACTGCTATGAGGAGACCTCCAATTGGTCTACCGGAAGCACGTTGGAGGCTGGTGAATGGAATACTAGGTATGCGTCTAGAGATGGCTTGTAGATCAACCATGTCTACTATGACAGGCATATGTCAAAGTGTGACGGATTTACAGATTTTTGGGATGCATTTAAGAGATGATTGTGCCCCCGTGTATTCCATGATAGAATAGATAGCTGTATTAGCTGCATGGAGGTGTACGCCAGACCTTCTATACCATGTCCGTAAACTCTATTTAATGTCTTTCTCAGTAATGGTATGAAGGCAGTGCTTCTGAGATGCTAATACAGAACAGATAAATGTTTTGTTTCTATCAATTGTTACTGGCAAAGTTTTACATTTTTCTGTATCCACATTTGCACTTATTGTGCCCGTTTGGCTTATTATGGCAGTTGGTTTGCCATTTCTCCGGGCATAAATATCGAAACCTAATGAAAGAAGCGCCTGTGCTTCTTCCAGTAGTATTAGAGCAATTAATTTAGATGTAAAGTGAACAATGACTCGATCGTTCCGAAAGTCTGATATTAATTCTACTTGAAAGATCTCCTTTGAGGTGATAGTTCTTAGTCTTGGAATTTAAAATAGAAGCTTTAAGATGGTTTGTCTATTTAAAGTTATATTTTACTTGTGCCCAAAAAGCTTTCCACGCATGCGCTGTTTACCCAGTTTTTAGCGTGCTTCATATTGAGTGAATTTTCTAGCCAGGATTTTTCTCCAGGGACCGCATTAACATAATGATGCTCTTTTCTTTTATCTTCAAGAGTTCCAAAACATGGCTCTCTCACTGAGTATTATGCAACAACTTCCCCCGGATTATACCAAATATCAGTACATCACTCTCCAACTCTTCCTAAGACTAAGATTCAGAATATCCTGTTCCTCTTTATCCTTGACTGACTGTGTCATGCCTCTGTCCTCTGTAGTTGGTTTTCCCCACTCCAATACTTTATTCTCTTTCAATGGCCGCTGGTCTACCTTTCGGCTTTAATTTTGTATTTTATCTTTTTTTACATTATAAGTATCTCCTTAAGCTGTTGCACTTCGGGAGCTTTTTCTGCAGCTTCCCAAAATGAAGATATCAATTCCTCCTAAATTTCCTAGAACTAGGGGTTTTTTTTCCGTGCAGGAAGGATTTTCATATTTTTTTATTGTTTTCTCAGTGTTGTTTTTTGCTCTTTTTGTCTATATCTGTTAATGTTAATGTTAAAGGACATTTGTACCGCGCACTATCACCACCGAAGTGGTCCCTCTAACATACTTTGTCTCTTTAGTCTTGTTACTAAAGACATTTCTCACCTCCTGAGCCTTTTGGATTTGTATTTCAGGGTGTCCGGTCAAAGGGTCGACTACAAAAGGATCGAATGTAATGGTGTCGACGCAATAGGGCCGAAAACAAAAGGATCCATTTTTTTTTAATTATATATATTTTTGGGGGTTTTCGTATAGGTAAAAAAAGTGGTTTTTACCACAAAAACGGAGGTTGGCCCCCCCCAAAAAGAAAATAAAATGTAAAAACAAAATGTCGATCCTTTTTTTTCAGTCCTTTTCAATCGATCCTTTGACCATTCAATCCTTTTAAATCGATCCTTTGACCTATAACCGTATTTCAGATGTGACAAGAGACAAACACTGACTTCGAGATACTGGAGAGTTTTTATATTCCTGTTGTATATCTGTAGATTGAGGAAGTGGAGACTCAGTTTTGTAGCTGTTTTGTTGTTTAAGAAAGTGCAAAGTACTATTTATTACATTGAATCCAAGCAGGAAAGTGCTAGGTGCTATTAATAACATTGTATCCGAACGGGTTCCCATTCGCAATGAAATAACAGGCTCAGTATTGAGCAAAGAGCAACTTCAAAAGATGTAACTCGGTCTCACCCCCAGTTTTGTGCAATACACATTATCAGAAAGTACAACTATATTCGTGTGTTCTTTCGACAACACTGGTGTGTCAGGTTTTTTTGTTTGTTCTGGAATTGTCTTGCAAGTTAGAGAGAAACCCTGACATGTTTCTCTGTATTTTCCTTCCTGGGGGCGCAGATGAAATCTGTATCGCCGCTACTGCGGGCTCCTCTATTGATCAGGGGAGCGATGATACGGTTTGAGAAGCTTCTGAGTTATTGAACTCTTTGGGCGCTGCTTGTATCATCGCAGAATGGGAGGGCAGCTCATTAGAAGCAACTTTGCTTCTCAATGCATATATGTGGTCGAATTTTGTTTGTAATCAATCCAGCACAACTTGTTCACTGTGTGACATAAGATAGTAGCCGGACTGACTTACCAAGATGTTTTTATAGGAATAGAGGTTGTGGGTTGTGACCTTACTGCCCAGGAACGGGCAGTTGATCACCGTGGTGTCACACCAAACTACTTCCTCACGGTAATAAGGGCTTTCATCACTGCCCAGAATGCACTCCACTTTAGTGGTCTGCAACAGGCATGGGCATTTGAATGCCCTGGGGTTTCACTAAACTCCTTCCTCACTGCAACAACTTCTGTGTCCACTGCCCATTCTATCTTCTGAGGAAAGCCGAGACATGGTCAGCAGGAATAAGATCTCTGGGAATTAAGACTGAATCGACATCTTCTGTGTTTGTCCAGGAAGAACTCTAGAAAGGTTTTCATGTGACATCCTACAAGTCATCGAGTGGCTTCAAAAAGAGAAAGCATGCTTTATAATGATTGGAATTTCAGTGGGCTCTCAGATCCCAATATTGCTGCAAAATAGGATACTCCCCACCTTACCCTTGTCAATACTGGGTTTGTTTCACCTGAGAAGACATCTCCCCCAAAGAGGTCCCTGAGAAAGTTCTTCTGTGGGAGCTATCCAACATAACACTCTGATAGTTAAACCCTGTTGGAAGCTGCAAAGGTTGGCCTTCTTAAGACACCTGTCAATCAAAGGTTTAGGATAATTCAAACTTTTTGTAGCCTTCAATCACCAACTGCCTCCACAATTAAACTTTTCCAGGATTTCAGTCTTAAGCTGTTGAAATAGCTGACTGTATATCGGAAACTAATCTTGATGATTTTGTAATTATCGAGACCTGGATTCATGAGGAAGCTCATCATGCTGTATCCATGGCCACTCCAGTTGGCTACTCCTGCCTCCACATTTATCGTGTTGGAAGCAGGAGAGGGGGAGTCGCTGTAATCTAAGAATGAGCTGAAATTCTATGTGTCTGCCCTTCCAAAATGTGATCAATGCGAAGATATGCTAATACAATTGAATACCAGTTCTGTTAACTCACTTAGTGTTTTGTTATTTTACAAACCTCCTAGGTCAACACCGCTTTTTGAAGAGCAACTCTTAGCATTCATTTGTTGTTGCCTTAAAAGATACAACAGCCTTCATTATCCTTGGAGATTTGAACTTATGGGTGAATAGCCCTTTGGATCATGAGGCCTTGTCATTATTACAAATACTCCAATCTGTTGGTTTTCACCAGCATGGTCATGCCCCAACACATAATGGGGGAAACAGCCTGGACAGGATTTTATCAAAAAAACAGAATGTGCTGGTAATGTATGTGGAAAAGTGCATATGGTCTGATCACTTCTCCATCTTCTTCGAGGTTCCCTCCCCTCTCTTTCCAACTAGATCCTTAAAAGTAGTTAAACCCTCAATCCTAACTCGTAACTGTATTGAGGGTTTTGATTCATGAATGATACCCTTACTACCATCTATGGAAGAGAATCTTTCCATTAATAACTTTATATTCTCTTTTAGAGCAGCTACAAATCATGCTTTCAACTTTCTGGCTCCATTAAGATCAGTAAAACAGAACAAAGTGGTCAGCTTCAATCAATGGTTTACCACAGAGGTTCTGTATACCAGAGGAGAGAAACGTAAGGCTGAACGCAACTGGCGGAAACATCCGACGAATGATACGGCAGAGCTTTTAAGGAAGAAGTGTTTAAAGCCAAAGAACATTATTTAAATGCAAGAGTAGAAGCGGATAAATCAAAACCTAAAGAACTTAAAGGAACTGTGGTGAGTCATCTATTGTTGTAGACAATGATTGGTGTCCACGTATCCATGAAGGCTTTATCCAAAAAATAACACAACATCAACAACACATTCTGGATCAGGTTAAGTTGTTACAACCTGCTGCAGCTAATGCAATATATTTCTGTAATACTATGAATCCAGATGCTGTTCTCTTTGCACTTAAAGAAGTATTGGAAAGTGAGGTAAGGGAGACAATACAAAGAATGAAGCCCACATCTTGTAAGGGGATATTTACCTGGCAACGCTCTTTAAGGATTTTTCTACAACTCTTGCCCCATGGGTTACAACATTTGTTAATCGCTCCTTTCAAGAGGCTTATTTCCCAGAAAATATCAAAGAGGCATGGATAACTTCTCTAATAAGAAATGAGAACCTTGATCCCAAAGTCCCTGGAAAGTATTCGCCCATTACAAATGCTCCGTTCATACTATAAATAATTGACAAAAGAGTCTGTGCTCAAATTCATGACTTTGTGGAACGAAATTATATTCTGGATAATGAACAGTCTGGTTTTAATATGAATCCTGGGACGGAGGAAGCCCTCCTGGATTTAAAATCAAACGTTACAGGAATTATCGAGGAAGGTAGTGCAGCATTACTTTTAATGTTGGACCTTTCATCGGCTATTGATTTGGTTGACCACACATTGCTGGCAAAAAGACTGGTTAAGGTAGGAAAATGCACCCCTTGCCGGCAAGCTGGTACAAATCCTTTTTGGGACCAAGGACGGCTAATGTGGTTAAGGGTACTGCCCAGTCACAAAGAACACTTCTAACCTATGATGTTCCACAGGGACCGTGCCTGTCACCGTTACTCTTCAATGTGTATTCTAAACCATTATCTGACCTTCTTGCCTCTCTGCGGGTCTAGTTTACAAATTAGACAGAGGACACCCGGATAGTGTTTAAACTATCTGGGGTCTGTAGTGAAGATGTGGACAGAGTGAACAAAGTATTTAAAGCCATACAGCTATGGATGGCTGATAATTCTCTGGCTCTGAAAGACTCAAATACTGAGCTGCTTGTCATTGGTACCCAACAGAAGTTTAAAAAAAACTAGATACACAGTACAACTCTTTTAAAGTTAGTGGTAATGCCATTACAGTGTCAGATTCAGTTAAAACACTAGGAGTCTTCAGGAAACACGTCTCATACCCCAAACCGTCTTGTTCCTACTACATCAATCTGCTCTGGTGGATTCCCCCATTTCTGGCAGAGGCTAATAGAGCTTTGATTGCAGCAGATATTGTAAATACCAAGCTGGATTTTTGCAATAGTCTTTTGGTAGGCACCTCCGAAGCTAACATAAAGAAGTGACAAGTGTCACAGAATCGAGCTGTTCGAGCCATATGTGGGCTGGGTCGTCGATCCCAGAATTCTTCATCTCGTAGGAAGTTTCACTGAGTCCCATTTGAGCAGTGAATACAGTTCCAGGGCTCCGTCCTGGTGTTTAAATGTCTCTCTGGTGAAGCCCATCTCTATCTTTCTTTGAGAGTTAAAAGAACCCCCCTTAGGCAGACTCTTGGTTCAAACAACAGCGTGACTCTATCCCAACCACATGTCCTCCTAAAAAAGAATGGTGGTGCCGGCTTTAACGCTTGGGTACTGACCATATGGAACTCACTTGCTCCGGATCGCAGGGCATGTGCATCACTGACCCAGTTCCAAAAAAAATACTGAAAAGGCTTCCTTTTGATAGAGGGATAGATTAAATAAGCACATGGTCTCTGCTATAACGGTACAAAACCAAGACTGTTTGCTTCTCTTTTTTGTTTTTTGTTGTCTGTCTCGTGAGCGCCCTACGGTCTTTGGGCGAGTGGCAAGATATAAAAAACATATAGATAGATATAGATAGACAGACAGACAGACAGACAGATGATGTGGATTCTGCCAAGTGCTCAACACCATTCACATATCTGTTCCATCATGGCTCTGCAGCCCATGATCTTCCGTACCAGGCTGAAAGCCCAACTGTGTAGGGAATCATCGCTGTCTGTCTCAGTCTTTCAGGGAAAAGGTTTAGGCTGTACCCCTCTAGGGTTACACCAACCATTGTAGGTTACACAACCCACTATGCTAGGAGTGCTCTATATGATAATGTCCTCGGGGGAAAAAGTCGCCAGGTAGGCGACTTTCTTTCCTGCAGCCCTAAAAGCCTTCCCCACATATTCTAGGACAGGTATTATTCACTATTATATACTCCCATCCTCGAATATTTTGGGAAAGTGCTTGAATTTCTTGGGAGTGAACATTTGGGGAAATGTCGCCCCCTGGCATCCTTTTCTCAGGTGATTTTATCACTGGATACCTCCAGGAGTTGACAAGGTAATAGGGTCATTCTGAAACACTATAGGACTCTCACTTGGCACATTTTCATTCATATCCCTGATGTGACCATGGAAAACAACTTATCAGGGAAAGCTGTGTTGCACATGCAGCACAACATGCCAAGATTTAGGGGAAGCTCACAAGAACAGCAGTTTCCACACACTCTTAAATAGTGTTCCAAAACCACCGAACAAGTTTGCCCTTCCAGTATTTGATTCCAAACTTTAACCCCTGCCACCCCTATCTTGTGCATAGTCTACCTTTACATCAAAACAACTCACCGGCACAAACACAAAGGCTGTTGCCATTTGTCATTCAGGTACCTAATGAGTCTTCCACCTCAGGGACACCTTAAAATATTCCTCAAACACAACCTATTTCTATTTGGCGAGGTTCTCTGTATCCACAGCCCCCTGTGAGTGATGCCATGTATATACTGAGTCCATCATCACTCTAGTGACTCAATCAATGCAACATGCTTGAAATAAAAGATGCATGTAAAGGCAACCCCTATTACTCATCAAATGTCATCCACACTTTGTGTCAGGTGGCCACGCCCCGATCATGCCCTTTTTATCCTTCACCCTCTCTCCAGTGCCCACCCTCTTTCTGCTCAAATTCCATTTGTAGCAGAAAGAGCTCTTACCTCTTGTGCTCTACACCCCTTCTGGAATCACCCCTCCCCCCTCCTACCTCTACAGTCAGACCCTTACTGGTATAAGCATTTCACTGAAACTGGCTGGAAAAGCAGTGGACAGAACTCTCATTAATGACACATTCACACAGTTGATGAATTGACTTTGTCAATGCTGTTTTACCTGTCTCAACAAAATGATTCTGTAGACGGGAGTCCCATTGGAAACGTCTACCCCTGTTTCTTTACCATTGTTAAAAGAATAAAACAAATAAAGGTGTGTGCCCAAAAATGCCTAAGGCCACTGTTTCCTATTCATGTTCATAGAAAATGGAAAGTGAGTGATGAGGTTTAGTAGAAAGTAGCAATGGGAAATGCTGGAAAAAGCTCTCCCGACAGAGGGATATCTTCAGCGTCAACAAGCCTCATCCATTATTCACAGCTGTGAGCAGAAAATTATCTGCTGACCAAGGAGCTTCGAAAGATCTTTTTATAGTAATCATTTCCGTGGGTCTGTCAATTTTCTGGCCTACAAGCAGAAAAGGTGGTATTTCACATGTTTTGCTCGGCGAGAAAGAATCTGTTTTTTTCTGCAGAATCCACTTCTTTTTGGTGGAGGTATTGGAATCAGAATATGGGATTGAATACACTGTTGTAATGGTATTTGATTTCTTGTCCTTAGAAAGTCAAATGGTGAGGGATCCCTGTTGGGTTTCGAACTTGTGACTGTAGGTTCCAGAGAGATCTCTGACAAAAGTACCCAACTCAGCCATCTGTCCAGCTTGAAGGGATACATATGTGCAAATTGCATTTGGCAATGATGACCTCAATGGTGGAATGTCGTAGCCACCCAGTACACCCTGACACAGCCATCATTATTGCCGGTAGAACACGTGGTGATTTTTCAGATACAGGTTTTTTGTGAAAGACGCACCAACCCTTTCCCTAAAAAAGAAAATGGCTGCCAGGTAAATGGAAAAGGAACTTAAATGAGACACTTTTCTGTGGTGTCAAATAGAGCAAAAGAAGAGACGTGGCCGAGCAGATGAAATAATGGCAGAACGGTTCAATGTCATAATCCTGGCTGGTGAAGACCTCACCAAAGAAAGGATTTTTTTAGGCAGATTTTGTGTGGTCCTTAAGGGCTGGGATTATGACACATTTGTGTGGTTTCTCCCCCCGAACCTCTCTCGCAGCTGCTCCTCTACCCACTCCCACCTTTTTTAATCAGCTTCAACCAGAACTGCCCTTTGCTTCTCTGACCCATTCCTTCTGTGCCACAACACAATGAACATTGCACCTAGGACCCCCACATACTCCCCCAGACACACACACACATACACACACTCAGGCACATAGGCATGCACACTTACCAACAACGCCGGTGACTTCCCTTTCTTTCGGCCCAGCCACACCCATCTGCTTCTGCACGTACCTGTGTTTGGTGAGGGAAATGGCTTGGCGGGCTGTCAGCTTGCTGACCTCAGTATTCAGTTATTTGTGCCCACAATTAAAATAGCACATGAGGTAAGTGTTTTTAAATATTTTGCACTGGGTAAGGTGGGAGGGGACTCAAGAAGCACAGATAGAGTAGTAGGGAGAGACGAGTGGTGGTGTCAGGAACCGAGGTGGTGGGGTGTATATCCCTCACTGTCTGGTGGTTGTTGTGGCAACTAGGTCAATGCTGCGGTTCCCTGACCACATTTGGAAAACTCAACTCGCCCGCCCCAGCTCCATATCATAAAGATGAATGAGGAAGGCATGACAGACTGGGCGTTAAATCTTTGTAGACATAGATGCTTGAGTATCCTAAATGACCGAGGGCTTTCAGTAGAGGTACTCTGTAGAAATACCTCACTGGTCAAAAAGGCTCTCTGGACAGCGGATTGGGCTGATACTGAAGTAAGAAGATTGAATTCAAAGATCCATACCCTATCTAGATTACTCATTGGTCAATTGAATAAATACAAGTCCTAATTACCTGAGGAAATGTCCACGTCCAAACCTGAGTACCAGCTGATGATAACATTTGTTCAGGTCGAGTTTGGAGAATATTTTGGCTATGTTTAGTTAGTGCATCATATCAGTGATAAGGGGGGCCTGGTGAGGCTCTCTTTTTATGGCTTGGTTTGGTCTACTCATGTCTGCACACAGTCTTATTGCATCTGAACCTTTTTTGGCACTGACACAATGGGTGACACATACGGGGTGTATCCAGATGCCAATTCTATTCTGTCATGCTCCAATAATTTGGGCAGCTCCTCTCTACCTGTTTTTGGATGTGTTTGGGAAGGCCTAAATAGTATTGGGCCAGCGGCGGGACACTTTCATCTACGTGGAGTCGGCTATGTCTGTTCTTTAGCTTCCTGATGCCTTTGAATAGAGTCCGAACAGTTGATCAATCTTGTCCACTGTGTCTATGTATTTATGTCCCATAATTCTGTATAGTAAATGCATCACTCCCATGTCAACGGCAGTTTTAAAGCTCAGAAAGCAACGCACTCTCTTGTCATTGCTAACACGTGCACTGGGATTTTTTTCTCTTGTGCCTTGCACCTGCATGTTGCCTCAAAATATACAATGCACAGTATTGGGGACGTGGACCTATACGGGTAAATATCGACATTAGATGGGCAACGTTTTGGTGCGTGTGGTAGGGTCTTGTGCACTTGCTCACTTAAAATGTTTACGGTGTAGTATGTGTCCACTAGAAATTCTGTCTGCCTCTCATTCAAATTTATTTGTAGTGTGGCACTCTGTTTGGTGGCCTGTTTGTTGCCCAATGCATACAAGTATATATAATTTATAATTATAATATATAATTGGGTATTTATAAAGAGCTTAACGCCAAAGAGGTTTCCAAGCACGGACCTGGGATTCTAACCTGCGTAACTCTGCAACGTCTTGCTTCAAATGAGAGCGCGTTGCCACAGAGCTATAGAACCCTTTCCACATCTGTTCTCCTTCTGAGGAACTGAGTTCAATCTCTGACGGTAACTGCTCTACCAGGTACCGACATGGAGTCAGTATCTTCTTAGTGGTCGTGCTGTTGACATGCGATACCGCCTGCACTCCTTCATTCTCATCTCTAGGGTCATCTTCTCATCGTCCCCCTTCTTTGTACTTGTGCCGTCATTTGTGATGCAGCCATTGCTGTGGTCGTAGTGCGCTCTCAGAGTGTTCCCGGACCGCTGCTCTAATTCTTTCCCTTTGCTGGGTTTCTTGACATCCTGCACACAGACTTCTAGTGATTCTCACGCCCACAGGCCGAGCAACCTTTGCCCAGTACCGGGAATGCGCCTTCATGTGGGAATGTGTACCCACATCTGTAGCAAAATGGTTCAGCTTGGCCTTGGGTGGTGCAGTGGCCATCTTGTGTATCGCCTCTGGTGCTGGTGTGGACATTTTCGTGTTGCTCATTGCTTCGTCCTGTAATTCCACGGCCAGTTCTGCCCTTGCTAGCATTAGGATTTCCTCTAGCATTGTAGATTTTTGCAAAAGGTATGTGACACACATCAAGCAGTGATCTGTGATCGAGCGCTTCGAGGTTGGAATAACTGTTGAAGTCACATTGTTTCAACTTGATACTCAGCTTCATTACAAAAGTGTCTATGGTTTCACCCATCAGTTGTTCAGTTGAGTGGAACATGTGCCACTCGTAATCTACGTTGGTGTGTGGGGTGAAGTACTTAGTGAGGGCTGCTTTTAATCCTTGAATTGTGTCAGTGGAGTCGCTGGGAAGCTCATTAATGATGTCTCTGGTCGCGGGTCCCACTGTCAGCTTCAGGAGGCATTGCTCTCTGTGGGCATCCATCGGCCCCATCCCACCCACATAAACATCTAAATCTCTAGCCCATCTGGCCCACCTGGGCTCCTTGTTGCTGGTGTCAGTAACATCGAAGATGCCAGGCAATTGTAATGCCAGGAATTCATGCGATCTGTTTGTTGCCTGCGTGGGTGGAGTGACTGGCACTGTAGCGGGAATGTCATGGTCCGACATGTTGATCAAGCCACCTTGTGCCCCAGTTGGTGTTCCTGCTGCTTGTCACTCAACCGCCTACTGCCCAGGGAGTGTGAGGCAGAGTCTTCTGTGTTTGTGGCACGTGCCTTCCAGGCCATCAACCACTATCTGGTTTCCTCATGCCCTTGTAGGGTAGCAGGACTTAATGCCTGTGTTGCAATGGCCATGTTGGTTTTGGCGCCAAAGTCTTTATACACGTGTGCCGCAGTGTGTATTGTACATGCTGCGCTTCTCTGTAGCACTGCAGGACTTCTTTTTAAGTGTTTCCTCCAATGGGCGAAGGGCAACCTTGCCTCTTCTGTCCAGGCTGCCGCGTCCTTTGGAATGATGCGATGCAGCCTCTTCACCCCAGCACAGCATGGTGCCAACGGATCTCCTCCGGTGGCCCTGCACACGGGCTCCGCAGGGTGCTGCAAATGGCGCGGGCTGCCTGTGTCCACCTCTCACACCCCCACACAGTGCTTCAATAAAGGCGCGGTTACGGGAGCATTATGCAGTACGTCCTTTACTTTTGCTATCCCATGAATGTAACCGAACATCCCCGCGTCACTTCCCATTTCCCGCCCCACTCCCGGTCCTGCCCCTAAACACAAACACTAGACAGCCTGGCTAGGTGCCACAACTCTGTGTCAAAAACTTGACTGTATGGCAGTGGTCTTCAAATTGTGGTGCGGGTCTCCCTAGGGAGCCAGAGGGATGCCCGAGATGGGGGTGGGAGGCTCTTTAAAAAGGGATTACGGTGACTGCTTTAAATAGAAACTACAAGTAGTCATAGCTTCCAAGGGCATGGAGGGGGAGTGTGTAAGGGTCTGGAAACAATATTTGTCCTCAAGCGGGGGGAGGGGGGGCTCAGTACAAAAAAAGTTTGGATACCACTGCATATGGTGAGATAGCAGGCGGGAAAAGCATCTCCGTGTTTTGGATCACGTGCTGTTACATGCTTGCTCTTGAGTCCTGGTGTTGCAGTTTGGATCTTTCACAAGAAAAGTCATAGGCAATTTAAACGGTGTATGCATGTCTAAGAGGAGACGACTGGCACAGCCTCAAGGCTGATGACGTTGGGTGCTCCCTGGTGCAGCCGCAGGGACTTGTTCACAGCACACTATTTGAAATGTTCGCCTCCAGCATCTCAAAATGCGGCCACGACAGGAGCTAAGCGTCCGTCAGTGCCTGTGGAGAAAGGCTGTGCCACTGCAGCGACTTTTAAATGTTATATTTTTTCCAGACGCCTGGGTAATTTGCGGCGGTCGTGCTGAACTTAGATGCGTCAATCTTTCTATACAAGAGGCACGAGCAACCGACGGGAGCAAGGCAGGGCCAATGCTCCCGTGAAATATGCGACAATTCTCGCAGCAGAAGCGCTATCGCCTGAGGGCATTTTAGGGGTTTTGCGCATATCTTGATCAGTGAAGTATGTTAATGTTAAAGGACATTTGTACCGCGCACTATCACCACCGGAGTGGTCCCCTGGCGGTCTGGCGGCTCTGAAAGAGGAAGGGAGGGGGAGTTAGTGGGAGGAAGCTGGAAAAGTGCAAGAGAGCAGTGATGTGCTGTTGGCGGCCTCAGCCCGGTGGGTCCGTTGGCTGGGTCTGGGGTGTTTGCGGCCGGTAGTCGTTGTGTACTGTTGTGCAAGACTATGTGTGTTATTGTTTGCAGGTATAGGGACATGGGAAACATGGTATTTCAAAACATACCCCATTTCTGTACCATGGAGAAGAAAATGTCTGTGGCTGTTTCGTTATTGACTAATGTGTGCACCTGCGGTGGCCCCAATCTCACCTCTTCTCTGAGTTGCTGTTGTCATTGTTTTGTCTCGTGAGTGAAACGCATCCCTTCACTTACAGCAAGGGGTCTGCAACCTTTGGCTCTGCAGATATTTTGGACTACAGCTCCCTACCTACCCAGCACAGTCAATGGGGAGAGGACATGGGAGTTGCGGTCAATAACTTCTGGAGAGCCAACGGTTGCAGACTCCTTACAGGATAGTATATGCTGTGAAACTAGGGCCATAGACATGTCTTCACCAATTCTTTAATAGAGGAAGTACAGAAAAGAGATATGCCAGACCAAAACCACGCTGAAAGTACTGCATTGAGTTGTATTAAATAACCCGAACTAACACACTATTCGGGCAAATGGCAATAAACCAATGGTCTTCAGAATATCACCTGTTTTTACTGTTATTGTTATTGTTTTTTTTTTTTAGAAACCCTCAGCGGTAGGGGATCTAGACAGAGGGTGCAATGGATGGGAGATCCAGACATACAGATCAAACGAATGCAATGTCCTTCACCGCCTCCCACAAGTGTCTGCAAGTGGCAATGGTAACAGGAACCTTATTTGTGACTACAATTCCCATGAGCCACCACCATTAATTATGATGGCTACTGCTAATGGGAGTAGCAGTCCAAGACGTCTGGAGGGCTGAATGGGTACTGACCCCTTTCTTAACGAGACTGTTTGAATCCGGAGCTACTCTGGCTACTCTTTGATTTGCTACAGTAACCGCAAGACATGTCATCTAATGCTACTTGACCCTCTAGTCTTCAATCATTCATCCTTCACTTGCAACCTATCAATTTAAAAAACTCAATACATCGAAAAAATTAAATAACGCCTATCAATTTAACAACACAATATATAATAAACAATAAAATAACGCACACCAACATTACTTCTTCTCTTTAATACCATGAAAAAGGAATAAGCTAAAAAAAAAGTGTGCCCACAAAATGAATATCAACCTTCGAAAGCAGCAACCCTATGACACCAACAAGCAGGTAAAACTCACATCTAAAAATAGAAAACTAATAAGACGTTGATAATTCAAAATTAAAACAATCTCACTATCCATTTGCCATCCCGCTTAGACGTGTAGAACCGCCCTGTTCTGCCTTCAGTCCATCCTCAAACGTTCCCCCTCAAAACTCTTAGGTCACAGAGTCACCCCAAATGCGGTCGGGTATATTACAATACTTGCTCAAGGACTGGAACCAGAAACATGTTGAACATGTTCGTATCCAAGAGGAGCGCGAGGAACGACCGCTGCCAGACGATGGCATCAGGTCCATCTCCCCAGAAGAACTTTGTGATCAAAGGGCCGGGACCTGGAGGAGAAGTAGACTCTCAACAATATCATCATGAAAGCCCTGCTCTAAAGATGGAATGAGTCCTCTTCAACATCATCCGTACCTTTCCCCTGATTCTGGTGGTCCATCACAGGTCAAAAATAAATAGCAAACAATGTGTTCGTCACTGACTGGGTCTGAAAACCTTACGTTTGTACACCTCAAGCCGAAGAAATCACACATGAAGAAACACCACGATAGACCGCGCTGATGTCAAAAGCAGGTAGAACTGGTGACAGACATGTCAGTAACAAAGTGGAGATCTTCCACCAGCACCACTGTGGACAACAGGTGAGATGAAGAAGTTGATGGGGAATCAGGAACTTTGTTGCTTGCTTGCTCCACTGTGCTGGTGCGTATCAGTACTCTACAAAGGTGTTCTGTGGTAGCATTAGTGGCAGAAGCTCGACCTGCGAGCCTTGTAGCACGCTGTGGCTGGCAATAGCGGTGGAACACTTTGAGAGTATGTCCAAGGGGAAAGCATCCAAATGCACATTTATGAATACTAGTGTTGACGAGGAGAGGTAATTACTGACAGGCCCATTGATCAGCACTCACCCTCGAAAACTTGTAATATAAGATAGCTGCACCGTGTGAGGACAGGGTGCAGGACTTACATACTCCAGCACAAATCAATACTAAGGACTCAGTAAGTTGGCAAAGGGAAGTCTGTTTAATGATACATACATCAGCTTATGGAAATCAGCAGCATCGCGAACACCTGTCTCGCCCCGACTTCCTCGAACTTCAGTGCAACAGCCTCTTTTATGGGCAAACTTCATCATCAATGACGTACACTTCTATAAAAAATCATCATGCAATGTAATTGGTTGGGAAAGGTAACTTAAGTATATGATATATCTGTATATGCAAAAATAAGGTATACGGATTGGATAACTCTTATCGGGTGGGCGTCTATGCCCATCCCTCTACACCACACATGATTGACGTCACTACAAGTACGACGTCTCATTGGTTACAATGTCTATACGACCCTAGATTACATGGTCCCTTGTGATTGGGAGAGTTACACCCCTAAACATAAATCTCCACTTTTAATTAGCAGCATGCAGAATAGACACCCTGGAGCCTGGTGTCCCAAGATTCACCCTGCCTCCCTTCCATCAATCAGAGGTTTAGGGCTATGTGTCAATTAGTTGGCTGGGTATGGCCTTGGATCTGTAGTCTCTTATCAGGAAAAGTTATGGCACCCTCTGGTTCTGGATGACGTCAGGCGGTGGTACATCTTTGCGCCTGCCTGGTCACGTGTTGGTCCAACGTGAATCTGCTTCAGTTTCCAACCTTTTGTGCATTTAATTCTGTATGCGCTTGGCCACCTGCATGGGCCTCTCTTATCTTGACCTTCACGGGCGGGCTGGCGTGCTCTGAAGTTGGAGCCTCGTGAGCTCAGGCTCACCTCCCCTTCTCTGGTTGACCTCGATTTCCCCGGCATGAGCCATCCTTTGTTAAGTTTTGATCCCGCTCTTTTCCTCTGCTTGGGCCTGGATATGAAACTTGGCCAGTCAGGCCTTGGAAGCCTGGGAGTACTTCTGTTTATACAAAATGGAGTCGCACGTGTACATTGTGCTGTTTTCAGGTAGTGGTATACAGTCGGCGCTTGCCGCTCTAACTACTATTAAGCATTGCAAGCAGACTCGTTTACTTAGCATCTTGCGTTTCAAGCTTATTTACACACGTTCAATAAGGTGGTTGCTTCCATATTGTCTCATGGCACCATTCTCATACGTTTTTCACAGTGTTTTTCCCCTTCGTCCATAACAATTATCCTCACAGTTGTCGGTACTGGCATGCATATCTTTCAGTAGCCACTTCTGGTTGTTCTCAGGACTGCCGAGGCCCTCAGTCTATTTCCATTGGCCTTCCATTAAGGCCTTCGGGGTTTCTTCGTGGACAGTCTGTAAATACTCGTCATTTCGTACCAATGGCAGGTACAGTTGTCTGATTGGGTACCGTGCTGCCCAGGTTTGCCTGGTTATGGGCATTTCAACATGTATTGATCCTCTAATTTACACAGGGCAGAGGCCGATTGCAGCCCTTTGTTGGTTCAGCTGCTCCTCGTACGTCGCATACCTTGGCAAGTACCTTACTGGCAACTCACAATGGGGGGCAGGGGTGCAGGTCGTATCTGGTACCTCCTCTACACTCCCCCCTCTGGTCGGTTCATCGACCACTCCTACTTCCTCCTTTATATTCAATCTCTTTGATTCCTCAGCTTCTTGCTCATCGTCTCCTGGGTTTTCACAAGATGGCGTGAAAGTATGCAATTTTGGTGTCCATATCTTTATCACCCCTTTCAAGCCGCCTGCTGTTTTCACATGCTCATCTTTGTTCCAGGTCATCAATTGGCATTGTCTAATTGGACTGCAGTAAATCCATTTGCCTTCATACATTCTTTGTTTCTTGGGATAAGTGAATTTTGTTCCCTCTGGTGCAAATTCACTGGCCTTCACAAAGTCCTTTATCTCCTCATCTGTCAGGTCTCTGGGCTTCTCGCCTGGTTCGACATCGATCATTACTTTCATCCCAATGGCCTTCTTTGCAGTTTTCTGGCACTGTGTGATGATTATCTTGATAACACAGAATCCTAGCAGCACCATTAGCTCCCAGAAACTTGAATATATCGGCCATCCATTGCGGGACCCTTGAGAATAGGTTCCCAAACCAGCTGTCATCATCTACTTCATCTGTTTCCTCAGTCATCTGGTTTTTCAGGGTCGTTAAAGTGCTTATGGCCTCTGTGAGGGTTCCATTTTCTTCGTCGGGTGATGGTATAAATGTGCAACATGATTCTCCGATTTTTGCACAAACACCTCCATCCATTGCTGTGATCATGCCAAGCACATATCTGTTCTGGAGGGTCATCAGTCTAACCTCTAACTCTCAGCTCTTCTTTGATCGCATTTAATCCTTTTATTGTGGTGTTGATGGTCTGCTGTAAGTCCCATCTGGTTATCTGCAACCATTTGGTATTCATTCCAATTTGGATGTGTGGCAGGAGCATTGTGGTGAATACTGTTGAAGTGAGGCTGAACAGCCTGTGTTCGTATGGAATCGCATAGAATGCTTCTTCTGATTTGGCAGAAAAGTAGTTTTCTCTCTTCATTCTGGATATCAGTTCTGCGGATTTCCTCCTTCTCAGATGAGCATCTGCTTTCAGGAAGCTGTCCAGATTCAGATCGTATTTTGGAATCACCAGTGCGGGAACATGGACAGTGACCAATGTACATATGCCCCCTCAATTTCTTGGCAGTCTTATGTATGCTTTGGATCCACAGGCCCAATAGCGGTCCATCAGGACTGCGGTTCCTTGTGCCATTCCTGGTGCCTCATATATTCGTCCGCAGTTTTGATTCTCCCCCATTTTCCTTGTACCATTACTTCTAAAGCACAGTTTCGGGTTTTCCAGCGGTACTATCGGCAAGGGTCCTCCTCTGTCTTCGACCCATGTCAACAGCTTTACCAATTTTGGCCACAATGGTCTACATAGTCTCTGTGAGTTCTCTATTGCTTCTTTACAGGCTCCAAGGACCATCCAAGCTCGGCAGATTACTAGTCCTTCTTCCCATCCGTCTGGGGAAACTACTGACCCCCAGATCTGCATTTGGCCTCTGTTCTTCCAGATTCGAGCCTCTTCTGCAGTTTTTCCTTGGACGTTCAGTCTTGAGTTTATTTCCCACCTTATTCCTGATCCTTTGACGTCAGGGTTTTCATATCTAATAACGTGATTCTTGGTGTGCGCCCTGTTTTTTGTTTTGATGTCCTGGACAAAACCGTCTTCATTAGGGTAGTCCTTTTTGTTGGCCCATATCAATGAGGCATCTCTTCCCATGAATTGTCCTCTGATGTTGCACATAGCTATGTGTGACATACAGTGTGCTGTGGGGACTTCTTCTACAGCCACAAAGATCTTGGACTTTCCCATGCTGTATGGCAGAAGTGCACAGACGAATCATTCCCCTTCTGATTTACTTCGTCCAACTTCCTTCATGTGCCGGTACCATATGTAGTTTCCAAGATGGGCTGTGCTGTCCAAGTAGTCATTTAGTTCATTGTCCATTTCATATGGGATTCTCTTGACTCTTAACGTTTTCCTGTAATTAGCTATCACTATGTCTCTTTATGCGTCTGTACTGCTCTTTCGTTCAGGTAGTTTCTCGGGTATTATCCTTGGAGGGGCAGGTTTCATTTCCTGCCCTGCAGTACTATGGGGAGGTCTTCTGTTTCTTCTCCTTCCCTCGTGCATTCTCTCGTAGACCTCCTTCTACATGTGGCTCATCATCCTTCCAACATGTGGCGGTGTCGTAAGCTCGGTCGTTATCTCTGGTGTTGGAGCAGGTGTGCTCGTTATCACAGTTGCTGCAGTTTTCTTGCTCAGCTCTTTGTGTAGCTTCTTTTCTCTTAGTACGAGTGGACACACATACTCGACTACCGCAATTGTTTTCCCCATGAGTTCTTTTGAGGCTTCCTCTGTTCTCTTGAGGGATTTTGTCATGCCATCTCTGTCTTGTTGCTCGCTTGGTTCTCTGTTCTCTGAAGCTGTTCGTTTCACAGGTATCTTATTATTTTCTGTCGGTTTAGCCTGGGGTCTCACAGCCATTGACACTTGCCCTTGCTCGTGTGCACTCAGTGTGTGGGTGCGTGCCGTGGACAGTGCTATATTATCATTCATTCCGTGCTGACCCTGTCTCCAGCTTTTCTCACCATTCACTACTTCAAGTGTGTACGTATTACTGCTAATTACATTCAACTGTAAATTGTTTGCTTTATCATCAGGTTTTCTTGGAACAGGGATGACGATATAAGGTCTGGGTGCCTTTGTGGGGCCCAGACACTCATTACCTGGAGGATGCACGGACATTGGAATGATTCGTGCATCAATAAAAAATGCAGTTCGGATCGTTAACGACAAAAATACTACAATTATCACTATACATATACATATGATTGCCTTGAAGGACAGTTTGCAGCACCTCCTTCCAGGAAAGCAGGGGCGCCCATCCACTGGTGGCACAACTAAATTACTGTTTTGGGCCCCCATCTCGAACAAGTCCATAGTCAATAGTTTATTTCTTTTCTTATCTTGATTTTGTTACTTAAAAAGCTCAGCAACCACTAAAGTGGCGGGTGCAGCTTAATGTCCCCCCTCTTGCGAGTGATGACGGAAGTCTCTAGTTATGGAGTACAGATCCTTTGCTAGACTATGGAAAAAGGTCAGACTACCGTTTTCTGCACATCACATTCTTCTTGCATTTGTGTATACAACGCATTCCAAGGGCACCTTCCCAATTCGTCTTGGCCCTGACGACATGCAGGAATTTGTTTGCAGTGACACCATAAAAGGGTGGCTTCGCTGCACATCACGCATAGATAAACCATTGAAAAAATAAAAACAAAAATAAAAATAAAAGTGAACATATGAGAAGGTAGGAAAAAATAAGAAAAAGGTTGAAAAAAGTAAATACGGCAGTGAAGTTCGTTGCTCTGCTCCTTTCGCTTGGTTCTTCGAGGTGGAGTTGCTGCAAAGTCTCCCCCCCCCATTTAGTCCACTGCAGGATGATGATGAAAAACAGAGAAAAAATAAGAAAAATAGGAAAAGAAGTTCAGGATGTAGTTATCCCCTTTCGATTCGTTCTACGTTGGAAGCATGAAGAACTGTGTCTTTGTTTCTTGCTCTGCCCCCGGCTGGGGCTTCTAAAGGGTTTTATCTTGGTTCTCTCTTTTCTAAGGCTCTTCTCAGCAGCGGATGTCCATGATTGCTACTCAGCTGTGATGCAATAGCTCTCAGGAGTCTGTTGAGTTGTGCATTTTTTGCTGGATCACAGAGAAACGTGGGCACGTCGACAGTGATGGGTCTACCCACTAGCTCTGGAAAGTTCTCGGTGAGGTTAAAGAAGTCTGTGAAGGCAATTCTGCTATCATCAGGTGATAATGACATTTTCTCTGATTCTCTGTCTCTTAGGTCACCGGACTTTTTTGCAGTGTGATCAGACCTTGCGTTCTCGATCTGTCCCTCGCCGACTAATTTCACTGGCATTCTCTCAGAAACTCACTCTGAAAGCTGGACAGTTCCATTTGTAGCTGTATGCTATAGAAGAGTGTTCCTATCTTTCTTGCGTTGGCAGGGTCTCTGAGGAAGGTGAGGGCGTCAACCTTTGCAGGTCTCCCTACCATTTCCGGAAAGTCATTTACTAAGCCAAAGAGGACATTGTGGGCTATTAGGCTGTCCTCAGGGGACAGGGACATTTATTTGTTTTGCAGTCTCAATCACACGCCTAGCTTTTGCTTTGAGCAGTCTTTGCACTTACCTGCTGCGTGGATGGCTACCACATTATTTAGTTTACTCCATATCTGGTTTAGAAAATGATTGTTTCGGGGATCTCTGATGAACGTCAGTGTATCTGTGGTCCTCCCGACAAGTTCTGGGCACTCCTCAATGATTCGAAAGAATAACATGTAGGTCACTTCGTCAATGATTGCTTGAGGCGGGAGCATTGGTCTTTGAGTCACTGTGCTCAGGCAACTTGGCGAAGACCTCTGCGATGACAGTCAATAGTTGCCTGATTACCTTCTTATTTTCTGGCTCTTGGATGAATTCTGTGACACTTGTTTCTCTCCCTATGAGTGATGGATAAGTCAATGTCACTAATTGGAAGTAGGTGAGTACATCCCACTTAAGGCTTCTGCTGGGGTGTACCATAAGTTTGTGAACAAAGTCTAGATACTGGATGCTTTCAGGATAACAGTTTCAGTTCTCAGGAATGTCCGGTTCTGTTGCTTACCAGAGTCGTAGGTTTTTCAATACTTTGTGTGGCTTTTAAATGTTCATGAGCTTAACGCTTTTGCTGTTATGAATACATGTTTTCCTTCATGTACCCTGCACCGTTGGCTGCACAGGGTGTTTGCTTGCTTCTTATTGTCTTTTTATGCCTATAGAAAAGGTTCAGTGTGGACAAGATTTTCACAAAAGTTCTTTGTTGGCTACATTGAATGTTAATTTAATTGTCCCTTTATCACCTTTCACTTGGTTTGATGAACTGTCTTGTTTTGAAAGTCTCACTTTTATATATTTTCTTTCCTCGTTCTTGTACTTGTCTGCTCATGCGTCCTTCTTCCTTGCCATAGATCTTGTCTGCACGTGCTGAGGTTCTTCTCCGTTGTCTGTGGATTCCTCGACAGTAGATGTAGTGGGAGTGCCTTCTCCTATAAAGGGCTTGACGTCATTCAGGAAGATCCATTTATTCCTCATAAAGTTCCTCACCAAAACGCTGTCATCAGGGAAGATGAGTGGCACACAAAGACTGTGTGCTGCGCCTGTCTCAGCACTGTCTGTTGTGGTTTGTGATGTGCTGTTCCCGTTACGCCGTCGCTGCAGCTGGCCTGAAATGACAGATGTACTAGACGTAAGGCAGTCAAGGTAATTCTTAATTTCTTCTCCCAGAACCTCCCTAGCAGGCTGGGCATCACATCTAGCCCTATCTCGGGGGACGGGGATAAGAGGGGTAATCATTCTTCTACCAGTGATAATTTTGTGCGGCGTGAGGTGATGGTCGGAGCCTGGCTGGTTCCGAAGCGCATATAATGCCAGTGGTAGGCAGTGCAGCCATCCCTTCTTTAATGTGAGCTTCAATTTGGCTATCCTTTCTTTCAACAGGCCATTGAGCCGTTCACATATGCCATTTCCTTCTGGGTGATACGTCGACGAGAACTTGTGCTTTATACCAAGCAACAAGCTAATCTGCTCAAATACTGAGTTTACAAAATGGGGCCCGTTGTCTGACCTCATAACCTCACACACCAGGAATTTTGCAGCACAGGCAGTGTCAGGGTGTGTACAGGGCCCTGCTTCTATCCATCTAGATAATGGACACACCACGACAATTAAATACCTGTACCCATTACAAATCTGAATCATATCGACATGGTCGATATGCAGGTGTTGGAAAGGCCCTTCAGGTCTGGGAATGATTCCTATCATCACCTTCAATGTGTGCCCAGAGGTGAATTGCTGGCAAATTATGCAATTGACCATAAAGAATGCAACATGCTCCACTAGATTCGGCGTGAACCAGTCCTCTGAGAGCGTTGCAGCAAGATTTTCTTTTGACATATGGAAAGGGTAGTGGAGCTGTTTTAACGCTACCTTTAGAAGGGTGACAGGCATTACTGGTTTACCAGTGCTGTCCTGCCTCCATAACCCATCAGAGGGGTTTAAAGAACGCCCTTGACGCTTCCATAAATTATTCTCCTCCTGAGGTGCCTCCCCCTGGAGTTCCATTAACTGTGTCTGCCCCATATTGCTATAGGCTTCTGGAGTAGCTCGGGCTATCATCTTTTGTTCATGGGTACGTGCCACCTCCACGTCCATGATTGTCTCACGCTTGGATGCCATGCGCTTGGCTTCCGTGTCCACTTCATGGTTTCCATGTGACACGAAATCTGTTCCCTTGGTTTGAGCGGCGCACTTGACGACCGCTATGCACACTGGGAGCTATAGTGTCCAACAAGGCTGCATGTTGCACTGGCGTGCTGTCCCCTCGGAGGTAGCCCCTCCTTTTCCATCGTCCCAGGCCTGCGTGCACGGTGGACGTCACATATGCGGAGTCACTGTACACTGTTACTTCCTGGTCTGCGTGATTCTCAATGGCGAGTATCAATGCCACTAGTTCTGCAGTCTGTGCCGAATAGTGGGATGGCATTCGTGCACTGAAAAGTACTTGGAACTCTCCATTTGCCATGTGTTTGATCACGGCCATGCCTGTATACCGTTGCCCGTCTTCTTGGTCAATTCTCGATGACCCGTCAATGAAGACGACTTGTCCTCCTGGCAGAGCATTCTCTCTTACTCTGGGGATTTCATCATAAAACTCTTCATAATTGGCGCAGTCATGCACAGGTTCTCCCTCTGTGACTGGCTCAGCAATAAACATAGCAGGGTTCACAGTTTTGCATCTCACTATTTTGATCGATGGATTTGTGATAATCACCTCATATGCGGATGCTCTCTGTGAAGTTGTTAGGCAGAAACCTGTGCAGTTCCCTCTGGGACCACTGCAAAAGATTTAAGACTACAGGTGTTTGGCAGTAAACCCAATTGGCAGCAGTCTGTACCACACAGATTCACTTGGTAGCTGTGGCTGAGCAGTCAGACTTCCCTCAAGAAGAGTTAGGCAGTATACAGAGTATTCACAATAGGTCAGAAGAACACAGTAGAACAAGTAGACACTGACCAGAGCTTGGTGTAAAAGAGATATAATTATTTATTTAAAACCACATCTAGAAAAACACACAGGCACTAATGTTAAGCAGTTCAAAAACACGCTCACTAAAAGATATACACTCCCTTAGAAGAATATTAGACAAGTCTTAAGTAAAGCCCCACTTATTTTCAGACAACGGTGAGCGCTTAACGCAGATGGCACTCTAATAATTCGTTTTAAAAGGGAGAGGAAAGCAGAGTATAATTTGAAACAGATCCCAACACTTTCACAAGAACACAACAAGAGAGGAAGGCAAGTAAAACCATGAAGTTAGAGTTCAGAAGGCCGGATCCACTTTAAGAGGATCAGAACGAAATGTGTCCAAGGTCACACGGTTGAAGTGCACAAGAGTCTTGCAACGGTTCAAAAAAGAGTTGGACCAAAAGAAAGGGACCAGTTAGGGGGTCAAGGTGGCCAGCCCAGTCCAGAAGGTTAAGGGATTATTATTACCTTGTAGCAATCTTTAGAAAGGGAGGCCTGGCGGACACAGTACCTTAAAGTGGTGAGAATACGCCAGCGGGGGCAGTTGTTCCTGGCAGCGGATGCAAGTCGGTGCTTCGTCCGGGGTAAGAGAGGATCTCGTTGGGGAGGAAGACAGGAGTCCGTTGCACTGCCAGGGAAGAAACCAGCCGCGGAGTTCTCAGATAAAAGGAGCGGTCCTTTTATTCGCGGTCCAGTGGAAGTGGCTATCCTGTTGCCAGGGTGCTTAGCACGGGCAATTCGACCACAAGACGTCCTGGGATGCAAGGAAAAGAAGGTAAACTGGTTGTGTCCACCAGTCAGGGGAAGAAGCCTCTCCAGCCTGGAGATCTTCTCTGTCGTCGGGAAGTGGTGAGTCGGTTCCGCAGGGCTCCACCGGTGGTGTCATCGTGGTAGGTCGGCTCAGCTTCTCCCTCGTCGGATTCTCAGGTCCTGTGGCGACTTCTGAAGTTCCAATCCCCAAAGCCCTGCTTTTATGCAGCACATCCCCATTCACTCAGCCTAGCTGTCAATAGAACATGCTAAGTGGTGAGCTGGCCGGCACACCACTTGGGCCAATCACACAAGAGTGCGACTTGCGTTACCAAGGTAACTCAGTCCAGGGTGCCTAAACCCCCTCCCACACCCCCTGTGGTACCCAGACAGTGGCACCACGTTTGGAGGCTTCTGTGGAGAAGCCCGCCAAAAAGTGGAACAAAGGGTTTGACTTGGGTTGGAGTCACAGAAGAGAACACAAACGCCATTTTAGAATCGAGTCCTGGCAAAAGATACCAATCAGTGAATTAATATTAAATAAATAAACCGGTGGTATGTTCGAGGCTATAAGAATTAAATATTTAAAGTTGGTAGCCTCGAACAATGGGAAAATCCCATAGGGATATATTCGCGGTCGAATATAAAAAGTAGTATCCACTGCCACCAGCCAAAACTCGATCAGGGGGTCGGAGACGTGCCCCCTCGACTAACAGACTCTGGGGCAATCGAATTGCTCCGACCAGTATGTCCACAATATGATGGTTTGTACCAGTTTCTGTTAATAATTTGGGACTAGTAAAGCCAATGGTGACTTTACATGCCCTGGGAGACAGTAGTCAGTCCCAGGGTATGGAGTCTATGGTGGGGTGTCACTATGACACCCCTGTGTTACTGCACGGAGGATGCTGTGTAACACACATAGTAAAAACACATGAGGACCTATGGGGTGAAGGACCCCATAGCCCATAAAACACATTAACGGTCAAAGGACCACCATAAATCATGTCCAAGAGTGGGAGAAAAAGAGTCTCACTCTTGGCAGGAGAAAAAAACAAACTCCAGGAATCCAGCAAAGCTGCTGGGGGACTCACTAGGTTAGGAAATTCAGCCTAAAGAGAGAATTCTCCCTAACATAAGTCAAGGTGCCTGTTGGCTTCTCCAATATGGCAAATAATGAGTGCTCAACATATAATGTCATGGAGCATCCCATCACAATGGATGACACTTTCTCGATGGCAAACGCGGCGGCTGCTAAATTCTGCTCGCATGAAAGTGGCCCATCATGACTGGGTCCAAGCTCCCACTGTAGTACACTAGGGGCTTGTACCCCAGTGATGTTCGCTGAGCGAGCACTGCCGTCATAAAATTGCCATCGGTATGAGAGAAGAGATAGAATTCCTCTGCATAATTGGGGATCCCGAGAACTAGGGCCTTACAAATTGCCCCCTTTAGCTCTGCAAACCCCTTTTCCATTTCTTCAGTCCATTCAATTTTTCCCTCTGTTGCCTGGACTTTCTTTAAGGCCTGTAGCAAGGGCTTGGTGTACGTGCTGTAATCGAAGACCCATGCTCTGACATAATTACGTAGGCCTAAGAAGATCTGCATTTGCTTTACCGTGAGCGGCTTAGCTGTGTTCATGATAGCTTCAGCCCTCTCTGGTGTTACCTTTTTCCTCTCATGTGAGATTAGTTGCCCTATGTATAACACCTCCTGTTGGCAGTGTTGCAACTTGTCCTTGTCCACCTTGTATCCCTTCTCAGCTAATAGCTGAACAGAGTCGTGTCGGCATTGCTCTTCAGTGGTGCTGCAGATCAGAATGTCACCTACATACTGCAATACAACACTGTCTACCGCAATGTTGCTTAGGTCCATTTGCAGGACTCTGTTAAAAATGGACGGAGATTCACAATACAAGCCTTGTATTTTTCAGGCGCATTTGTCTGAAAGTAAATGACGTCAGGTCTTGTGAGTCACGGTGCAATGGAATTGAGAAAAATGCATTCTTCAAATCGATTACCGTGAAATGTTTTGCCTCCATGGGTATGTTGCACAAAATGGTGCATGGATTAGGGACTAGAGGGAACTCGGCTTTGACTATGTCGTTGAATGCTCGTAAATCCTGGATTAAACGCCAAGATCCTCCCTTTGATTTCTTGACAGGATAGATCACCGTGTTACAAGGTGATTCTGACGTTACCAGAATGCCCTGTTCCATCATGGCAGAGATTGTCTTTGCAATCCCCTCATCAGCTTCTCTGGACATGGGGTATTGCCGCGCTCTTGGTAGGATCGCTCCAGGCTTCAGTTTAATCTTCACTTCTCCTGCCCTCTTCAGGAGTCCTACGTCATAAGGCCCTTTTGTCCATACTGTGACTGGCACCTGGGCCATGTCCTCCTCAAAGTATTCTGGTTGTGCCATCACTAACATCATTCGCTGTGGCACTTCTTGTTTGACCATTTTGACCCATAATATGAGACTTACTTCTACCCGTGTCTCCTCTATGTCAGAGTGCTCTTCGAACAGATCATCATCTGTGACGGCAGTCACTCGATACCCTTCTTCAATGGCGATAACTGCGCACCATTGCCTTCCTTATTCATCATATCCTTCCACTAAAACCACCTTCCCCTTTACTGCGGCAAACTGTATTACCAAAGGAAATATTTGTCCCTCTTCTTCATGCATGGGTATCCTTGGTCTAAAAAGAAACTCGTCAGGGGTCCTCATAGTTTTGCCTGCGAGGCCCGGCAATCCCGCCATAAGCACTCGCATGCCATATTCGAAGACCTCTGGCTCCAGCGGCAAAGCTCTCATAGCTGCACGTCCCGAGTATGCTCTGATCATTTCGCATACGTTGGAATAATGCATTCCTGACGTGGAGCATACTATGCCATCCTCAGTAAATGAGACTGACATATTCAGCTTTGTCATTAGATCTCCACCCATGATGTTTACTGGGGACTGACGGGAGTACAGTAAAGGTACATTAATTTCATGCTCTCCCACTGAGACCGCGAGAGTGTCTGTAAAGGGAACTCTACTATGAGCTCCAGTGAAACTCTGTGTGTCTATTGCCTCGCCGGACAAGGAAAACTTGCCTTCTCTTATGCACGAACGCGTCGCGCCTGTGTCAACTAAGAAGGAATACTCTTTTCCCCCTATGGTGACATTTACCCTTGGTTCCCTATTAGGGTCTGGTGTCACCGATAGGATAGAGCACATCAGAGATCCCTGTGAGCCGTCCTATTTCATGTATAGGTTCGGTCCACTGTATACCTGTGGGTTTCCCCCACCGGAATTAGTGCTCTGAGCCACTTGTGTCAGTGTCTGCTGGGGTTGTCCCTGTGGTACATTCCCCATGTTCAGTGGTTGGACCACTTGCTGTGCACCTTGCTGCAAGCCAGCTGCCTGCTGCTGCACGGTATAGTTTTGTGCATTGCCCTGTTGTGGGGTAGCCGGTTGATTCACCGTGCCTACCCCCATCCCTTGATTGTTCTACCACATGCCTTCGCTTCTGCACATGCGTGCCACATGTCCTGTCTCTCCATACAGCCAGCACACTGGTGGTGGTCGGGCCATCTGTCCATCTGGCATAGCTAGACTGCCCATTGGTGCGCTCTGGATACCACCTTGAACATTTTGAAAACCTCCTTGGTTACCTCTAAAGCCTCGCTGATAACCCTGCCATCCTCTTCCTCCAAATCCCCTTCCTCTCGGATTATATCCCGCGTTACCCTGATTGTTCTGCGGCGGGTTAGTGGCACATTGCGCAGTCGAATCGGCTGGGCTTGTTAGCATGGCTCCCTCGAGCGCATACTTCGAGAGCTTCCTTTGCACTAGCTTCGCCTCTTCTCCCGTACGCATTGCCTCTTTCTTTCGATTCTTTTCTTGCAACAGCCTACAATAATTGGCAATTGTCAACTGGATTTCGGCCCACGGTTTAGCTTCTATTCCTACCAATTTTTTTTGTTGTTTTTGCACCGGTTCTAGTAACCGTTGGCACAGTATATGAACAAATACAGGGATAGATTTCATCCAAGACTCATGCGTTTCGAGCACCCACGCGTCTTGAAAATTCTGGATATAAAGCAACGGATCCTCTGACTCCTTCATTTTTCGAGTCATTATAGCTCCCATATCGGATGTGTCTGGATATAGCGTACGCAGCGCTTTCCATAATGCTGCTCTACAGTTATTAAACGGTGCTCTGTCATTAGAGGTGTTAGTTATGGTTACACTAGGGTAGCCTGCCCTTTTCCACACATCGTCTGCTCTCTCTCCGAGTATAGCAATTAGGAGACCCTTGATTTCCCCTATGTCTAGGGTGACACCCCCTGTCATTTTTTGCAGCTCATGTATCCACTTCCGGGCTCCCGATGTCAACATTGGAAGCTTAATTTTGAGATTCTCTCGGTCCATGTGTGGCCATGGAATATATTGCGGTCTTACTCCCCCGTTCTCTAGCAGTGGGAATTGGAATGCGCCATCCTCCTTTTCCTTTTCTTTATCTCCTCGGTCTCTTGCTGGGGTGGCGTTCCTGCCTTGCTTTCTACCTGGCAGTGCCCTTAACCTATCTGTATAGGCAGGTGCCGACGCCCCCATCTGACCGTGGGGTGTTTCTTCATGTCGGCTGGACTGTCCAGCGAACTTCGGTGTCCTTTTTATAGACCCCCTGGCATCAGCCCATTGCCCCTCTCGGTTCCCTGGGAGCTGCTTTTCGCACCGTCTCCCTTCGTCATACACAGTTTCTTCTGTTTCCCCTTCGGAGTCAGACCCTGAATACTCCCAGTTCACACAGCTTGTTGTATCATCTTTATTCTGCTCGACTTCGAGTCTATCTTGGGAACGTCCCCTACTCCCACTACTTTGGGTGACATCCTCAGTGTCATATAACTGAGTGCTCTCTAAGCGCTCATCTTCCCTTCCCTCTTGGGAGATTCGTTCCAGTCCCATTTCATCATATATTTTATCAATCGCTTCCCCGATGCTTCTGGTGTCGAAGTCATTATGAATAATTGTCCCGCTTGTACCTGGTACTGCATCACTTGCTGGAAAGAACTCTTCTATGTCTTCCCAGTCTACAACAGGATTGGGTTTTTTCACTTCCCGCTGCAAATATTCTAAATCTCGCGCCCTTTGCCTGTGCTTACGCTCTGCTTACTCATCCATTTCTCTTCGCTTCTTCGCCTCCTCTCTAGCCTTATCCACTTCCCTCATCCGTTCGTTTCTACGTTCTTTTGCCCTCCTACTTTCCTCATCTTCTCTCTCCTTCACATTCCTTTCGTGCACCCTCCTTTCTTCCTCCAACTTTAGCATGTTCTGCCTGCACTTTTCATAGTCTGCATATTGCGTGCGATTGAGCGTTATACTCTGCTCTTTGCAATATAGTTGGTCTCGCCTCTACCTATCCTTTTTTCTTGCCCTCTCGTCTCTCATAGCCATTTCTTTCTTCTTTTCCTTACTTTGCGCCTCAACAGACCGTTCACTCGGCCTTGCGTCATCACTTCCTTTTCCATTTAATTTCAATAGTATCTGCCCTCCAATCCATTCGTCCTTTGCAAATGTTACCTCATCGGTTCCTTTCCGCTTCTTTCCCTCTCTCTCTCTATCGAGAGGTGCACTCGTTTGTGCCTGGTCCTTCCTTTCCTCATCTCGCCTCTCTTTGTCCCTCGGGATTGTGGAGGCCGAGTCAGTTACCTGTTCCTTCTCTTTCGTCTCGCCACTGCTACAAACAGCTGACTCATATGCAGGGTTGCTATAACCCGTGGCTGCTTTCAGTTCTCGTAGTGGGTAAAGGCCTTCCAACTTACTTCCCTCAACAACTGGTTCCGGCGGGGCAGGTGGAGCGGTTGGCGTCTCACCCCCCTCCGTACATACATTTAATATCCAGTCTGCGGAAGGTTCTTCTTCCTTTACTTGTTCAAACATTTTCCAAAGCTCGAGAACGGCAAGGCATTTCTCACGCTTCTTCCCGCTATATGTGGCATGTAGGAACGTGGTCATATGCTGCAAGACAGCTTTAGACAATGACCCATTCTGGGGCCATGGCATAAACATTTTATTTGCGGTGCCCTTAACCCACTCCTTGCTGTATTTCTTCAGCTTTGCTGCATGTTTTGGCAATTGCTTGCACAAGTGTGCAAGTGGAGTAACTTCTTTCATTCTTAATTTTTTTCACCAACAATGATCACACAATTTTTCAATTTTTTACACTATTATGAGCGAGCACCAAATACGCAAGCTCCAATCCAACTTTTCCGCAAACTTTTTACACCAACAGCTTTACTTAAAACACATCAATTCAGTGGCGATTCCCTCTCATTTACAGAATTGCGTAAAACAAAATGCATTACCATCATTTAATATCACAATAATTCCACATTCAGCATACACAGAACATATAGGACAGACGCTTGACAGACTAGACAGACACCAGCTGGTCAACGTATACCTGCCTTCTAATTATTACCCCGTCATGGGATTTGAACTACCCTTTTATGACGTCTTTAAATGTCATCGTAGCCTAGCGTCCCCCTCTCTGTGGGCTCTGGGTTTAAGTTCCTTCTGACCACTCTTTAAAGCGCAGGAACAAGGCGAATTTACAGTTTTCTCTCGGGTGCCCCCCCGTTACTCCTTACAGTTTTTAATCTCGGGTGCCCCCCCCCCCCGGTACTCCTTACAGTTTTTAATCTCGGGTGCCCCCCGGTACTCCTTACAGTTTTTAATCTTGGGTGTCCCCCCGGTACTCCTTACAGTTTTTAATCTCGGGGCCCCCGCGGTATTCCGCTATATCTGTCTTCCTTTTATACTCGAGTCATTAACCCACTATATATACCGTTTTCTCTACCTCTAACTATTTTATCTTTCTCTGCCACCCTCTGTTAGCTTTCCCCCACTTGCTCTAATGCCTATAAGTCATTTGCCAAGGTAACGAGTTTTGTTGTTTCACTCACCGATCGTCTCTTTTCCTCTCTGGATCTCGGGGATCACTGCCCCTTCCTCTTCCCGCTTTATGGTTTTCGTCCGATCCGCTTCCCGTGGGAATGAAAAGGGTTATGCTTGGAAAAGCGGGTTCCTTCAGACCCACTGCAGATTTTTGGGAGTAAATACACTATCACTGTCCACGGGAAGCTTCTTGGCCTACTCAGCCGGAATAGCGAAAGGACTCGCGATGTCCAGAGTTACTTCGCGCCGTCGGTCTAAGGGTGTCTTATGACTATATTAATCGATTATCAATAATCGATGGCCGAAACCATCCTCACGCTACCAAGTGTTGACGAGGAGAGGTAATTACTGACGGGCCCATTGATCTGCACTCACCCTCGAAAACTTGTAATACAAGATAGCTGCACCGTGTGAGGACAGGGTGCAGGACTTACATACTCCAGCACAAATCAATACTAGGGACTCAGTAAGTTGGCAAAGGGAAGTCCGTTTAATGATACATACATCAGCTTATGGAAATCAGCAGCATCGCGAACACCTGTCTCGCCCCGACTTCCTCGAACTTCAGTACAACAGCCTCTTTTATGGGCAAACTTCGTCATCAATGACGTACACTTCTATAAAAAATCATCATGCAATATAATTGATTGGGAAAGGTAACTTAAGTATAGGTGTTATATCTGTATATGAAAAATAAGGCATATGGATTGGATAACTCTTATCGGGTAGGCTTCTATGCCCATCCCTCTATACCACACGTGATTGACGTCACTACAAGTACGACGTCTCATTGGTTACAATGTCTATAGGACCCTAGATTACATGGTCCCTTGTAATTGGGCGAGTTACACGCCTAAACATAAATCTCCACTTTTAATTAGCAGCATGCAGAATAGACACCCTGGAGCCTGGTGTCCCAAGATTCACCCTGCCTCTCTTCCATCAATCATAGGTTTAGGGCTATGTGTCAATTAGTTGGCTGGGTATGGCCTCGGATCGGTAGTCTCTTATCAGGAAAAGTTATGGCACCCTCTGGTTCTGGATGACGTCAGGCGGTGGTACATCTTCGCACCTGCCTGGTCACGTGTTGGTCAACCGTGAATCTGCTTCAGTTTCCAACCTTTTGTCCATTTAATTCTGTATGCGCTTGGCCACCTGCATGGGCCTCTCTTATCTTGACCTTCACGGGTGGGCTGGCATGCTCTGAAGTTGGAGCCTCGTGAGCTCATGCTCACCTCCCCTTCTCTGGTTGACCTCGATTTCCCCGGCATGAGCCATCCTTTGTTAAGTGTCGATCCTGCTCTTTTCCTCTGCTTGGGCCTGGATATGAAACTTGGCCAGTCAGGCCTTGGCCGCCTGGGAGTACTTCTGTTTATACAAAATGGAGTCGCATGTGTACATTGTGCTGTATTGAGGTAGATGTATACAGTCGGCGCTTGCCGCTCTAACTTCTACTAAGCATTGCAAGCAGACTCGATTACTTAGCATCTTGCGTTTCAAGCTTATTTACACACGTTCAATAAGGCGGTTGCTTCCATCTTGTCTCATGGCACCATTCTCATACGTTTTTCACAGTGTCTTTCCCCTTCGTCCATTACAATTATCCTCGCAGTTGTCGGTACTGGCATGCATAGCTTTCAGTAGCCACTTCTGGTTGTTCTCGGGGCTGCCCAGGCCCTTAGTCTATTTCCATTTGCCTTCCATTAAGGCCTTCGGGGTTTCCTCGTGGACAGTCTGTAAATACTCGTTGTTTCGTACCAATGGCAGGTACGGTTCTCTGATTGGGTACCCTGCTGCCCAGGGTTGCCTAGTTATGGGCATTTCAACAGGTATTGATCATCTAATGTACAGAGGGCAGAGGCCGATTGCAGCCCTTTGTTGGTTCAGCTGCTCCTCGTACGTCACATACCTTGGCGAGTACCTTACTAGCAACTCGCAATGGGGGGCAGGGGTGCAGATCGTATCTGGGACCTCCTCTACACTAGAGTTTCATCTTAACTGTGGGCCAACTCTCTTCTTTAGCTTTGACTCTTTTAGGTGGTACTTTAGTGCCAACTACATGTGAGCCAGAATTAATGCTATACATATGTGGGATGGCATGTAGGAGGCAAATATAGATCCGAAGTGTTGCTTGGCTCCCCTGCCATTTTACCGTCAATCCTTTGGTATTATTCATATATTTGTAGGATGTTTAGGGTTTTAAGTGGGCATGCATGATGGTCAGCTCCGTCACAGTTGACCATCTCCAACAACAGTCAAGAATTGTCGACCATTCGTAAACCATTTTTGGCTACTGCCCAACCACGGTCAGCCACCAATCAACAATGGTTGACCATCACCAGGCCATAGAAAAGCATTGCCCGAACATGGTCAACCATTGCTCACCATGGTCGACCATCATTTAGAACGGTCAACCTGGTCAGCCATTGCCCACAATGGTCAACTAAGGCTGACTACTTCCAGATCATTGTCGGCCATCGCCAGGCCATGTGGAATCATCGCCCACCACGGTAGACCATCAGCAACAGTGTCTATCACCAACCATGGTTGAGCAACATCAACCACGGGTGATCATGACCAACCATGGCCAATCATTGCCAGCGCTTCTCTAACTCTGTCGACCATCACGACACAGGATATCTATCCTTTCTCTGTGTCTGTGACCAAGAGGAGGTCTGTGCGACCAAAGCAGTTCCCTATAGAGGAGTCAGACTTGGTGGCTTTGCCCATTCTTGCTGTGAATGAATGACCAGAGTTGTATACGCGCTCTCATGGTACCACCTGGCCACTGAACGCTATTTAACATATCGTAGCACAGGCAATATTTCTGAGCCGTTGCAGTACCTAAAAGAAAAGTCCTTTGCCAATACTGTTTCCCCCTGACTAGGGAAGCATAAGTAGGGTGAGGGGAGGGGCGTGGGGTTTACTCCAAAGAAATGAGTCATCGAACTAACAATAATGACGGAACTTGGTAATCTTGCAGGTATATCAGAATGAAGAATTAATTTATTTTTATATTTTTTTGTATTGTGCACTATGGTTACATACACTAATGACCATATAAGTAAAGAATAAATCACTATTAATATCGACATCACTTCATCTTTAAGACCCACATCAAAGGCAATAAATATAAAAACAATTGTTATAGAAAATGACATGAAAACCTCATAGAAGCTTTTCGAAATATTCCCAGAATGTAGCAATGTTTAGCTGACCACTGCAATGTGGAAGAGCTGTGTTCATCTCTCTCTTGCCATTGTTTGCGCTGCTCCTTGTAGTCCACAAGTGCCCAATTCCCCAAGGAAGCCGCAACTATAATAAAGGGCCTTGAAAAGGAAACACACAAATTGGGTACTCTCGGCCAAAACAGCTGCTTACGGTTGAACTCTTGGAGCCAAGTTTTCTCTTTTGTGACAAGCCACTAGACACCAAGAAGAGAAGCACAGAAACTATTTTGGGCCGTGACGTTTTGTTAGGCTTGAAGTCAAATTAAGGGGATTCCATTTTTTGACTTCTCATCACATTTCAATTTGCTGATCTTATTTTTCACAGATTTATTTTTGCTGTGATTGTTTCATTAGACACACACACACACACACACACACACACACACACACACACACACACACACACACACACACACACCTCCAGTACAAGTGGCAGAGAATCTACAGAAGTCACTAGCCCCTGGTTCAGAGACTGTGCTGCTCTTTCCATATGTGTCTCTTCCCTTCTTTCAAGAAGGAAAAAAGGCAGACGAGGAATGGAGATGACTAAAAAAAGCAAAGGTGGTGGCAAGAAAGTTGGATTGGGGAGGCGAAGAGGAAGGGACATTGGGAAACAAGGAAGAAAGGAAGAGTTGAGAAGAAGAGGAAGGTAAATGGCAAGGGTGAAGGGAAGGGTGGTGGTAGGAATGGACAAAAGAAGAATAAGGGAAATGAGAGGAAGGGACATGACAAGAAAAGAAGAATAAGAGTAGATGAAGATGAAGGAAGATTGCAAAAAAGGAAGAATGGATGAGTTGGGACAAGATGGGAGAGATGCAAGGAGGGAGAATGGAAGGGAGAAGAAAACAAAAGAATACTATGAGGAAAGAAAAATAATAGGAAGTAAAGAAATGAAGGGCGGTGGCAAGAAAGGAAGAAATTAAGAGTAGGGGAGAAAGTGAGGAAGCGAGATGGCAAGAATGGAAGAATGGCACGGTTGGGGAGAATAAGAGGAAGGGAGATGGCAAGAAAGGAAGGGTTGGGGTGGTGAAGAGGAAGGTGGATGCAAGAAAGGAAGACGGGAAGAGATGGGCAGAATAAGAGGAAGTGGAGATGGCAATGCAGGAATAAAAGAAGAGTGGGGTGAAGAAGTGGAAGAGGAATAATAATAAGGTGTAAGGTATACCAGAGGACCGGGGTTTCGCACCACAAAATCACAGCTTAGCAGAGTACCCAGAGGCCATTGAACCCTCCCCTGGCAATGACCAAGGACTCCGCCCATGGGGCAAGTTAGAACTGTCCATTATTTTCCAAACAGACAGGGATCATACAGGAAGTCACACAATCTCCAGCAATCACAGCTCCTGAGCTTGTGTCACGGGTTTTTATCCCGTGGTGATGTCACAATTCTCAACCATTACCCAAAAACCTAAGAACCAAACCCATTGGGTAGCTCGGTTAATAATACCTATAGACATCCCTATATGAGTTGTGTAATTGGTACTCCCATGTCGGTCCTCGCATGTCAGGTGGGTTCGCCTGAGACTGCTCCAAAAATGATCTATTACATTGTTGCAAGGTCACAGGACTGCCATTGGCCCTTGCATTCTCACACACCACCCCAGGATTTGGGCATTGTGATTGGTGGGAGCGGGTCTCCTGAGGCCTGGGACCCTGTTCTGTTGCCAGCGCTCAGCGTACCTTTTCAAGGTAATGAGAAAGACTGTGTGTCCCCATTCTTGTCACTGGCATAGCCACCTATTCTGAGGGAGAGCCTGCCAGTTGCAATGTTTGGTGGGCAACGCATGCATCAATTCTGTCTACCTTTGTTGGGAACAGTTTCTCTTACCACCGCAGGTAAATGGCCATTGCTCAGCTGGGCTGAGTCACGTAGGTGAGGACCGCAAAACTGAGCCTTTCGGTCTGCAATTACTGAGGATTTTATTCTGTTATTTTGCAGGTGGCTCCTTGCCCCGGGAGCCAGGAATTAAGACCCCGCCTGCCCTTGTCCTTGGCTCTATGCTTCGCGCTGCAGAGTCTGCTTCTCTTCTTCCCTTTTTCTGAGGCCTGCAGCGTCATATAAATTCACTGCAGTCATTCTATGGTTTCCCTATATATTGCTTTATTCTCTTTAGAGTTTAGTAGTATTCAGGCCTTTCAAGGTTCCTTATATGTTCCTGTAGCTCCATATGGTTAGTTGCCATAAGCGGTTGCAAGCTTGCTCCCGGTGAACTTTGCTTTCTTGCGTTTCTGCATTTGAATAGTGAAAAAGGAAAGCATTCTGACATATGTATCTGTTCCATATCTACAGAACGGTGTGTGTGTGTTCTTCGTGTATGCATGTGTGTGTCTGTTTAACTTCATACACGGATGCGAGTTTACTTTGTGACTAATGTAGGTATTAGTTTTCACTAATGACGTCAGCACAACTGTACATTTTTCATTAGTCAACCTGGTCCAATGATGAGGCACCTGTATCAGTGAAGACATAAGCTGGATAGGGTTTGAACGGCTGTCTAAGAGAATATCTGTTCCCATACGTGGAATGCACTGGTCGAACTGGGGGTTGGCCAAATATCAACTGGCATCTCTCGTTTCTCATCCTTCGGTCTGACATGCACATAGGGGACACGAGGGCCATTCCGGAGACCCTCTCTTCAAAAGGAAAACATGAAGGACCATGTCATTAAAAGAATAAAATAACAGTAGGGGAGAAGATGCGGAAGGGGGATGAGAAGAATAGGGGTGGTGAAGAGGAATGCAGATGGAAAGAAAGGAAGAAAGGATTGGAGATGTTGGGAATGGACAAAAGGAAGAGTAGGGGAGAAGAGAGGGAGGGGGATGGCAAAAAAGAAGAATGAGGTTGAAAAAGGTGAATGGAAATTGCAAGACAGGAAGAATAGAGGAGAATGGGCAAGGATATTACAAAAAAAGAGGACGCGAGATGGCAAGTAGAGAAGAAAGCAGGGTGGGGTGGCAAGGAAGGGACATGGGAAGATAGGAAGAAGGGAAGCATTGAGAAGAAGAGGAAGGTAAATGGCAAGGAAGAGGGAAAGGAGTTGTAAGAATGGACAAGGAAGCAATAGGGAAAAGCAAAGGGAGGGGCATTGCAAGAAAGGAAGGCTGGGCTAGAGGAAGATGAAGTACATTAGAAGAAATGAAGATGAAGAGGAAAGGATATAGCAAAAAAGGAAGATTTTCACGGAGAGGATGAGGAAGGGAGATTGCAAGAAAGGATGATTGGGGACAAGATGATGGGAGATGCAAGTAGGGAGATATAGATATAGGCAGGTGTGTATCAAAATTAGTCCACACACTGTATCTATATCTGGTTGGTGGATCACCCCACAAGCTCGATGATGCTGGAACTAGAGTCCTTTTTTGGTTTCTCCCATCCTTCATGTGGCAGTGAGGTAAGCAGGTTGATCAAGTCTATTGTTTATGGATTGCTAAGGCTGTTTGATTCAGGATTGGCAAGGGGCAGGATTGATATAGTTCATTCTTCAGTCTTCCTCACGCATGACCCCAGCTGCGAGGGGAGCCTGCAGTACCTGTGAGTAATTTGACAGCATAGGCAATTGTTGAGGGTGACCCAAGCCACTTACTAAAGCATGACACATTTCCCTGTAGAAGTCAAGGCTTTGATGGCCAGTAAGGATCACCAGGCCTGTGAATATGTTTAATACTACGTTTTTTGCTAAATAAAACAATCAAACTTTTCATGTCCTATGTAATCCTTCAGTGTTTATTTTCTATACATCATGGATAATTCTATTCTTTTTTTAAATATGAGTTCTTGCCTTGACAAACATATTTTTGCCCTAGCTGACACGTGTTTCGACCCCTTCTGTGTCCTCCTCATCACTATACCATGGCAAGCCTGTATGATATTCATAAACCCTCTACATACTTCTCGGTTGATCAAACACCAACACAAAATTATTCTGATCAATCTCTGAGTTATGAAAGAAAGAGGAAATAATAAACAACCAACAACAAAAAGGAAAAAGATAAGGAATGTCAAAGTAATTATAACAAACCACAATGCTGTTTAGTATTTCTATCTCAGCCCTCTTGTAATATATATATTCACTGTTTATGTGTTCAACCTGGAGTTTTTCTTGTGCATGTGTTCCTCAGCCAACTCCAGGAATAGTCTGTTTTACGCAGATGTGGGTGGACTCTTTTGAGGGATAATGTTTGGAGAATGTTCGTGGACTGTCCAGTTGTAGTCCCTATGATCTTCCTTGCGAAAGGCAAGACTAGGGCCACTTTGTCAAATCTGGTTCTTATCAGTGCTGATTTCTGCATTGCTAGTTCTGCCCAAGCTGTTGTGCACCCCTCGCTCACACTGTTCATCCCACACTTATCTGATTCCAGGAGCAGCGGCTGGTGGAGGACCCAACCCGCGAGGTGAAGAAAGTGAGGAAGGCGCGGAACCGCCGCCTGGAGTGGAACATGATGGCCTATGATAAGGAGTTCAGGCCCGATAACAGGTTCTCACCATCTCCATATCATGTGACCTCATCCGAGGGATCCCTGTCCCCAGATACTAGGCAGGTTTCATGAATGATGTGCTTGGCCAATGTCATTGTGAGCTTTAATGCATCCATTCTCACTTCCAGGGACTGCTTGTGTAAATGACGGTGTGCTATTATAAGCTTGATGCGTCTACCTTATCAGTGACTATTCCATCAGCTCATTACTGCAGATGTTTCCTTCTATTTCTATTTCTGTTACAGACTTGTATCTTATTGCACATGCAAAGAAAGTGCATACATAGTGCGAGGCTGGAATGTGGGGTTACATGTCTTTGTATGGAAACATTATGTGAAGAATACACTTCTAACAAAACTTTTATAACGAAAAATATAACAATTTCTTTTTTTCGGGCCGCGGTGTCCCCTCCCAAACCCCCGTTTCCCACAGCTAAAACCCCACCCCAACTGTTTCCCCACACGATTTAACCCTTTACCCCACCCCTAAGTGCATTCTTCATAAAACGTGTTGTTATAAAAGATTTGATATATGTTCATTCTTTATAACATGTTCGTTATAAAGACTGCATACGGAATGTGGTACAGCGACACTTCACGTATCCTTCAATATACACTGATGGGGACAGAGGAAGAATCCATAGGGACTCATTTGAACAGTGTAGATGTTGGTTGAGAAATTGAAATCCTGTGAGAGTTAAAGACTCTTCGCTAGGTTTGCCCTAGTCCTATGCCGGATGCCAAAATGCATTCAATGAATGTTGTTTGCACTAGTGCAAGTTTTACCCTAGTGCTAATTGTACTTGTGTTAATGAAAAGATTCTGTAATATGGCAACACATGTTCATGTTTACATACTAACTCAGCCTTCATCCTTCGGGATACGATACATGGAGAAACCATTACATTGAGCAATGCTAGCACCTATTATCAAAGCACCTAGAAGCAGGAGGACACCAGCGTGCAATGCTACATAGAAGTGGGATATTATTAGATTATTAATTTGGATCCGGTGGGATCAGAACATTTGACTCTAACACAGTTCCCCAGCCTTCCTCCATTCAAAATATATTGCTCAAGAATCGATTAATTTAAACATATAACTTGCTTGTGCAGAATTCAACAAATTGTATTGGTGACTGTCCATCTGCACGATTCTCCATTGACCTGCTAAGGCGAATTCTCAGACCCGCTACGATTGTTACTGTAGGCAATGATTAAGGAAATGTGAGCCCTCACTTGATACAATATTCTGAAACATGCCACCAGGGTGCTGGCGCAAACATTTTTTGTATCTAGAGCATGACACCACATAATATCGAAATGATGCAATCTTTGGCAGGCAATAATAATGGTATACAGTGTTTATAACGAAAATATTATGTAGAATGCACATATACCGACCATTATATAAGAAACAACATCACGAAAATGTATGTGGGGGTGTGGTAAAGGGTTACATCTTGTAGAGAAACGGTTGGGGTGGGTTTTAGGGGTGAGAAACGGGTTTAGGTGGTTCCCCCCCAAGAAAAAAGAAAAAAAAAAGAAAAAAAAATGTGTTATGTTTTGTCGTTGTAACATTTCCGTTATATGTGCATTCTACATACAATGTGTCGCTATAAAGACATGTAACCATAATGTAACCCAAGGCACAACCTATACCTGTACCTGTAACTAAGTTCCTTTACAAGTAACAGCGCCACAATGCCCCTGGGCTGCCTGCGCGCTATTTAAATGTAATAAATAAATAAATAAATAAATAAATAAATAATATGTTTATTCGGTGTCAGCCATTAAGAATAAATACACATCATTGCTCAAAACTGCAATAAAATATAAAACCAAAACTGACATGTAATTATCGTGCAAAATACTAAATGAATGCAAATTCAAAGCTGCGCTGCTCATCATGGCCAAATCTTTGAGAAACGAGCCAATATGGTATTTAGTATTGGCTATTTATTGGCATTTATGTAGCGCTTTCGCCAGAGCAACTAACATGAAGAAAGAACGGTACAAACAAATAATGCAGGTCAAATATTAGGAATCAGGGAGAAGAGGCAGAAGATGGGCCTTAAGGTGAGTCCGTGAAATATGGTGGTAGAAGAAGAGCTATTGGAACATTCTAGTGACTTCCATTGAAATGGGGCAAGTAAGAAAAACTAGATCACACGCTAGGAGGTTTAGGAACAACAAGACAGAACATAGATTGTGAGCAAAGAGAGTGCTGAGGACTGACACTTGGAGAAACACTATTTGGAAGAGCACAAGGGAAGGATTTGCCCAGGGCACCGAGAACGAGCGGCCAGAGAGATAGGAATCCAACCGAGTAGAGAAGCAGAGAGGCGAAGGGAGCAGAGGGTGGTGAGAAGAGTGGGGTGGTAGATGGTGTCAACATCTGCCGACGGGTCAATGAGAAGTAGTATTGAGGAAATACGTGCAGAAAGAAGTGAGCTGGAGACGTGTAGAAGAGCAGATTCAGTGGATGGCATGGGCCGAAAACCAGACTCACTGGAGTGGGGGGAGAAGAGAATGAAGATATAGAAAGGAGCATACCTGGGAGTGGACTATTCACTCCAAGAGCTTTTATAGGAAAGTTAGAAGTGAAATCGAAGGGAAATTAGAGGAGAGAGGGAGGTCAAGAAAAGTTTTTTTTATTTTTAATATGGGGTTAATAGTGGCATGTTTAAAGGTGGAAGGAAAGAAAGAAAATGAGAGGGATACATTGATGAGAGCAGTGAGATAGGGACGGATCTGGGAGAGGCAGAAAGGATGAGTGTGGGGGGCAGGTGGAGAGAGAGAGTGGGATGGGAGGAAGAGAGAAAGTGTGCACTATCCAGGTCTGAAAGGGGAGAAAAAACAGAGAGAAGGGGCAAGAGTTGGAGGGAGAGGAAGAGCTAGGAACGATAGAAGGTGTTGAGGGAGGGGTTGAGAAGGCAGAGTAGAGAATAGTGGCCTTAGTTTTGAAGTAGTCTGCAAGGTCAGAAGCAGACAGAGAAGAGGAGAAAGAAGGGTCAGGTGGGCGTGCAGAAAGGATGGCATTAAGAAGGTGAAAGAGGTGACAAAGGTGATGGGATCAGGAATGAGTGAGTGAGGAGAAGTGTTGTTTTTTTAGCAGCACAATGAAGGGAATCATAGGTGGTGTGAAGAGCGAAGAGCAAGTCAAGATCAGAGGGAGAGTGGGTCTTTTTCCATCAGCTCTCAAGTTTCTGAAGGGAGGAACGGAGGGACAAAAGAGAGGGAGTAAGCCATGAGAGAACAGGTTTACAAGAAGCAGTGAAAGGACATGCAGGGTAAAAAGATGTTATAAAGATTCAAGAGTGGAAGTGAGAGAAGACTGAAGAGGGACCACCGCAGAATCATCAGATAGTTGTGAGAATAACTGAAGAGGGGGGAAAGAGAGACTAAGAGAGGATAACAAGGTGGACATGTCAAAAGAGCGAAGATCACAACACAGAAATAAAGAACACAAGTTTGGTGGTGGGATGGTGAGAGAAAAGGAATAAAGAGAAGGAAAGGAGAAGTTGATCAAAGGAGTAAATAGGAAATGGAGAAACAGAGGTGTTAAAGGAAATGGAGGTAAAATACGATCTATAGAGGACCTAGAGGGCAGAGACATGGGATGGGGGACATTTTAAAGGGAAAACATGATAGGAATCAATGATAGGGAGAAAAACTGAAGTAGCGTGAATGGAATCGAGATGTAAGAAAAAAACACCAAGAGGAAATAGAGGACAGACCGAGGGTAGAATAGAGGAAAGAAGGGTATTGAAGTCAGTGAAAAAATGTCAAAGTGGGTCAGGAGGACGGTAGATAATAAGTAAGGAGAGGAGGGGAGGTTTAGAAACGGGAGACTGAGGCCTGGGCCCTTCTGAGTCATACAGGGACCAGACTATCCCAGTAGCAGTCCTTCCCAGCATCCTTCACCAGCACTTGTCCCTTTCCTGGACTATCCCTACCCAGTCCGCCTGCCCACTGAACTTTGCCTCCCCTCCACCCTCTCTCCGCTGGCACTTGCTTCCTTTGCCTGCACAGCACTCCCTCCTGCCCCCCACCCACCTTGGGGGTCCCCCCACTTTTGCACTTTTACCTCCACCCCTCCACCCCTGGCACTTTTCCCCAAGCACTTGCACAGTAGGTTTGTCACAAGGCCAATATAACTGCCTCTTCTTTTTGTTGCTGTTTTTCGAATGGTGTCTTCCATGTCCCCCCTCATCCGCCCCCCCTTCTTGTCTTGTGGCACCTGGTAACACTTGTGTATAGGCGCCATACAAATGTCCAATAAAATAAATAAAAAACAAAGGCGGCGTGAGTTGACCTTATAAAGTCCACCCTTTGAAAGAATGCCCAGGGCGCGAACACCCAATGGGGATGAATGTTAGGGACAGAGGTGAGATCACATGGCCCGGCAGTCATAGTCGCTGGAGGAGGCAGGGTAATGCCAAGCAGCACAGATGCCACTATGGGATCATGGCAGGCGGATTTGTTCCAGTGGCTCACAGATGGTACCGGCAGGGAGATATGTAGACACACAGTCACAGTGCTTCAGAGTCAGGCAGCAAATGGAGAGGCACTTCCTGAAGATCTTATGTAATGTGACAAGTCACCTGATCTGGCAGTCACCGTCTCTGTAGGCGGCAGGGGAGGGCCAAGTAGTGCAGTGGCTGTAATGGGGAAACGACACCTGGGACAGTGTGTCTCCATGGACCTTCAGATGAAACCGGCAGGACGGTGTATGGGGGTTCCTTCCACTCCTTTGTTTAGTTGATACTGCACATTGCAAGGGTTCAATTTCCCCATGGTGCAATGTGTTGAACGGACTAAGAAGCTAAAATATTCAAATATCCCACGGCACACCACTGTCTTCTGGGAGTTCATGTTGGATACAATGCAGGATGTTTAAGTATCGGAACATTTCAGTATGCCCATATGTCTCGCAGAAGAGAAGGAAACATGCTGTATGTACCTCTACTGCTCCATGGAGGGTTTCCCCAGGCATGCATGCAGAGGTTCGTTCACGCCAGCCTGCTGTATGTACCTCTACAGCTCCATGAAGGGTTTCACCAGGCATGTATGCATGGGCTATTTCATGCCAGCCTGCTGTATGGACCTCTACAGTTCCATGGAGGGTTTCACCAGGTATGCATGCACATTTTTTTTCACACCAACCTGCTGTGTGGACCTCTACAGCTCCATAGAGGATTTCACCAGGCATACAAGCAAGGCTTCTTTCACGTTAGCCTGCTGTGTATACCTCTACAGCTCCATGAAGGGTTTCACCGGGCATGCATGCACGGGTTCTTTCACTCTAGCCTGCTCTATGTACCTTTACAGCTCCATGGAGGGTTTCACCAGGCATGCATGCACCGGCTCTTTGAAGCTAACCTGCAGTATCTACCTCTACAGCTCCATGAAGGGTTTCACCAGGCATGCATGTATGGGTTCTTTCATGCTAGCCTGCTCTAGGTACCTGTACAGCTCAATGGAGGGTTTCACCAGGCACGCATGCACAGGTTATTTCATGCTAGCCTGCTGTATGGACTGTTACAGCTTGATGGAGTGTTTCACCAGGCATGCATGCATGGGTTCTTTCACGCTAGCCTGCTGTATTTACCTGTACAGCTCTATGGAGGGTTTCACCAGGCATGCCTGCACGGGTTCTTTCACGCCAGCCTGCTGTATGTACCTCTACAGCTCCATGGAGGGTTTCACCAGGCAAGCATGCACGGGTTCATTCACACTAGCCTGCTGTAGGTACCTCTACAGCTCCATGGAGGGTTTCACCAGGCATGCATGCACGGGTTCTTTCACGCTAGCCTGCTGTATGTACCTTTACAGCTCCATGGAGGGTTTCACCAGGCATGCATGCACGGGTTCTTTCACGCTAGCTTGCTGTATGGACCTGTACAGCTCCATGGAGGGTTTCACCAGGCATGCATGCATGGGTCCTTCCACGCTAGCCTGCTGTATGTACCTCTACAGCTCCATGGAGGGTTTCACCAGGCATGCATGCACAGGTTCTTTCATGCTAGCCTGCTGTATGTACCTTTACAGCTCCATGGAGGGTTTCACCAGGCATGCATGCACAGGTTCTTTCACGCTAGCCTGCTGTATGGACCATTACAGCTCCATGGAGTGTTTCACCAGGCATGCATGCATGGGTCCTTTCATGCTAGCCTGCTGTATGGACTGTTACAGCTCCATGGAGTGTTTCACCAGGCATGCATGCACAGGTTCTTTCACGCTAGCCTGCTGTATGGACCGTTACAGCTCCATGGAGTGTTTCACCAGGCATGCATGCATGGGTTCTTTCCTGCTAGCCTGCTGTATGTACCTTTACAGCTCCATGGAGGGTTTCACCAGGCATGCATGCACAGGTTCTTTCACACTAGCCTGCTGTATGTACCTTTACAGCTCCATGGAGGGTTTCACCAGGCATGCATGCATGGGTCCTTTCATGCTAGCCTGCTGTATGGACCGTTACAGCTCCATGGAGTGTTTCACCAGGCATGCATGCACAGGTTCTTTCACGCTAGCCTGCTGTATGGACCGTTACAGCTCCATGGAGTGTTTCACCAGGCATGCATGCATGGGTCCTTTCATGCTAGCCTGCTGTATGGACCGTTACAGCTCCATGGAGTGTTTCACCAGGCATGCATGTACGGGTTCTTTCATGCTGGCGTCAGATGAGACCCAGTGCATGTTGTACAGGCTTGGGTTGGTCGACCTGGCTCAAAGGGAACTTGAACCATTTGGAGTTGAAGCTTGACATGATGCAAAGATTCCCCAGAGGCTGTTCCTGCCCCCTTCCCTGGAGCCCCTCCAGATCACCCAGGCCACAAGACATCTGAGCCCAACCCGGCCTTCTTGGTGCAAGGACTTAGCTGCTGGCTTGGTGGTGTCATTCTCCTCGGTTTGTGATAAGGGGGTGCCAGGTGAACTCAGATGGTGGTGGGCCTCGTGGAATGGGCCATGCCAATCCCATATCGGCAGTTATATCCCATCAATGCATATTTCTGTGTGTATTCATTATATATTATTTATTTTGGGTATTTATTGAGCACAGGCCTAGCTTCAGGAAGCAATGGAGGGTGATATAGAGTAAGTGGGTGAAGCCAACGTCGAAGGATCGTTTACAGCAAGGAGCAGGGGTGTTGCTAGGTCTGGAAAAGATCCGGGGCTACAGTAATGCTTAGACTGTCGGGACTCAGGGCCAGCTGGCCTTTTGGTTGTAGCCCCAAGCTCCTATCTTGGGTTTCAACCAAAATACCCAGGGCTATAGCCCCCTGAGCCCCCTCCTAGCAGCGCCTCTGGCAAGGAGACACACAAGCAGTGAGAGCTTACAGCATGGCGGGGAGGATCGAGCATTGAGCAGCATGGCAGATACATAAGCAACAGGGGGCAGTTGCAGGGACGTGAGGCAGGCAACCCAATGCTCAGAATAAGAGGTGTGTGAGGAGGGTAAAGTACTGGGTGTTCATGAGGGGAGGGTCAAAACTTTGATCGAAGGCACCTTCAAGATGGTGTGCTCCACACCCTAGGCCATTAGCACTTCATTCCCCTCCATTGGCGAGCAGGTACAAATCAGGTGCTAGCTGGTTACAGAAGGAGTGTGACTGCAAGCAGCTCTATCATTTCCCTCACTTCACCTTGCAGACAAGATCACTGTTCTACTGCCCTCAGCTACTGCCCTCAGCTCTGCTGCTGGTTAGAAGGCTATGATGATTGGCTTCACAGCTGTCTGTGCCTCCCCACCTCCAAATCTTTTACCTAGCATTGTGGCAGAAGCGTTTCCATAGGATTTATTGCCATATTTATTTATTTTTTTGCATTTGTAGAGCACTCCGAGCCCAGAGGCATCTGTGCGCTGGTTACATTTAGGACGAAATCGCAAACATGATGGTACAAGTGTGCGTAATCCAGTTGTACAGGTGTGTGATCTCCCTGCGAACTCCCTCCTTGTCTGCCCTGGCTGTTGTCAACAACTATCTTCGAATCTGATCAAGTGATCCTATTGTGCAGTGTGCGTTTACTGTAGTGCATTCAGTGTGTGCATTCACTATTGTATTACTTGAGTTGTATTTGAATTGTTTCTTTAGCTAACATATTGCTAACATGCCGTGATCAAAGTTGAAATGCAAATGTTACGAAGATAGCTCAGTCAGTTTAGTACTTGTTGCAGAGATCTATGTTAATATGCCATATCACATCACCCAATCGTGGAAAGACCAATTCAGCCTTTCCTCTCTCTACGGGGGATAGTTGTGTATATAAACACTGTTGATAGTAATAGTCACTGTTCAAGAAAACAACATACCCTAGAAAAGAGAGCTAGTTGTACAGCTATAACAGCATCAATATGATGCAGATCTCTTGCTCACCCCTAATGTGGAAAATAATCAATTAGTCGGGCTAGGTGGCTACTTAGTCAAATAAGGACAGTGACCCCACCTTGCTGAGGCTCATAGGATGATACTGTGATCCTATTGATTGTAAAGTAATAGTTTTTCTTTGGTGAAACACCTTTGCTTTCTCACATTCCTCAGGCATTCGTTTACCCACTGCCTGCCCCTTCCTTTCATCTATACCTTTTGAGCAGAAGGGGTCCTAGACAGGGGGAACTGGTAATTATCAAAGGCCTCTGGTGAGCTTATCTTTGGCCAAACTCTGCTCTCTTCTTGAATTTCTAATGTGGTTTTTCACATCAAGAGTAGCAATCTGCAAGTCTGTGAAAAAAACAAGGACTATAAGCAGGTGAACCCATCGCACATTACTTTACTGGGTGCGTTTAAACCATCACAATAGATATCAGTTGCACCTTGCTATGCGACAAGGCCTGGTAAACAATGTAGTCAGGTGCCATTACTGTATACTTTGCTTAAATCCCAACTTCACCAGTTTACCAAAGTGCACTATCCTGGGAAACACATTTAAACTCAAAGTGACCTGTCAAGATTTTGGGTCCCTAAAGACTTTGGAAAAATTGCCAGCCCTTAAGAGTAATTTACCTCTCATGGTAAGTGTAGAATCTGAAAAATGTGCAGAAAGAGAGGGGAGAACTCTGGAGACCGGGAGACAACCCCATCTCAGACCCACAATCTTTGCTTTAGTCCTTTTTGCAGATTTGTCATGTACATGGAGTTTTAATGTTATGTTTCGTTAAAATGTCCCTTTTTGGTGCTGCACCTGAAAATAAAAACAGGAGACGGGCTACACCCTGAGTTCCTACCTTATTAAACATACACAGTCAGCAAGGTGGATTTCATTGGGATCTCAACGGGGAATCCTCTTTATTTATAAAAACACTGTAACTTTGATCCCCTTCCTAAAATTCCTCTGACATGACTTTCCCTCCATATGGATATCTGCTCCATCTGCCCAATTTTCTTTGGAGGGGTCTCAGGGACCCTTAGTGTGAGTCTGATGCAACAGATCCCATCTCTAACTCCAGGTACCACCCACATGAGTGTGAGGTCAGAGGATGGCCTCTGTTGATGGTCCCACCTCCATGGGTGGCCTTAGGCAGGCTGCCCGTCCTCCCGCCACCTCACGCCCGAATACCTGCTCTCTACTGCCATTTCCTAAAATCCTACTCGTACTAAACAATTTTACTTAACATTCCCTCTACTCATTTCCTCACTCTATTTCCCCCTACATAACATATACCCTACTTAACATATACATACTGGCAAACAACATATAATACATTATTGCACAATGGGTGATTGCTGCAGTCAGTTGCCACCAATCAGTGTCTCCTAGGACTGTCTCTGGTGGCTGTAACGATGTGGCCTGTCCCAAGTTATCTATGGGGCTGGCCCCACTGATGGTCTTTATTATGGGTGGTCCCGACCACCACGTGGGGCCACCCTCCATCACAACCGCAGCCTGCTGTCCTTCTTCTGAGCGGCCCCATAAACTAGCGCCTCCGAGCACCATATTTACTTCAGACGGTGTGCCCCTGGGCTCGAGGAAGCTGCTGCTTTCACTGCCGCAACCCACGAGGTTCCCTCTGGTTAAATCCTTGAATCAGCAGAGTAGCTTTCAGATTTTATGAAAAGAAGCAGGTGCATATGTTTTTCTCCAGCTGGACTCCAAGAGGCAAGCTTAAGATGACCTCCGCTTCTGCTGCAGGTTTCTTCAAGCTTCTGACATGGAGGTGAGCGTGAAGTCCCCTGCTATACAAACACTACCCATTCACTCAGGCTGAGCCAGGATCAGCCAGCCACTCACACGCACATGTGCATTCATGCAGGAAGCACCCAATCAGGCTTAGTGGCATTAAGGCCATTCACCAGAAACCAGACACCCACAACACAGGATGTGGATTTGGGGCTACTCCCCTGGCTTTCAGTGCACTACACTGCATTCATTCTAGTTGCAGTCAGGGCAGGCTCAGGCATTGTGTCACACAACCAAAACCAGTCACCCACAACACAGAATGCCCATTGACTACTCACTCCGTTCATGCAGGCTCCACCCCAAGGGTGTACCCACAAGAAGCTGTCCCTGGGAAGTCTCCAGCCAGTCTGGCAGGAGGCAACCCCAGATTCATATATGGTCCTTCCTCCTAACAGCCATTCAGGGAACCGAGCTAGGGCATCTCAGGTCTTTGAGAAACAAGGGGGAAAGGCAAAGTAAACCAAGAGGCCAACAGTGGCCATTTTACCTTTGTGTAGGAATTTATAGATTCCTATAACAGGGTTCTGGGTATCCTAAAAAGGATAATTGGAGCCACTGACAAGTCAACATCTGTCAGCCCATACCCTGCTCTGTGGGCACCACATATGTGCCCAAAAACATACACTAGGGGTACAAGGCTGTGCCCCTACTGGATGGGTGCCCTAAGAGTGTCCCATGGGTATTGTTCACCAAAATGTAGCAATGAAGAGTGGAACTGCCAGGGGTCCTAATTGGATTCCTGTGCAGTAAAACACACATAAAACACCAACATAGAAGTGGTAGGACAAGCACCAGGAGGCCCTGCCCCCCCAAAAGCATTTTCAGCATAAAATGTGCCCACTCCACCCTCCAGACTGATGGTAGGGTGAACTAATCTCCCATAATATTATCACCCTCATCCAGACGGTCAACATACCTTCTGGAAAGGCTATCTGCATGTTCATGACTCTTCCCTGGTCTATACTCAATAGTGAAGTCTAGCTTGTGCAGGCTAATGGACCACCTGAGCAGTTGGGGGTTGTTTTCACCCTTCATCTGCATAAGCCACTTTAAAGACGTATGGTCAGTTTGGACCTTGAAGGTAAAACTAGTAAGGTAAGGTCTAAAACGCCCAAGGCTCCAAGCTATACTAAAACATTCCTTTTCAAGTTCTCGACCTTTCAGTTGCCTACTGATGATGATTATGGGATGTTCTCTCCCTTTGTCGAACAAGATAGCTCCAATTCCTGTGGCCCTGGCATCAGTTTGTTCAATAAAGGGTTTGCTGTGGTCACGCTCTATTCACTTGGCTGTCCATCTTCGGCCTGGCAGCCCCATGCACTTTGCCTGGGATCTGTGTTATTCCTAAACCTATGGAGGGCAGAATGGATTAGTCCAAAACAAAAACACTTACATAAAACACATACACAATACAAGTAAAACCTTTTATTGTACCCTGTTCTCTGTGTCTTTATTTCTAGGATTTCCCTTAGGGGACGACCATGTTGCCCTTACTAGCTGTGCCCACACACACACACACACACAAACACACACTATACCCACCCCCAACCCCCCACACCTCCTAGTCAGTCTCCTGTAGAGAAATATGGCTTGTTTTTGTTAATTTGCAGTCTTAATAAAACAAATTCAGATTCTTCCGTACAAACACTGACAGGGAGAGTCCAGTGTCTCCTGCTGGTGGTGTCAGGCTGGTACAACAAATATTAACAGAGCCTCACCAAATAGTGTGTAGCGGGTCTTGCCGAAACGTGTACCAGCTGTGACTTGACTTCACCGTCTGTGCTCCCTCACGACCCACGCTGGCCCACCATAAAATTATAAAAGGGACTCAGTTCCTTTTCTATTCACTATGGCAGAAGCCGTCTTTGTTTATTTTTAAAGGAGATTGGGCTTACACAATATGTGTGTGGCCCGTCTCCCATTAAAACAAAGGGTGCACTATTTGTACCATGGATGGAGCCTTGGGTATGAATGACTTTCACTCCCTTGTTCGTGAGAGTGCATGTCCAGTAACAGCCCTAAGACCTCCTCAAGGACCGTGCCAAGGCGCTTGCTTCACACCAAACTAGCTATGCTCAGGCTGGTAGTCCATTAACGGTGATAAAATTGCTGCAAAAATGTCACTGGTAAAAAGAATTGCAGCAAAAATGCAGTAGTTTGACCCGGTAAAGGTGTACCCCATTATTCCATTTAAGGGGAGCGTGGGTTGCGGGGGTGCCCCCGCATCCTTTACATGATTGTGGTGCAAAAAACCACAGCATTTTTGCTGCGATATTTTGTATTCACAGCCATTTTTGCAGCGATTCTAAGATATGGAACCCCATTAACTGCCCTACACATTCCAAAATGGAGGGGGGATACTATATTCGAGATGCTCAAATAAATAAGCATTTTTCTTTGCTTTAATTGACTGAAGTTGGAATGAATCGATTTGCAAATCTCAAAATCCCTATGGTATTAAAGAATTCCAGGATTCTAGAAAGTGAACATGAACCCGGAAGTACATCATCTACTAACTTAAATAGTTTGATCGAGTTCGAAATTGTTCAAGCCAGTGGGTACCTCCGCTTATTGGCTCAAATTGTGTCTTATCACCTGAAGCTATTGACATTTCTGAATGATTCATGTCCAGCCATTTTACTTTCAGCATTCAAGCAAAATGGAGTCCCTTATGAGCCGAACTTGGTATTTTGTGTCTATTTTCGAATCGACTGGTGAGTCAGCTCTACGGATGCTTGACCGATTCCAGCTCATTCAAACCAATTCAAGTTTAACCCCTGGCCCAATTAGGGTCTGGCTAGGTAGGGGGTTTCATAGATTAGGGAAACCTGGAGGAAAGGAAGGGGCAGCAAAAAAGGGCAGACATATAGACACTGACACCATGGAGTTTTTCGAAAGTCGAGCAAATGTCTGTGCATTTAAGTGTTTTACCATTACCTATCTGATAATTATCTGATGAATCCAATGGCCTCATTGAAATGGCTGCACATAGAACATACAGGGCCTAAAGCAATTAATAGGTCTCCAAGGAGTGGACTGGCCGAGGGCTAAAGTGCTGCAGCAGAGACAAGAAAAGAGACATCATTAAAAGGAACGACGTGAGAAAAGGAAGCAGCAACATTGCGATGTTCGTCTCACATCGGCACCTGGGGTTATTTAATACCCTAACAGCTACCAGTCCATGTATACTAGAAGCAGCTTTCCTGAAACTGAGTCTGGGCCGCGCGTCCAGTGTAGCCAAGAATGGCCTGGGAGGCATGCTGGCTCACCCTGAGGCCAGTCAGGACGGGTCCAGAAGATTCTCTCGAACACCGCTACGTTTGAGCCATGGCTGGGGACAAGATGGGGTCCGATAGGTGAACTGGCCGCTCCAGGGCCACTTAGGGTGGGCACAGGAGGTTGTAAGTCCAGGCCACGTCAGCAATGTGTCCCAGTTATGACCTGCATTGCGTGCCTGGTTCAGGGGAGGCAGTGATGGCCTGGTACAATGGGACAGTCTGCTCCAGGGCCAAACGTGGGGGGGCTAGCAGCAGCAGAAGTCCTGAACGGCATGTGCGGTGCCACCCAGCTGAAGAGGGCAGGGCCATCAGGACCCAGCACAATAGCAGACTCTGTTGTGTGGGTATGTGGGTAAACAGGGGCAGGCTGCCCTTAGAGCCACACAGGCACAGAGGGAGAAGCAGGCAGGTCCCACCCCTGCTGCCAGGAAGGATTAAGGCCATGGTGTGTGCTGCTGAGGGGGGCACTGTGAATCCCGCCCCCCACCCTTCGGGGTGATGGCTGCATCCCCAAGGGGGAGTAGGGCATCATATTAAAGTCAGAATCGCGTACACAACGCGGTGATGCCTCATGGCTACTAACAGATCTCTGGCCCGTAGCTTTGAACTATGATCATTGGGCGGGCTTGCTCATGATGGACAGAGAAGAAAGAACCACTCCTCCACCTGAGAGAGAATGGGACTTTGTGGGCCAGTAGTGCTAACATGGGCCACAATGTTGCGCAGGGAGCATGCACCAGCCTCAGTTGCTAGAAGAGGAATGCAGTAAGTGCTTTGTCCTAAAGGGCTTATAGCTAATTTCGAGGATGGAAAGGGCAGTTTTTGGACCACAACATGATAGATATATAGATACAGTGACTAACTGTGACAGCCATATGGAAACATCTGTAGCCTATATTTGTATGTCTATTGTGTGTCAATATAGGGCTCAATCACTTGTATAGGGTATATATAGTAGTATTAATGGTGTGGTAGGAGGTATCTAGTGGAGAAAGCCCAAAGGGATGGAAATTAGGTTTTTCTTGGGCTAGATTGGCTGGATGGTGATGAAAGGGACAACAGGTGCCCTACCTCCAGTCATCTTGGGAGAGAGATCACCACATGGCATATTGGCTTTGGATTAAAGCTCTATATAAACCTAATAAACATAAACATAAACATATGTATTGTTTTACATATCATAGCAGTAGATAGACTATGTTGCAGTTTGAGTTATATTTCTTATAAAGTAGAACATAAACAGAGGCCAGCTGTTGCTTAGTGACAGACAACTAACTTCAATGGATCACAAAGATTCTACAAGGATCGTTAAGGAGGACAAAGAGACTGGCAATACTCCTGGGGGGTCCATGCTACATGTATCTTAACTTAAACCATTAAAACTAAAGATTACATGCCTCAGTACCTTTGTCCAGCGAGTGCCTGTATACTGGGAGCTGACCCCAAAAGTGGAGATCTAGGTGGGTTGTGAGGGGCCCCCAGAAATGGGAAAGCAGAGTGTCTCCAGTTTCTCCATATGGTGGTGAAGTTCTGGGCTGGTCTGCGAGTGCGTCCGACTGTCAACCACATTGGTGCTTCTGGAGAGCATAGAGCATTCAGCGCTGAGTGTGTGAATGGCGATGTCGTCAGTGGGCAGGAGAACCATAAGGCCAACCTTATTGGTGCGCTCTGCCAGGCTGTGTGCACAGCCATGCATACAGAGAGCCCCAATGTCTCTGCATAGCCAATCATACTGAAGGGAGAAACCCTGCCATATCCTGAGACCCAAAGTGTACATGCCAGCACAGCTGGAGAGGACTGAGCAGCACCGGAGGGGGAGCCCGGTCGAGTGCGCTGCCTCAGGCAATGTCCACGCTGAGAGTTAAGGAGGAGATGACTGAGGGGCAAAGGATCCAGGAGCTCAAATTAAAGGAAGGTATGTGACAAGTGACATAAAGAGAGGAATGAGGTCTAGCGCTGAAGACAAAAGAAGGACTAACTAGTATGGCCCCATTACCGCCTGCATAGCCAGAGACATTTTCTTGTGTGGGAATATACCAGTAACTACTCTATCCACATGTATATGTACACATAAAAGAAGGCGGAGAAAGGGACACAGAGGGAAATTAGCAATTTATCACCCCATTGTCTTCCCTCCCAAGGAGAACCTGAAATTACATGAACAATTTGGAAAGAAGACTTCCAGGACTCTGTATTGACCATGCATGGTCCAACATATAGTATGGAGGAGAACCAAGCTCTAGTAATTTACTCATTAGGATTTGAAGGACAGTGGATTTTGAAAACTCTGAGGGAAGGAAGAAGATGGTGGATTACTAAGTGCACACGAAATAGTACTTAAATAGCAGTTATGAAAATTGGTATGCTCTATGAAAAGAAGACAAGCATCATACTAGAAAGATACTCCTTTGGCATTAAGGAACATAACCCAGGAGGATACTCACTGGAAGACTTCATCAGAGACTTGAGAGCAGTAACAAACAATTGTAATGTTGGGCATACATATGATGAACACATTAAGGACCAATTCATGTCAAAAGTGTAGGTGTATGGCCACCAGGGGGCGCAACGGTGTGGTTAGCCTCGCATGAGCTCCTTACCTAACGGTCCGAGAAGTGGTCCGAGCCCCAACTTGGTGATCCCCACCACCGAACAAACTCAACTTTAATAGTGTAGGACCCCCCCCCCAAACACTGACAGAAACAACAGAGCGAATCGCACCAGTATGAGATTAACTCACCAAGGAATGCTGTGGAGGCGGTCCACCGCGCAGAAGGTGAAACCAAGACCGGCTTCAGCACTGCGCGAAAGTGGAGAATGCCACTCCCAGTGCCCAGGCGTTGAAGAGGAGCAGAACGAGTGGCGTTCACCTGGGCGTAATTGCAGCGCATATTTACTTAATCCCCCAAGGTAAAGCGTTCAACAAGTTGCCAGCTGCCGACTTTACACCCTGCGACATGGCCTGTGGAAGGCGCAGCCCCCGGGTCAATTTGAGAGGAGGTACGAGTGCTCCCGTGCGGGCCGGCAGGGCACACGAGGAAGGACTCGTCCCATTGGAGCACCCGTGCAGACAAGGCGAGCCCACTTCCCGATTCTTCCGCGACCGAGACTGTGGGCCGAGGGAGGTAAGTCACGCGCCCTCAATTCACTGCTTGGCCTCACTTGGTTGCACACCACTGAGCCCCCCAGTGCATGGCTCCAACCGGGAGAATTTAGACGGACTACTAGAAGAATACAGTGTACCTCTCCCAAATCAGGGACCACAAAGGTGTATTGGGGCACGGACATCTACATGTGCTTGTACGAGTTTGAAGTACCAGTTCCAGTGAGTACAGGTAACACCATGTGCCACCATGAACGATGCAAATTGTATAAATGTGCGGTGTAGAAAGGATCAAAGACACAGTGAGTCCAGCAGTACACATGAGAGTAGGGCTCCTCTCCGCAAGTGCTTGAATGTGAGCCTAAGATATTACGAACCTTTACAAAACGTTCTGAGGCAGCCGTAGATATTGTTCGAAGAGATCAGGACCAAAGCGCTCCTGCAGATTACAAACTGGATGCTGAATGTCACACACAGGCATAATGAAATAGAACCGCCTCCTCCCTAGAAAAAGTTGCTGGAACTACCCAGGTGACACTGCCCAAGATCTATATTGGCTGAAGGGCTCATGCGTTAGGCCCCCCACCCAATGAGGCCCATACAATGTCAACACCTCTGACTGCACCATTATAGAGAAGGACCTTACCCCCACCCAAGGACTGGAGAAGGCGAACACCCACAAAGCACACAAGGTGACACGCACCACCTATATGACACTCAGGACTGCAAGACCGCCAACTCTTCAGCCCTCCAACACCACCCTGAAGCCTACAACCAAACCAGGTATGCATCCTGCGTGAACTCCTGAACCACTACATAATTACATCGATCTGCATGTGAGATTACTACCCATGGTAGTAATTCAACTATCCTCTGTTAGCACAGCTCAGCACCTCAGTTGGGTGTCTCGCAGACCTGCCCGCCATAGCTGAATGCTATATTTCACATTTACCGAAGCGATTCCAACATGGCCGCCGTACTTTGGGGCCAGATTTGAATTTTCCTGTTTTCTCAGTCTCGCCCAGCCCACTTCCCGATAGGCCGACCGAGATCTTATCTACCTATCACTGTCACCGTCAGGCGGAAGCCGGCTGTCTGACAAAGGGCCGTGACTAAGGGCCTGTCCGTGACTGTCGGTGCCGGGTGGTCTGCAGGTCCTCATTTTTGTACATTCGACCCCCATCTCGCCGCAACCGATTCGCCAACTCAAAAAATTCCCACACGAACTGCATGCAACAGCCCCACAAAATGTAACACTGTCAATCCTTGTGATATGCACTGCCTACCTCATAGTGTTCAACCTGACCTCAAGCCTCCCCGTTGTACAAAGTCATATATCGAAACGGAACTTATCCACTGATGTACTTTCTCTTCACTTACCTTCCTCAAATTGGCACATGTATGCTTAAAAATAGAACGAGTGCCACGTACCCGGAAGATTACTATAGTATTAGTATTTACGCATTGTTCTAGCAATTACTAATGTCTAAATATTGTCTTCCCTACCTAGCCTTTTGTGTTTGCACATCATAACCGCTATACCTATGCACCTGGATAACCATGCCTAACTCGGTTCAGTCATTGCTCATGAATCTGTCTATCGACATCTCGATCCTTATCAATGCTCTTCTGACATGACTCCAAATGTCCAACCCAGTCTACGGAGTTACTGCGTTTTTTCTATTTGTCATTGCTGTATTTTGTCTATTGAGATACGATTTACTGCATATCCATAATCGTGTTCAGTACTCTGTGACAGCACACATCTATGAACTAGTAGTCACTGTCCACTAACGCCTCTTCCATATCTTTTCCACAATACGCATTAACGCCTCTTTGGCCACTTTTGAGTGTTCCGAGTACTCATGTGATAGTGTGCTATCTTGACCTAAGACAGTGCTTTATTGTTGTTCCTTTGTAACTCTGTGATAGTATGTATCAATGCTCTAGTGCCTTTGTTCCATAGCCATACTGTATAAGTTAAAACTAGTACCTACAGTCAGGCAACCTCTGACCCAGTACTACCTGTGGACAGAGTTAAGTTCTCCGCCCAGAAGCCTACATTCATGAAACCTACACCAACCCCCACAACCCCAGCCAACATGCACACCCAGCCAAACTCCACAAACTGTATCAAGCCCACCAGGTTCTTGCCACTCCTGATCCTCCCAGACAGTATCAAGCCAATACCATTCCTGCCTCCATTGAACATACTCTGCTTCAATACCTATAACTCAGAACGCAGCAATATTAATGCATCTGATGATATTACCAATAATCCAAAAAGCACCCAAATGAAGCTTGACCCAACGCATAACCACCCTTGCCCGACAATCAACAGGAATGCCAGACTTGGCTCGAGATTAGACAAATCCTACGCCATTCCACTTTGCCCCCCTCCACCCACACAGAGCTCTACTCAAATAAGGAAAAAAAAAGACAGACTTTGGCTGCACTAGATATTACCGACCAGAGACACAAGCCATCCACCATCTACGGTGCATTGATTAATGCCAGCTTTGTAGTCGCACATGCATCAGAAATTGCAGACCTAATTACTGAAAAAGAATTGGGCTTCCTGGCAATAACGGAGACCTGGTTGCATGCAGCAGCTGGCCCCGCCCTCCTTATTGCTACCCCTGACAATTACACTGTCCTAAGAGCTGACAGAGAATCAGCCAGAGGCGGTGGAATTGCCTTCATTGTCAAATCCTCCTTGGGCCAGAGAATAACCGTCATCCAAGTCCTATGAATTGTTATCAGTCAAACTCGCTCTCTCTAACTCAAGGACCATAACAATGCATTTGATCTACAGGCCCCCTGGACCTATCGGTTCCTTCAAGGAAGATAGTATTACCCTACTCACTACCAACACCAAACCCTCTTCACAAACCTTATTACTTGGTGACTTTAACCTGGGTCTTAATGACCCAAACGACCAACCAGCCACAACATTAGCAAACTCACTTTCCGACTTTGTTTTCACACAAAGAGTAATCCACCCCACAAATGTAAAAGTAAGAGTCCTAGACCGGATAGCCTACCTCAATTGCGAAACTGCCATATCTTGTATTGAACCATGTTCTTGGTCAGACCACTCCTTAATCTCAATTACTATACAAGACTGTAAACTCCCTAACAAACCTAATCTCGTTGCCCCTCCCACCCCAACCAGAAATAAAAGGAATATTACAGTAGACAACCTCAAACCTCTTCTCCAACCACTACTCAACCCACTACCTGCCACTTCCGACCTGGCTGAACTAGTGGAACGCTATAATAAGACCATCACCGCAGCACTAGACAAAATTGCACCCCTCAAACTATGAAAAAGTAAACCTAAAGCTCACCTCAACTCTTGGTTCATCCCCCAAACTAAATTCCCTACGAATGGAAAAAAGGAAACTTGAAACTACTTGGAAAAATAACCCCACCCTTTCCAACAAAGATATCCTTCTTAAATTGACAGCAAACTACAAGAAGGAAATCATTTTAGCCAAACGTGACACCTACAATGTTAGGATTGAGAAAGCCAGCTCCAGCTCGAGAGACATTTTCACCATACTAAGAGAATTGGAATCTCCCACCCCACCAGCAGACAACTGTACCAAGGACAAAATCTTGTGCACCAGAATCCAAGACGCACTAACTAATAAAATTACCTTACTCCAAAATAAAATAACAGCCAAAAAAAGCACTATACCTACTCAAGCCAATATAGCCAAACCTCCCCCTCACTACCCTAAACCCCAACAACGCTTCAACTTCACCCAAGTATCCATCCAGGATGTGAAAAACATTATTGCCTCAGTGAAACCTTCCAACTGCCAAGGTAACTCATGCCCTGCACAGACCATCAAGGAAGCGGCCAGTCATCTTGCTCCCTTCATTACCAAGCTCATCAATTCCTCCTTCCGCTCTTGTACCGTCCCCACTAACCTGAAAAATTCCTGGGTACTCCCTCTCCTAAAGAAACTTCTCTAGACCCGAGTATCCCCACCAATTTCAGGCCCCTTACTACTATCTCTTTCTTGCTTCAGATCATCGACAAGCGGCTTATATCCAGATTGAAGTGTACCTTGAAACCAACAACCGACTTGGACTATGACAATCTGGCTTCAGGCCGCAACATGGCACGGAAACAGCCCTGATTGACCTGAAGACCCAAATCAAAGACCTGAAAGATAAAGAACAACCTGCCCTCCTGCTCTTGTTTGATTTTTCAGCCACCTTTGACTTAGTCGACTAAAGGGTTCTCTGCAGTCACCTCTCATCGGCGGCCCACTTTTCAAAAGAAGCAACAGTGTGGATTCAATCTTTCTTAAGTGACAGATCGATGAGAGTCTTCTCATCATCGGCTGCAGCTGACCCGATCCCTATAACCTGTGGAGTACCGCAAGGTTCCTGTGTGTCACCCACCATGTCTAACGTATTTACCAAACCATTGTTTGATGACCTAGACTATCTGGGTGTCACCCACACTAACTATGCAGATGACACCCAGATCCTCTTCCCTTTGATGGGTGACTATGAGACTGACCTAGCTCTGGTGAACAAAGTCTACCTCATAATTCAGGCATGGTTTGCCACAGATGGACTATGCCTGAATGATGGAAAGACCGAGCTCCTTCTACTATGCACCCTCCCCAAATCAGAAAAAACTGTTCCACCAATATCGTTCCTTTAATATTGACGGTAACAACATCAAGGTGGCCAAAGAGATAAAAATCTTGGGTTTTTATTTAGATTTTTCCTTGAACCTGCACAAACAAGTCAGTGCCACGGTATCGGCCACAGCTTACACCTGTAAGCTAATCCATGCCTGCAAACCCTTCCTCTCTGCAGAAAGCTGTTTTACACTTGCTAGAGCCCTGGTCTTATCAAAAATCAACTACTGCAATGCACTGTACCTAGGCGCTAGTAAATAAAACCAAAAAACTCCATATTCTACAAAACAACTCACTTAGAACTGCGCTCGCCATCTCCAGAAGACAGCATATCTCGCCAACAAGACGCAACAATAACTGGTTATCCATTAAGGATAGAATTCATCTCAAAACAGCATGCCTAACATATAAATGTCTCAACAACACAGCCCCACAATACCTGATCAAAGAATTCATTATGCACACCTCCTCACGACCTACCAGATCAGCCAATTCCAGATCCTTGACAGTACCCAGGTTCAAGTGGAAAAGAGCAAGAGGAAGAAGCTTTCCCGTCCGGGCGGCCCAACTTTGGAAATCTCTACCTCCTACCTTAAGTTCTCACCAATCCTTCCATTTATTCAGGAAAAATACTAAACTATGGCTCTCAGCCAAAGACCTCACTCTCTGATAGATGGCCCCCACTTCTGCACATTTGTCTTATATCCTGTATATAGTAGGATCTCTACACGTGTCAAATTGTATCGACACGCACCTGCTCCTGTATTATATTCTGTTGTATTTTATATGCCTCACTTCTCTAATGTCATTACGATGTATACATTCTTTTGTATTTGATTTGCTTAATTATCCAATGTAATTAGCTTCATCCTTATACCATTACCTTATATTATTGTTTTTTTTTCATTTTTTGTACTGACCTGTATAATTTTATGTCTCATCCATGTAACTAAGAAACTGCATATTCTTGTAAAGTGCCCAGATACCCATGGGTGGGATGCACTCAACAAATAAATAAACAAACAAACACTCAAGGTCCATGAGGAAGAGGTTGGCCGGACACTTGACGACAACCGAGGGAATGGGCCTGATCCCTGATGGCACAGGCGATCAGGGGGAGGGTACTGAGACCAGATAGAGCACATTCTAAGACTGAATAACCCTGTAAACAATCAATACCTATCCCCTACAGTCTACTGTTGTGGCCATGCAGTAGGCCATATAGGCCATGCAGTAGGTCTCGTCCCTAATTGGAGTGAGGGGCACTGGTCTCTCCTAGTTCAACTTGTTGATGGCCTCACATGGAGCAAGATATCTAAGCCCAGTGAAGCATTCTTCCTTCTGTATTTTCTAGAGCCTTGGATGCATCTCCGTCTCGGGCCTTGAATATGCCACTGTCTGTCTTCGCCTCTCTCTCAGTCTTGATTCTGCCCATCTTCCTGGTTGCCCAAAAGTTCTGCTATGCAGTTTTGTATATCCCTTTCTGTTCTCAGCCTCTCGTTCCATCCCTCCAATTCAAATGAAAAGGAGAATGGATAACCCCACCTGTAGCAGACTCCTCATTCCTTTAACCACTTTGTGAGGGGCATACACATCCGTCTCAGGGCCAAAGTAAGGGATGACAGGTCTTGGAAGATCGTCACTCTTGCTGTGTCAAGGAGGACTGGGCCACTCCGTTTTGCCTTCTCCAAGACTCTAGCTTGGTCATTGTAATTGTGAAATCGTGCTAGGATGGTGTTCGGGCCTCCAGCAGTATCCCCTACTCTGTGTATTCTGTTAATTTTGGGCTCATCGATGGAGTCGTCCTCAAATAAGTTCTTCATAATAGCGTGAAGCATCTTCTTCAAATCCTGCGCACTCCCCTTCCCTTTTCGGGATGCCAAGCAGTCTCAGGTTGTTCCGTTGCTCACAATTTTCCAAGTCGTCCATTTATAAACAAAAATTCTTTGTCTCTATTTCGGTCAATCTCTGGTCCATCTGTGTTTCGAGAGTGCTCAATGAGGTTTGATTATTTTCAACTCCTTAAAGTCTTTCCTCCATCTTATCAATCCTCTGGGTAATTCTGTCAACCTTCCCTCCAATGTCTGCTCTCATATTCTTAATTTCTTCCAGCAAAGCCACCACATCTCCCTTGGTGGCAGCGGCATCGGTTCATGCTGGATCCGTGGGGGGTGTCCGGTTCAGGACAATGTGGATTGTACCTGTACGTCACCAATTTCTGCTTTATTTCCATGCACTCTAGTTCTGGAACATGTGCATTGGTCCTTGTTCCCTCTCCATAGCTCAATCACCTCCAGGACGTTGCGTCACCTGGGGCCTCCCCCATGCAGGAGTACCGTGGAGGGCGAAGCACTTAATGTTTTTCGCCGGAGTCAGACTCGGGTTAGGTCCACTTTCCTCGGGTCCAAATCTGGGGGCCTAACCCTCGCGTGAACCTGATGCGCTGTGTGATCCCGAAGGTCTTCTGGCACTTCCAAATGGGTGCAGGATAAGAGATCTGCATTTAGGAATGAAGGTTTTATGTCGCCTGATATAGGTCTCTTCCTTTCCGGTCAGGCAGCCATGGGCCGCTAGCTCTCACTGCAATTCCTGGACTGGGGCGCTGTCACTTAAATTGGCCTCTGCTCTGAACAACAAAGGAGGGCACACGCCCGAGACTGGGTGCCTAGCCCTTCCTCGCTCCTGCTTCGATATGTTGAGATAGGTGTCTATGACGTTGTATGACCCTACAACTGGTATATCTAACTGTCCTCAGGAGAGTAAATCAATTGATTGAAATTGGAGGTGACTAAGGTATGGGCGGAAGTGGAAGGTAGAGCTCTTCTGATTGTGGCCACTGTACAGAAAGTGACCGTCACATTGTCAACAGTATACTACCCTAACGCAAGTCAAGCCTGATTTGTGCAGAGGATGCTCCCGAAGATAATGTTGGAAGCCTCTCGGTATGTGATCCTGGGCGAGGAGTTTTCAATCTCTGGGCAGATATTAAACTAGACAGAAGAGTGGGGAGATGCGAGATCCATTTGATGGGGGGCGGGCCGCGACTATGGAAATGCTAGCGATATATGAGCTAAAGGATATGTGGTGCAGTTTCCATCCGGATGATACGGGGTACACCTTTTACTCGGTGCCACATGGTACCTTCACCAGGATTGACTATTTGTACACCACGAGCGACCTGAGGGACGTGGCATTGGGCTCAGAGATAGCACCGATCACGTGGTCCGATCATGATATGGGTACAGTCGAGCTAAACTGGGCAAACCTCCCACACAGGTGATCAAATTGGAGATGTATGAATTCCTCTGGAAAGACTCTGTCTTTCGTACGGAGATGGAAGAGGAAATAAGAGAGTACTTTAAGACAACACGGGAAGAATGCCAAAAACGACAGTGAGGGAAGCAGCAAAGGCAACATGGCAGGGGCTTCTGATTAGAGAGGGGGCAAGCAAAAAGAGAAAGAGAGGCCTGATAGAGGGCAAACTGAGGAAGGAGATAGCTCATCTGGACAGAGTAGCACGGGACGCCACGGAGTGGAGGGAGGACAAGGTCCTGGAAGCCAAACATAAGAGAGAGGAGCTCTGACTCCTATAAGAAGGCCAGATAGTTCAGAAGCTCCAGCTTCTCAAGCAAAGGTTCTATGAGAAAAGGAATAAGGCAGATGTGCTCTTTGCTGCCAGAATGCGCGGACAGCGTGCTGAGAAATCGATGACGTCCATAGAGGGGGACGATGGTGCCCAGAATTCAGGGACAGATGGAATTCCCGAAGCCTTTGCAGTGTTTTATGAGACCCTATATAAATCTGAGATTGGCCAGGTGGGGTCGAGGATAGAGGAATATATGCATAGCATAGACATCCCGAAACTCTCCCATGAAGAGTCTGATGAACTAGAGGCCCCTATCACAGCAGAAGAAATTGCGAGGGCAGTGAAGAGATTACCCTTAGGAAAGGCCCTGAGTGAGGACGGCTACACAGCGGGTTTTTATAAGTCGTTTCTTTCATCTCTCCTCCCCTTCATGGTCAATCTCTTCAATGACATTCTGGAAACAGGTGTGGCCCCTGACTCCTTCTCGTGCGCGCTCATCACAGTGATCCCTAAGGAGGGCAGGGATCCCAATAAGTGCGGATTCTACCGCCCCATATCGCTGTTAAACATCAACGCTGAGATCTATACATGGGCACTTGCAGCGAGATTAGAAATATTCATGCCCCGCCTGACACACTCCGATCAGGTCGGATTTATAATGGGGAGACAGGGCGCAGACACAATGCGGAAAAACCTGCATCTGATCCATGAAGCACGAATCATGGATGGAGACCCGGTCCTCCAATCTGTGGATGCTGAAAAAATGTTTGATAGGGTTGAATGGTACTTCTTGGAGGCAGTACTGAGCAAAGTGAGATTGGGTGATAGATTTAGGAAGCAGTGAAGGCGGTGTATACAAACCCCCAAGGCTTCAGTGATGGTTAATGGTGAGTACTCTAGATGGTTCACCCTGAGTAGGGGAACTCGACAGGGCTGCCCCTTTTGGCGATTTTGTTTGCCCTCTCCCTTGAACCACTGGCCCGGAGACTTGGGCTGACCAACAGATAAAGGGACTTGAGGAGGGCGGGAGGGAATACAAAGTGGCTATATACGCTGACGACCTATTATTACACATACAGAATCCTCTGACATCTATTCCTAGAGCAATAGGATTTGCCCCTTTGGGCCTATGAATTAGTGGTGATACCGTTCACTACTTGGGAATAAACCTATGAGACATCTAGACAGCCTATATGATGCCAACTTCCCCACTCTCCTTTCAGCCTTACGAACCAATTCAGAAAAATGGCAAGGCTCGGTAGACTTAATGCCGTGAAAATGGTGTGTCTGCCTAGATTTTTACATCCATTCCAGATGCTCCCGATCCTACTCCCGAAACTCTTCTTTGCTGAGATAAAAAGAACAATTTTGAGATTCCTATGGCAAGGAAAAAAGGCCAGAATAGCGTACAAGTTTCTCACACTGCCTAAGGACAAGGGTGGTGTGGGCCTTCCTGATCTGCAGTAGTGTTACGAGGCGTTGCAGTTAAGAGTCATAGTGCCCCATCTGAGAGGGCAGAAGGGTCTCCAGTGTAAAGAACTAGATAACCTCAACTTGACACCAGCTATGTGACGGAATGGCTATGGGTCCCGAGAAACAAGTTATTGTGCAGAATTATAGACCACCTGATATTAGGTACAATATGGGAGATCTGGAGGAAGGGAGTCAACATGCAGGGAATATCCTCTCGGCCGTCTCCCAAGAGCCATATTTGGGCACCGGGGGACAGAGAAGACATCCCTAACCACGAGAGAGTCAATCATGGTTGGAAGCTGGTCTCAAGAGGGTGGGTCAGCTATGGAGGTGTGGCAATTTTATCACTATCAGTGAATTAGTTGAGGTATTGGAGATAGGTCCTCTACTGGTCTTTCCCTTTTTTCAGCTTTAAGGAATTGTTATGAAAAATGGAAGGAGATGGTTCAAAGGGATCTTACTCCCTTTGAGGAGACGCTAGACAAGAGGAAAGATTCTAAGGGCCTGATTTCAGCCATGTACAGAGCATTAATGGATGCTGGGAAGGGGACAGCGCTAAACTTGAAGATTTCGGACCAGTGATGGACACTGACCTGTGGGGGAAAATATGCAAAGGGGCCTCAAAAATATCAATAGCAAATCAGTATAAAGCTACTACACAGATGGCAATATGACCCACACAGACAGTCACAGATGTTTCAGTCCATGAGTCCTCAATGTTGTCGCCAATGTGGAGAGGTGGCGGATTATTGGCATATGTGGTGGGGATTCCCCCGTATTAAGATCTATTGGGATGAGGTCTTGGGATGGATCAGGGAACTGGACAGGATCCAACTTACTAACGCCCCTTTCCTGATACTGTGTGTCCATTTTATTGCTGACACATGGATGGTTCATGGGATGTTTAAGGCCGATCTAAGTGCGTTATTCTGGAGCACTTGTTCAGGTTTATTTTATTGGAGCCTAGAAATAAGGTCTTACAATAGTCAAGCTTAGATAAAATTAGAGCTCTGGCTAGAGTAATGCAGCTATTGGTATATAGAAAAGGTTTGCAGGCATTAATCAACTTAGTAGTGCATGCTGTTGCTGAGGTGGTTGCATTGACTTGCCTTGTGAGGGAGAGTCTAGGTAGATACCTAGAGTTTTGACCTTGCTAGAGACTTTAATGGTGTTCCCATCAATGTTGAAAGATTTGTAGAAAGTATCTAGCTGATGTTCTGTTCTTAATTAGATGTAACTACTGTTCGTTCCTGCTATTGGTATGACCTTGGCTCTCTTGGCATGAGTTGCCTCTGCTGAGTTTCGATTCAGCTGTCTCTTCTCATTTTGCTAGTATATGACTCTTGTATTGTTCTGCCTCTAGTGACCTGAGTTGATTCTGCTTTTCGTGTAAAGTGGAATCTCACTTATAATAATGTGCTTCGTTTTGAAGTAGATTATGTACAATGGCGCTTGCCGCGCTATTTGTCTACTTAGCATAGCAAGCCGCACTGTTTTCTTAGCTTTCTTGTGGTTTCAAGCATATGTACAGGCGTTAGCTGGTTGAATATCTTCCCCCTGCTTACAGATTAACTCTCTTACGCTTTGATAGTTTTCTATCACTTTAAGCTCACAATCTCCTTTCTCATGGTGTTTCGTCTCCTTGTGTCATTCTTGGTTCGTCATTTTTTGGTAGGGTTTTCTCAATGGATACCTTACTGTCCATGGTTGTCTGGCTATTGGTACTTCAATAGATGTTGCTCTACTGATGGGTACTGGGCAGAGCCCTACTGCGGCTCTCTGCTGGTTTATTTGCTCATCACACGTCACATATTTTTGTGTGAATGTTCCTGGTATTTCAAAATGGGCGATGAGAGTGCAGGCTTTATTTGGGACCTCCTCTACCCTATAATATTGTAGACTGGAAGAAGTTGCAAAAGAAATCAAACACTGGTCCAGAGAGACCCAAAATATGTGCCAATGTATATGGTGGTATTGTGGGAGAATTAATGGTTTAGTTAAGGTATTGTGGTTGCAGTATTGAATCAAAAGTATATGTCTCCGAAGGGATACTTGTTATGGTGGTATCAGCAGAAAGATATAGAGATACAAAATGATCCAAGTGTTACAGGCCATCTTATGTTGGTAACAGAAAAGATTGTTGAAGAAAATTATTTAGACATTTTCTTAGATAGGCGAGGACGCTTACGAGGATAACAGCATAAGATTAAAGTGAAACCTGATATAATACCAGCCAAAGTAAGGAACATGTCATTAAACTTAAGGATAGAAGTAGCAAGAGGGCTAAAGAACTTAGAGGAGCAAGGAGTAATTGAATCAGTAGAGTTCATTGGGTATCTCCCATTGTAGTGGTACGCAAACCCACTGGGAAGAATTGCCTATTTGTAGATCTCAGGCCAGCAGTGAATAAGGCAGTGATAGAGGATAGATTCCCACTAATCAATATTGCAGAAGGTGGTAAAATTGGTAGGAAATGCAACAGCTTATAGTATTTTAGATTTGGATTGCACATATTATCCGGTAGAACTTCACCCAAGATCAAGGGTGATTATGACATGTATCACCAGAAGGAACTTTCCAATGTACAAGGATGGTATTTGGGCTTGTGTCGGAGGCAACAGCCTTCCAACAGTGATGTATTCATGGCTTAAGGAAATGAAGGGGGACCATACTTTCAGGATGACATTTGAATGGTGGGAGAGACTGTACAGGAACCTATAAAAGATTGGGGGTAGTTCTCGAAATTCCTTAAGAGTGTGTTGATCTGACTTAAAAAAAAGAAAAAATGAAAACTCAGGATGGATTCCATAGATTATTTGGATCACAAATTGATTAAGAAAAGTATAGAACCAAAAAAGACTCTGGTAGGCGCAATCACAAATATATCCATTCCAAAGGGAAAACAAGATGTTTTGTCATTCGTGAGGTTAGTGGAATATTACACAGGGTTTATATCACATTTTGCTGATCAGTGCAGAAATATCACGAAATTGTGCAAGCAGGAGGAGGAATTCATCTGGTCAGAGGAATGTAACAAAGAATTTGATGGTATGAAGAAAGCCATAAGAAAGCCATAAAGATAGTACCAGTGCTGGGCCACTTTGGTACAGGGAAAGAGTGTATAATTAGGACTGGTCTTGAGGCAGTACTGTTGCAAAAGAGAAATGGAGTAGAAAGGATTATTGCATTTACATCAATGATTGTAAAGGGTGCAAAACTGAGATATTCCGTTATCGAGAAGGAGGCACTTAGGGTACCTGGGTGGTAAGCAAGTTCAGATCACTCTTGTGAGGTACAAAATTTAAGGTTAGAACAGATCACAAGTGGTTAGGCATATCTGACAACAATGGATCGAGAGGTGTGTCATGTCGACTATTAAGGTTGGTCACTGCATTAAAGGTCATGATATGTATGTTGAGCATATTTCTGAAAAGGAAAATGGTATTGCAGATCATCTATCTAGATTTGGAGGCAGATAGATTAAGAAAGAGATGCAGCACAAAGGATTAGAAGTGGAAGCAGAGGAACACGTTTTCAAGGCATAGTTAGTAAGACTGTGGGGTAGCGATATCATAATTCCAGTTATCTGCACTAGATGCATACTACATTGCCATATTATGTCAACATAACTGTGATCCCAGCCACCAATATGGTGTGCGCAATTCAAACTTCTCTTTACCCATGGGACCCTAATCAACCACCCCAACATTCCCCCCTTTAGTTAATACATTAACTAACAAACTAATTTCCAACTCATCAATCTCACCTTCTCGGGGGAATGTAAATGTACAGCCATCTCTCATATTAGTCCCCTTGCACCCATGCTCCTGCATTGGACAATCACAATTCGCCCTTCCACCAATTCCACAATCTACTCATTCACCCCAACCTGGTGCAGGACATAAAACTACTCCTGTATCCATTTCAAATCAGTTTGAGTACCCATGTGAGATGGAATGGCAGTTGCTCTAGCCTTAGCCTGGGTCATGACCATCATAGCAGTGGCTCAAGGCATTTGGGCAGAGCAGCACAGTAGACATAGTAGACAGGAACAGAACATAATTGTAACGCTCACCTGATTCCCACGGAGGCGCTGATCCCGGCTGGGCTGCTATCGTTTCTTCAATTGAGAAGCGTAGAGCTCGGAAGACTCTCAGGACTGGGCTTCCTCTTATCGAATGTCTGACTTGCAGGGTAAGTTTTCTGCAGGTGGAAGAAAAAGGAACCTAATGATGTGTTTTGAGCCAGGACTGCTGTCATTACCTTTCCATCTGCATGTAAAAATTGAGAAAACTGTTTCTGGTAATTCAGGTTCGCCAAAACTGGAGCATTACTGATTGCAGTCTTGAGTTCTTAAAATATGTTCTCATTTCCCCCGACCATTTTATCAGACCCTTCTCCTCCTGTGCCTCCTTAAGTGCTTGAAGTAGGGGACTTGTGTAACTAGAGTAGTCAAAACTCCAGGACCTACAATAGTTACAGAGCCCCAAAAACTGCTGTTTTACCGTAACTGGCTGAGGCGTATTCTGAACTGCACTGGCTCTCTCAGGCATCACGTTTCTCCCTGTAGATATTACCTGTCCCAAATATACTACCTCTGTCTGGCAAAACCGCAATTTATCTATGTCCACTTTGTACCCCTTTGCCGTGAGCAGGGTCAGGAGCGTCAATGGGTCTCCTCGACACTGCTCTTCTGAAGCGCTACAGATCAATAAGTCATCCACATACTGAATTACAGTGGATACTTGTACGTTTCCCAAATCCATTTTAATGACCCTGTTAAAAACACTCAGGTATTCACAGTACCCCTGGGGTAACCTTGTGTGCTCACATCTTAGCCCACGATATGTAAACACCATGAGGTACTGGGAATCAGGGTGTAAAGAAAAAAGGTGTTTTTTAAATCAATTACTGTACCATGGGTCAACCCAGTAGGGATATTACAGAGAATGGTGGCAGGATTTGGTACCACTGGAAACTCTGCTTCACAAATGTTGTTTAGAGGTCCTGGACCACCCTCCAAATGGATCACTTTGCTTTCTTCACAGGGTAGATGGCCATATTACATGGGGATATAGTCTCGGGAGGATAGGTCAGCGGCAACGTGCTCGCCTTGGAAACAAGACGACATGGAGCCACACAAGTTCGATCCCCGGGTCCGCGCTTAGAAACCTCTGGGTATTAAATGCGTTATAAATAACCTATCATATCATACAGATGATTGTATAATACCTTATTTTAACAATATCAAACATCCCTGCCTCCATAGACATGGGGTATTGCAATATTGCTCCTGATTTTAATTTAATCTGTACTGCTCCTACAATTTTCAACAAACCACATTATGAGGATTTCTGGTCCACAAGTGGTACAACACTTTCTGTAAATCATCCTTCCAATATGGCGATGTTTGCCTAATGACGAGCATAGTCTGTGGTACTTCCCTTTGCTCTATCATTACCTGGAAAGGCACCCCAATCTCAAAGACCACCTCTCATGTGTCTTCTACGTCCTCAAACAAATGCTCATTGGACATGTCGCTTCACGATGAGGTTGGATTGATACACAACACTGCCATTTGCCTCCTTCCCCATCAGTGCCTGAAAGAATCACCCTGTCCTTCATGATAACTACTGCTTCTAACAGAATGGTATCAATAGTCTGTGGCACTATCTCCTGTATTGTAGCAGGCCGAAACAACAATTCAAGAGGTACACACCATGTTCAATCTTTTATTACTGGCACCCCATTTATCACTATCATCACCACATACAGAAATAATGCTGAATGCACTGGCACCCCCCTATTCACGCTGTCACTGTAATATGCGGGGGAAAGCAAAGTTTCTCTCAACGGGTACAGTCCTGGAGTCAAGCATACTATGCTGTCTTTCAAAAAAGTTATTGATATATTAAGCCTTCACAGGAGGTCCCTTCCCAAAAGATTTGCTGGGGTATTCTTACAGTATAAAAAGGGAGCAGATAAAATGTGCTTATTTACCTCTATGCACATATCATTAGTGTAAGTAACTGATAGGACAGCCCCAGAAAATCCCTGAGTGTCCATTGTTTTGCCTGACAGGGGAAAACCACCTTTTTTGATGCATGATTTCGTAGCTCCTGTATCAATGATAAATGAAAACATCTGCTCACCTACCTTTACTCTTGTCCGAGGTTCCTCTTCCAGATCAGTAGTAACTGATACAACTGGGCACATCAGAGATCCCTGTGGGCTGTCCTATTCCTGGTACATATGCCCACCAAGATGTGAAAAAGGATTTCCTCCAAATGTTCTTGCTCCGGTGGGGTTGAGAGTTTTTATCCAAAGCCTATACCAGTACCTGGGCTGACACAATCAGTGGGGGTCCATATATCTGTGCCATTCCAGCTCCTGAGTTCTGATCAACCTGTACTTGCTGCAATGGCACAGAGCTTGGGGTGGTGGCATAGTTGTGGGATTCATTTCTGGGGGACCTGCATTGAAATTTTGCAGCCGGCGTTGACAGTCCCATGCTACATGTACCATTCTCCCCCACACCCAACACTGCACTCCATACCCTCCATAACCTCCTCACAATGACCCATTCACCCAGAGCCCCATCCCTCCAATCCTGACAAATGATCCACCACCCATGAAAATCCACCCCTAACCTGTGGAAACCCTCTCATTAGTCTCGGTCCAGGTACATTACCCGTCCATTCATCCTTGTCCCATTCCGGTTTCCATTTGTCTCTGCTGTCTTCATTGTCCACGCTGTCCTGCTGTGGAGCATGATATTATTGCTCCTTCTAAACAAATCTTTGACAACATTTTCTGAACCAGCTTGGCCTCGGCCTTCTGTGCTTGCTTCATTCCTTCCTTCTCCTGACACCTTTTGCAAAAATGCACAACGCTTGAATTTCCTCCCAACTCTTGGCCTCTATTCCTACTACTTTATCCAGGTCATGCTGAACTTCTTTGGGGAGCCCCTTTTTTTAATATGTGTCCCATGTTTCTACCATCTCTGCCCTCCACATTTCTTGACTTAATTGAATCTGGGCAGTAGGATCCTCATCTAAGTACATTATTTTCTCCAAGATGGAGTTCATATTGGGCACATCAGCGTACATCATTCTCAATGCTCCCCAAACATGTGCCCTATAATTATTAAAGGGTGCTCCATCATGGGTGTTCGTGTTCAATTGAACTCCGGATATCCTGCTTTTTTCCAGAGCTCATCTGCCCATTCCCCATTAAGGCTGTGAAAAGGCTTTTCATGTCCCCAATCACTAACATGATATTGGCAGTTTGCTTTTCCAAAGCAAAAATCCACTTCCCCACTCCTGCAGTGAGCGAAGGTAGTGACTCCATTAGATTATTCTGGTCCATTGAGACCACGAGACATAATATGCTTTCACCCGACCCTTCTGGAGTAGTGGGAATTGAGTTACCCTTATCTTTACTGGGGCTTTCCCCATCTGTCCTTGGCCTCTCCCTAGAGCCATGTGAGCCCCACGGTGCATCCTAAGGACACATGGTGTGCTTTTCCTAATTACTGCTGGAGCAGGAGGTACAACTACTACCTCTTGTCCTCCCTGCTCATCGTCTGTTTCCCATTCATCATCTTCTTCCTCTGTCCCTAGTACCACATCCCCTAATCTTTTTATGGGGGCGGAAGCGTATTTGTCACTGCCGTAGCATGCCGCTTCTCTTTCCCCTTGTTCTGATTCCGTACCTGTGATGTCACGTCCTTCGTTCAAATCCACATTTACTCCCTTTATAACTGATTTATGTAACCTAACGAGGATCTGACCATGCCACCATCTCCCTTCCTCGACCTCCTTCACCTGCCTATAACCTCCTTCCTGTTCTTTACTCCTGCTCTGTTGTAACTGCATTACTTCATTCTCTGATAAACTGCTTCTTCCAATTACCATTGTTCCTGTCTCTCTACCACCATTCCCAATATATCTTCTATTCTAGTGACTAGGGGAGCATCTCCTCCCTTCTAAACTCTTCATCGCTCCTTGCTCTCACAGTTCTCTTCTGCTCTTTTTCCTTCAGCTCCAATTCCAGTGCTGATCTAAATGTCGAATAGACATTTCTCATTCCACCTTCCATTTGAGACCCATCAATAACTTTTACTAAAGAAGGTGTTATTCTCCTTTACCCCTCATGCTGCCATATTTTGAAGATTGGAGCTGACAGGGGTGTCACCCCTGTCCGTCTTGTCACTGCCGGAGTGGTTACTCAAGAGCATGGAGGTTCAAACTTAAGGTTAGTATATCGTTTTGCGGGTGACAAAGGATAGCACACATATGGGGTTTTACGGAAGGAACTCATACACCCTCCTTTCTTGTCCCCTCCTGAACAGTCAAAATGTTATGGGTCTTCCTTCCCTTCTCATACAACCTCCATAACTCCAAGATATTCAATCTGTACTCCAATGTCAAACTTGTATGCTTAGTTAATAGGAAAGTATGCACGTTTTCCAACATACCCTTATCATAAGACCCTTCGTTACGCCAGGAATTAAGCATTTTCCCTTTCATTTCTCTCAAACATTCTCAATGGTATTTCAAAATGTTCACCTTATATCCGGTTGGCACCTGACATTAATGATTCAATGCAGTCTCCATACTCAAGATGAATGTAACTCAAACAAATTTTCAAGAACGAAACCCACAGCACAACAAATACTACCCACCAAAATCCCCTTTCCCTTCCGTAAACAAAATAATTTCCCACATTTACACTTCTTACTTGCTTTCATTACAACCATTTTCATGATCAGACACTCCTCAGGAATACACTAAACACAGCATATTATAACAAACACATACCCACCAAAAATCCTCTTTGCTTCTCTGAGATTTCTCCTTTACTCGAGCATAAAAGGGAGCACATTGTTTTCCACTACAACATCACTGTATCTCTCTGTTCTTTACTAGTACAACACTCTCAACTACAGTGCTGTCTTTTCCTGACTACAGGAAGATACCATTCACTAGTTTGAATAACCAAGAAAAATCGAGATGCAGGCTCAGTCCGCACAATCATTACAAAGTAAGGGGTTACCAAGGGCACACTCCAGAAAGGTATCTACATGTGATCTTACCATAAGATCCCACCTCACCCAAAGGCAAAGGCTCCTGCCAACCATACAAGCAACCTGAAGGGTATCAAGATTATCCTTATACTGGACGTGCAGGTGAGGAGACCACACCTCTAAAATTACAACAAAGTAGGTAAAATCTTACAACATAGAACAATTCATTCACTCTTCCAAAAATGCTCACTCTTCTAACCTACTTGGCCTTACACACACCTTTCACACAACTATCTTGCCCTATCCAAGAATCAACCAAAAAGTATTAATTTCCCCTTTTAAAATGCACTCTCACAAAAGTGAACCCGAAGCGCTCCAATGTGGTTCTCCTTTAATCTGGCCTACACAGCCGGGCCACATTATTCCACCTCTGGGGGGTGGGGGGTAGACAGGCCTCTAACCAATCTGGTACCTGTATCCCTCCTCCTTGTTAAGCACAAAGACCCTACAGAGAAGCTCTGCGGCCAGGCTGGGTGGACCGGAGACCCCTAATGTCTCAGAGAGCCTGGGGCCCTGCCAGGGATGCCAATGTATTGGGCATTTGACCACTGTAATCAAAAGCAAGCTCACCCTTAAAGAGTACGTACGTACATTGTCCGTAAAGCAAGTTTATTGTACAAACGGCCGGGAGGGGTCAGATGACATCAAAGAGTGACACTAAACTGTCTCCATGAACCACACAAAGAACACACATTTTATACAATTTGCAACAGTTAAAACACTCCCAAAGATTGTGTTACAGAGTCACCCCCCACACATGAGTGGTTAAATCTATACAATGTAACCATATTCCCTTCAGTTCCCACACTTCTTATTGGATACATTCATCTAAGCATCATTCTCTTTAACTAATAATGGCATGTGTCATGCTTACACTACACCACTCTCTGGGGCCTTTCCATATTTGGTCATAGCCCCATCTCCTAGTTACACTGTTTACACAATTTAAAAACAATTTCAGTTATCACAGGTTCCATCTGGTTAGAAACTTTTACCTCACATGCACATGTAGAGCTTCCCACTGCCTGATTAATAAGAGCTACGTGGCATTACACACCTGTATTGTGTTTATATTGTATCAGTAGTTTAATGATTTATCTTGCTGTGCACATACAAATGGGTTTCCTGGAATAAGAGAAATCATGCTGTATGGTGTTAAAATGGGAGTGATCCTTGTTTCTGGCATAATTTACTCTATATAGAAATTGGTGAACTCTAGGAAAAATCTGCCACATGCCTCGGTTGTTTTCTCACCCAAAATAGAAATTATTTTTGCGGGGATGGTATTTGGCTAAAGTTTCATGCAATTAAGGGGACTCTGAAATGCTTTAGCTCCTTAATTGAATAAATTTAGGGCAAAACCTCAAAACAAATGTCAGCAAAGAAATGGAATTCACTCAAAAGTGGTGAATCTAAAAGAAATCTGCTCCTCCAGAAAAGCAAAATAGTAAGCGAAATTCACCAAACTTAGTTGGGTGACCAGTACCCCATATGTGATTTCTACCACCCCTACGGCCAGAGCCATGCCTCCACCCGCAGGGGAGTGTCCATGTTCACCCCAGCAGGGGCTGGAGTAGGTGTAGGGGTATGGAGAAGCATGTACCAGCCACTGTGCAACAGAGATGAGAGCAGGCAACAACCCCTGCAGTAGGCAGCTGATATCAATTGCCGACACAGGAGAGGTTTATCAATGTCACATATATTTATATTGATAGTCCATTGCTCACCCCATCCATTAACCCTTGGTGTGTATTAAAATAAATGTACCTTGTATAACACATCAATAAAACATAGTTCAAATAGATGCCCCACCCCTAATATTCATGTTCAACGTCATCTGATATCACTCAGTAATGAACACTCACTGAATATGCCTTACACTCCCATATAAAATAAATAATTTTAATTATGACAAATATGTAATAAAGAAACATCAACATTATTATCATCACTATACACAACACACTACAATACAATAAGCCATTAATGGAAAATTTGAACCATTGTCATTTGCTTCTACCTCAAGTCAATACGGAGACTGATCAATCTTCTCCAACAGTTACAAGTCACCTTAAAAACCAACTCCCTGCCTCACCACGTCATGACAGTCAACGTCACAGAACATGCTACGCAATCTAGCACCTGCCTCACCAAATAAAGATAGGCAATCTTCTGCCTCATTCCACAATCAATACTTTTCTCAATGTAATATCAAACGCAGGATAAAAGGAGCCCTTTATACGCACTAACATAAGAAGGTAGAGAGTTGAAGAGGGCTGGAGATGGCTGTTAAAATCCCACAATTAAAAACCAATGGAAATAATTCAAAAAATGAAATAGTTGGAAAAAATCCCAACAACACCTATTGCTGGCCAATGGACTTTTCATCAAAAATGCAGGATTGAATGCTTAAAAAAAATTAAATGTCCTTTGGGCTTAATGAAGCTAAGCATATAGTCAGTCCGGAATAAGGTGTCTGCTCTTAGGCCTTTAGGCTGTGAGCTTAAGTGAGCTGAAGCGCCTTGGTTGGAAACAAGAGATCATCCCTCAAGCAGTTCAGAATCCAGCCCGGGTTCTGCTCAAAATTGTTTCAAAATAGCCAGGGTCCAAATTAAAAGGATTCAAATCTCTAGAAATATATTTAGGGGTGGGTAGACCCGCTCCCATCTGGTAAAAAACTTGTATGCTCTTTATCTCAGTCCAGACATCTGCGTCTGCCCCTGTCTTCATGCCAGCTCCCTCACCCGAACAGTCATCCCCAGAGGCTGAGTTTACTCTGTTATATACCCGCTGTTCCTTCCTTTTTCATAAGCCCTCCACGCCTACAGTATGGCCTTCAGAGGCCACGAGGCATTTTGCCACCAATTACATTTCAGCTTACATCTTTCTCATGCAAAGACTAGCCAAAGACTATGATCCTGTCCTTCAGAGGCCACTAGGGATTTTACGAACAATTACATTACAGCCGACATATTTCTCTTGCGAAGACTAGTTAAGGACCTAGCGCTGCCCTTCAGATGCCATTAGGAATTATGCCAGAAATGGTATTTCTAGCTGAAAGTACTTTTCTTGTGCACAGCATGGCTAGAGACATGACTTTGTCTTTCATAATAGAACTACAGAAGGCCTACATTCTGTAGTTCACAATTTCTGCTTTCTATGTTTTTTGTTTTTCAAATCCATTTGCTGCCGTCCCAGAATGGATCTCCATAGTGGTTAACAGACATTGTTCATACAATTAGAAGGTACTGTTCCAGATTCAAGGCTCGCAGGCCAGACGTTTTAGAAAAAAACTCTACTGTAATTCATCACAACATGGAAAAGCAAATCTTGTGGCTTGCATTTCACTAAACATAAAGTTGTTTACATCGAACTGTGTATTATAGCAAGGAGGTCTGTATTTCAAGTGTTTACATCACAAAATACATGTCACCCCCCCAAATCTACAGCCACAAAGTGTACCAGAAAGAAAAGGGATGGTTATAACAGTGACCTCAGCAATAACAATGAAGATAGTAGACTATAAATGAAACAAGAGTGTGGGAGACCATCTACTGAGAATGAACATGGGTCAAATAACCTGTTCTAAGGTCTTTTTTTCCACTCAGGAGGGGCTCCCAGACCATTTTGTGTATTTTTAGGTACTTGGGGTTTCACCCTTAGTTACCGAGGGTAATCCAGACATGGACCCTTTGCTCACTGTGCTTTGAAAGGTGCAGCTCCAGCGCAATGTTGGTACTCTTATTAAGAGGAGAATTGCCTAGCATTTCGGTGCTGGACTGCTCAAGTGGGGGGGACCAGACTGATATGCAAATGGATATGTCTCCTCTGTGAAGGTTGCAGTGAGCTAAAACCTGGTTGTAGACCCTTCTGAGTGGAAGAATTCCATAGAACACGGTATTTGACCTATGTTCATTCTCAGTAGAGGGGCCCCCACTCTCCTTTGTAATTTTGTAAAACCTGGGGTTTCATCCTAAGTAACCCAGGGCCAGGGGAGTTGCTAGGTCTGGAAAAGACCAGGGGCTACGCTGATGTCTGAACTGCTGGGACTGGGGGCTAGCTAGTCTTTTGGCTGTAGCTCCTGAGATTCTATCCGGGGCTACAACCAAAAGATCAGGGGCTATAGCCCCCTTAGCCCCCCCAGCAACGCCCCTGCCCAGGGCAATACATAGGTGGACCCCTAATTCACTGTTCCTTAGAGAGGCTAAGCTTCACCTCACTGAGGAGGTCCAACCAGGCCGAAACACGTGTCTGGGGTTGCTGATGGTACTCTTGTTCAGAGGAGACTTGCCTAGCATTTGGGTGCTGGACTGCCCTTGTGGGTGGGATCAGACTGATATGCAAATGGATATTATTCCTCTGTGAAGGGTGCAGTGAGCTAAAGCACGGTTGTAGACCCTCCCGTGAGGGTACCTTCCTGTAGAACAGGTTATGTCGCCATGTTCATTCTCAATAGATGGACTCCCAGACTTTTTTGTGTAGACTATGAATGAACATCCTATTAAGGCTTAATGAAGAACTTGCTATTATTCCAATATAATGGCAGTCCTAGCGAGCTCTATGTTACATACTAGTTTAGTAAAGAGTACTTCACCTAAGAGACCCTGACAGAGCTAATACAGTGTGAAAACGGCTCCAGAAGTGGCTGCGGTTAACATAAAACAAAACCCTGATAAGAAGCTAAAATCTGCTCCCCCATGAAATGGGGCATTCTAATCAATGTGAAAAGAGTAACCCCTGTGAACATCATAAAGGCAGAACATCCAACTCTGCCAGTGGCTCCTCCTGACATCCAGAGAACCTCCCCCATCCAGAGAATAACAGGGCTCGAATAAAAACAAAACCCTATAACATTGGTGGCTAGTCTTGGAGCCAATCAACTCATCTGACAGTCACACTCTGAAGACCAAGGGCTTTCATGGGCATAGAGAGAGGGCGTACAAGCTAACTGCCTCACATCCATCCATCACCCAGACCACTGAGACAGTCATCTGTCAAGTGGCTTTAGAGCATCTTGCCAGCATCCAGTCCAAAGGAGAGCATGAGCCTTAATACAAGTAGGTATTCTGGTGTACACTGTTTGTACAAGGCAGGCACTTAACCCTCCCCTCCTTCTCTTAAATGAAGGATGTGGAATCACTTGAAGGTATGGCTGTTGTCTGTCACCTGTAACAGTGACAGTGTATTTAATTATAAGTGGATGTATAGCCTAAGTGCTATATCAAAGCCTTAGCACAAAGATATAAGGCGTTGCCCTGCCTCTGCAGAATTCTTCTGCTCTGGTAAAGCCTCTGCTGTCTGATTCACCTGCTGCTATAAACAGGGTCTTTAATCTGTGGTCCTTTAATGACACCTCAGTTCCGGACAACACAGTACTTTGTGCTTGTCCTCCATTGTACTGGCTCCACACCGCTACACTTCTAAAGTTCCTTACTGTGTATGAGCGACTCCACCCCCCCCCCATGTGATTGCCAGTGTCCTGTGTGTCCTTTCTGCACATGTACCCGCTCGCCACCACCTTCTGCATCATCCAAGGCCCAGATGGTGCTCCATGTGATCAGCAGGCTATTGCTCTGGGAGTAGGGCAGCCACTTGCTGGGGCAAAACCACCAAGCAATGCTAGAGGTGACCAACCAGTGAACCTGCCCATGCTAAAACCTCTGCAGGTTGGCCGTTTAATGGTTCTGGACACCAGATGACTACTTGCGCATTCAGAATTGACTTTAGACAAGTGAATGATAGATATTGAACCAAAATAGATCAATATAAACAGTAATCACTCACTGGGACCTACGGACAGTCCTCAAAGGCCTCCCGTTCTGGAGTAATGACGTGTTTATGACCCCGGCAGACTTTAATACATGTCCATAGTAGGCCCCAGGGTCCAGGCCCATTCGCAGATGGGGTAGAGAAGGGGAGCGAGAGGGGCACATTATCTTCTCCCCCCCCCCCCCACAGAACATGCGACTTCAGTCATTGTATGACTGAACTGGCTCAGATGTAATCTTGATGCCAACAGGGAAGACACTTTTAATCACGGTGCCCTTGGTGTTCTTATCCTTCTCATACACCTTAGCCTCAGAAAAGGCATTCCTACAGTCCACAGCCTCCCTTAATTAGGGTATCTTGGCACCGGGGAGTCTTGAACCAAATCGTCTACGTTCATTGGCAACTCTTAGGGTCCTCTCCCACACTGATTGCTTAACAATAGTCATTATCTGGTTTAGCTTTGTGACTATTTCCACCTATTGAGCACACCCTCTAGACATATAATGTTTCCACCAAATGCCTCACAGCTACGCTTCACCACCAACTCAGACAGGGGTACCTCACTTTCAGCAGGGTCTCCCACACCCACAAAACGAAGGTTGCACATCCATATTCTGAGCCGGCAAATCCATATGTTGAGCCGGTAGTTCTATGACATCAGCTTTCATTTCGTTGTATGTCTGCTATCTCATTGGCCAGGGCCTTCTGACCTCCTCTCCATCCCTCCCACTCTTCCCTTCAGGCCAGTTACCTTCTTGAGCACATCAGCCAATGTAATCTTCTCTTCTACTATACTTGTAGCCATAAACATATGAACTGCTGGACATTTCTCGACCATTTCTGTCTCAGGGATCAGGGATTTGATCTTAATCGGAGCGGAGCACTTCACAATCTCAAACGCACTGCTCAGAGCTTCTCATCTGTGTCGAATCAGTAGGCCATTGCAGAGCAGGCCTTCCTGCGTGTAGCTGCTGCCCTGACAGAAGGCATTCTAGAATCCATTTCAGATTTACATTTGTATTCAGAAGTTTCAGGATTGCTGATCGTGTGTTCAGCAAAAAGCCCAAAAGTTCTGCCCCCCAGTGTGATTCTTCTCTTCTGTCCTGGACTTAAAGTCACCTCCCGTATGTTAAGTTCTGCAGCCTTTGCAAAGTGCATCGCTCACCGTTTCTTGGCCTCTTGACGTTGACGGCTGTCACTAAAGGAACCATTAATTTTCCAAGGGTAAGTTTCACTCAGAGAGTATCTTCTCCAGTCATTTAGAACATAGGAAGGATATTTTTTAATATGCAGTGCGAATATTGTTTTATGTGTCTTGTACTGTATGACGTTGTTTACACTATAACAATATTGTAAACATTATGTTACTTATTATTGAATGAACATTTTGTAAATAAATTCTGGTTAGTTTCTGAGAGTTTGTTAAACAAAAAGGAGAACTAGGGTGAACCCAATGGTCAGTGTTGGGAGGGAAGGGAATGACATCTCAGTGACAAATCTTTAAATACAATATTTTCTAACAGCATGTTGAAGATAAAATATGAGTAGTCATACGTACCAAAAAGTAATATCCATGATTCAATCATGTGTTAGCAAGGAATAGACAATAATACATTCTTATTTAATCAATATCTTTGAAGTACAAGACATCTATAGTAGTATTACAATTGCATATTCAAAAATCCTTCAGATATGCTAAATGAGAGTTTATCAGGGACAATGTTACGTTTCTTTTCTTATATTTGATCTGGCATTGGAAAAAAAAGATTATGAAAAAATGTATAATCAATACAGGTTCAGTATACATTTTTGACTTTGAAAAAGCACTACATGGCGCGAAACACATGTCGATCTTGGATTTGCTTCTGTTATGGAAATACAGTTAAAATGACTGCCACACATTCTGACTGGATTACTCCAACAGGAACTACATGCAATCTTTTCCTCGTGTGCACCATAAGAGAGGATCTTGAAGTTATTTTTAACCATGGTACACCCAGTAGGCACTCCATCTGGATTCTGTTCCAAGCAAGTCTCAATGCCCATTTAGGGTACACATATAGCAATACCAGATTTTCACGACCTTGGCAGTAACCCTTAAATCCGGCGGTAGCGCTATTACCGCCGGATTTAAGGGTCCGCCGAATCAAGGCTGGGGGGAAATCCGCCGAAAATCCGCGCTATTACTGCCGGCGGGAAATCCGCCGGTGGTAAGAGCGCAAATTTTCCCCATTGAGCCCAATGGGGAATGGGGCATTCCCGAATGGGCTCAATGGGGAATGGGGACTTCCAAGCCCGCCCAACTCGTGATCCCGCGCTATTAGCGCCGGGGGCTATGGCGGTCGCGCTAATAGCCCCCACGCTAATAGCGTTAGCGTTACCGCCGAGGTCGTGATCAGGCCCTTGGTCTTGCATACTATTAGCACTGGGTCTTCTTTACTAACCACAATCTATTATCGCTTTGCTTTCATGGCTATAGTGTACCCTTATGCTATAGTGTCATACCTACGGTACAAGGTATCTGTACTACATTGGAGTTTTTCACTTTATTTGATGCACAACAACGTGCAATAAATGTGTTTTTGGTCTATGTTGGAGTATCAGTAAATCAATCTTCATGTTTTTTTTAGTACATTTGAGTGGTCTGTATGTTTCTTTGGATGTAATTGTTATCTTCCACCTAAATCATTGTTCTATTACTTGTTCATACGAGAAGGTTTTGAATGAATAGCCATATTGTTATGAACTTCTGGCAGCAGTCAATTGTGTATTCCTTATGCATTACTATTGCCCATTCTGCTGCAGGTCCACCCAGGCACCCAATCCTTCTGCTTAGTATTGTAATATTGAGGCACGGGGCCTATAGTGCACATTATTGCAATCTAGAACTCAACTGGTGGCAATAAATCCCCCAATCGCCATATATTGGGATGTTTCACTTTTTTAAAGGTTCCATTTATTCTGGTGCTTTAGAATGTGTAACCTGCATCATTTGCTTTGCTTTTGGAGAGTCAGCACATACGAAAAACAGATGATAGAATCTCTGGTCCTGGCATAAAATCTGCAAGATGGAGTTAATATACAGGCAGCCATTAAACGTATGATTTTATGACACACAGCAGCCATTGCTTGTTAAATGTTTTGCTTTCTACACCACATGTGTTTTCGTAGGTAGCGAGAACTATGTTAACCAGATCAATGAGGTAATGCAGTATGTTGTTTATGGCAGGTTTGCAAAGAGAAAACACTGATGTGTCGTGAATGCAGGTTTCTTTTTTCAATGTTGTTTCGGCCGTATTTAAGTTGGCGCCACCAAATAAATTAAATTCACCAGGCATTCATCTTGTATGGTTCTTAGATGTATTTTGGGGGTATGCCTTGTATTGCACTTAGATGTATTTTGGGGGTATGCCTTGTGTTGCACTTAGATGTATTTTGGGGGTAGGAATTGTGTTGCACTTAGATGTATTTTGGGTACAGGCATTGTGTTGCACTTGGATTCTGGGGGTGGGAATGTATTGCATTTGGAGGGATTTTGGGGGGGGTGGGCAATGTATTACACCTAGGTGGATTTTGGCGGTGGGCTATGTATTGCACCTGGATGGATTTTGGGGGTGAACAATTTATTGCACTTGGATGGATTTTGGGGTTGGGCTATGTATTGCACCTAGATGGAGTTTGTGGGTTGCAATGTATTGCACTTGGATGGATTTTGGAGGTGGGCTATGTGTTGCACATGAGATCGATTATTGGTGGTTGGCAATGTATCACAATGGAAGCATTTGTGAGGGTGGCCAATGTGATGAACAACATCATTAGAAAGGTGGCCATTGCTTCCGATCTTAGATGATTTATAAGTGTAGTCAGGGATTTTTGCCCTGCAAATACCCATTAGGGTAGCCACCATATTACAATTAGTAGACCTGTGCAGTCGGCCATTTTTCTGCACTTGGAATAATTCTGGGGGGGACCTGGGTGATGCTCTCAGAGCATTTTGTGAGGGTAGCTATTGTATTGCACAGAATGCAGCCTGTGTACCAAAGGATCTCTTGTGATAGCCATTGTACAGCACCTTGGAAGGGTTGTGCAGTTGACCAGAGTACTGCACTTAGTCAAGTCCATGAGAGTGACCATGTTATGGATTGCAGGGGATTGCAGAAAGTGTTCCACTACATGAAATGTAGGTGTTCGCAGAATGCTGCCTTGCAGTTAAGTGGGTTCTTGAATGTAGCCACTTAATTATAGCTGAAAGCATGCCGAATATATCCATATATATCCGAATACATTGCCGGTAAAATAGCTCAGCAGGTTCATCGTTCACTGCTGCGATCTGAGCGTGATCTGCAGGTTCCAATCCCGGCAAGGCCTACTCAGCCTTTCATCCTTTGCAGGTTGATAAATGAGTACCAATTTCGTTTGGGTGATTGTATGTAAATATGTGCTCTGTAAAGTGCTTTGGATTAAGGCGCTATATAAACACATAATTATCATTATCCACCAAATTTATAACACCAAATGTTTTAGAATTCTGCAGAATTTACCAATTCTAGGCTTTCATTTGATTATAACCAATGTATTTTTCCTCTTGCACTCCATGCTTTTGGAATTAGCCAAATGTGCGACCACACTCCTACAGGCATTTGCTTTCACCTACAACTCTAATGACACTTTGCACAAAACTTCTTCCATAAGAATGTAGCTACCATTCACTAAAACAATCCAAACTGTAGCTGCACACATAACTATCCTCTTACAGTGTAAATCTCTCCACGCATACACATACCAATCAGACATGGGTGTCTAGCAGGGACTCAGCCAAGCCCTCATAAACTTTAATAGCCATTATGCACACACGCATACTAGCACCTCCTTTTGCCTTCGGTCCCTCTGAGGGCTTTCAGCCTAACATCTGTTGCGTCCATACCCACAGTAAAAGGCGCAATACAAATGACAAAGGGCCTCATTCCAGGTTTGGAGCTAACCATGGAGTAATTAGCTCCATGGTTGCCTCCGAAACCGTCCCAATTCCGGCATGGTGAATGGAGTAATTACCGGTCCATTCCAGGGTTGGAGGGACCGGTAATTCCCCATTCACCTTTTGCCCTTCCCCATTCCCATTTCTGCCCCATAGGGCTCAGTGGGAATGGGGAAGGTGGTAATTACGGCACCGTAAATTACGGTACCGTAATTACCTCCGAAGTACCTTTGCGGGTCCCGTACTTAACTCCTGCTAAAAGCAGGAGGTAAGGAAGGACCCGCAAAGGGACCTCGGAATACAGAGGTAAGGGATTACCGGCATCGGCACCCTTACCGGTGCCGGTAATTCCTTACCTCCAGCCTCGGAATGACCCCCAAAATGTTTGGCATATGTTTGACATTCTGTACATTGATTCAAAAACCATCTCTGCCTGCAACAGAGCACTGGATGATATCTGTATCACTGACTTGAGTTTCCAGACGAGATTTCAGTGAGTAAAGGCAATGGGCCTCATTCCGAGTACGGCGCTAACCAATGGCGCTATTAACGCCTTGGTTGACGCCGTACCCGGACCGGCAGCGCCTTGGTGGATGGCGGAATTACCGCCCCATTCCAAGGTTGGCGGGGCGGTAATTCCCCATTCACCAAGGCTCTTCCCCATTCCCAAATGAGCCCCCATAGGGCTCAATGGGAATGGGGAAGATGCAAATAACGGTGACCGTTCATTACGGTCACCGTTATTGGCTTGGAGGCCCCTTTGCGCCCTCGACTTTAACACCTGCTCAAAGCAGGCGTTAAGGGCGAGGGCGCAAAGGGAACTCGGAGTATGGCGGTAAGGGATTACCGCCACCGGTCTCGTTACCGGTGGCCGCTATCCCTTACCGCCATACCCGGAATGAGGCCCAAATATCAATTATAAACCTCTAACCAGTGCAGCTGTTCTTTCCAGTCAGTTGTTTGATCAGAGAATGCCAAGCAGATTTTATGGACTCAACTCAGAATCATTTCCATGCCAACGAGAATCTGAAGGGACACATTAGTTGGGTGATGATACAACATGACTGAGACCCAACAACTATTCCATCAAACTTTTGTCCTTTGATGTTGTGTGTCTATGATGCTTGTCTGCTCAATTTGTTTTTGCATGTCAATTTTGCCCTTGGTTCTTAATACATTTGAATCTCTTTTTGTGCCACAGGTCCTACGCTTCCGATGTAGGTGATCACTCTTACCCTGCCAGCCCTAACCACATAGCACAGCAGGTGATAGCCCCTGTGCCACACATGTTACCAGAAAACAAAGAGATCATGCTTGTGGCCAATCAGCTGCAAGAGCATAGCTACCGGCCGTCATCTGCAGGAAGCCGACAGAACAGTCTTAACAGAGCTCTGCAGCCACACGTGCCACAGCCACCGGAGGCCATCTTGAACGGACCCAGACCTCAAATACTCAAAGACTATGGGTATGGAATTTAACTTTGGCTTATTTTACTTGATTGTACTGGATATAGTGAGATGGTGGACATCTCTGACTACAACAGGTGGGAGGAAATTCCAGTTATTCTTATACCAAACAATTTGGTGTGTCCTCTTATCACACAGGAAGTCCCATTATTTTTGCCTGACCTTGACAACAAAACATAAAGAGGCCGGAGTGGGACTTTGCCTGAATGGTAACTGAGATCCTGGCTTTCAAGCTCATGTGTTATGGGATCCAGGTTCTTAAAGCTCATCTAAATGTCAGTGAACATCCTGCACTCATTTGACCTGCTTGATGCTGTGCTGGATGAGCAGATAGACTAAGTATCCTCTAGTCCTAACCGGCATTGAGAAGCAACCCAGAGTATTCATCTCCAGCAAACTGAGGTGTTGCTATTGCGCCCTCACCTATTTACCAAAATCGTGTACAGGAAGTCCCTTCACTTTTGGCTGTTTTTGATAGTGCAACCTATTCGGGGTTCTAATTTCACTCTGGTAAATTGGTTTGGTATTTTAGGGGTCAAATATACGCAAGAATTTCATCTTTCCTAGTTTAATACTGTGAATCTTATTAGTTATAGCAACTGCTAATCTATACTGCACTAAAACAAAATATATAAAAACTGAAATTGTTATCCCTATTTTTCATGCATAAATTCAACATATATATTTCTGGATAAAATATGCTTTTAAGAAGGGCCATTTACTCGAGAAATAATTACATACATTTGCTTATCCCCATGGACGGGGTTCAACAAGATGCCTACCGGTCCTCAGGTGACTTCAATGGAGTATTTAGTGGGACTGGCTCCTAATTGGCAACAAGTATCCATGTCTCTAGTACTGTTTCCAGCCCATACCAATTTCAAGATCTAATACATGTCTAAGTTCTTGGACAGCTCAAGCCTATGACAAGCAATGGAGTTCTGCACATTCAGAGAGTTACCGTAATATACAGTACACACAGCACAGATAGAAAATCTAAATGCTGGTTATAGATTTAACAAGGCTGCTGTATGTGCCTCCCCTGTTCCTGCCAGTACGTGTGGATGCCGGTGAGTGTAATGTGATGTGTGGAATTTGGACTGTCCCTACCCCTGGTCTTCCACTAGTGACCTTTGGTGTTGGGCAGAGTCACCTGGGTGGTGGGCACTGGCAGCTCCTACTTGTACGTTGTTTGGAAAGGTCATCCAGTAAAGGGACTTACCTGAAGAGCATACCTGTGGCTCCAGATATCCTACACTACTATAAAATGGCAACTAGCTGGTCTTCTGGAAGCCAGCTGAGAGGTCCACTTGTGCAGTGGAGCAGCTATGGTGGAGGGAGCAGCCATCAGCGGTCCCACAGCTCCCCTCCCCCAGTGGAAATCCCAGCATCCTGTGAGGTTGTAAGAGAAAGGTGGGCATTTTATAATGTAGCGCCAACATGGCCATGGAAGGCCCAGGTAGTGCTGTGTGGCAGAACCCTAATCAAAGAACAAAGTGCTAACCCAGGGAAGCTCCAGGAAGAGGCCAGCTAAGGGCAGGCACAGGTGAGGCAATGCAGCACTTAAGACTGTGCTAAGGAGCTTAAAGTAGGCCTGTCAAAGAATCTACTGATTACAACAGGAACCCCTTTCATGGCAAATATTGGGCAGATCGGAATAGTGTTCTAGATCCCTTACGTTGCTCCTGCTGGGTACTGAAATAACCCTGCTGTGCCAAGGAAATTTTATATTTGAAGTAAATTAAGCCCTGTGCATGCAACTGGCTATTTTCCCATCCAGCGGTGCCCAAGGAAGGGCCCTCTGAATGTAACTGCTGCGTGTCAGGCCCATAGTCCGCGTTAAAAGAGATCTTACCTTCCTTAACGGACAGGCCTATCGGAGACCCGAGCAGTTTCACTGTTAGTGATTAAATGGTGACGCAATAAAACGATGGAGGTTATAAAGTTGACATCCCTTACAAACTCATGACCAGCATAAGCGTCATACCCACAAAAGAGCATTAGGAACGGTCAGCACACGGAACGCTTCTTAAGTGCCTGGCTGGGCATAACAAAATCATTCCCCCGCGTTTCCACTTGTTATGTTATGGGGAGCACCCAGCCGACATGCTGAGGGCACCCAGCAGACCGGGAAAGCGTTGCCCGGCAGCGGCACTGTCACTGTGGAGGACCTGGCAAGGCAGGCCCTCAGCCAGCTACGCAGCACCAGCATGGTGCTGCTGAATAACAACACAGGACACCATCTTCAGTTACTCTGAGACTGAAGAGCGGGAAGCGGCTCATTTCCTTTTATTGACAATAGTCACGTGGCTACTGCGACGAGCTCCTGGGAGATACCATGGAGACCCATTACACTCCTCCTTTTCCATAGGGAACAAACAAATGACAAACATTCGGGACCTCACAGCCACTTACATTGATGCTTTGACTGGCACACACTTACTGGGTTGACAGGGTTAGTAATACATTAGGGGATTCCTCACATTACTAAAGGACCCTTTATTAACCTGGGTGTGTGAGATCTAATACCACTGAAAACACCAATGAGAGCCCTGTCACCACTTAAAGCATATCAACACCTACGGATGTCCACAACTTTACATTACGCACTGACTGGGCCATTTAAAGCAAGTCCAGGTTTGCAGGCTCCCAGCCTTCATGGGAATGTCTATGGTGTTCATCTCACGCACTAGTGGAGTTTCAGGACACCAGTTATACTTTTCACCAATGAGAGTTCAGGACAGTCACACCACAGTTCAAGGGCTGGCAAAGCTGCACCTGGGGAGGCCCAGGGGCCACATCGGCCAAATCCACATTCCTTGGGGTCACCAGTGTAGGGTACTGTTGACAGGATGACAGGCCACTCTTTACACTTCTCTTCCCACCTGGGGCGGCTGGCAGGGAGACAATGGTGGCAGGGTGTCTGGGCGCCAGGCCTAGGAGGGTACACAAGCACTCACGAGAGCTGCAACCTTCCCTTCTCATTCTTCCCTTTTCCCTTTCCTTTCAATGTTCCGTGTCACTATAATGGGGCCCTGCCTCCAGGTCTTGCAAGCGGACAGTTTCCTTTGGGTGTATTCTCTGTTTCTCTTTACGTGACCAATCACCACCATTGGCCCGGGTATGTTACAGGAAAAAGAAAACAAAACCCCTTCTCTGTGATCTTTGCTCCGACGTGGAGCACATTGAGGGTCATCTTGCTCTTTTATTGTGCTTTTTTTGTTAGCATATCACCGCCATTGGCCTGGGTCTTAAATGGGTCACATGCTTTATTCGCATGGAGCATGTTCTTTCCAGGTAAACCGGGAGCCTTGGCTTTGAACCGCGGGCTCCATGCTGCACACTGCCCCTCACCTGCATAGGCTGAGTAGTGTGGGTTCCCCTTCGCTCATATCCCCTAACCCTGGTCCCCAACAGAAAAATGCAGTAATAAACAGACATAGATGCATGTTGGTGGAAAAAGTTTAAGGCCGTAGGCTTATTTTATTTCTACAAATATTTGTACCAATAATATCATGGCAAATAATAAATGACACCACTCGCTTTTGGGCCCATCGTGTCCGGATGTGTTGATGCCCCTCCTACGACATACTGTGACCGTGTACCGAAGGGAGTACTCGGTGTTCCTTTTCCATATTCTTTCCTCCCTAACCATTAGCTGGGTGGGTTGGGTGGCAAAACGTTCTTCTCTCCCCCTGATCCAGGTGTTGGGAGCCTACCCGTGCTAGGTGAGCTCCTTTCCTGAATGTGGTTCTCCTTCCTTCTCTGGGGTTTTTATACCCCTTTAGCCCATTGTTACTAGCTGGGGGGGGGCAGGACTTCCTCCTGACCCTGGTGCTAATTCTCGCACCTTACCTCTACGAGCCTGGTTGCCTGGGCTACGCTGCGGGTGGGGGCGCCGACTGGCTGCCCTGCCCTTTGTTGTTTGCGCCGTTCTGGTTCCCCCCACCCTTCGCCTATCCCCCCAGGCCCTCCATCGTGCCGCTCTTCGTGCTGCACGGGGCTGGGGCATAGGCTGAGTAGTGTGGGTTCCCCTTCGCTCATATCCCCTAACCCTGGTCCCCAACAGAAAAATGCAGTAATAAACAGACATAGATGCATGTTGGTGGAAAAAGTTTAAGGCCGTAGGCTTATTTTATTTCTACAAATATTTGTACCAATAATATCATGGCAAATAATAAATGACACCACTCGCTTTTGGGCCCATCATGTCCGGATGTGTTGATGCCCCTCCCACTTCTTGGCTGGTCTTATTTACCCGGGGCATCCGATCCTGGACACGTGCCGCCACACCTGAGTGGGTGAAGCCTCGGCCGCTCAGGCCCCCCCAAAAGAGCGTCCCTATTTGCAACCTCGTTCCGCTAATGCTCTAAAAATGTTATCCGTAAAAATGTGCATCCCTTTGTTGGACAAATGTATTCCATCCCGGTGGAACAGGTCGGGATTGTTCTGGGACAAACCATGCTTTATGAACTGTAGCCCCATGCTTTTGCAGTATTTTTCTACAGCTTTGTTGAGCTTTTTCCTTGCAACTTCGATTGCATGCCTCCTGTGCGCGCCGTACCAAATTCTGCGTGTGATAATCTCTGACATAAAAATTTCGGTTTTCCACCAGCAATGTGCTAGCGCCCTTAGGGACTCGCACATGTTGCGCAGCAGTTCCCCTTTATTTGTTTTGACTAGATCATTTCCGCCCAGGTGGATTACCAGGTACTCGGGTGGATCCCTGAAACCGATCAAATCCGACAACCGGTCGTGGATGTCCTCCCAATGCATCCCAGGAAGTCCCCACCAGGAAGTTATTGTTTTTTTTAAATGTAGACCCTCCCTGAAATCTTCGATCCACCTGCCTGCCCGGGAAACGAATGAATGGCCGACTATCCATGCCGACTTGTATGGGCTCGTATCTGCATGTGGGTGATAAGGAAGAAATCATATCAAATGTTCTCTTACATATCTTTTAAAGCATTGAGACCTCCATCCCCCTATCTTTTTCACTCCTTTCTCTCCCAAACCTCCTGCCCATGCTGATGTGGCTGCCCCAATTCTAAAGGAATGAGTACCAAATTCGGCCGCCTCCCATCCCGCTGTGGCTATGGTTTTCTTTAGCACTGCCTGGAATTGGTATCTGCTGAGGGCCCTGCCGTCCCTATGGATTAGCAGCTGGCCCCCTACATCGGGCTGTACCTTGATAAATTCTTGTGTTATGCACCTGGGGCAGTGCCCCCTATCCTTAATGCAATTCAGCTCTATTGTTCTGCCCTTCCCCATTTGGTCTGTCTTCGATTTCCTAAGTAGAATTGACATGCCCTTGGACCCCGCACAGATGTCCTCTCTTGCCAGGCCGTCCCCTACCACCGTGTTGCGTGCTACTAGTTCCCCGATCCTGAAAGCCCCGTAATATGCAGGCGAAAATGCTGCCCTGAACAGCTTTGTCTCATAACTATCGCTGCACGTGTTTTCCAACAACTGCAAGAGTTTTATCATTTTGCCAAAATTAAGGGGTCTCCTCCCGTCCGGCTTCTTTCCTTCCAATTTTGCCCAGCCCTTCATTGCATATTTTATCCTAGGGCTGCAAGTTGGGTCTGCCACCCCTGCCACCTTTGCTGTGTATGCGACGGCGGCTAAATGAGCTGCCGCCCAGCTTTTTCTTTTCCCTTGCGAAAATGCTTTTTCCAGGAATGCACACATTTGGGGGATTGTGATCTCCCCCACATTTTGTAAGCCAGTTTCTTTTAACACATTATTTACATTCCTCTTGTATTGCTTACCGGTCTTGTATGTTATGGCGTTCCTGGCCAATCTTTCTATCACCTGGCCTTGTACCTCCTCTTCTGAGTCAACCTGGTAGCTGACCGTTTTTTCCCCATTGCTTCTAACGGGGCCCATGCCTTTCGTGGCGTGGGCGTCTTTATCCTCTTTGCGTCCGGCCGTAGCCCCCGAAATTTGTCCCACTGGAAACGAGACAAGGCGTCAGCGACCACATTTGCTTCCCTGGCGATATGCCTCGCCCTTAGTGCCACGTTATTTTTCAGACGCTCCAAAGTAATTGCCCTCATCAATTCCAATACCAGCGGGCATGATGCGCTCTCATTGTTTACCACATGTACTACTGCCATATTGTCCGACCACACATTCAGTTCCTTGCTATTCAGCTCTGCCTCCCAAGCACATAGCGCTACCCAGATGGGGAACAGCTCCAATAATGTGATATTACTCGTCCAGGCTGCCTCCCGCCATGCATTTGGCCACCCCTCTGCGCACCAGTTTGTACCCAGGATTGCTCCAAAACCACACATTCAGTTCCTTGCTATTCAGCTCTGCCTCCCAAGCACATAGCGCTACCCAGATGGGGAACAGCTCCAATAATGTGATATTACTCGTCCAGGCTGCCTCCCGCCATGCATTTGGCCACCCCTCTGCGCACCAGTTTGTACCCAGGATTGCTCCAAAACCAAAACCCCCGGCTGCGTCTGTAAACAGTACCCTATTGCTTTCCTCGTTTAGTGGTGAGCGCCATATTATTGACCCGTTGAATGCTTTCAGGAATATACCCCATACTTCCAAATCTTTCTTGATACCTCCGCCAATTCTCACTCTGTGGTGACCCTCTTTTGCCCCTCTTGTTCGCTGTTCGATCCTTCTCTGAAATATCTTGCCTTGCGGTATAACCCGTCCAGCAAAGTTTAGTTTTCCTGCCAGTGATTGTAGCTCCTTAACCTTGGCTTTGTCTTTTCCCCTTAGGCTTTCAATTGTACTCAAAAGGTCTGTCACCTTTTCTTCAGGGATCCTGCACACTCCTATTTGTGAATCTATTTCTATACCCAGAAATTGTATTCTCTGAGTAGGGCCCATTGTCTTTTCTTTCGCCAGCGGAAAACCCCACTCCTCCATTAATGAAATTAATTTGTTTAAGGTTATCCTACATAGCTCGGAACCCTGCGGCCCCACAAACAAAAAATCGTCCAAGTAGTGGACCACTTGTGCCTCCTCTAGCTCTTTTGTGAGTGACCATTGTAAGAAAGAACTCACTTTCTCAAAATATGCACATGAGATAGCGCAACCCATTGGCAGGCATTTGTCAACATAATATTCACCCTCCCAGTGCATGCATAGCCACCTCTGGGATTCCCAGCTGACTGGTAATAAGCGAAAGGCTGATTTTATGTCTACCTTCGCCATCCATGCCCCTTTCCCTGCTTTCCTGACAATCTGCACTGCATCTTGAAAATCCGCATATGTCACTGATGCTGATTCTTGTGATATGCCATCGTTTACTGATGCCCCAGGGGGGTATGATAAGTGATGTATTAGCCTGTACTCGCCTGGTTCCTTTTTTGGGACCAGACCCAATGGTGAGCATATATATTCGTCAAATGGGGGGGCCCTGTATGGTCCTCCTATCCTTCCCAGTTCTACCTCTTTCCTGATCTTATGGCCCACCAACATTCTGTTTTCTAAGGCAGATTTCAGGTTTTTTGGGATATTCCGGGAACCCTGACCCTCAAAAGGTATTCTGAAGCCCTCCTGGAAGCCTCTCCTGATTGTCTTTGCGATTTCTGTGTCTGGGAACATCTGTAGCCACTTTTCCATCCTTTCAATTTTTACGGGTGTGGCCCCTTTTTCAATACTTTTTTCAGTTCCTTTTCTCCAGCGCTCTGTGTGTGCTAGATGATGTTCTGGTGCACTTTGCTGTATTATGCTCACCACTACAATTTTCACATCTGTGGCTAAACTTGCATTTCTTGCCCCAGCTGCATGGTACCCCGTTTTCAAAGTTTCTGCATTGTGCTGCCTCTGTCCTAGTCGGCCCATTGGTACTTCGCCCGCCCCCTTGCGCTGTTGGCAGTATATTGTTCTGCCAACTTCGCTGTGTGTTGTATTGCCTACTCTCTTGTTCTGTCATAGTTGTTCTCGTATCTTCTGTTCCCATATCTATAATCGTTTCTGGAATCGTACTGCCAATATTGCCTTCTTTGATAGCCCCCCGAACTGCTCTGCTCCCTAGTGTCCCATTTTTCTTTTAACACATTAAATATGTAAAGATTGAAATTCTCTTCGTCCCAACCTATGTCCGGGAAACAATCCATTTCCTTTCTAAATTCATGATCATATTCTTTCCATGCATCCCCCCCAAATGCTTTGTAAACTTTTAACACCCACTGTTGGTATGTTACTAGTGACAGCCCATCTTCTGGGTATTTCTGCAGGATAATGGTCGACATAATTTGGAAGGCCGCTGTCCAATTATCGAAATTCCTAGCTACCGGTGCCCTCTTCAGTAATCCTTTCTCATCTTCTTTCATATCCTCTAGTGCTACATTCTGGCCTCTCTTCTGTACGTCTAGCAATGAGAAGATATCTATAAATTCCTTCCTCCATATCTTCTCCTTCACTTTCTCATTAATGTACCAGGCCTGAGCCTTCATCGACCGTCCCTGTGCATCCTTCCCCACTGTTGCTCTGCCATATTTCGTCATTACTGTGGGAGGTTCTTGAACTGCTATGCTAGAGACCCCGGCCGGTGCCACCGGTATGCTGGGGAGTGCCCCTTGCGGGGTGGCCCCTGGTAGCCCCCCCTGTCCATTGCCCTGCGTGATGGGTACACCATTGCCTGAGCCTGAGTCATCAGTTCCCTGGCCACTCCCAGCCCCTTCTGCCCCAGACCTCTTCTGCTTATCCTTGCGTATTACCCCCTTCCATCTCACCCAAGCCTTTTGATGCTCTCTTTCTTCATCTTCGCTACTCTCCTCCTCTTCAGATGTAACTTCCGCCATTTGTTTGGCCCTGTGGTTTTTCCGTTTTTTCTCTTTCCCCTCTTGAGCTCTGGGCGACTTACCCTGAACCGTTATGCATTCTTTTAACATTTTTACAATTTTTTCCCCCATATTATTATCAATTTTTTCTTTACCTTTTTTGTTGGTCTTCTTTTGTTTTTTCTTGGGTTCCACTGGCTGTTCCTGCGGCCCCTCCGCCACTTCTCTTGCCCGTTTCTGGCCTTGCGGTATTATAGCCTCATCTTCGCTGCCGCAGGACTCCTCTAATAGCAAAGGCGACATTGCCATTTCCTTCTCCTCCTTCTGCATTAGCTCCAGCACCCATTGTGCTCCATATTCTTTTTCTGCTTTTTTAGCCCATTTGCTAAATTCCTGCGCTCTTCTTGCCCTGGCTTCAGCCATTTCTTCCTGTGCTTTTACTCCGGGATCTTCCTCTCTATGTGGGATGAGTATCAGTTCAGCGAAAATATCGTGCTCGAACCCCCAACCTCTCAGGTATAAGTCAGAACACTTACTGACTGTGCCACAAAGAATAATTATTTTTCAGAACACTTTCGGAATTTTGTAGTTGGAGGTTTGGCTTCTGCCGAAATATTACACTAAGTTAGGAAAAAAGTTGCAACGAAAAAAATGACACAGCTAGCGTGGGACCAGAACTCAGGTCTCCTGTACTGCTAGCTCGCAGACTTTTTGTCTGCGCCACCGGACTCTTACTGCCAGCACCCCTGATGCCGGCGCTTGATTTCGTGCACACGCGTCAGGGTAAGTTGACCGACGCTGCGCCTGACTTCCTCCCCTCTGGCGCCTGACTTCCTGCAGATGCGGGATTAGAGAACCGTAATTATTCAGAACGCGTACTGACTGTGCCGCGGAGACCGGCTTAGATCAATGTCCCTGGCGTCCAAAGGCAACACACGCATCCGTTGCACCACGGTATGTGCTTGCACCGAGCACAGGCCCCTGAGCACTGCTTATTATGATCGCAGTGCGTGATATTTATTTGTTGGACCCGGACTCACAGCTGGGCTCTGGTCCCGACTTCACTCCTCTGCCGTGGCTCCTCTTCTCGACGATACCTTCACGACGCGGCTCCGGCATCGCGCTGCTGCCCGCTTCTGGTCTTTTCCGACTTCACTCCTCTGCCATGGCTCCTCTTCCCGACGATACCGTCACGACGCGGCTCCGGCGTCGCGCTGCTGCCCGCTTCTGGTCTTCTTCTCGACCGGCGCAAACTCCCACTTCCAATCTTCACAGAGTTCGCTGCAGCGGGGGAGAAACAATGGAGACAACGGAATCCCGAAAAGCCCGTAGAGGCAAAACGACAAAACGTTCTTCTCTCCCCCTGATCCAGGTGTTGGGAGCCTACCCGTTCTAGGTGAGCTCCTTGCCTGAATGTGGTTCTCCTTCCTTCTCTGGTGTTTTTATACCCCTTTAGCCCATTGTTACTAGCTGGGGGGGCAGGACTTCCTCCTGATCCCCTGGTGCTAATTCTCACACCTTACCTCTACGAGCCTGGTTGCCTGGTTGCCTGGGCTACGCTGCGGGTGGAGGCGCCGATCGGCTGCCCCGCCCTTTGTTGTTCGCGCTGTTCTGGTTCCCCCCACCCTTCGCCTATCCCCCCAGGCCCTCCATCGTGCCGTTCTTCGTGCTGCACGGGGCCTGGGGCACTGTTCAGCGGATGCCGCCTCCTCTCTCCACAGGCCCGCCACACCAATCAAGGGCTCCTCTTCATTGCGACCGACACCGCCCAGGGAGCTTCTTCATGCGGCGGAGGCCGCCGGACGTTTCTTTTCTTGGGGTGGCTGCCATCCTTCTCCCTTAGCGTGGCACTGGCCCACACACCAGGGACACACGCAGCCACAAGAAAGTCACTGCGCTATGCACGGTTTTTTCTTTTTTTTTCTTGTCGCTAGCCTTCTTGACGTGCGGCCGGCGACGCACACACTGCCTGCGGGCCTCCGCACACACTGCCCGAGGTCCTCCTCACCTCGTGGCCAAGGATGTAGGGCATCTTCTTTCTTCTTGGAGAGGGGAGGCCCAGATCCAACTCCCCACCTCCACGGCAGATGCCGCCTCAGACCCCTCGCAGGGCCCAATGAGGAGAAGGCCGGGCAGCCACGGCTGTGGGCAGGCCCTTCCTCCTACTTCATGGCAAGCACGCCACTTTCAGTTCAGTTCAGGGGGCCCTCACTCCTCATCGCCAATGTTATGTCCTGGGGGCATCCAGACCAGGAAAACCAAGGCTGGGGGCACCCAGCCGACAGGCTGGGGTCACCCAGCAGACCAAGGGCTGCGGTCACACAGCGGACTTACAGGCAGGGATCACCCTGCAAATGTCGGGAGCAGCAAGTTAGCCCGTGAGCACATGGGTTCACACATGGCCTGGGGGCACTAAGGCCTGCATCAGCAGGTGACGCTGGCATTGCCCAGCATGGGCACCGGCTTCCTCATGAAGAGTTGCCCAGCAGGGGCTCTACGAACACGGCAAGCAGCCAAGCAGGACAGCGTTGCCCGGCAGCGGCACTGTCACGGTGGAGGGCCTGTCAGGCAGGCCCTCAGCCAGCTACGCAGCACCATCATGGTGCTGCTGAATAACAACACAGGCCACCATCTTCAGTTACTCTGAGACTGAAGAGCAGGAAGCCGCTCATGAGTTTTTATTGACAATAGTCACGTGGCAACTGCCACGAGCTCCTGGGAGATACCATGTTCCCAGGAGGGGGGACCCATTACACCGCTCTTTCACAGTTCCTGCTGCGAAGTGAACTGCCTGCTTTTATTGCATCCCATCTCATTTAATCTCGTTTTACCACACTTTTATTTTTACCCCAAACATGTAGATAGTAGGTCCTGAGGGAAGTTTCTCCATTAGTGACTAATCAACTATGATGACCTTGTTATTTGTCATTTGTCTTTTTTGGCTTATATTGAAACAATGAATTGTGCTTCACAAGTTAACTAAGACATCCACAACGTGCACATTTAAATGTGTTTAAATTTAATATTACGCTGAGTTGTATTGGTTATTGTATAAATACCAGCTTTCTCCACAAGTGAATTTTTGTTTGGGGTTTATATCCGCTAATTGGGCCATTAAATGCCCACTAGTGTGCTAATTTTAAGTGGTTTTCTTACAGGCAGTATAACACTCGCCGTGTAGTTAAAATGGTGACCTGTTAATATGGCATGAATAGAAATGCTTTTCAATTCAAGCATGATTTCTATTGGTGTGACAAGATGTTGAATAAAATCGTTATTGAAGCGACCACAGTGTGCTAAAAGGTGACATCATTTGCTGGACAGGATATTTATTGAGATAAGATATGAAATCTGATGTTTACTGAATTCATTGTTTTAAACATTGTCAAGGGTTTTGACCCATGTTGAATGATTAGACGGGGTAGATGTGGGGATGAGCTGTCCTCGACCATTATTCTATCCCAGAACAAAACTAAATCAATAGACTGGGTGGATGTGGGGATGAGCTGTCGCCGGCCATCATTCCATCCCAGAACCAGGAAAACCGCGCGGTTGTGCGCACACCAAAATGGTTGTCTAACCTGCCACCCACCAGTGCCAGCATGATGGACCGGAAGAGCCAGGTGTTGTCAAAGGAAAAAATAACAGTGTTGTTAGATCAAAAGCGCCTTAAAATCACCTTTGTTTTCCTGAATGCAAGCTCAAAGTGCCTATTTCAAACAGTGCAGGATATTCAAAAATCTTACTGAACACCAGCAGACATCTGGCAGAATGAAGTGTTGTGTGCATACAAAATCTAGGAAGATGAAGAGCCCAAAACAATGTTTATAACAAAACTGTCTGAGCTGGGGATGTCTACAGCTTAATTGAAATTGGATTTAAAACCACTAAAATCGAAATGTTTAAATTAAATGAGTGACCTACTTTTGAGTGTCACATAGTTTGCAACTGTTAAATGTCATAGTAACTTAGAATCAGCATTCTAGCTGCATGTGTAAAAATTGTAAGTTTGATTTAAACTGGGAACAAACAGGACATTTAGCTGAAGCTTGGCTTAAAGAAATTGAATTCTGCCTGACAACTACCCCCGACAGGAGTTGAACTGGCTCAACAACTCTTCCCAGGCCTGGCTGCATCCTGCTGCCCCCACCAAAAGGAGATCACACCTCTCTGATTGGGTTAGGGGAGGAGCACCTGGGGACTCCAGGAAGTTGAACAAAGCCCTGTCCTGGACTCAGGCAAATGTTATATTGGGGGGGTCGTAAAATGGCTTCCTCTTGGGAGAAACTGGGAGGGGCAGTGCCTCTGCTAGCAAGCTGAGCTTGGGGGAAGTGGACAAACCAGCAACTCCACCATGTGCTTTGGGGAAACCACACCCCTTTGGGCCAGAGCATAATTTTAAAAAAAGATGGATAATTCATAGTACGGACTTGTCAGAATTATATAAGTGATATCATTATTCTTGTGATTTTTCTGTGCACGTTTTAAGAGGTGTTAGGACCCTGTGGTGTATTCTGAGGGGTTGCTAGCGGAAAATAGGGTCTTACTCCAAATGTCTGCATTTTAAAAATCTGACACTTCATCAATTAATGTCCATACTCCTTGCGCACATTTGTGTAATTTTTGGTAAATGTCCGATATTGGTAAACTGACCAAAAAGCGCAAAATGTTGTCATTTCTGAATCCCAGCTCACAGGAACATGGTGCTTGAACAGAGACCTGTCTTAATTCATCTGTAATATGTACATGTAATGTCAACCACTTGTGTATCTGGGAAATATGTATTTGAATCAAATATAGATTTGTGGGCAAATTAACCAGGGGAGGATTCTCTGACCCATAAACAGACCTCATCATGATGACAATCCATTTCCTTCCCCCAATCATGGGAGAGGGGAGAATTGGGCCAATGACAAGTAGAGAGGGGCAGGCTCAGTTATGCCACGCACAGACCCACTTTCTAAACACATAAAAGCAGACAGTGCAGGACAGGTAGGGACATTCACTTTCCACTTTCTTGCGGAACGCTTTGCCGGGAGACTCCAGACTTCAAATCCATCAACCTCCAGAGACCAGAGATCCAGAGAGACCAGAGATCCAGAGAGACCAGAGATCCAGAGAGACCAGAACTGTGCAGTGCTGAGAGCAGAACCAGAACCAGACCGTGTGAAGAACCGCTAGCAGAAGTCCAGCCAATCCTGACCCGATCAGTGACGAAGCCATTCCTGTCCAAAAGATAGTGTGAGTACTCTAGGACTGTGCCAGACTAATCTCTTAGTTTAAAATAATCTAATTAAAACAATTTTAACCTATTTAGAACTACCTCATAGGAATCGAGTGTGTCATTCTGTCCTTTTTAAAGCTGAAAACTGTCACCTGTCATTTTGAACTTTTAAATTTCAAATCCGAAAAACTACCTTCACAAACTCGTCCATATCTCCGGAACCGTTTGTCCTAGGAGCGAAATTTAACTTGTATCTTAGAGCTAAGAATCTAGGCTTTCCAATGCACAGTTTGAGTCACATGTAAAAATCAGCAGCTCCTTGCTTTCCTTTGCTAAAATTCGTTTTAACCTGCTAGTTACTCATAGAGCATTGCTAAAGTGAGCCTGAACTAATATAAACTAGATATCACCCACCCTGAACCCCCTATAGGGAATTAAAAGCCTTTTTAGCATATTTGTCACTTAATTGCAACCACAATAAAGTATCTTGCCTGTGTTTCAAACTTCTACCTGTTTTCCTCTAAGCTTGCTGGGGGGGAACTGAATTTTGAATTATATTTGATTGCATTCCTGAGAACTGTATGCTCTCCTTTTCATCTCCTTGCATTGCATAGGGGGGGAGTGAATTGTTCAAGAAAAAGTGATCATATTATCTTTTGGTTGAAATCATATCAAGTTATTTTCTGTACTGTATTTCATTCATCATTGCGTTTCCTTGAACATATAAATCATTCTTTCCCACCTCATTCTTCTGTTCCTATTCATAAGTAACCAAGAACTGTGCTACTGTAGGATTACCTCTTGCTGATTACTGCTCATATTCACAAGTCTACTATCCATTATCAATGTATTTATATAAGTGTGATATATATATATATTGTTTAATTTTTCAAATAAACCTTTTAAATTTGCAAAAACAAGCCTACTTCTTGGCTCAGTGGGGTCAAGGGGGAATCTAAGAGAGGGGTGTTATACAAGGGTTCATCATCCAGATTATAACTTGCCATAAAAATACATAAATAAGGGCTTCCCTTGGGCATCCCAGACAAGGCACTGACTTAGTGGGATTGCTTGATTGGAGTCACTTACAGAGTGGGGGCTCGTAGCCGGGATATTCTGGATTAGAATTACCACTTGTGCAGCTTAATACAGTGTGCCAACTGACCGGATACACATATCCGGTTAGATCACCACGCTGTTTTACACTGTGAAAGCACTCCTCAAAGGAACGCTCTAAGGAAACGGTCTGTTTTGCGAAATAAAATACAAACTTCTGTAAGTCAGGAAGGAACTCAATTTCCAGAATGACGACACTGGTAGACATCAAAATAGCCAGAGAGCACTTCTTACATAAGCTATTTGTGAGAGGTGAATGGACTGAGCGGGCCAGGATGCGTGGTTGCAGGCAATCACAAAACAGGTCACTGCACCTGGGTTAGATATCTGAAGAGATCAGGGCCCCTTACATGTGGCCCTGAGCGAACTATACACGGCTCCTAAAGCTAAAGATGAACACGACAAGATGGTTAGGATAGCGGCATATTTGTATCTATATATGGGAGCCATGCAGGACAAATGTGCTGAAGGCCAAGATCTGGCAAATAGGCAACAGATGGCATTAGAGAAGGCCCAATCTGACCGGGTCTCTTCTGAGCAGAGGCTGCAGAGGAGCCAGGAGTCAGAAAATGATAGTAGGCAGTATATCATTAAAATAAAAGAGGACATGGATATACTGCACAGGAAAAGGCTGACCAGGATACCAGATTTCTGGCCTTGCAGAAGGAGTACCAAGAAGGTTTGGACTCCCTACTGCAGAGCAAGAAAAAGCTGGAGCAACAACTGGACTTCAACATGGCATGCACAGAGCAGGTAGCCACCCTGCAAATTCGATTAGACAGAGAGAAAGATGAAAGCAATAAACTGATCCTGAAAGACCTGGATACCCTGGCAGAGTTTGATCAGGAGCGCCAGAAAGCTGGTGCCCTTCAAAGGCAAAGGGACGACCTGGCGGCACAGATGCAGAATCTTAGTCTGGAAAGGGACACCTTAGGCCAGGAAGTCTGCCATTTAAAAAGAAAAACTGAAGAAAATCACTTGGTCCTCCAGGGGCTGGGTGACCTCCAAAAAGAGCATCAGGGCTTGCTAGATCACACCAGGAGGGTGGAGGAGGCTCTGGCATGAAAGGAGCAGGCCAGTAGGGATGGGACTCAGGAGGTAACCCTCCTGCAGCAGAGACTGGCCCAGTACTCCAGGACCAATCAGGAGGCACAGAGAAAAAATGAGGCTCTCTGTCAGCACAATGATAGGCTCCAGCAACAGGTAGCCATGCAGGAGAGACTGATAGAGTCTAGTAAGGCCTTAACTGAGGAACTGAAAGTGCAGGCTCTTGCACTGCAACAGGGAGCAGGGGCTGACAGAGATGAAGTTCGCTGGGAAAGGGAAACACCTGAGCATAACCTCAGAAGGCCTAGTACCAGAGGCCTTCATCTCTCTCAGTCCCTGGACTCTGCCACCCCCATGTCCCCTGGTGCTCATGAGCACAGGGCCACAGGAATGGCAGATTACTATCCAGCTAAAAGTATGGGGCTCATAGGCCAGTACCACCCAGGAATGGATGGGCGGGCACCTGGGTATGGGCACCTAAGTACAGTGCAATTTAGTGGGAAACCTCAAGAAATTAGGCCCCCTAAGGGCATCATAAAAACCTCTGCCCAGTTAGGTCAATGGGGGGGGGGTTACCCATCAAATCCTGGTAGCAAGGAGGGATCTGAAGACTCCTCTGAGCGTTACAGGAGGAGACCAGGTCCCCACATTCTGCCAGCCATTCCCAGGCTCGCAGAATCCGGGAAAACCTGTAAGATCAGACGGGCACCTCTGGGTGCAGTGCTTCGGAGTCAGAGGATGAATGGACCAGGGTTACCCGAACCAAAAAGGCCAATAAGGCAAAAAGGGCCTTGCTTAAGGACCCATTGAAACAAATAAAGGCAATCAGGAGTGTCATCACGCCTTATCATAAGAACGCCAGGTATTCTGTTTGGGAACACTTGGAGCTCTATGAGCAAATGATGGAGACTTTCCATTTGAAGGACAGCAGTAGCTGCATCCAGTACGTCAAATGGACATTCTCCCTGAATACTCCAGTTTCTTTGCGGGGCTGGAGGACCACAACCATTCAAGATGGTCCACATATAGGGCGGCCATCTTGAAACATTTTTCTGTACATAGAAATCCCCAAGAGGCTCGCAAGGCAACCTACAATTTGCAATGTGGGGAGGATCAGACCCCACAAGAATTTGTGCAAGAATTGAAGCGTGCCTTTGCGCAGACCACCAGAAGGGTGCGCACGGACAGCAGCGAATTCATCAACACATTTTTCCATGCTCTTCCCAAGTACATAATGACCCAGCTCGTGAGAGATTTTCACGAGAAAAGATCTTTAGACTGGGTCATTGAGCAAGCCACCCGGATCTATGAGGTGCAGAAGCCCATAGAAAATAAAAATAATGCACAGAAAAACCCCAAAACCAACAGCACCCCTGCTGCTGCCAAGGTGGCAGAGGTAAAGGTTGCCCCCGTTTTAGATTTGGAGATGGGGGAGCCTAATAACCTGCCTGCGCCAAATAATTCACAGCCCAGAAGGCCTTCGGGCCAGTCACAGACAGGGAGTCGAGGAGGTAGTCCCACAAATGGGGTCCCTCGCTCCCCTGATTATGTAAGTCCCCGCTACAAGGGAAACCGACCCCTCCTGGTTATGTGTGGACTCCTCCAGCCCAAGGGGGGGGATCCAGCCAAGCACCTAACACGGGGAACTTCCCTCCTAACTTCCCCCAGGAGGGCAGAAACTCACCAAATCCTGGGCAGAAATTTTTCCCCAGGTATCCACCCAATTTATAACCCCAAAACCATCCATCCTTCTTTCCCCTATTCCCTGAGCCCAGACAACCTAATCGGGAGAGGGGAGGCCAAGGGTGGAGGGGTACCCAAATCTTCCCAACCAGGTGTACTACCAGAGAAGGGATAGCTACCCTTCCCGGGATCAGCCCAGGGGAGAAAATAGAACCCCGTACCAGCCTGAGCGGGTTTCACAACTTGAGCGCCAGGTCCAAAACATGGCACGGGATCTGGGTCACATGCTGAGGGCACAACGGAACCCTCAGACAAGCCTGCCGGCACAGAATGCACCAAACTCTGGACCTGGTGCTCCAGAACAATGACAGGGGCAGCACCCCGATAACCCACCGATTCCCCGGGAGGAGGCACAAGGGGAAGGGGGGTATAAAGCCTTGGAGGAAACTTCCTTCCCCACTTGTAAACAGCCCCTGGAAACCCAGGAAGCAGAAACAAAATCTCCTTCCCCTGAAAGTCTGCCACCCAAGGTGCAGAGGGGGGTAGGAGAAACAAAAGACCCAAACAGACCCACTTTGTGGCGGAGGTACAGGTCTTCCAATTTGAGGGAGAGGGATCCCAAGAGGATTCTGGGGAAAGGATCTTCTCCTTCAGAGATGGGGGAACTCCTCCCAAGGAAAAATGGGTCCCAGAGATTCCAATCCAGACTGGGTGGATGTGGGGATTGAGCTGTCGCAGCCCATCATCCTATCCCAGAACCAACAAAACCAAAAACCCCTGGTTCAAACCCATCCTGGTGACTGCCTCCCAAAATGCAGAGGCGGCCCAAAACCGGAAGCAGGGGAACCTAAAACCGAATCAACAGACTGGGTAGATGTGGGGATTGAGCTGTCGCCACCCATCATTCTATCCCAAAACCAACAATACCAAAATCCCATGGGTCAAACCCATCCTGATGACTGCCTCCAAAAAGGGGGGGGGGCGGCCCAGAACCCGAAACCATTTCCAGTTGCCAACTTTTTCTTTCAGATTCCCCAGGCTCTTCACAGAATTCTGCCCAAATCTCTTCTCTCGCCATGTCCGAAACCAGAAAATTAGCCCATCAGTTGTCCAAAAATGTGCATTATCTGTGCCCCCCTGAGGAGAAGGAGGGAAGATACTATGCCCTGGTACAAGTACAGGAGCAGGGTACAATTTTGGCACTGGTGGACACTGGATCCCAAGCTACCCTTCTGTCCAAAAGGGCCTTTGATGAACTAAATGCAGGAAGGGGGGAGAATTACCGCATTCCTCTCACCTCTCTTCCTGGACAACTGCAGAACTTTGACGGGAAGGAAATTCCCATCGAGGGGACTGCAGACTTGGACATTAAAATTGGGCGACACAAGGTGAAACACCCGGTCATAGTAGTAACTCCAGAGGGCACCCCTTGTTTACTAGCGAATGACCTCCTGAGAAGGTTGTCACCCCTAATAGATTGTGTAAACAAGGTCCTCTGGACCCAGACTAGCCGACCAATAAAATTAAAACAGAATGTCAACCATGTTAGTTTAAACGGCACCTGCCACATGGTTGAACACAAATCAGACCAAGTGGAATTTCACTTCTAGAACAACCAAATTCCAGGGTTCCTCTCTATTTCTGAAAATCAACCTTCCTTCCAGTTTAAGGTGGTATTCCACACTGGAAGAAAATACTCTGAAATTCTTTACCAATCCACAATCCCACTCCTATAGTCCAGAAAGATGTGAAATCAGCTCAGAGCCTGGCTGATATTCAGCAAATTGGAGAGCAGTTGTTCATCCCTGTTCAGTTAAATGATGGGAAGGACTCTGTTCTCGCTCGAGTGTGTGTGAACAACGGTAAGAGCTTCATCAGCGAAGCCATGTTCTGCCAACTCCCAAAAGATCCAGCCATTCCCACATTCAAACTGATAGACAAATGGGAAATGGATCTGGAAACACCCAATTCGAAACATCTCCTGCCAAGCAGGTGTATGCTCAAAATCTCCATTGGCAACAAGAGCATAGTCCATAATTGTTGGGTCGTGCGAGACGTCACTGCCGCCTTTTACTTAGGCAGTGACATTCTCAATCGCTTTGCCATTAGTTTGGACCTAATAAACTTCAAAGCTTGGTCCCGATTAGCGGATAATCCGATGGGCTTTGATGATCCAGAAAAAGCATTTAGGTCAGCTCAATTGCTACCTTATGCAGTTGAAATTCAGATTAAAGAAGAAGTCACCATCCCAGAAAGGACCCGACAATTCTCCCTGGAAGTGAAAGTTAAAAGAGGACAAAAATTGAAAAACCCGGATGCTTACATACATCTAAATGCTTCTCTCCAACAGCAAGGGTTGGGGTAAACCCAACACCATTAGTCAACATAGAACATGACACCATTCCAATAGAGGTGGATAACAGCGACATAAAGAGTATTACTCTAGCCGCAGGCACCATTATTGGAATGGCGGTTGATGACCGACATTTCTCCATTGATTTAGGAAATGAACTGTTAGGACGAATCCCCAAGGACTGTTTTGACAGTGACAGTGAGGACAATACAACACCAGACAGGATTTTCACCCGGCATGGGGGGAACTTCCTGGTGTACACTTCTTGCCCTTATAAGGCAGATGTGACTTGTGACTTCAGAAGGGATGAGGTGATTTTCCAGGTCCATGAGGGCTGCCTTTCCCACCTGAAGCCTCCGGTCCAAATCAGCACTCTGACCAGGGACTTCTCTACCCAGCTGGAGGAGGCCGCTGAGATAGCCAAACCAGAAGTCTTTCCAGGCTTCAGGCAGTTGGTGGAAGAGAGAGTCAACCTAGCGGATGCCTGTGTGACTCTGGAACAGAAGCAAAAGTTGAAACAAGTTTTCTTGGATTTCCAAGATCTCTTTGCGGTAGACTCATATGACTGTGGTCGCACCGACATCCACACCACAACAATTCCCACAGACCCTGGAATGACTCCAGTGTTTGTGAAGCAATATCGTTTGCCTCTCGCATCCATGGAGTCCCTTACTGAAATAATTAAGAACCTTGAGTCCCGGGGAATAATCCGTCCAGTCCACAGCACTTTCAATAATCCGGTGCTGGGAATATTGAAGCCAAACGGCCAGAGGAGACTCTGCGCCGACCTTAGGGAGCTCAACAAACGGGTCCATACTTCCCGATGGCCTCTGCCCTACATTGACCAAGGGCTGGCCCAGATTCAGGGGTCACAGGTATTCACAGCAATAGACCTGACCAATGGATACTGGACCGTGCCTGTCAGTAGGGAGGACCAATACAAACTGGCTTTTACCTTTGGGGGCCAGCAGTACACATGGAACCGGACTCCCTTCGGATACCTCAACTCCGGCAATGAATTCAACATTTTCCTACATAAGGCCATGCCCGACCTGGGTGCGAGGGGTAACCTGGTTTATGTAGATGATGTCCTCATCAAAAGTTCATCTGTGGAAGAACACATAGCGGAGATCCGTTATGTTCTGACACAGTTGAGGGCCGCCGGAGCAAAACTTTCCTTTCAGAAAGCACAGTGGTGTAGAACCCGTGTTAATTTCTTGGGGCATGAGATTACTCCTCAGGGTCTCTGACCCCAAGAAAAGAAAGTGGAAGCACTCCAGAAACTGAAGGATCCCACAACTCTGCGGGAACTAAAGAGCCTCCTTGGACTGACTAATTACAGCAGAAAGTTCATTGAAGGCTACGCAGAGATCACTAGACCCCTGATTCAACTCTTGAAGGGGGGGTCAAGTGGGAATGGGGTCCAGAACAATCTGAGGCAGTAAGACAACTCAAGAGAAGCCTCTCACAAACGCCTTGCCTAGCATACCATGTCAGAAACAAGGAGTTCTTCCTGGAGACAGGGTTCTCTAATACGTGCTTGACGGCAGTATTATACCAAAAGCATGACAAGGTGAATAAAGTAATCTCCTATGCGAGCAAAACTTTATCCTCTGTGGAGGAAAAATTCAACGATTATGAGAAGGCACTCCTGGCAACGGTGTGGGCATTGAAGAATTACCACCCGTTTATCCAGGGGGGAACATCATAGTGGAGACTCCACACCAGCCTCTGCAATATCTCCAAAGTGACAGAATCAGGGCCGGAAATGTGAGTAATTCCCGAATTACTTCCTGGATCCTGTCAATGCAAGGCTTTCCTGTGGAGGTTAGATATGGCCAAAACAAGAAGAGTCCCCTCGCGCGAGGTCTGGCTGACTTGCATGATTGTGCCAGAGAAAACTGTCTCGAGGACGAAAGTCTAAAAATCAAGGACAACATGGAAGCATACCTTAATTCCCCACACAAAGTCTTTGAAGAAGACAAGTGTGAGGGAATGCCCACTGTCTATGTGGATGGATGCTCGTACCATGTTGACAACAATGGGGAGAAAGAACTGGTGGCCGGCGTAGGCAATGCATGGGTGAAGGAGTTTCCAGAACCCTCCGCTGGGTACAAAATTGGTCCCCGAAGTAATCAGGTGGCAGAGTTGATGGCTGTGCATCAGGCCATGCTCACAGCTGTCCAACATCAACTCCACGAACTGGTCATAATCACAGATTCAGATTATGTACAGAACGGGTTCGTGGAGCACCTGGTCAATTGGAAAACCAGAGGCATGTTATGTGCTAATAACAAACCCCTGAAACATGGGAAGTTAATCCAAAATATTGATGATCTGGTCACATCGAATGGGATGACCATCTACTGGAAAAAGATCAAGGGTCATTCCAAAGTAGAGGGACCAGACAAAACTGGAAATGACTTAGCTGATCAGCTGGCCAAAACCGGGGCCATCCAAGGGGATCTAATCGAAATAGAGTCCCTGTTGGGGGAAATCCAGGTCACCGCTATTACTAGGTCCCAGACAAATGCTCACAATGATCTTTCAACTGCACAATGGAGTAAGGAGACCCCTGATGCTGATTTGATCACAGCTCAGAAGGGGGATCCAATAATTGGTAATTTTTACCAACACATTGAGGACCCTGAGAACTTTCCCCTGACGGATACCGATTACATTGGGAAGGAGGACCTAAGAGTGTTGATGAAATGTCCAAAAAGGTTCTGAATCCAAGACGGTTTGTTGGTAAGGAAATCCCAAGCTGGCCATGATCAGTGGGTGGTCCCTACCTCATTCCGAAGCCTGATGTTAAGTCACGCCCATGATGCGGCCACCGCCGGTCATAGGGGGTTTCACACAACACTGGAAATCTTAAGAGAGGTTGCATACTGGCCACACATGGGGCAGGACCTCGACCAATACTTGAAGGGGTGTCTTGTGTGTGCACAATTTCAGCCAACATCCCTCACACACCGGGCGCCTCTCCAAAAGAGGGGAATGACACTGCCATGGTCAGATATACAAATCGACTTTGTAGACCTCGTGATTCGCTCCGCTAGGGGGAATAAGTACATGTTGACGGTCACATGCTTGTTTACTAAGTGGGTGGAATGTCTCCCAGACCCAAATTGCAAGGCAGAAACAGCAGCTGCCCTGATGATTAACCACATCTTTTCCCGTTGTGGTCTACCTCAAAGGATTGAGTCAGACAGTGGTAGCTACTTCACCAGTAAAGTAATGACAAAGATGTGGGAGATACTGGGGGTCAAAAGGAAGCTACATATTGCTTACAGGCCAGCTTCTTCGGGGGCAGTAGAACGCTACAACCGGACAATTGTGAGCATATTAAAACAGTTTGTGGCAGATTCTGGGCCAAGTTGGGATATCCGATTACCTCTGGTCCTAATGGCCATCAAATCTACCCCTTCATCTGCAACTAAAATGTCACCATTTGAGTTGATGACTGGACGCAAGATGGTGCTTCCCCAGCATTTGATCTTCAGAACCCAAGAGCAAACGTTGATAAATGCCTCCACAACTCATGAGTATGTGGAGAATTTAAGGAAACACCTCCAACATGCTTTTGCCTATGCTCAGCGGAATCTAGAAAGATCAGCTGATAGCATGAAGACCCACTACGACCTGAAAACCACCAGGAAAGTATACGAGGTGGGAGACCGGGTCTATCTATACAATTTCCAAAGGAACCAGGCCAAACAGCGAAAATGTTTGCCTACATGGAAGGGACCCTTTGAAATTATAGACAAGATCTCCCCCGTTGCCTACAAAATCTGCATCCCCAAAGGTAATTTGGCGGAAGGGGAAGATAAGTGGGTCCATATTAATCAGCTGAAGTGTTGCCATCACAGGCACACTCTGCAACAACTGGAGGAATCCACTGGAATCCCAGAGGGGGCCGCTTCAGAGTAATTCAGTTCCAACCCTAAAATATTCCACATATAGCATATAAAATTCTGTGATTCTTGAATATATATGTTCTTGTCTCCTAAAAAAAAAAAAATGTATATGTTCATATCTTCTGATTTATAAAATGTATATGTTCGCCACACCATTAATAGTGGTGGGAAAATGTCTAGGAATGTGTATTGCTGCTTTAGTTTATCACCCTAGGAGAGATGAAATCATGGAGACTGACCAAGGAGAACGACCCAGGGACCGGGAGCAAAGATCCGAGGGGCCCGGGGTACCGCCCAATATTCCCATCCGGACCGGCGAGGAGAACCGATCGATCCAACCGGATGGAGGAAAAGATGCAGAACTGTGCCATCTACAGGATTGGGAGAAGATGATGCGGACATACCAGCGTGTGGATCAAAACATTCTTTGCACCCGACTCCCCCTCGACTCAAATTCAAAGTGCAGTCGGGCGGGGGGTTTGTCAAGGGTTTTGACCCATGTTGAATTATTAGACGGGGTAGATGTGGGGATGAGCTGTCGCCGCCCATCATTCTATCCCAGAACAAAACTAAATCAATAGACTGGGTGGATGTGGGGATGAGCTGTCGCCGCCCATCATTCCATCCCAGAACCAGGAAAACCGCGCGGTTGTGCGCACACAAAGATGGTTGTCTAACCTGCCACCCACCAGTGCCAGCATGATGGACCGGAAGCGCCAGGGTTGAAAGGTGGTGTCAAAGGAAAAATAACAGTGTTGTTAGACCAAAAGCGCCTTAAAATCACCTTTGTTTTCCTGAATGCAAGCTCAAAGTGCCTATTTCAAACAGTGCAGGATATTCAAAAATCTTACTGAACACCAGCAGACATCTGGCAGAATGAAGTGTTGTGTGCCTACACAATCTGGGAAGATGAAGAGCCCAAAACAATGTTTATGACAAAACTGGCTGAGCTGGGGATGTCAGCAGCTTAATTGAAATTGGATTTAAAACCACTAAAATCGAAATGTTTAAATTAAATGAGTGACCTACTTTTGAGTGTCAAATAGTTTGCAACTGTTAAATGTCATGGTTTTGAACTTAGAATCAGCATTCTAGATGCATGTGTAAAAATTGCAAGTTTGATTTAAACTGGGAACAAACAGGACATTTAGCTGAAGCTTGGCTTACAGAAATTGAATTCTGCCTGACAACTACCCCCGACAGGAGTTGAACTGGCTCAACAACTCTTCCCAGGCCTGGCTGCACCCTGCTGCCCCCACCAAAAGGAGATCACGCCTCTCTGATTGGGTTAGGGGAGGAGCTCCTGGGGACTACAGGAAGTTGAACAAAGCCCTGTCCTGGACTCAGGCAAATGTTATATTGGGGGGGTCGTAAAATGGCTTCCTCTTGGGATAAACTGGGAGGGGCAGTGCCTCTGTTAGCAAGCTGAGGTTGGGGGAAGTGGACAAACCAGAAACTCCACCATGTGCTTGGGGGAAACCACACCTCTTTGGGCCAGAGCATAATTTTAAAAAAAGATGGATAATTCATAGTACGGACTTGTCAGAGTTATATAAGTAATATCATTATTCTTGTGATTTTTCTGTGCACGTTTTAAGAGGTGCTAGGACCCTGTGGTGTATTCTGGGGGGTTGCTAGCGGAAAATAGGGTCTTACTCCAAATGTCTGCATGTTACAAATCTGACACTTCATCAATTAATGTCCATACTCCTTGCGCACATTTGTGTCATTTTTGGTAAATGTCCGATATTGGTAAACCGACCAAAAAGCGCAAAATGTTGTCATTTCTGAATCCCAGCTCGCAGGAACATGGGGCTTGAACAGAGACCTGTCTTAATTCATCTGTAATATGTACATGTAATGTCAACCACTGTGTATCTGGGAAATATGTATTTGAATCAAATATACTTTTGTGGGCAAATTGACCAGGGGAGGATCCTCTGACCCATAAACAGACCTCATCATGATGACAATCCATTTCCTTCCCCCAATAATGGGAGAGGGGAGAATTGGGCCAATGACAAGTAGAGAGGGGCAGGCTCAGTTATGCCACACACACACCCACTTTCTAAACACATTAAAGCAGACAGTGCAGGACAAGTAGGGACATTCACTTTCCACTTTCTTGCGGGACGCTTTGCCGGGAGACTCCAGACTTCAAATCCATCAACCTCCAGAGATCCAGAGAGACCAGAGACCCAGAGAGACCAGAACTGTGCAGTGCTGAGAGCAGAACCAGAGACCAGACCGCTATGAAGAACCGCTAGCAGAAGTCCAGCCAATCCTCACCCGATCGGTGACGAAGCCATTCCTGTCCAAAAGATAGTGTGAGTACTCTAGGACTGTGCCAGACTAATCTCTTAGTTTAAAATAATCTAATTAAAACTATTTTAACCTATTTAGAACTACCTCATAGGAATCATGTGTGTCATTCTGTCCTTTTTAAAGCTGAAAACTGTCACCTGTCATTTTGAACTTTTAAATTTCAAATCCGAAAAACTACCTTCACAAAATCGTCCGTATCTCCAGAACCATTTGTGCTAGGAGCGAAATTTAACGTGTATCTTACAGCTAAGATTCTAGGCTTTCCAACGAACCTAGCATTTTGCACAATTTCAGCCACTTGTAAAAATCAGCAGCTCCTTGCTTTCCTTTGCTAAAATTTGTTTTAATCTGCTAGTTACTCATAGAGCATTGCTAAAGTGAGCCTGAACTAATATAAACTAGATATCACCCACCCTGAACCCCCCTATAGGGAATTAAAAGCCTTTTTAGCATATTTTTCACTTAATTGCAACCACATCAAAGTACCTTGCCTGTGTTTCAAACTTCTACCCGTTTTCCTCTAAGCTTGCTGGGGGGGAACTGAATTTTGAATTATATTTGATTGCATTCCTGAGAACTGTATGCTCTCCTTTTCATCTCCTTACATTGTATAGGGGGGGGTGAATTGTTCAAGAAAAAGTGATCATATTATCTTTTGGTTGAAATCAAATCAAGTTATTTTCTGTACTGTATTTCATTCATCATTGCGTTTCCTTGAACCATATAAAGCATTCTTTCCCTCCTTATTCTTCTGTTCCTATTCATAAGTAACCAAGAACTGTGCTACTGTAGGATTACCTCTTGCTGATTACTGCTCATATTCACAAGTGTACTATCCATTATCAATGTATTTATAGAAGTGTGATATGTATATATATTTCTGATGTTTGTTAATCTGCTTAGAATCACATGCTGTGCATAGGTCCGACATCCAGTGGTCACTGCGGAGTATTGCATTTTGTTTTTCGTAGTCGAAAAGGGGACATCGACAAGGTGTGTCTTTAACACTATCCCTATAGTGACGTGCGTTGTACCCACAATCCCTCACGCGTCGAGGTCCCTCAGATTGTTTTTTTCCGCCCAGCTTATGGTCGCCTTACGCGGAGCTCCTAGAGAGACATTGCAAAACACTTACTACGGACCTCGGTCCTTAGTTTATACTTATTGTTAAAGATCCCTCCCCTCGACGTTAGCTGTGAAGCTGTTTCTCCGCCGAGCAAGTTTTCGACGGAGGGGAAGACGGAGGAGATCCTTCGGCGCTGCCGAACACGTGGCCAGGCCTCGCCGGCCAACATACAGTAGGAAGAGTGGGGGTTCAAACTTTTATCTTCTCGTCGAGAATGTCTTTCTTTCTCCGCTATCTTTCCCTTGGGGTTGTTATCACCAGTTTTAATTGCCTCAGCTATGGAGAGGACACCTTTTAAGTTTTGCCCACGCTGTAGGGGCAAATACACTTGGAAGGACAAACACAAGCTCTGTAATCGTTGCTTGCCCCTCGATCATAAAGAGGACAGCTGCGCGGCCTGTAAGCTCTTGAAACCAAGAACTCTTAAAGAACGAAAAGTTAAGAGGTGGGCGGACTACGCTATGTCGAAGTCAATTTCCTCACCCGCCGCCGCTGTTACAGAAAGTGACGAGGAGGGTGATAACTCGACGTCCGTTACGGAAGTCATTAACCCCCAGAAGGAGCGCTCGCGCTCCTCGACGTCCGTCCCCGGCCCCGACGGGCTCGGCTCACGCCCTGCTTATGGGGATGAACACCCCGGCGACAAGGACGCACACAGACCCCATAGGCCTAAGCACACAATCCACGGCTCTTCTTCGTCGAGGACGAAGGATCCATCAGCGCCGAAGGGGACGCAGGGCACTCCGGCGTCTACCTCAGACCGGAAGGGTCTCAAGCCCCACCCGCAAACGCAGCCGCGACCAGCGATTGGGCTTTCATCTAACACGGGCGCTACCTCAAAAACATCTGACGTAACGCTCCATAGAGCGGCCGTCGTGAAACAACGCGTAACGCAGGCAATGTCGACTACAGAACCCTCTACTGACGAACTCGTTGTCGAGAGACTGGCGAGAATTGTTTCCGAAGACAAGCGTAAGCGGACGACGAAACAGACGTCGAATACTGCACCAAAAGATATAGAAACGCCGAAAAAGCACAAGAGTAGCCAGGAACTGCCCCCTTCATCTAAGGGCACTTCTGAACTACCGGAGGGCTTTTCTGAGGGCAACGGAAACCTTTCGTCGACGTTGTGGGAGCGTTCGAAGCGTTTTGAAGGTGAAAACACTGATTTACCCCCTCTAGACTATTCAGGGGTTCCCCATGAGACCCTTGAAAGACTCCATTCTTGTATGGAAAAAATGGAAAGGTTTTTGGGTAGCCAAAACCCACCCACACCCAAAAGACCAAGAGAATGGACCCAGGATGACCCTAGGGTCAAGATTCCTAGGCTGTTTCCCCCTTCTACAGACGCATATGACCTCACTGAAGAGGAGCAATACCTCCAGGAAGATGAGGAGTGTTTGGGTGGAGAGTAAGTACATGAGGAAGAGGGGTTTGAAGAAGACCCTTACACTAGTGCAGGAGCTTTTGAAGAAGATACAGCTACCTCACAGCCCTGGCAGTCCCCATCAGTGCAGCCTTGGCAATCCCCATCAGTGCACTCAGACCCTGATGTCTTTCACCCTTCTCCTCCCAAGGACTCACCTATTGGAAACACCTCCCCCATAGATGACCAACCTTCACTTAATGCACTATTGCGCAAGGCAGCAGCGCATTTTGAAATAGACACAGGGGAGACTCTTCCGGACATAGACTTTGTAGAAAAAGTTATTAAAGAAAAAGCCCCGGTTAGTCAATCTATTCCGCTCCTGGCTTCTATAAGGAGAAGAATAACTCCTTCCCTTTCCAATCCGGCCTTAGTCAGAGGGGTAAACCCTCGGATAGAAAAGCTCTTCAGACCTTCGTCCTCTGACCCTTTGTACATCAGGGGACATTCTATTCCGGACTCCCTTGTAGTTACTAATACAAGAAAAAGAGTGGGGGTACCACTATCCACTAGTGAGGCACCACCTGACAAAGAGGGCAAGAAGCTCTATGCACTTGGGAAGAGAATCACGACCTCTGCCGCCTTCTCAACTAGGATTGCAAATAACAATTCCCTACTAGCTAGCTACGCAGATGCACAGTGGAGCAAGCTGCACAGCGAAGCAGAGGACGCACCAGAACCCCTGCGTTCGCGCCTGCTGGCTATAATCTCAGAGGGAACTCTTGTAAACCAGGGCATCGTAAAGAACTCCTTAGATGCCGCAGAGACGGCTGGCCGTTCCCTGGTTCAGGGAATACTTCTCAAACGCCATGTCTGGTTGCGCAATTCGGGATTTAAGCCGGAAACCCAGGCTTCCCTGATAAATAAGCCCATAGAACAAACACATCTGTTTGGGAAAGCAGTTGATGAAGCCCTAGAACATGCGAAGAAAGAGTTTGATTCCATCAAGACTCTTGACCAAATTTCTAGGCCACCTAACAGACGTAGCTATGGCAATAGACGCTCCTTTCGTGGCCAACGCCAGCAGCAAAGCCAACAGCAATTTTACTCTGCTACCAACTGGCCCTCTAACCAAAGCACCCAGTTCAGTCAAAGAGGCCACCGTCGTGGCAAAGGAAGAGGTCGCGTCTCCAGTCCCAAAGGCCCCACGCCCAATACCAACAAATGACCCGAAGATTCGGGTCCCCTCCCATGCATCACCGGTCGGGGGCCGGCTAACATCGTTCCTTTCAGCATGGGAGGGAATAACGTCAGACCGCTGGGTATTATCCACCATAGCCCACGGATACTGCATCGAATTCAACGGTTCCCCGAAATACAGACCCCCACGGAACCGACGCATGACACCGGAACACCTCACTATTCTTCTTCAAGAAGTAGAAGAGCTACTGAAAAAAGAAGCTATAGAGGCTGTCCCCCTATCTCAGGTAACAGAAGGTATTTACTCAGTGTACTTCCTTGTACCCAAAAAGGATTTAACCATGCGCCCTGTATTAGATCTGCGCCCAGTGAACAAGTTTGTCAAACCCCAAAAGTTTCGTATGGTAACCTTGCAGGAAGTAATCCCACTGTTATCACAGGGGGATTACATGACAACACTAGACATAAAAGATGCATACTTTCATATTTTAATGTTGCCAGCGCACAGAAAATACCTCAGGTTCAAGATAGAGGACAAACACTACCAGTTCAGAGTACTACCCTTCGGGATAGCATCTGCACCAAGGGTATTCACGAAAGTACTGGCAGTGGCAGTGGCCCACCTGCGCACGTTATCCTTCCCGGTATACCCTTACCTCGACGACTGGCTCATAACAGGGGATTCTTACGAAACATGCTTCTCCAATACCCAAAAGACCGTAGACCTTTTGTCCCAACTGGGCTTCTCCATCAACGAAAAGAAGTCCAGCTTAGACCCCAGCCAAATCAAACAATTCCTAGGGGCTCTAATTTGAGCAAAGGACGGCCTTGTCTTCCCCTCCAACGAGAGGGTCCAAAACATGCTGTTTCAGATCCCCAGTTATGTGGCAGGTCGAGAGGTGACGGTACGCAAAGCAATGCGCTTGCTAGGGATGATGGCGTCATGTATTTATTTGGTACCTCACGCGCGCCTGCGCATGCGCCCAATTTAAGAGTGGCTTTACAGCCAGTGGTGTCAGGCCAGCGGACAATGGGACGATCTAGTGGTGGTCTCGCAGGCCTTGGTTCTCTCGCTACGGTGGTGGACAAAGGAGAACCTGTTATTGGGGAAAACTTTTGCCACACCCGCAGTGGAAGCCACTCTGACCACAGACGCATCCCTTACAGGATGGGGGGCTCACCTATCCCATCAGACTGCTCACGGAGTGTGGACTCCGAGCTTAGCATCCAAGCATATAAACCTGCAGGAACTACTAGGGGTGTTCCAAGCACTGAAAGCCTTTCAGGAACACTTACAAGGAAAGACAGATGGTCCTCACAGACAGCACCACATCCATGTACTACCTCAACAAGCAAGGGGGCACTCACTCTCCAGGAATGTCCAAGCTGTCCCAGAATATATGGAAGTGGGCTCTCAAACACAACATGTTCCTACTATCACAACATGTACCAGGGGAACTCAATCTGCTAGCAGACAAACTCAGCAGAGACTTCCCCCTGCCCAAAGAGTACGAATGGCAATTGCACGAAGACATCGTCTTAGACGTCTTCACGCAATGGGGATTCCCGGAAATAGACCTGTTCGCAACCCTGGAGAACTCACAATGCCAAAGTTACGCCTCCAGATACCCCCAGAACCAGTCCAAGGGGAACGGTCTGTCGATTCAATGGTCAGGGAAATTTGTTTACGCCTTTCCCCCGACTCCCCTCCTCAACAAGGTGGTGCACAAGATGCACCAGGAGCAGGTTACCATGATACTAGTAGCCCCAATGTGGGCCCGGCAGCCATGGTTCGCTCACTTGATGGAGATGTCCCTATCTCCCCCAATGAAACTTCCCTGCCCGTACAACATGCTGTCACAAGACAAGGGCAGGACTCTGCATCCATGCCCTCAGACCATGAACTTAGCAGTCTGGCTCCTGAGATCATAGAATTTGGACATTTACATCTCCCACAGAGATGTATGGACATCCTCAGGGAAGCCAGAAAACCTAATACTCGCCACTGCTATTCCAGCAAGTGGAAAAGATTTGTCATCTGGTGTAGAGGTAAGAACATCAACCCGGTTGACTGCTCTGCCACTAATATTATTATGTACTTGACCCATTTACTGGATTCAGGTCTACTGTTTAATTCCATTAAAGTCCACCTAGCAGCACTTTCTGCATACACCACTTCCCAACTTAAAGTGTCGTGGTGGAAGATACCAGTTATCAAGGCCTTCATGGAGGGGGTAAAGAGAATACACCCTCCGATAGCTAACCCAGCTCCCAGATGGGACTTAAACGTGGTACTTTCTAGACTCATGGGCACTCCTTTCGAACCCATGCACAAGGCAACTCTTAAATACCTCACTCTTAAGACTGCTTTCCTAATAGCTATCACCTCCATTAGAAGAGTAAGTGAACTACAGGCTCTTTCTGTACTAGACCCCTTCGTAACAGTTCACAAGGATAAGGTGGTTCTACGCACACACACAAGGTTTGCACCAAAATTCATCTCGAAATTTCATGCAAACCAGTCTATAGAACTACCAACGTTCTTTCAAAACCCTTCCAGCTTGGGAGAAAAAAGTCTGCATACACTAGATGTACGCAGAGCTGTCATGTTCTACATGGAAAGAACCAGAACACTGAGAAAGACTAATCAGTTCTTTGTCTCGGTGGCAGCAGGAAGAGAAGGAGATGCAGTTTCTAAGTCCACTATATCTAGATGGATTGTACAATGCATCACTCTCTGTTACACTCTTGCTAAGAGAGAACTACCCTTCAAGCCAAGAGCACATTCCACTCGAGGCACTGGGGCTTCCATAGCATTCATTGCAAATGTTCCCCTTGAGTCCATCTGCAAAGCGGCTACCTGGAGTTCTGTGCACACCTTTACAAAACACTACTGTCTAGATGCACACTCTAGATCTGACTCCCAGGTGGGACAGGCAGTATTAAGACATCTTTTCTCTACTGTTCCTTCTCATAAGCCACCGCCAACTCCGGGTAGTGCTCGCTAGTCTATGCACAGCATGTGATTCTAAGCAGATTAACAAACATCAGAAGACAATGCATTAGTTACCGTAAAAGCATTTCTGATGGTTGTATCTGCTTAGATTCACATGCGCCCGCCCTTCCTCCCCGCTCGGATGGAAGGAACATAGACATCCTTTCCTATATTTCTCTCTTTTCTGTACTCACTCACGTCTAGAAGGCTCCCTCAGGGCAGAAAAATACAAACAGAGGGACCTCGACGCGTGAGGGATTGTGGGTACAACGCACATCACTATAGGGATAGTGTTACAGACACGCCTTGTCGACGTCCCCTTTTCGACTACGAAAAACAAAATGCAATACTCCGCAGTGACCACTGGATGTCGGACCTATGCACAGCATGTGAATCTAAGCAGATACAACCATCAGAAATGCTTTTACGGTAAGTAATGCATTGTCATATTGTTTAATTTTTCAAATAAACCTTTTAAATTTGCAAAACAAACCTACTTCTTGGCTCAGTGGGGTCAAGGGGGATTCTAAGAGAGGAGTGCTATACAAGGGTTCATCATCCAGATTATAACTTGCCATAAAAATACATAAATAAGGGCTTCCCTTGGGCATCTCAGACAAGGCACTGACTTAGTGGGATTGCTTGATTGGAGTCACTTACCACATGTTTACATTGTTTGTAACGCGCTTAATACCAGAGAGCAGGATTCACTCTGCGTAGTGTGGATTGCAAGATAAATGTGTTGCCCCTGAGCTATCCTCGTGTCCCTATATTGGTGTTCAATATTGATATTGAAATTCCAACAAGAAGTACTGGTGTGCATCTTGTGTGTTAACGTGTGTCCACAAACAAGAAGTTTGCATGTGCTGGTTGCGAATTTGCATACAAGTGATTTCCTGCTACAAGGAGTTTTGCACGTGCTCGTTGCCCTGTACTAAGTGTACAATGCAAGTGTGGGTTTGAATTTCCAGCAACAAAGGTGTTGTGTAGCAGTGTATTAAAAGTAACATGTATTTATTTATATATTTTGTCATTTGTAGAGTGCACCAAACTCAAAGGCATCCAGGCGCTGGTTACAATAAGCACTGATTTAGCTAAAGACAGTTACAGGATTATACAGTCAGATTTAAGGTTACAGAAAGTACATCGCTTTTTTTGTTCCTGCCTTTCTGCACCTCTCTCCCTCATCTGTTGTTTTCTCTGGCTCTACCAGAAATGTCATCAGTCCTAGTACGGTTGTCGCCTGTCTGTTTCCATTCACCCTCCCCCTCAATTCCTTATCTATGTCTTAGCTCTTGCAATGTCTGAAATGTTGTCAGGCCGAGTACGATAGTTAATTTCACATCCTTACTGTTCATGGCCTGTAAGAATGTCATTGTATTCTCCCTTGTTCCCTCCACTGCCGTGAAGCGCTTTGAAACACATTGGGCCTCATTACGACCCAGGCGGTAAGTTACCGCCTGGTCCATGACTTTACCACCATGGCGTAAACTACGTTTACGCCATGGTGGTAGGCGGACTTACCGCCCCATTCCGAGGTCGGCGGGGCGGTAAGTCCCCAATCCCCATTTACCCTTCCCCATTCCCATTTTTGCCCCATAGGGCATAATGGGAGTGGGGAAGGCGTTAATTACGCCACCGTAAATTACGGTGGCGTAATTAACTCCATGGTCCCTTAGCGCCATGGATTTTAACACCTGCTAAAAGCAGGTGTTAAAACCTCCATGGCGCTAAGGGACCTCGTACTCAGGCGGTAAGGGTCGGCGCTGTTTACGCCGCCGTAAACCCCTTACCGCCTGAGTCGTAATGAGGCCCATTGTGTATAGGCACTATATAAATAAACTATCATATCATATCATTACCATGGATGACAGAACAGGTTGGGGTTATGCATTTTGTGAGAAGAGCCAGGTTTTGAGACCTTTACGGAAGGACCAGAAGGATGTTTTTCACCAAAATGCCAGGGGTAGCGAAAGTGACCTCACATGACCTTTGACTGCCAATTACATCACAGGAAGTGACGTCATTTGACCACCACCACGAAGTGACATCACGGGAAGTGATGGAACATGACCTTTCACTCCTTGCCAAAACAGGAAGTAGCATCACATAGCTTTATTCCTAAGTACACTATGAAAAATATGGTTACAATATCACTATTTCGTACAAGAATGGATCACGATATGTATTGTTAATATCAGTATTTATAGGCCCATATTGCCTAATTACTGTCAATGCAAGCAGACGTCCAAGGCCAAATGATAATGATGTGTTATTGAAAAGCACTCATGCTTAAGCCCTTTATATAGAACAAATATGCATACAATTTCATCCAACCTGTGTTGGTACACATTTATCGACATCAGAAGGATGAAAGGCTGAGTTGAGGTGTTTAAGAACAGACTAAATCAGTGACTCGCCCCCTGTAGTGTGCCTGAAATTAACCTTTAAAGAGTCTAGCAATTATTGTATAGAATTTCAGAAAGACAAATTTGTTATTCCTATTCTTTCTTATTTAGAGTCACTGCTCAACGTGTTACATTTGTGGAACCCTGTTATTTTTTAAGTGGCCTGAAGAAGAAAGCCAGCCACTCCAAAAATAAAGAGCTACTGCCCAGGCGCTTACATTTAAAAAGAAAACAAAAAAAAGTTTCCTTCTTTTGGTATTTTTTTAGGGGGAGCAAGGGAGACCACAGGGGTCTCAACTGCGACCCCTGGTGACCCCCAAATGAAGTTCCTGGGGTCTTCCAGTATTTAGCTGCAACCACCGGGAAGCTGGGTCCCCCTGCTTTTTGGAATTTAAATCTCTGGGTGGACAGCTGGTGGGGTTGGGAGGCACTAGTAGGTCTGTTTGTTTGAGGTTTCCTGAATTTGTTGGACAGGTATCTAGGGGCAGTGTATGTCAGGCATTTGTGTGTTACAGTAAGGGTTTTGAAGTGGATTTGATCGCAAATTGGAAGCCAATGAATATATCTTCTGGCTGAGGAGATGTGTTCATTTTTAGGGATATTCAAGGCTGCTCTGACGGCATTGTTTTGTATGACCTGTAGTTTAATTATGTTGCCATTGGTGGTTCCTGCAAAGAGAGCATTACAATAGTTTAAACTGGAGACAATGAGGGCTCTGGCTTGGTTAATGCAACTGGCTGTGGAGAGGAAGGGTCTGCCAACATTAATGAGCCTGGTTGTGTAGGCTGATGAGGAGGCTGTGGCATTAACCTGTCTAGTTAGGGTGAAGGAAGAGTCAAGGTTAACTCCAAGGGTTTTAATTTCTTTAGAGACTAGGATAGCGTAGCTGTCGATAGTGAATGTTGTGTAGGACTGTCGAGTTTGTTTAGGAGGTTTTGGGAGACGATGAGCAGTAACTCCGTTTTCTCATCGTACAGGCAGAGGGGGTGCTTGGCCATCCAGGCCTGGATACTTTGGTAGATTGAGTTCAGAGAGTCAGAGTCGGTGACATAATTGCCTGTTATAGGAAGAAGGATTTGGGTGTCGTCCACATATTAGTGTAGATGATACCCATCAAGTCGAGGAGGTCGGAGAGGGGCTCCGTGAAGATGCTGTATAGCTTAGGTGAGACGTAGAAGCCTTGGGGGCACCGCAGGAGACTAGGCCATAGGGGCCGAAACTGTTGGCAAGAAGACTCCATGATTCTATTGGATAAGAAGGATAACATGCAGGTTATAGCTTTAGGGGAGAAGTTGGCTGCAGAGGCAAGGCGATGGCAAAGGATTTTGTGATCCCCAAATCAAAGGCGGCCAAGAGGTCTAGCAAGAGGAGGAAGGCTAATTTACCATCATCTTTATATTCATAAATTTGTATTTTGAGGTCAAGGAGGCCAGATTCTGTCCCATGGCCTGGGCGGAAGCCAGATTAGTGCAGTCCTAGGGGATTGTGGGTTTCTAGGTACTTTTGGATCTTTAAGTATGCTACTCTGTCCATAATTCTGAGAAGGAAGGGGGCGGTTGTGATGGACTGATAGTTAGTGGGGATGCTCGGGACGAATGTGTTGGCTTCTTGAGAAGTAGGAGGACCCATGCATCTTTGAGATTGGTAGCCACTGTGTCAGTGGTAAATTAAGTGTTGGTAATTGGTGCAATGAAAGGGGCTAGTTAGTTGGTGCAGTCTTTAATGACAGCTCCCAGGCAGATGTCGCTTTGACATCTGGATGGGTTAAGGTCTTTGATGATTTTAAGGGTTGGAAACTATGGAAACTTGAAACAGGTGGGTAATATAGTCTAGAGGCACTAGGGTTCATACTCGACGTGCTCCAGTAGACATGAGCTTGTGTTTTTGGCCAAAAGTTTGGTTTGGAGAAAGGAGACTTTCTTAGAGCATTTTGGATATTTGCATACCAGGTGCTATCTTTAAGGCAGCTGGCAGGGGGGGGGCAACTGGTGATTTAAGCTCGCACAGTATGGCAAATAACTCTTTTGTTGTTAGGATTACTAAAAAAAATTCAGTGAAACAATCATTGTTGCATATAAATATATGAAATGAGAGAGGAAATTATATAAGACACATGATAAAGCAATGACAAATGACATCTGACATGTGAAATGTTTTAAAGCACCTATTTATTGTCCGGCAACATGGCTGTTGCAAGCAAAGGTCGTTAGAGGAGATAAGAGGGGGTACTAATCTTTTTAAAGATCCTCAGGATTGTGGTTGCACCTGGCTATACGTGTGTGCGGATACAGGTGGTCCTGAGGTCTATTCACTTGAGTTTGGATGCGGAAGGTGGGTCTGGATGTCTTGGTGCTGTCACCATGACTGGTATTTTGTGTACTTTCCTCCTATTCATTGAAAACGTTTTCCTTCTTTAGATAATGTCCCAGTGTTGTACGTGTGTGTGTGGGTGTCCGTTGAGTGGTGACTAAATGTGTGTTGAGCCGGGTTTGTTGATTGTTGAAGGGCACTCAAGGTGCATGTGTGTCTGCTTTGGTAACTCAGGAAGGCGTGTGGTATCTGCTCCCCCGGTCTTTTCTTTGTGTGTAGAGGCCCGTGAGTGTGCTGTCATAGTGAGAGGTCAAGTGTGGAATGTCCCTACTCCTGGTGTACAAGCGGTGACCACTGGGAAGATTCACTTCTGTGTTGGGCCCTATTGGGTTCTGCATGTACATTGTTCCTGCCTGCAGATGTAATCCAATCAAGGGACTTACCTGCAGCACCAATGATCTTTCAGTACTTTAAGGACCATATTTGCATAGCATGTCTGAGGAATGCCTCCACGCCAGCATGCACTCATGAATCTCGTGTGTTAGTGCTCTTGAAACCTAACAAGCTAGCCCACGTGGTGCTCCTTGGACCGCCCCCTTCATGAGAGGTAGAAGTGCATCTACAAAGTAGAGGAAGGGACTGGAAAATAAGGCAACGCATCTTTTACGTGTTGGGTGGCAGGCCTTGAACATGTCCAATTAGGTGGGTTCCTCCGGCTTTGTTCTCCCATTGTGTTCTCTTTGCTGAAAACTGATTCAACTACAGTGGTAACTGATATGACGGCATTAGACTGTTTCCCCCAAATTATCGAAATCCAGGGAACAATGAGAAGAGTGGCTCTTGAGATTTTTTTTATTGTACATCAGTTCCCGACTTTGTTTAATGTATAATATTGCATCTGCAAGGGAAACTAGTCTCACAGTGACCACTCATTTTCCAGCAATCTAATTTTAAAGGCAGTTGAAATCATGACTTTTTAAGTGAACAAATGTTTTGTTTCTGTGAAAAAATAAATGTACACAACTTTGAACAAGCAAAATAGAAACACGCATTTGCAATATCAACCGTCTGGGCTTTTGTGTATGCATGTGAAAGGCATTGACTGGCCATATATAGTATCAAGTCCAAAATGGCGCAAGTACCAGGGCATCGAATAGCAGCGTCCAATACTTTTACACAAGCCAACACGGTTGGTTTTGCCAATGCTTGTTTTTAACAGGACTTCAGTAAACGACACACCCAGTGCATATGAATCGAGTGCCTGAGGCCAGACCTGGTTAAGAAATGTTTTATTACATCAGTAGTGTATTTAGAGCTACAATTAAATCATTAACTCTCAGAAGACTGCTTTGAAAAAACACTAGCAGGCACTTCCAGTGCAAAGTTTGATGGTAAGGCTTGGTTCAAGTGATCTCAAAGAGTTGGGAGGTGTTTTGGGCAGCGAGGGGCAGGATTTGGGTGGGAATGGCCATAGGAAATAGCATGGTCATGGGCAGTCAATGGGCAGGCAAATAACCAAACAACATCTTCAAGCTGTGTGCCCCTACGTCATGCCATTTCCCCCTATCCGTACTTTAATGCATAACTGAAAAGGTCAAACATTAATGCCAAAATGGATATATAGGGACAAGAAATAAGCTGTTTATTTCGATTATCAATCTTCATCTAAGACTTTTATGAAGGGCAAACTGGATGAGTAGTTAGATTAATATGTGCTCCCCCACTCTTGCAGCGCACTTGGAAAGGTATGCCTCCTTAAGCAGGTTGAGCTCTCTTGCAATCCCCTTCATACCAGAGTTACAAAGCAGCTTTTAAGAACGTCTTAAACATGGATTCATGCTTACCAAATCCACATGCACCTAAGGGTATCAGTAAACTTCAAAGAGCCCATTTGGTGAAATCCAGGGGTGTTCTTTATTTCCATAATGAACAGTCCTGGAATTGTCAAGGTGGTTGTAACTATTATCAGCAAAAAGAAAAATATTGGACTCAGCTACTGGTAGTTCACGCTCACGTCAACCTCTGCCTAGCCCTGATTAATTATACTGAGAACAACATGTTGGCTAAAGCGCTAGCTTAGCTAAACACCTGCTCTCATGCTTGCCCTTTCTGATCACATGTGGCCAAGCATTGGCCAATTCACAACTTGCTGAGGCAGCTATTTTCTCTCATACATAAGGAAGACCTTGGTACCCTAGCCTTGCTCGCCATGCTAGATGCAGAGAAGGCATTCGATTCAGGGACTTTCTATTTGAGGTATTCCACTGCTGTTGCCATGGAAGCATAGACATTAGCCTGTTTCTTTAGAATTACACTTTGACAGGAGGTTCTCCCCCTCAGAAATGTTTTAAAATAGTTGAACGGAATGGTGGATTTTACAGCACATCACATTTTTGGGAATACATTTAGTAAAAAGTCATACAGTGATCAGGAGAATAACACATGAACAAATCCAATCGATGTCAGGTCCTCTACAGTACACAGGAACATCATCATGTTGGCTTTGCCACAATAAATGCCAGTATATGAAGACCTTTTCATTCTGGGTAGCAATGGAGGCATGGTGTCACAATTATGACACTGACACAAAATTTAGAATTTGTAAAACCTTTATTCAATTTTCAGGGTCTGGAAAAACTCCTACTTTGCCCCATAGCTAGGATGGAAGCAGTCTCTAACATCAAATCATAAATGAAGCAGTCCTAGTTGTTTCTGTCAAATCGAAATGGCCTACACTAAGAAAACCTAATGCCTGCCCTATCCCCTGTACAAAAAGTGTGTAAAGGAGAGTATGCATGCAAAGGAAAATCAGTGTTAGAATATAAAGAATAAGTGTGGCTGAGTCAGCTCTCCTCCCCACGTTAGACAGCACAGAGTAAGGCGGTCCCCATAGACAGGCTGACACACACTCTGGCTCAGGTTCTCAAAACAAAGGCAATTCAAAATGTGGACCATGGCCCACCGGGCCTTGCACGTTAAAGTCCCTCTTTCCAGCTTTCAAAACAGCTTTCAAAACACAGTTCAACGAAAAGTTCACTCTGGCCTCCCTCAGTCGGGCTCGGACCATTCAAAGCAAAATGTTCACATAGGTCTCCCTCAGTCAGGCTCGGAACCGTCAAACATAACAACTGCAGGGATTCACTTCCCCAAGCTTAATTCACATCCTTTAGGGGTTCCCTTCCCTTAACTTATCACACTTCTGGTCTCCCTTAGTCAGGCTTTAAGCTTTTCCTGATGTTGAAGACTTTCGAATGTGCGTGGTTTTTACTATAGACCTCCGCAGGACCACTTCAACTTTCCCTTCAGCTCACACTCTTGTGTTATTTGCTCCAGTGTCTCTTGGTCTGGTCAATTCGATGTCATAAGCACAAATGTTCAACGTTCACCTTTTTACTTCCCCCCCTTTTTCCTCAGATTAATTTTGATCACTTTCCTTTTTACAGTGCATTCACTTTATTGTGTCAAAATAAAAACATTTTAACTTTTCACAGAGACTCTCAAGTGGGCTACTTCCTTTTATCGGACCACTCAGCTACTCTGCATTGCTGGTTTACAGCTATCAGTGATTCAAAGTTCATCACCGTTCTGCTATCATTCACGCCTAATGCCTGCCCTATCTCTTGTACAAAAAGTGTGCAAAGGAGAGTATGCATGCAAAAGAAAATCAGTGTTAGAATATAAAGAATAAGTGTGACTGAGTCAGCTCTCCTCCCCACGTTAGACAGCACAGAGTAAGGCGGTCCCCATAGACAGGATGACACACACTCTGGCTCAGGTTCTCAAAACAAAGGCAATTCAAAACGTGGACTGTGGCCCACCGGGCCTTCCACGTTAAAGTCTCTCTTTCCAGCTTTCACAACATAGTTTAACGAAAATTTCACGCCAGCCTCCCTCAGTCGGGCTCGGACCATTCAAATCAAAACGTCCACATAGGTCTCCCTCAGGCAGGCTCAGAACCTTCAAACATAACACTTGCAGGGAATCACTTCCCCACCTTAATTCACATCCTTTGGGGGTTCCCTTCCCCTAATTTATCACACTTCCGGTCTCCCTCAGTCAGGCTTCAAGCTTTTCCTGATGTTGAAGACTTTCGAATGTGCGTGGTTTTTACTATTCAACTCTGCAGGACCACTTCAACTTTCCCTTCAGTTCACACTCTTGTGTTATTTGCTCCAGTGTCTCTTGGTCTGGTCAATTCGATGTCATAAGCACAAATGTTCAACGTTCACCTTTTTACTTCCCCCCTTTTTCCTCAGATTAATTTTGATCACTTTCCTTTTTACAGTGCATTCACTTTATTGTGTCAAAATAAAAACATTTTAACCTTTCACAGAGACTTTCAAGTGGTCTACTTCATTTTATCGGACCACTCAGCTACGCTGCATTGCTGGTTTACAGCAATCAGTGATTCAAAGTTCATCAGAGGTCTGCCTTCATTCACGTCTCATCCACACGCGTGCAGCCTTCAATTACGTGATATACTGTTGCAACTTCAATCTTTCCTTAACACACAACTGTCTTTCATGTTGCTTACCTACTTACTTGCTGTGTGCATTTCTTTCTTGTCTTTGCAGTTTGTAATTCACGAGTCAAGGTTAATGCCACTTGTTTGGCCTCACCTCACCAACTCTGCTATTCACCCGGGAGGGTCGCTGGCGTCCTTGAAACACAATGCAGTCTTCTTGTCTGGGATTTGGCCTTTTCCACGTGTCTTTCACTGCCTTTTTTTTAAATTTGTTTATTTGTTTGTGGTTTGTTATAAACCTTTACAGAAACAGTTGTTAAAACAAACACACATAAATATCTTAGCAGGAAGACGAATACTTAAACAATCCATTACAATAAAGTCAAATTATTGATTTACATTACATAACACATAATTTATCATTTCAATTTCATCCCAAAGATAACAAAATACCGTAAACAAAATCACAAAATCAACAATCACAACAAATCACAAAAAATCACCTCATCTATACTAACAACTCACAAACCGTTTTTAAAAATGTTATTATACGTATAATCAGAATTGGAGAGTATCCATGTCTCATTTTGTACCAAATGAAGTCACGATCAACACATACGTTTAAGGACAACATTTCGGAAAAGTATTCAGCTCTCTGTTCAATCAACATGGGACATGCTAATAAGATATGATATAGGGTTTCATCCAACCCTACGTGCAGTGGCGTAACGCAAAATGTGGGGGCCATGCTGAGGGGGCCCCCCCAACTCGACAAAAAATCACTGGTCACGTCAAAACTCTGGGCCGGCCTAGATTATCACTCTTGCGAAATACGCACAAATGTGCTGCTGAAGGGATATGCCACACACTGCACTAGGAGAAAGATATAAATATGTGTTTTAATGCATTATACAGCACACTTTCTGAGAAAAACTGCCTAAAAAGCCAGAGTGTTTGCAATTGTTTTGTAGGGTAACACCAATCCAATAGATGCAAGTCACCAACAGTGCTCAGGAACATTAATACTTTGCTAGTAAAAATGCCATGCCAAAATGAAAACATGTCCAACTGGCTACACAATGTAGACCAGTGTAGACACGTAATATTGTTACAGTAAAGCATGCCAGGCCACATTTAGACATACCTAGACTGGTTGCTCCACAATGTCAGTGGAAGCATTAACACTCATCAAGAAAAGAAAACACACATTCAAGCCTGTGGCCTCTAACAACACGGCCAAACTCTTTAAAATCTGCAAGGAACTGGTCAATCCTGTTGCAGTCTTTACCTCTCCTGTTCCTTCCCAGGGCCTCTGTATGGCTCTGTCATCTCACCTCTCTGCTAAAACTCCTGTCCTTCATCTCTTCTTCCTCTCCCTCTTCCTCTCTCGGCCACCCCCCCCTTTGGCCATCTCTACCTCTCTTCCTCCTTTCTCCTCTTTCTCTCTGACAACACCTGACAAGGTTTCTAGACAAGTCCGATCTATGAAAGTGTCATCCAAACCGGTGCTCCCCTGCTCCTCCAAAACCATCAAGGACCATATTGACACCCTCGCTCTAGCCTTGGCCGATTTCTGTAATCACTCTTTTGCCACTGGAACGTTCCCTTCTCCCCTTAACCACTCCCTTATGCACCCACTCCTCAAGAAGCCAATCCTGCCTGCCCGGCAAACTATCGCCCAATCTCCATCACCCCTTTCCTGGGCAAACTGTTGGAAAAGCTGGCCATCTCCCAGTTTACTCTCCACACAGAATCTATTGGTTGTCTCCATGACCTTCAGTCTGGCTTCAGAGCTGCCAGAGACACTGAAACTGCTCTCCTGAACACCTGTAAAGATCTGCTCTCTGCTCTCTAACCTTGATTCCAGCATTCCTTCTGTCCTCATTCTCCTTGATCTTTCCTCTGCTTTCGACAATGTCAACCATGCCATCCTGATCAATCCTGATCAATCCACTCCATGAGAACCTGGGCATCACGGATCAGGCCCTTGAGTGGCTGACCTCCTTCCTCTTGGACAGCCCCTCCCAGGACCAACTTGGTCCCTTTCTCTCCGCTCCATCCTCTCACCATGGTTTTTCAACCTATACTTGGCCTCTTTGGCCCACCTGAACTGTACCTTCTCCTCTAACTTTCAGTGTTATGCGGCTGACACTCTGCTTTCCTTCAGGCTCCCCTCAGACTCCTCTACTCTCTCGCTCATTCCTGACTGTCTATCTGCGATTCAGGATTGGTGTGCCTCCAACTATCTCTGCCTTAATGTCAGTAAGATGGCGATCCTTCTCATTTGGAGTCCTGCCCCTGATTTCCCTCTCTCACTCTGGCTGCCCGCCTTGGGCCCTTCCTGTGAGGCAAACAATCTTGGTGTCATTTTTGAATCCACTCTCTCTTTCTCTTTCTCTCCTCACATCTTGGACGTTGCCAAGAAGTCCCACTACCAGCTGCTCCTCCTCAAAGGAACTTTTCCCTTTCTCACTTTCCCCCAGAAGCTCACTGTCTGCAGAGCTCTGGTTCTCTCTAGGCTGGCCTAGTGCAACAGCCTCTTTCTCAATCTGCCTTCCTCTACTCTCCACCCTCTGCAACTAATCCAGAACAGGACTGCAAGACTTATCCTTGGCCTCAAGCCCAGGGATCTTATCTCTCCAGCCCTGAAATCTCTCCACTGGCTCCCAGTTGCTGTAAGGATCAAGTTCAACACCCTTTGCATTTTCCACAAGGCTTTCTGGGCCTGGGGCCCGCACTACATCCAACGCTCTCTTCCAACATATGTTCCTTCTCAAGCCCTTCACTCAGCTACCTACAACTCTCTAAGGGTTAGACACTTCTCCAGGCAGAGAGTGGGGGTAGATCTCTCTCCTCTGCAGGTGCCTCCCTCTGGAATAGCCTCCCTGGCCTCTCAAACCTGAGCTGGACCACCTGAAGTTCCGGAGGCAGCACAAAACTTTCCTCTTCTCCTCTGCTTTCTCTCTCTCCCTCCCCTGCTGGCCTACCTGACCTACCTGTCCGCTGTACTGACTGGTTGCTTGGCTACCATCAGAGTCTCACTGAGTCCAGACTCTTTCTTGATCAGTCACCCTTGCACTGCCTCTGGGCCTACCAAGCACTTAGGGGCTGTAACTGTAACCCTACAGTCCCTTGTTCGCCTTGCAATACCCAGAGCCACGCTGCCCTTGCTGCACTTACTCAGAGCATTGCTGCCCTGTTTTTTCCTCCCCTCTCCCTTGCACTTCCCCCTCCCTTTCCCTTTGCACTTCTCGTTCTCGCACTTGCATGATCTGAATGGCACAAGGCTTAGAAAGATCATTTGTCTTGTCCTCCCTCTATCTTCCCTCCCTTTTCTTGTCGCGCCTAGAAACACTTGTTTACCGGCGCGTTATAAATGACTTATATCATATCATTTGATCACAGATGCCCAGAAAAATATACAATGCCGCAGTAAGAAACGGCTAGACTGGCAGCACCCAAATGGCAGTCTAGCCAGGTAATTCACTTAGCAGGACTGCTTTATCAGAAATGCCCAAGAGTGCCTTATACACAAGTACTTTCTCATACACATTGGGACGAGGAAGAATAGGGCTAGGAATAATGAGCAATCAAGGCATTAAACACAAGTATTGGTGCAACACCATTGAGTTGACTGGGATTCAGCACCCCCCCTGAAACTTTGGGCTATGTTTGTTGATTCAACCTGGCTGACCTTTAGAGCAGTTGCCAGACAGAACAGGGCACAGATGTTAAATGGCACCTGGGTTTCGCTGTTAACAGGAGCCCAGCTAATACTAATATAAAGCATTTCACAGTTAGTACCTGCTTTCAAATGCCAAATGTTTTATGCAATTGAAATCGTGATGTGGGTTTAATACTTGCATGCCAGGGGAGTGACTGGAATGGTAGAGAAGGAACAGGAGACCACTCATTCTCAAAGCAGTCCATAAGTGGGTGGTTTCAACCTTAAAGGGGAGAGTTAACTGCTTGTAACATTGAAGCTACACTAGAATAGTCTCATTAAAATGAGTAAAGAAATTAGATGCACCCAAACAAATAAGTTTGCCCCTCCCCCACCGCCCATGAAGTTAGCGCCTCTCCCAACATTTGAAGGGTTAGCCCCCCGAAATGTAGGTTTTGTTGCGCCCCTGAACGCAAGCACACACACACCAATCACCATATACACACACGCACACCCAGCCATCCATACATTTAAGTGTGCATTATTTCACCATACATTCACACCCAGGCAGCCACACGTACATTTAATTGTGTACCCTTTCACCATACAGGCACACACACCCAGGCACCCACCCATACATTTAAGTGTGCACCCTTTCACCATACACTCACACAGGCAGCTACCTATACTTTTAAGTGTACACCCGTTCACCATACACTCACACACGCACACATCATGGGGTTAAGGGGAGCCCTAATACTTCAAAATGAAATTGGGCCTCATTACAAGTATGCCAGTCTGGAAACAACGGTGCTGGTAAGCTTACAGGTCAGACCTGCTGGGTAGAATGGCACCCACCCGCAGAGTTTTCATGGAAGCACCGGCACCGTTATTAACAGTGCCGGTGCTTCCATGGTCTCCATTACCATAGAGTCCAATAGGACTCTATGGAAATTGGGACTTACCATTTGCCGGCGCCTGACTTCCCGGACCGCCGGGGTTGTAATCCCCTGGTGTTACTGGGAAGTTGGGCACCAGTAAATCATTAGAGGTCCGGCGGCAACCTGCCGGTAGCACCGGCACGGTTACCGCCAAACCCGTTAATGAGGCCCTCTGACTTCATAAAGAAATTATTTCCGTTAAGGACCAAACCATAACGGAAATAATTTCTTTGTGAAGGCATAGTGACTTCCAAAATAAACTATTTCTTTTTGAAGTCATAGGGTTCCCCCTACCCCATGACATGGAGGCCTCGAGCCTAGCATCTTCCATGCCATGGCGAGGACGGAGCCTCAGACTTAAAAAATAAATGTTCTTTTTGTAGTCACTCTGCCTTCATAAAGAAATTATTTCTGTTACAGAAATAATTTCTTTTTGAATGAAGACTGAATTCAAAAAGAAAAAAGAAAAAATTACTTTTTTTTATCTCCCATGGGGCCCCCTCCTAGGACATGTGCTGGCGGGGCCCCCGGCACCGCGGGGGCTGCGGGGGCCCCCGTTACGCCAGTGTCTACCTGTTTGCAGAACCTACACCATTTCTTATTCGCAGATACATTTCTTACTTTTAAAATATTATTGGTGTGCATAACATTTAGCCTAAATCTCATAGAGGAGTTTCTAAAATACCTGGTTGGGTATTTCTTTAAGTAAATTTCCATGCATGGGAAGAATTTCCAAAACGAATCGACTTGGTTGTAAAGTTTCGAGTCAACCACTTTACTCATTGTCAAAGACCAGTCTATCCCACGTATGATAAGTTTACATGTGTTAGGCCTGTTCAACAGAGTGCTCTTAGCTATACCCATTTCCTCCAACATCATTTCAACATCCTTGTTTAATCTAATCATAAAGGGACAAGTTGAATCATTTCCCGCTTTAGTATACAGGTTACTGACCCCAGACATCTTACATTTTCTCCATAGTAATAGCCTCTTAACCATAACCACTGAATGGAGAGATTGCAAACCAAATTCATACCGTATCACCTCCATTGAAACGCATTTAGGTAAGAAAAACAGTAAACCCTTCCAAATGATACCTTCCAGGATTTTCAAGAAATCCATAATGTTAGTAGCAAACAGTTCCAAACCGTAAGTTAACCTTGGTACCATTATTCTTAAGTAAAACTCCAAAATGGGTTTCATGGAAAATCTCCCATATTTCTTTTCCAACAATCGCGTCTGCCTTAATGCAACTTCCGCTTTAGCCCTAAATTGGTTTTTGATCAAAGGAGCAGAGTCTGTACCAGAAAAACAATACCCTAAGTACTTGAAGGCTTTTTGAGGTTTAATATGGTTACCTTTACAAAACCAGGTATAAGACTCCTGCTTCCTATTCGATTTACCCATATAGATGAAGATGGTTTTTGTTGGATTGATTGTTAAGATAAGGTTGCTAATAAATAATTCAAACGCCTTAATAAGGCGCTGCAGACCCACTTTGGTATTATCTATCAACAGGAAGTCATCTGCATATGCAAGCCACGAGATTGGCATCCCATTGAGTTCTGGAGAAACCAGACCCCCATTGTGGAATACAGAATGGGCTCCACTTAGGTAAAGGTTAAAAATGGTCGGTGCCAGCATTCAACCTTGGCGCAAACCATTACCGGTTTCCATTTCCAAAGAAAGCCCACCTTCGGAGTTCATTCTAACTACCAACCTAGTGTCAGTATATAAAGCAATAACAATTTCCAACAAATGATTAGGAATACCCAAGGAATTCAATTTGTTCCATAAAGTTGGCCTATCCACCAGATCAAAGGCCATACTAAGGTCCATTGATGCTACAAAGGTTGATCTTGCACCCTTTACCCAGGCTTTACTCTGTAGGCATCTAAGGACCAAGCCTCCACAGTCCGTGCCACATTTCTTTTTGGTTCAGACTCAAAATGTGATTGTCGTCTATCCATCTCTGAATGTCAATCAACACCAGAGAGGCAAAGATTTTAGAGTCGGAATCAGCTATGGCAATCGGACGATAACTACTAGGCAGCAATCTAGAGCACTTTTTGAACACAGGGATAACCACTGAAACCTTCCATGACTGTGGAATTGTTTTGGTTATGCACACATCTTTAAAAAGAATACATAAAATAGGATTGGATTTTAATACTTTGTTAATGAGGTTATTCAGACCTGGTGCGCCACTATTTTTTTGATTTCATGATCAGACTTTTTATAACTTCAACCTGACATAACAGGGGCCAGTATAAAACAGTCACCCCCGACTGGTTTTATTTCTGATCTCTTGCCCTGTATAAATTCGCAAAATGGCCCGCCCATGTTGCTTCCGGAATTGGGTTCAACATACAGATTTCCTGCGAAGAGTCTACATTATTAATCAATTGTCAGAAGTTTGATGACGAAACACCCCTCATTGCACCCAGCATCCTTTCACCATCCCGCTGAGCAGCAATACAGCGATGGCTAATCATCCAATTATTGTAAGCTTGTTTAAATTTTTTTATAGTTAAGGCTATAGCACCAGGGTCAGTAAACCCTAATTTGCGAATTCTATGGACATCCCTTTGCAGGCCCTGTTTTTTCTCGTAGACTTCAAAGTCCGTGGAATGTTTGTGATAAGTCTTTCGATGGACCCTACACAGGATCAGATCATTAAACCACTGCATTTTGATCCTCATAGTCGATTCAAAACATTTCGCAGAGAACATGAGCATATGCTGTTCTAGCTGGGTATCATCGTATTCACGAATCATTGTTGCTGTGAATTTTTTGATTGAGTTGTGGGTCCATTTGATCCTATTCTTTGAAGTGTTAAGTAGTAGACCCTTGTTGTAAACCTTACAGTTCCTCAGTAATTAATTAGACACAAACTCAACCTTTAACATACAATGATCGCTCTCTGGTACCTCATTTACTTCAAATTTTACCATGGAGCTGGCACCATAGATTGGCTGACAAAAAATATAATCTATTATGGAAGAGCAGCCTCTTGCCTTCCAAGTAAAATGGTCATTTGCAATCAATTCAAGACCCCACAGGTCACCAAAGCACAACCAAAGAGCACCTCTTAATTTCTGATTACCAGTTACAACATTTGCCCTGTTAAATTCATCACCCACCAGCCTGTCCACTGAACAATCCGCATTTAAATCTCCTGCAATTATTATTTGACCCCCTATATTCTTGCTACACCATAAATCCATGGATTTTCCTAAGGAGATTAACTCATTCTCCAGCTGACCATCATAAAATTCATTCGAATTCCAATAAACATTAATCAGCAGCAGTGAGTAAGCATCAACCCCCTCCCCAACTTTAAAGGCAGTTAATAGAAATGATTGACCATTTTTCCAAATCCCCGTTTTGGTAAGGCCAGGAGAGTCTCTTGAGGCAGTGAACAGACCACCCTTGGGTCTGCCCCTCAGACCCCTAGCCGCACATATTTTCCTCCACTGCAAATCCCTCCCAGCCCACCGACGAGGTTAACCACGTTTCCTGCAAAAGAATTAAATCAAAAGAGAATAAATCACTCATAAGAATTTCATTATTAAAAAGGTGAAAACTCCCTCTGGAATTCCAACAGATCACTTTTAAATTGTGGCTGTTTACCAAACTGGTTTACCTAACTCTTTTAGGTTGCTGATCGCATCTCCTAAAGATAAGGCCAGCCATCTCCAATCCTGTTTGTCGGATACCTCTTCCGATCTGGAGTGAGTGGGAGGTTCTTTCTTTTCATAAACCAGAACATTAGCTCTTAACCCTCCTCCATCAAAGGCTTGCATAGGTACCATCTGATCTTTAAATGGAAAAAGATCAAACCCCATGCGTTGAAGAGCTTCAGCCTCCTTCAGTAGCATTGATCTTGCCAAAGGGGACGAGATTATGAGCCTAACAAAATCTAATCGATCTTTGTGGATGAAATCTACCAGTTGGATATCTGTTGAAGTAATGAGGCTCAATTCCGGAATGGCAGCAAATAGGGACAGAATATAAGTTCTATTTAAAGGTTGATACCTCCCATCATTAAACAGGGAACATAGTATCAGACCAGGTGAGTTCGCAAATGCTGGTGGTCTGAGATTGTGTTCATATCCTGTTTCTGTACCATCTTTCCAAGTCCCCAATTCAGCAGATTCATTCACATAAGGAAGATGATCATGGTTATTCATTACCTCACCAGTTGACCCATTTTTATTGTTTATTGGATCATCCGATCGCCTTTTATCCTTAAGGAGTTTATTTTCATTCAGGATATCTTGGACACTTCTCAATAATTCATCAATTTTAGCCTGCTGTCCGGAATCATGCTCATTTCTTATATCAGCTTTTTCATTCAACATCACTACCTTCTCTGTGGCAAATGTATTGAGTGGCTGGATAGGCATATTTGTTCCCTCACGTCTCGCACCCATTCTTTTGTTAGTTAAGTCATCACTTCTCCCTAAATCCCTCAACATTTTATTTTCGTTCATAATATCCTGACCGTTCCTCAAAATGTCCTCCACTCTCGTCTGTGGATTAAGTGCAGATGGGATGGGATTAGGAACCAGAACCTCACCATGAACCGGCGACATACCCAACTCCCCCCTGCCATTGAAGGACTCTTTGACCGTTGTGGAATTAGTAAAAGGGAGAGTGTTACAAACAGTTGGGTCCTTATGATAAAGGCCCTTATTCACTGTTTGTATAATAGGTTTTTTGGCTGGTTTAGCAAGGAGTCCAACTTCCCTAGATGAATGATTGATAGCTACAGCTTCCTTGTCAAGATCATTACTAGCCACCCAGACAGGATTATTGCTACCTATTCCAGCAAGTTCAATTTCAGAGATGTTGGTGGTATTTTTAAAAATATCAAAAATATCACCTAAGCCAATTTCAAGTCTATTTTGATTGGTATAGGAGGAATCCTTTTTCTTTTTCATAGTTTCGTACATCCCACCAAGACCCTCTTGGTATTCACTCTGAGTTGATTGGTCGATAGAGAGTTTGTTCTCGACAACAACTTTTTCATTGGAGGCTTCTCTCTTGGAGCCTACATAAATAATTGAGTCAGATACTTTGCTATCAATTAGATGTTTAAAATCCAAATCCTTCAGGAATTTTCTAGATGTTTTGTTTTTTTTATCACTTTTTTTGATTTATTATTATTTTTCTTCGCCTGTTTTTTGCTGCTTTCGACTGAGGAATACGTTATGGAACTCCTCCACCCGGGCTTTTGGTGCTAGGTGAATCTTTCCCCCCACTCTTGGCAGACATAACGTGACCCTTCTGCACAATGTTAGCAACCACCTCAGAAATATTTTGAGCAGGTACATTCTCATTACTGGTTTTATCAACTGGAGGAGTGGGAGGTAGAGACTGCTCCTTCGCAAAACCACTCCCCCCCCCCATAGAGAGAGCAGTCTTCAACTCCACACCCAAACTCAAAAGACCCTCTTGGAAAACCGGCACAAGTAAATCAGACATTCTCTTAGGCAAGTCGTCAGTTACCTTAACAATCCTGGACAGAGCCTCAGTTTGTTTTCTGAGTTCAGCCAGAATGACACGATTAAAAATACCAATCATAGTTGTTGTGTCATCAACCGGAGGGAACTCACTTCTACCCCTCATCTCTATATCATAAACAGGGTCATCCAAAGTATCATCTGGGATGAAAATAGTAGGAATGTTAATGCCAAAGTCATCCATGTTCCTCACTTTTCCCAGTAAAGGATCCTCACTGTGGATATCACTATTCAATTTGTCACCAAACAATGGTTGAAAGGAATTTATATTACCCTCTGTATTTCTCAAGTCAGCAGAGCAGTCCTGGGCACAGTGAAGCAGTTCCTCCTCTTCTGCACAGGTGCAGGAAGAGGATACGCCGCTGCACGCGCCAGGCTAGCTCTTCCCATGCTTACTGCGTTAACGAAATCAGCCCTATGGTCCTTTCGCAGGACAGCCATTTTTGGTTTCCCCAGGCCATCGCTTAATCAATAAGTTGCTCAATGTTACACGAGGAACTGGCTTTGTGCACGGAATAAACCCGTTAAGGAAGGATATACTGTGGGCTCCCTCACCCCCGAACCGCCTAACAGCCCAACAGCCCAACAGCCACACTTCCTATGCAATTTGTGAGGTGCGCGCAGGATGCGCGAGCACCCATGCAGATAAGGAAGTGGCTGAGAGCAGAGGGCGGGCGGAAGGGTGGAACCAGTGGGCAGAGCTGCAAAATACAGAACAGAGTGAGTTTAGCACTCACATAACCGCAGCAGGACCTGCGGGAGACCCGCGGTCAATACACAGTTCGAGCAACGTAAAGGGCTTCCTCTTGCCGACGGCGTTTGTCGTTTGGTGTTGTCCGCAGACCAGGAGAGACCAGGAGAGCAGAGCACCCTGCCCAACAGCCACACTTCCTATGCACTTTGGGATGCGCGTACACCCATGCAGATAAGGAAGTGGCTGAGAGCAGAGGGTGGGCGGGACGACGGAACCAGTGGGCAGAGCCAGATCAATTAAAAAAGGCAGTCCAGTAAAGGTGCGTTTTGTGCGTTCCAGCAAAGTAAAGGGCTTCCTCTTGCCGACGGCGTTTGTCGTTTGGTGTTGTCTGGAGACCAGGAGAGACCAGGAGAGCAGAGCACCCAGCCCAACAGCCACACTTCCTATGCACTTCGGGATACACTGCCTTTTGTAGGCAACAACTTCCTGCAGTGAACTCCTGGGGTTCTCTACCATTTGCTCTCGTCCCTCTGTCCGTCGCTTTGCTCCAGTAGGTTCGCCTTCGCCCGGAAGTTCTCTCTTACTCGTGTTCCACATTGCTCAGTGTGTTTCTATGTTTTGCCTTTTATCTGTGTGAGGAGATTTAATTGGTATCAGATGTATACACTTAAGTGACTGACTTTGCCTGACCCGATTAGCGGGACATGTCCAATGAGATATGTAAGGGTTAGCCTCTTTACTCTCAGTCACCCTCTTCCTTGGCCCAGTGTTTGTGTAGAAAAGAGAGGGGGTGAGTTGGGACGTTGAAGGATCATAGAAAATAGGATGGGTCATGGGTATGTGAAAGGGGGGAATACAGCGTTTCACCATTGGTTCTCCTCACCCCCACTCCCCAAAAAACCCTCACCCAGGTGATCCTCTATTACTGGTCCACTCCCAGGAACTGGATTCAAAAGCGATGGCCAACTGGATAGCAAGTCCCTGAGGACCAGCGGGTCAGATACCCTTTGGTTTCTCACAGGGTGTGCCCAATAATGAGACTTCAGAAAATCCAAAACACAACAGGAAGAATACGATTTAGCAACCACATCTCTCCTACCCTCAAAAACACGCACAAGGCACCCCAACAATCCCCAGATACAGTTGAAGCCCCTCTGCGCCACAGAGCATAGATCTACTTTTTGGAAAAAAGAACAAAGACAGTAAATGTCTCTACTTCCCAACATGTGAGGTATGAAATCATCAGCAATGCCTGGCTTCCAGGCCCGATCCTATTGCATTCAGGTATACTTAGTCCTGTATTCAGATGGTGGAAATGCTACAAATGATTTACACATTGTCCCCCTGGAGAAATAACTACCTGGAGCAGATGGTGCAGAGATTGTGGGAGTGCAGGCCTAATAGGTCTTCCACAAAGGTTACTTTTCCATTTCTCATTGAAAGGACGCATGCTGCCTATTCCTAAGTGTAAACATTGCATAAGAACGAAGAAATCTTGGAGACAAAGCTATGGCAACCAGTGGTTTGAAGCATACTGGTAGTGTCATTGATGTTTCTGAATACTTGGTCTCGGATATAATGGCAGGGGGGCAAAATAAACATCAGAATCAAGCAAAGGTGATGGGTTTATAAAAAAAAATAATAATAAATAGCAAGAAGAGGCCGAACATACATACCACTTTAGGCCACAGTGCCATCACCATGCATGGACACTTCTGGGAAGCTATGGGCAAAAGGAGAATATATGACTGAATGTTATTCATTGAAGTGACAGTGTCAGGCCAAGGTGGGAGCATCAGAAGACAAGTGTGGCACCTGGCCTACAAATGAATCAATGTAATTCATCCCACATTCACACCCGGGGAAGGAACATTCACCAATGAGGTGGCTGGAACAGTGGGCGAGAATACACATTCTCCACCCACTTTTCCAGCCATCCGAGGCCCTTCCCCAAATAGCGCCAGATGGGTTCCTATTGACTAAGATGTGCCCTCAGAGCGCAGTTGCGCGTTGATGCTCAGAATGTCACATAGGTCTCTTAGGTTGCCATATTGATTACCCAGGGCAAGAAGAGGAATCAGCGCAGGTAGGTGTTAAGATTCCCTTACAGTGCAGCCCAGTGATTTTGGATGAACACTATGATGCCCTATGAGTTATTTGCCATATACATAAAATGTTATATAGCAACCTACACCGCCTGGTTGACAAATCAAGTGCAGTCCAAAAAATAAAAAAATAAATAAAGTATGTCACGCTCACGCTCTCTTTTTGTACAAAACTAGCCGTTCTAAATTCTACCAATCATTTTGTGATGCTGGTTAATTATTGGTCATAAACAAGCAAACCTAAAAAAAAGAAAGCCAGTGAAGCAAGATATCACTCCTTCCTGTGGGGTTGGGGGAGGGTGAAGGGACTTGGAAGCTGGCGTGAGAGGGCTGTTCTGAGAATGGCCACGTTATAGGTAGAAAACTGAGTTCAAGTCCTACAGCGATACTCAGCCATATGGCTGCAATGAGCTAGAGAAAGCAGCTGCCTGGGGAGGCTGTTGTACTATTTACTCTACCGAGTACCAAATTGCCTGAAGGAAAAAGCTAACGCACCTCCTCTGGAAGGCAAGAAGCATATTGATACTGCATAAATGGGCAGCTGTGACTCCCAGGCATTAAGATGTTTGTGTCTGAAAGAAAAGCAAAACAGCCACACAGACCACTGCTGCATTCGATTCGCATGTTCAGGATACTGCAACGTTGAAGCAAAGCACTTGAAACAAGTTCTACTTCAAGAGTGAGGAGGGAGCAGTCATGTAATACTAGTTCAAATGCATGCATTGGAAAAGTGAAAACTACCATGCTTGTAGGTTCATCTATTAATTGCATTATATTGCCTACGGCTGTTACGGGTGCGGTCATTCATCCAACCCACAGGATGCTTTCCTGGGCAGAACAGATCCTCTGGGGCCAGGGTTTGCCCAGCCTCCCTGGTGTCAGGTAGGTGACAGGACAGTGTTAGCATGTTTGCCATTCCAGGCATAAGCAGTAAGCATACTGGTGTATTTGCTCAGTAAGCACAAGCAGTAAGCACACTGGTGCATTTGCTCAGTAAGCACACTGCTGAATTTGCTCAGTAAGCACACTGGTGTATTTGCTCAGTAAGCACAAGCAGTAAGCACACTGGTGCATTTGGCCAGTAAGCATACTGGTGCATTTGCGCAGTAAGCACACTGGTGCATTTGCTCAGTAAGCACACTGGTGCATTTGATCAGTAAGCACACTGGTGCATTGCTCAGTAAGCACACTGGTGCATTTGCTCAGTAAGCACTCCCACTAAGAGGTGCATCATCTGGCTGCTCGAGCACAATGAGCCGCAGCAAACCTTGATGGAAATCCGAGGAGAAACAAAAACGGCTTCTCTGGGACCCTGTAAACAACACAACCGCATGCAAACATATTCATACATGTTCACAGACACTGTGGTAGGCCGGAAGAAGGAGTCGGACACTTTGAGAACATTCTGTATGCTCTTTATTAAAATGAAAGAAATAAGGCCTATCTTTCTCTATGGCTAAAGGGAATAACATATTTATCTAAAGAAACTAAAGGTGCTCATCAGATGTCAGGAGGTCCAAAGTAACTGTGTCCTCCGTCCAAACTAACCCTCTCTGACCCTACCACCATAGAAGAATAAAGTAAAATAGGCTAGGTGAATGTTTCTTCTTCCCCTGGTCTTCTCTTCGTTTTGGATAATACTTTTATATACAGGTTTTCTTTTGGATAATATACTTTTTAGCTAGTCTTTCTTATCAATTCTTGTTGCTCGTCAAGCTACCTCTTGGATCTTGTGCTTTCTTTGGTCCTCGATTTGTAGTACTTTTTCTTACAATAGTTCCTCAGACTCCTTCCACCACATATATCTTTACAGACTATTTGCTTAGTCCTTTCCAAATTATATCTACTTGTATTTCCTCTCAGGCTTTCTTTGCCAATGATACTCTCTCTGAAACGCACTGTTCTTTTGCCTTGTTCAATTGTGAGTCTTATCGTATCTTTCTCGTTAAATGTTTCAGGGTTATACTTTCTCCAGGTTTCAACTTTGAATATAAAGAGTTCTTGCCCTTCCTCCCAGGGGCTCCCTTCCATGTCTTTGTTGGCTCCCCACCTGGCTTATTTAAATCTTCCTCTTATATATTGTTTGCTTCCTTTGTTAACTGGAGTCTTCAATAAAACTTTGTCCTCAGTATTGGGACAAGTACCTCTATTCATATACCCCTGTCATTCCCTACCAGGTTATTTGTTATTTATTCTCTTTTATTTTTACAGTTCCAATCATTCAACTTTCTGGTTCTTCTTTCGTCCTTAGGATTGGGACGAGTTCCTTCGCATAGATAATGTTTCCTTTGCAGGCTCCCGTTGTTCCCAATTCTCCCGGTACCTCTTGTTATGCGGGGAAAGGTGCTCGGGTGCAGCTTCTCGTTCTCTTCATTGTTCTTTGGTTTCCCATTCTTAGTTCCTCATTGGACGTCTGCTGTCTGCAGACACTGGTGCTCGGAAGGCTTTCAGACTTCCCATCATGGTAGTTTGAGCAAAGTTTTTTGGGCGTCCTGCCCACCACTCTGCATGCATGGTCACCCCATTATCAGGTACCTCTCCCTTTTCCTCCTGTTCGTACTGCTTCCTTTGCGGTCCTGCACACCGGGACTGCAGCGTCTCACGCTATACTACTCTGGTTCTTTGAAATGTGCACTCAGTCTGCTTGGGCTCCACAAGGCGTGATGAGGTCAGGGGCTTTAGCACTCATAGCACCCATAGAACTCTCCTTCTCTCCATCTGCTCTGACTCGTCACAATTAAATGCACGTCTCTGTTTAAAGAGACATTTTCCTCTTTTTCTCCACATGGGTTTCTTTCTACATTGCCTTCAGCCAAACATAAAGTAGCCATAGCATTCATCATAGAAGACAGTCCGTATATGCAGCTATGTTAGTGCAAAGACTGGAGGGGGGTATCTGTACTCCTGCTCTCTATATGGTAGAGGAGAGGCACAGGGGATCCCAGCCAAAATTCTCTATTATTGGTAACGTAGTCGAGCAATCATGGCGTAGCTCCTCAAGAGTTGATACAGGCTGGTTCTTAGGTACAGTGTAGACCGCAAGCCCCCACAAAGGAATGCCAACACACTGTATTAGTTAAAATACAGTCATTATATAATTAAGTTCAAGGTTATGTACACAATCACAATAACTCACATTGTGCTCAGTAAATCTGCAATGGCAAATATATACAATTCTAAGTGGTACCACAATTATTATTAGATTTCATTGAAGTGCATCCACTGTACTCTTGTTAAATGTCACACAAATCACTTAATAAGGGTAACACAATAGACATAGGAGGAAAGCAGTTGGTTAGAACAATTGGAAGAATACTGGCCCCTACCACTAGACACAGTTCTGTGCGGAGATCCCCCTACCTGGGCAACCTGTAAAGTAAAGATATATCACAAGCCCAGTCCATATATTGTTCTATAAGTCTTATTTCCTTCTATAATGTTTCTACCACCCCATTATACCTGGAATAGCAGAGGATCCTTCTTGAGCGGCTCCCTTTAAAGCAGGAGCTGTGGATCATCGAGATCTCTCAAACAAAGTGTACTCAGCGTCGAGGTGGCAGCTTCGGACCCAGTGGTGCTCGCCGACAACGGAGCGAAGACATCCTTGCAAGGAAGAGGCCTGCGGGGCACCTCGATGTCGATAGGTCAGGACCGCAAAGAGTTTGTGAAGAACTGTGGCCCAGCATGGGCATCAAGTCGTCCGGCGTCTCTACGATCTTTGGGTGTCAGGAAACCAACCGGTGGATGCTCCTCGGCGCGTTGACGGCCTGGGCTTCTCCAGCGGGATAAGGCAGGCGGGGGTGCGGACAAGCGCATCCGTGAATCAAAAGTCTTAGGCAAAAGGAGCATCAAGTGGTCCCTTCTTCTGGGCAAAACAGCTTCGATGGGCCTCCAGCAGTTACAGCAACACTGCAAACCCAGGTCGACGATGGTGGATGGAATGTCTGGTTCTCCTCAGCGGTCCCAGTCTCTGGTCAGCAACCTGTCGAGGGTCTGACTTCCAGAGCACTTTGGCGAAGGTTAGTGGTGCCCGATGGTCCCTCAGAGCACGGGAAGAGGGCGCCTAACCAGGTCCTCTCTTGGATTAGTCTCAACGGCTTTCGGCTTTCAGCTAAGGGAGACAGCAGTCAACCTTCTTCTTCAGACTCGGCTTTAATATTAAGCGTCAGTTTCAACATCAGCATCTGAGCGATTTCTAGCAGTGAGAGGCCCCCAGATATACTAGTTGATCTCCCATTCATTCTGCTGAATCACACTCAGGAAACCAATCACTCAGGAGGGCATTCTGCAGTCAATCAGCCAATCAGGCATACAGTGCATTCAGGCCATTCTCCTCCCTCTCAGATACTCACAACAAGGAATGTGTATTGGAACAAGTACCCAGCCATTCAACACTACACACTGCATTCATACCAGTTTCGGGCAGGGCTGTCTCAATCATTGTGTCAAACACCAGAAACCAGACATCCACAACAAGAAGTGCATATTGGTCAAACATTCCATTCACCCAGGTCCCACCCAGAGGGTGTACCCACAACATACAGTCACTGGGAAGGCTCCAGCCAGTCTGGCCTGGACGTCACAACAACACCATATATGGAACTTCGACCCAACAGCTGGTCAGGGGGAAGGGACAGAGTCAGGGCATCCCCGGACTTTTGGGAAAACAAGGTAACTGGCAATAAAAAGTAGGAGGTCACAGGGGCTATATTGTTTCCTATCCGGAATCAACTGATTCCAATGACAGGGCCTGGGTACCCCAAAATGGAGGATACTCAGAGCACCTGTCAAATTCAGCATGGAGCTGCCACCAGCCCATACCCTGCTCTGTGGGCCACACACAGTGCCCAAAAACATACACTAGGGGCACAAGGTTGTACCCCCACCCATGAGTGCCATAAGGGTAACCCATGGGTCTGTACACCAAACCAAAAACAGGAAGAGCTGCACTGCCAGGAGTCCCACATGGACTACTGGGCAGAAAACAATACAGAACACAAATGAATAAGGACTACAGGACAAGGACAGGGAGGCCCTGTCCCTCCAATGCATTTCCAGCATCACAGGTAGTTGCCTTAAGGAGTTCCTCACAGGAATGGGAGTCCTTGTCCCTAAAGGAGGAGTCCCTCCCAGTGAGGAGGTCCCACTTGCCTTGACCCCTAGAAAGGGTCTTGCAGAGTTGGCTCACCTCCCTATCCTCAGAGGGGGCATTTCACCCTAGGGGAGAAGGGACGAATCCCTGTGATTCATCACAACACGCACACATACAACCTTCTTACACAGGCCTTCACACTTTCATACAAAGAGAGGTCTACTCTACACTCACCTGATTGGCCTGAATAGACTCCGACGCCCATGCTGCATGTCACACGCTGACTTGTATATCCTGCCTCAGCAGTTCACTGGCACATTCCTGCTGCCAAGCAATGGACGATAGGTGCTTGAGTACAGTGGGCCAGACCTCCAACGCCTCACAGGCCATCAAATGCAAATATTTTGCATAATAGTGTAGAACCCAGAGTGCTCTCATTGTTCAAAACAAACACAATCTTCTCAGCACAGGATTCCCCCCTGCTCTTTGTCTGCCATGCCCTGCCAGCCACCACAATGAAGTCACCTTGGAGTTTAGTGCCCTTTTAAAGAAATTCGGCTTCCGGCCTCGTTCCTCTTTTCGGTCACTTAATTCATCAGTGACTTGCAATATCCTTACAATGTATGGTAGAGGGTACTTTATCCCATATATTATCATGACAAATGATATTTTTAAAACTCGAACAATATATTACCATCAAAAAATTCATTTAGAGAGATAATTATAAGAACAGGGCTTCTTAAAGTGAAATTAGACCTTCCAAACAAACGAAAAAAACAATCAGGACGGTTCTTCTTCTTGATTAACCATGTGATACCACCCCTGGGAGGCCCCTACAATATCTCCCCTGAGTCCTTCCATTCTTGGGCCTACCTGGCTACTGGAATGTCAGCTTCAGTCCATTAAGTTCTTAAGAAGATTGGTCACCCCTTTAGGTGGGAGTTGCAGGTTTTAGAATTTTTCAAACCCCATATTCTGATGATGACCTAGTTGAAGGTTTTCTGGGTTCCCACAAACTACGACTCACTTGGCGTGTAATCTTGCCAGCAGATGTGTCAGCATCAGTAGGCAAGTGTGGTAGCTGAGGAGGCATCTCTTGAGGTTGGTTCTCCCAGGAGTACTTCCTGTTTATTTTACCCTTGCCTCTCTCGTTTTAACATTATCTTCCACTTCTCCTATCTGGATCAGCCTAGGGCCAACCTTGTCTACCAGAACCTTCCCGTCCTGTCTGCCTAGGTGATTGTTCTCTGCCTTCTCCTCCTATATGTCACTTTCACTTCTTGATCTTACGCCATCCTTGTCCTCTCGCGATATGACCTCCTGGCCTGCACCACTTTCACCACCTGCGATGTCCACCTTCAAACCACCTTCTCCTCTTAGCCCTACCTTGTCTGGGATACAGCAGTCCCCACTTTTTTCAACCAACCATGTGGCCGAATTAAATAATGCTGCATTTTTCACAATTTCTTTTACTGGAAAATAGATATGATGGTGGGGGTGGGTTAGGTATATAGAGAGAGGAGGTTGAGGTGGTAGATGGTTTGCAGTAAAAAAAAAACCCTGGCAAAAATGGTAAATAAAAAATGGCTGAAATGGAATGCAGCCAAAACATTTTTGGAAACCTCATTGATCCCTGTGCTACCACCTTCCCCTCTTAACATTAGAATATTCACTTCCTAACATCTTCACCACCTGATGTTCCTAGCTCCTCTTCCTCTTTATCCTTTTCCTCTTTATCAATGTTTGCATCTGACATCTGTCTCGCTTGCAAGCCCTGATGTTATTACCACCTTCTCTGGATGGCCACCTCCCCCTCCTCCTGCACCCTTAATATTATCACCTCTTCCGGACTTTCTCCATCTTCTCCTGAGGTTGCCACTTCCTCTTGCATCCTTGCTCTTACCACCTCTTGCACCCTTAATATTATCACCTCTTCCTGACTTTCTTCATCTTCTCTTGAGGTTGCCACTTCCTCTTACATCCTTGCTCTTACCACCTCACCCCTTCCATCTTCCCATGGTGTTACTGCCCCTTCCTTACCCTTTATCCTATCACTTCTTCCATCAAACTATTAGCTGTCACCACCTCCTACTGCTTTACCCTGGTGCCAATTCTCCACCTCTGTCTGTCTCCACAGTCTCCACTTTCTCGGTCTCTCTCCAGTTTGCAGTCACTGTCGAACTTGAGCCTCTTGCTCCTCCAATCCACAATGGCTGAGTGGGCTCTCTAGGTTGTATAGCGCTCTCCCTGGACTGGGCTCTGAGTGAATGACTCCACCTGTTTTTAGTAGTTGCAGCTGGACTGGTATTGGCTGCTGGTGGGTGCATCTGACCTTATTTTGGGACTTGGGAACTTGACCATTCCTTAATTTGTCATATCCACCATTCTGGATCCCAGGTCTCCCATTTTGCCTCTATTTATGGCTGACTGTAGAGGGCCCAGAACTCCTATCCTAAGCTACAATATCCTAAATGTTCAGCAATTCCCCTCATGGAGCATCTGTGAACTTGCAACATTCTGTCAAGTGTGGACCTCCATTCCTCCAAGACTGTCTTTCTGGGCCTTTGAAATAGATCCTCTGATTCCCCTGGTTTAAGTAAAATATTATCAAAACAAATATTACTGGTGAAAGAAGAAAAGTGGCTCTGCATGAAGGAGAGTGTTTGTTCTTGTTTTTCTCTTTCCTTTCTGAGCTTTGGGTTTGCCTAGTGAGAGCTACAGACTCTCTCAGTTGAAAAGGAGGCTAACTATGACTATCCCATTGAATATTAGAGCTGGTCGGAGCTGCCCGGATTGTCCTGCACTACTTTTTGAGGTCCTGGGGAGGGTCGGGGCTGCCAGGAATACCCTGCTCTAGAGCACTGTGATTGTCGTCTTCCCTGTGATGTGGACCAACACAGGGACGGTACCGGCCCACTGAGTCCCAATCCTGGAAGACCCTAGAACCAGGCAGGGAACGTTTTTTTTAATTTAACACCAGTGGTTTGTAGAACCCATCCAGTATTTATCAGCATGAACATGTTGCTAAATCCTGATGCTCTTCATGCCAGCCACTGAAATCTAATGCACAGGTTCCACAAATATTGTAATGTGAGATTCTCAATAGCAGCACCATTACTACACCACACCCTTTAAATCACGTCACCAGCAGCCACCTTCTCCTCCAACGTATAGCCATTGAGAACACCACTTCCACTCCAGCTAGCTTCATGTTGTCCTTCTTCTTTTCAGATGCGTTCCACTTGTGGGACTCTGAAGCAGTAGCCCAGAGAGTTCTAATGAACAACTGGAGGGCCAACAGCCCATTAGAAAGTGAGGCAGCTCCTCCACACCATGCTGGTGTATAGAGCATGCCACTTTCCTATGCAGCCCATAGCTTCTTACCCACAAGGGGATCATACACAAATAAAGGATGTAAAAATGAGGAAGCCCAAAACACCCAATTTCGAGAACCCCATTTTATTCTGTATGCATATTTGTGGTGGGGGGTGCTTAAGTTAATTTAAAAAGGCAGCAGGGAATCAGGGGGTTCTGGGGATCTCCCCCTGCAAATAAATGCAGTACAAAGGGGTACAAAACAAAATAATCGTTATGTTGTGCTTCGACATTTTATTTTCTATGTAACACAACCGTCAGCATGGCGTCCAGGGGCTGTCTCACTTTGCGCTATCATCCCTTCAGGCCTTTATTTGAGCCCTGTGCCTCATCCTTTGTCTCTATGACCACGTCAGAAAGGAAATGATCTTCTCCAGAAAAGTCAGGGTGCATCTGGGTAAACTGTGCAATCTGTCAAGTGTTACATCTCAAAATAAAGGTCTTTCTCCCAAAGAAGAAGAGCGAGCTGTAATACAATCATACAGATTCCTTTGCCATTTCTAGTCAGGGAGTATGACTCTTCCATGAATCAGAAACCACGTCAGTACATACTCTTTGTCATATGTGAACCACAGATGACGACGACTCTTGTAACAGTTCTATCCCCTTACACCTCCCCACTGCCTGATGCACCCTTGTTCACTCACTTCAATTAGACAGTCGACCCAGAGAGATTGTGGAAGTGTACATCCAGTGACTGGTCCCACTTTATTTCTCCAAAACACTTTTTGCATCAATATGGATTGACACTTCGGGTAATTTAATAAAAACCAATGTTCAATATCCATAGGAGCTGAATTGCCCCTTGGGTGTCCACTTACCTATTTATTCCAAGCAAAATTACCATTAAATGCAACTTTCCTATGCACTTGTTTTCTGATGACAACCATCTTCACTGAATATCTCCAATCATCAAAAGCAAATATCTGAAATCCTGGCTATGAGCAACTCGGAAAGAACCATCATCCCATCATGGCTTGTCATTTACTGGCTCGGCTTCTATGCATTCAAAGCAGAGCTAGTCATTATCGCTACAGAGCATTTTATCAAACACTTGCCTTCCACTGTAGCCCCCTTTACTAGTATTTGCTCCTAAATGCCCCACCATCATAAACTAACTCCACAGGCTATATATTGTATGTATGTATTTTTCCCATATAATGTAAACCTACCTGGGGAAACAATGCAGCCCTTGTTCAATATAGGGTATACATCATCCCGATACAAGAATACAAATGTAATTAGATGGCCAGAATATTAACAATACAGATAGAAGGATAATGAAAGAGTGGGTGTGGAATATTACTGGCAGTGGATACAGCCTAAGGTGTAGAAGGCGGATCCAATCTGTGTTTGGGAGTTTCCCCAAAATACAGATTCCTGAGATGTTCTTTCAAGAGATGAGTCTTCCGCCTCCTTCTGCATTTCTGCTGTCAGATGAAGTTTCATGTGATGTCAGGTGGAACGTAGTTCATTGATTCGCTGAACTTTTTCTCTTCGGTCCAATCCCTATTACAAGAGACTTTGTCGTGATATGATGTGCACTACCACGATAGCATGACTTCCTGGTGCTAAAAGGCTGGCCAACACACCATAGGTCTGCATCCTACATTGCCAGACACGGATGAGTCTTACTTTGCAACATGGTTATGAATGGAACTAAATGGCAGAGAAGCGCGCTCTAGAGATTTCCCTCTGAAGGAACTTCTTTATTTATAAAGGCAATGGATGAGAAGGTGTTATTGGTCCAGGCTGTGTGTATCATTGTAGTGTCTGCATGAGAAGGTGTGGGCTTTGGGTGTAGGGTGCTTGATGGAGGGCACATAGTCCCATTTGGCAATGGGTAGCCAGCAAAAATATCTTGGTGCATTCTGAACAAGCAGGAATTAGCCTTTATTACAGTAAGGATGGGCACAGTGCCTGAAGGAAGGCTCATATCATGAAGTTGAGCCTTAAATGTCTTGGGATGAAAGTCTCAGTGCTCATCTAAGAACCAATTGACACCATACAACTTCTAGACATGCGGAATGCTTTCTCAATGAATGGAGCAGATAGCCTAGAGTAGACATTTAATTGCCTGAGCATCATGTAGTCCAGAGGTCTGAAACATCTGACTTTCTAGACGTCAGCTTCCATCAGCCCCACTCTGCATAGTCAATGGTGAGGGTCCACAGAAGTGCAACCTAAAGCACCTGACAAGGATTGTCAACGTTAAGTATTGATCTCTAGCAAACTTGATCACTGTATTTATCTAATTGTTTTTTTTATAACAAGCCTAATACTGTAGGTGAGTTCAGTTTCTAAGCGCTGATCCGGGATTCGAACATCTGTTGCTCTGAATGGTCTTGCTTCCAAGACCAGCGCTTTGCCCCTGTGTTATCCTCCGTTCTCTGGGCTTTACCGAAATTGACAGCCTTCAGAGTCTTGACTGCGCTGCTACCAAGGCACTACAGGATCAACGGACAGGAGCCACCCCGTAAAATACTCCACTCTCTCCCCGTGTCCAGACGCGCAACGTAACATTCATCCCAGCCCACTGATGTCTACACAGAATCACCCATTCGAAATCAGGTATCCTTATTCCTCTTTCTTTGCCTTCACTTCAAGACAAGAATGTTCAGACTATTCAGAAAAGTACTCCATTCAGTATTTAACATCCCCACCTCACATCCTCAACACCTCAAGGGAACTCAGTTGCTAGGTGCATTATACAAATCCAATATAATAGCATTCATTCCTCGTGCACCATTATTCACTAGTTGACAAAAGAGGCATATTTGCTGATTAAATATATGCAAGTGTGATTGTGACAGCACTAACATTATGATGCACCGAGGCCCGTTGTTGTGAATGGAGATGTGTTCCCTTCTCTATTGATGTGCACTGGTATGCGGCAATGTTGTTCCACCTCTAGCACAGTTGCACACTCAACCAGGTGCAGTGTAGAAATATTTTCAGATAGAAATGGTCATTGCTCTTGAATTCCCTAGAACAGACTCTGCATCAACACCCTTTAGTTGGAGCCCTTCCTGGCATGTGTCACATGGGAATGCATGGACCATTGTTCTGCTGCTGGGCTCCCAAGCATACAGCTGCCACCTTAACTGTGCTGGCTTCCTTATGCAGTGGGGTGGTCTCATTAATACAAAGGAAGTTTATTTGCCCCACTTCAATGTATCTTGAAAATGGGTCTTCTCTCTCATGCACCTTTTCTAGGACTACCAGTGGGCCAGGTTTCTTATTACAATCACATTCCGTTCTTGGTTCACAGGTCAAAGCACACTCCTTGATTCTAAGTATTGTAATTTGTAGCCCTGAACCCTCTCTATGATTCCTGCATGCGGCCTATCCTGTACCCTCTCTAGGATTCCTGCATGCCCCATATCCTGCACCCTCTCTATGATTCCTGCATGCTGCCTGTCCTGCACCCTCTCTAAGATTCCTGCATGCTCCCTATCCTGCACCCTCTATGATTCTTGCATGCTCCCTATCCTGCACCCTCTATGATTCCTGCAAGCTCCCTATCCTGCACCCTCTCTAAGATTCCTGCATGTTCCCTATCCTGCACCCTCTATGAACCCTGCACCCACCTCTCGGCGATCCCTGCACCCTCTCGATGATCACACTGCACCCTATCTATCCTGCACCCTCTGGATGATCCCTGTGCCCTCTGTATGAACCCACTGCAACCTCCCTATCATGCACCCTCTGGATGATCCCTGCACCCTCTCTATCATCTCCCTGCACCCTCTATGTCATCTGCCTGCACTCTTGCTCTCCTGCACCCTCTCTATGATCCCTGAAGCCTCTCTACCCTGCATCCTGTGAATGATCCCTGCACCCATTCTATGATCTCTCTCCACCCTCTCTATCCCGCACCCTCTCTATGATCTCCCAGCACCCTCTCTATTCCTCACCTTCTCTATGATCTCCCTGCACCCTATATCTATGTTGTTAAATTGAGATCATAGACCAGATGATCGCAAACCTTTGCATGGATGGACATGTTTACTGCCACCCCTTGTCCTTATCCGACAGAGATATAAAGTGTGGATTTCTCAAGGCTGTTCTCAAGTGCCTACCTCTTTGGTTCTAAAAAGGCTAATGTGGTCCCTATAATGCTTTTCCTATACACATACCAGATGGGATCTCTGGGCATAAGCAGATTGTAAATGATCCTACTGAAATCTCTCTACAGCTGGTGATCTCACTGATATCCCACATTTGCATTGACCATTGACCATCGCTGCATCTATTAAAATCATGAGTACAAGATAATTCACACACAAAATAAAGGTTCAGTGCAGTTAGTGAACTTTCCATCAACGGGTATGCATTGCCACTTGCAAGTAAATTAATGGATGCCCATGTGCATTAACAGGTTGGGGACCTATGAGTCAACATTAGCATGCAAATTCCGAATGAGGTTTGCCCTCGATGGAAAATACATGTGATCCACTCGAAATGGCCAATTCTCCATGTCACACCAGTAATCCATCAAAAGCTGAAACCCTGGCCAGAGATCCCCAAATCATGAAAGATCCTTGCCCGTACTGAGGGTATTGTGGGTATTCAGTATGGAGCTGTGGACTTCTATAAATAACTTCGTAATGTCTTTCTTCCTTTTGGATCTGTCTAGACTGCATGAGGGTGAGGCAGAACTGCCCAAGGAGGTAATGGGGTGGTGGCGGGGTGGTCATGAGAGGAGAGCAGTGAAGGGAATAGAAAAGTTGCAGTGAGAGCGAAGGAAAGAATGGAAAATAGAAGAGGAGAATATTGGCAGACACTTGAGGACAGGAGTGAAGGGAACAGTACAGAAGGAGAGGGGAAGGGAGAGGACAGCATAGGGGAAGAAAGGTAAGGAGAGGTCATTATTTTTGGATGGTTGTGTTTTTGTTAGGTGAACCCATAGTACTGCAGGAATGCTTTATTCTAGAGGATTTCAGGTACTGCCCTGGGTCTTGCCTCATATGTGCCAGGGGTAGAGGTGTTTTGGAACAGCTACAGGTCTTGGATTTTGGAGCCCTGTGTTACTATGATATTGAGGCTGCTTTGCCCCATCTGATATCCAGTGTCTGAAATTGACAACTTTCTACACTCAGGAGTCATTTCATTGCGTCGTGATTCCAGCTACATGGTATTTCCCGTTCACAGATCGTCTCAAAGTCTGAGCTGGAGATCTTTGTAAAGTGAATTACAGTAGACCTTTCACTGGGATAATGATTAAAACAACGGGGCCATTGGCAAATAAGTCCCCCTTGGGAATAAAGAAGTACCAAATCACTAGGGAAGTAGCAATGCATTAGACCTTTCTGTCGTTTGAAATGCTTGGCTGGAGTGAAGCACGCAAGGCTAGTTAGATGTAATTACATCACACCTGGATATGGTGTGATGCACCGCCTTCACCTGAGTGATCTGGAAAAGACTCATCATATATTTGTGTTGGCTCTATTCAAATCTATCTTAGGACTTGCTAAGCGTCACCATCTACAAGCCATTAGAAGGCAATATCCAGGATGCAGTTGTCTCTCTTCTATATCTATGACCAGGGGTTGGTAGAGGACTCATTTGATAGAGTTGTGAAACAGTTGGGATAACAGTTGGGAGAACAGTTTCATGGAACAGTTTGCAAAACAGGCAAGGGAGCCGTAAGAAAGGAAAAGTGTGAAAAGCACTTTAAACAAAAAGTAGCAGGACCAGCCAGGGAGAAACAGAGCTGTGCTGCTGATCTAAATGTAATTGGTTGTTTATAACGTGCTTAATACCCAGAGGTTTCTAAGCGCAGACCTGGGGATCGAACCTTTGTTGCACCGTGTCGTCTCGCTTCCAAGGCTAGTGCGTTGCCCCTAAGCTATCCTCCCGAGACAGGTGACACCTGTAGAAGCTGCTGGGGGCCAGAACCATGAAGTTTTAAGATGCTGAGAGAATTTAGGGGACACTGAATGGGAAGCTGTTGTTGAAAAGTAGCTGCGGATGATGGCCGACCAAAGCTACAGAGACACCGCAAGCACATGGCAGTAACTGGAGCACTGACAAGAGGTGCATTTAACAATTGGAGAAGGGAAAAAAGTCCACGGACCCCCTGTTCTGACTTTCTTACCTCAAAGACAAACAGTCTGGGGTGCATAGGGCCTCCAACTGAGATCTTATCTTTTTAACAGGCTCAGCAATGACACCATTTACAACAGCGGTTGATTAGTGATGTTAACAAGTGACAGTACATGGAACATGTGTCTCAAACGTTCCTTAATGTCCCAATTGGGATAGCCCTTAACTACTCCACTAAGCTTCGCCTACCCTTGGCCCTCTGTCAATCTTGCCTACAGGGCCCCTTGCCCTAAATCTGCCACTGACGCAGTGTTTAAGGGCCAAAGAAGAGATTGCAAAGTACTCCTGGCGCGCCCTTACACTGCATGATGTGAACTACTGAGATGCAGCTGAGAGTCCAGATGAGAGTTTCCAAAGTAATCCTGCTGTGGTGCACACACTGAAGAGGTACAGAGGGAGGGAGGGAAATCCCCAGTGGACCTGGGATTTCCTTTCCGAGTGTAGAAAATAAGTGTAGAAAATAGAAAATGTAACCCAGTATAAAACTGCTGGATTCTGGGAACTGTAATAAACATTTCAAATCCTCTCAGGTGTGTTGAGGAAATATGAACCCAGTACGAAAAAGCTGCAGCAAGGGAACTGTAGAAAAACTCCCAGCACGTCTCGCATGGAAAAGGGAATTGAACCTCACTATGTGGTAAAATATCAAAGCATCACGTGTCTGGAAAAGATAATTGAGCTAAGCACGACAAAACACTGCATTCTGGTACTCAAGCAAGGACGAAGAGAACAGAATAAGCATGAAGATGCTGCATTCTGGGACATGTAGTAAGAATCCCGAAACATTATCAATTTAAAAGAAGAAGGTTTGGGAAAAATCAATATTTGGAAAAAAAGAAAACATAGAGTCCCTGCTGAGATAGATAGAATCCCACTAAATTCTGAGAGAGTCTGGGATATCCAGGAACACCTTAGGCATCCAAACCCAGATCTTGGCTAGTGGGAGCCATTCCCAAGGTAGGAGCTATTCGGGATGACCAGAGTGCAAAGAGGAAGAACTTGAGCTCCCAGCCTGGCCTCTCACGATTAATGAGACAATACATCAAAAGATGTCAGTATCTGAACAAACCCAGATGGTTGAAAAGCCAAAGGTAAGGAGAGAGGAGGAATGTGCTTGATGCGCCACCACTGAGTGCCCCAGAAGAAGACCTGGTGGGAGAAGAACAGGCCTCAATCATCTTAAAGGTTACTTGTACGCTCCCATGGGGACAGTTAGTGAGTACCCGGAGACAGGGTAGACCGGGACCACAACCCACAGAAGACTGCATAATACCGGGAGGCTTGAACAGTCTTAGTGGCCACGACACTCCAAAGGCCATGTAAACTATGTCCATAACCACGCTGGGTGCTCCGCGTCCATGTTGTTTATGCGCACTTACCTGACTGTGGATATTAGTCTTGTCCCTGAGTCTCAGCCTGCATCCTGGGCCTGTTAGTTTCCCACTGAGCCAAGCTGTGTCGCAGCTGCACCACCTCTGGATCTCCTTAAAGACAAAATACGTTTTGCAGGAAGATTCGCCCGCTATGTGTTCGCCTGGCTATGTGAAACCTCAGTTTCCTGCACATGCAGGCTCTGCCTTTACGTATACTAGGCCTACTTCCACAATATCACTAGCCTCCAGAACCTGAAAAGCGAAAGTAGGAGAGTCACTAGTCATTGTCTACTTTTCGGCCTGAACCAAATATTTAGAGTTGTTTGGATGACAAATGTGTTTAGAATTTTGAACTTTACAAACTGGAGTGAGCTCGGAACTCTTAATACACTTTTCCTAGCTAGGAAACTAGTTTACTATTGGTCTATGCTCAAGCCTGAAGTATCAGGTCTCTTCAACCCTGGCCAGTGAAGGAATTGGCCTTGATTTCCTTGGGGGTCTGGTCTCCCCACACTTACGGGAAGAGACTTGTTTTAGTCCCAAATGACCAGGGCCACTTACATGCACACGGGGAAGCCAGAGAACACATCCAATCTCCTGTTTTACCTTATTCCTTTTGCCAGTCTGCTTCAAGCCTCCTATTGTTCAGGCAAACGAGTAAACGGGTGTAGGAGGCGGAGTAATCGAATCTATGTGATCACTGCACAGCCTGAAATTTCGATGATGAAAATTTGAATTTGAAAATGGAGTCGCGCACTGATCTCATAGATCACTTTTTCCCACATATCCCTTACCCGGTCCCCCTTACCCATACTTACTTGTCGGCATCACAATTTCCTTCTTTCCCGTGCTGTGACTCCTCCCTCCCCCTGCGACGTCAGTTCCCAATTCCCAACGTGAGTTGGAACTGCTGCTGCAGGATCCTTTTTTGTTTGGGGGGGAATCTTTATTGTCCCCCTCAATGCATGTAATGGAAGCAGGGGAAACCCCTGGAATCCCCGCTCCCATTCATATCTCCTGCTCCCCTCATTCAGTAAAGAGGGATTCAATATTTTCAGTACTGCCGATTGCACAGTAAAGGCGCATTCTGCATTTCTCTCCGATATTTTCTCGGAACAGCGAAGAATCGGTGATCTCGTGCTGGCCGCACAGGTGAGACGTTACTCAATTCTGGAATTAGGAGGACCCCTAAGAGACAAGGAAAGGTTCCAGCATGACAGACCATGATCTGATGAGAAACACTTACAGAAATGAAACACCTATGATGAAACTTTCAGTCTTGACAAACACTGAAAGAACAATAACTGAAATCAAAGTGTGTTTAATGAAACTCTATTTATATTGTGCGCGTTTAATTAGTACCACTCTGCCACAGGCTCAAATATTTCAATGCATACATATGAATGTACAAACATAGCCATAAACAATGCAATCTGAAAGATGAGACTGCAACTCTATTTTACTATATAATTTCTTCCAGTTGTCAAGGACGCTGACATGATAAATTGCACAAGATGAGGTGTTTTTGAAGGAAGGCTAATCAATGTAATCATTGGCTACATACCATAATTATCTGTGAGCTAGAAATCATATGTCTGCATTTTCCCTGCCTGTGAGTCATGGACCCCCCTTCCTCACCGGTGGCATTTTACAAATGATGAGCTGAATACTGCAGTGTGATATGTACAGAAAGGTTTATGCGTGCTTATTAAAGCAGACCCCCATATGCCATCATACTTTCCAGTTGAAGACAGAAACAAGTGTTGACTCTTGATCTCCCATATCTGAAAGCATCTTAGGGGGTTATTCCGAGGTGGGCGGTAGGGGTACCTGGCACCGGTAGAGAGACTGGTGCCGGTAATACCCTACCGCCCAATTCTGAGGTCCCTTAGGGGTCCCTCTAAGGGACCTGGGCGCAAATAATGGGCTTGCCATTCGCGAGCCCGTTATTTGCGCCCTCCCTATTCCCATTGAGCCCTATCAAATGGGAATGGGGAATGGTTTGTTCAATGGGGACTTACCGGTCCCTCCAGGGTCGGAATGGACCAGTAAGTCCCCATTGAACAACACCGGAGTCGGTACCGGTATGGGAGGCAGCCATGGAGCTAATTGCTCCATGGCTACCACCATACTCGGAATGACCCCCTTAGTTGTTGTGGTTGTCTGAAAACAGACCCTCTGTTTTTATCTTTGAGGTTCCATATTCCAACATTTGAAGTGCCTACACAAATCAAAGCACCCCATTTTGATGATTATGTAATGAAGGTAACGGAACAAATGGTGAACGCAGAACGTTCCTCTGGGATACAAGATGCATTAGCCGCGACAGGCATTAGAACAGATTCTGACACGGGCCGTCTCAGTCTATATCCCCAGACCTAAGAAACCCCTTCCCCTTGAACACCAGACCAGCGTCTACATTTCAGAACCGAACTCAAGACCCTACTCTTCAAGGAATGGCTCCTCCCTAACACCTAGATCGAGACACCCTCCGATCCCCGCTCAGCTTGAGACTGGGCAATCTGTTCCCCCGTCCCTCTCCTGTTTGCTTGGAGATCCCCTGTTGCCAAATCACCCACCCTCTCCTTTCCCTGCTGTTAACTCCCCGATCCCTTGTATTGATTCCTTGTAATCTGCTTCCATCACTGTTTTCTTCCCTCAATGACTTCTAAAGTGCTCTGTTGGTTCAGGAATCTAGGTCCACGCTCAATAAATATAATAATAATAATAATAATAATAATAATAATAATAATAATAATATAATAATAATGATTATAATAATTCATCCCTTCAATGGCATTCTTCATTTCATATTAGAACGTAGATTACCTTGTGGAAGGAGGCCACTGAAGCAGAATCAGGGATTGCACCTGCATCCTTCTTTCCAGGCTATTCAATCAAGCAGCCCTCCTGGCTTCTGCACCCTCTTTACAATCAGCCCAGCTTCTACTCCCAGTGCCCAGTGTCGTCCCTAAACCTGGGGTCCCTGACATCCATTGCCAGGACCTTCTTAACTGCAACTCTCACAGCTTGACATAACAACTTAAAACATCTTAACTTTGAGCCTTTCTGGACCCACCTTGTCTTCACAGCACAACGTAGTTCTCATTTCCCATATCCCTACTCTAAGGGAATACCAAACCTCACAACCTACCACGGCAGCCCTACAGATCTACCATAGCACCGTTGGGGGACAGGCGTTGTTGCGGAGGTCTAGAAGCATAAAATTGATCCTGTCTGCATTCCCGCCATTCTCCCTGTCTAGTGCAGTCTGTCCCCCAAACCAGTACATTACTGGGGAGGGAGCGTGTTTATTTATTTATTTATTTGAAAATGCATATAGCGTGCAAAACCCAGAGGTATCCAGTCGCTTAGTTTTGACACACACACACACACATATGCATGCATTCATCCCATATTGGCAGGGACTTTCAGGGGATATTTAAAAAAAAGGATGCTGAGTGCTTGTACTGGAGCTTTGAAGTAGCCCAACATTTGTGTGCCAGCAAATCACACAGCATAATGGAATTTGTGGATGGTATAGTACTAACTACCTTAAAGCCTTCAAAAAACGAACCCTGAGGGAAAAGTTTCATATGGCCGGGCGCGCTGTTTTCAAGCTCTTGATATTGCTGCATAACTTTGGTGGAGGCGATGACTTTGATACTGCAAACCACTCAATGGATTCCAGACAATTTGCAGAGAGCTGGTGAGCATGCTCACCACGATGAACCTGGATGAAGAGTGGAGAGCCCACATATGCGGACAGCCCACATGATAGAATGCCGCAGGCCGACAAAGGTGTGCTGGTGTGGCGATTAATGCTACGTGAACGTGCTGGAACCAGATAGATCAGACCCACTGTCCCATGAGATAACTACGCAACTATCAGCTGTACTGGTAGGAGTCTTAGAACTGGAGTCTTAGAAGCTGGAACTGAAGCCAATGGTGGACCACAATAGAGAAGCTACCGCAGTGCCAAACTACTTGACGGTGGTGCAAGCCCAGCCAAATGGCGGACATGCTCCACCTGTAGGAAAGCATGATTATTTCTGTGAGGTGTGCAGTTTGTCAGTAAGTGTTATCTAAATAACACCAGTCAAACAAACCTGGATAAGTTCACCTTAAATTTTAATTTGTGCAGTCCATAAAAGAAAAGGAATTCCACACACCAAAACAGTGGAATTGAAAAGAGCAAAAAAATAAACGTTGCTCTCAAATTCTTGACATATTTGTGATTTCACAATATCAGCCTCGGAATGACAACAATGTTTCGGGTTTCTGAATATGTTTCATGCTCAGTAGCCATTTTGGTGGGGAGAGATTTGCTGGAGCATGCGCATTTTCTGCAAATTCCAGTGACACGGTTGTAGAGTAAATTTGCAGCAATTCACCTACCCCTAGTCATTAGCTCCTACCAAAGTCAAAACTACAGTCATGAAGCTTACGCCTGGATTGAATAGAGGACGAGAGGTCATAGCCTGAGATGACACCTTGCCAAGTGAGGAAGACGATGATGAAGAAGTTTGCTTTCCGAGTGGCAGAGAGGCGGACAAAGGTCCCGACTTAAGAAACCAATCTCCACCAATCAGGAGATTCACGCATCTCCCTCATTACTTCTTGGCTAAAATTGTGAACATTCGCACCAATAGATCTTTAACACTGAGCACTCTGCCAATTACTGGGAACAACTTTCCAGAGATTACAGATTCTGACGACGTGATGAGATGGTCATCTTTTCTGATGTTCTCAGAAGAGACGGTGTTGGCGGCTGTCCATAAGCTTAAATCATGCTCCCCGTCTGATGCTGTTCCTCTCACTATTATGAAAAATATCTCCCCTGACATTATTATGGAGATTACAGCAGCTGTCAGTCTGGACTAGTGCCACCAGAGCTCAAAGCTGCAAGGGTCATTCCTCTCCCGGATCCCTCTGTCCTATCTAACTTTCTCCCCATTTCCCTTCTCCCCTTTCTCACAAAGCTTCTTGAGTCCCTGGTGTCAACTTTACTTTCTACTTCCCTTGAATCTTCTCATCTTCCTGATTCCACTCAGTCCGGTTTCAGGCCTGGCAGGGGTACTGAGAGTGTCCTGGTCTCTGTCCAGGACGATATGGCCAGGCTGGTAGACGCAGGCGGAGTGGGGGCCCTGATTATACTAAATCTGTCAGCAGCATTTGACACTGCCGCCCACCCCATCCTGCTGTCTCGCCTTTCCCCGATGGGTATATCTGGTCAAGTGCTGGCCTGGTTCACTTTGTTCCTGGCAGACCGCACCCAGACCCTTGCCATGCCTCCTTTTCTTTCTGCCTGTTGCCCCCTCAACTGCAGTATCCCCCAGGGCTCCTCATTGTCTCTGATTCTCTTGAATATCTACATTTGGGCACTTGTGTGCATGTGGACACCGGTCCTTTTGGTGTCAGGTGTTACTCCTATGCTGACGATACTCTGTTTAGATCTTGATCAGGCTGAGGTGTCATCGTGCCTGTGGAGCTGCCTGTCTTGAATGGAGACAAGACTGAGGTGTTAGTGGTGGGGTGCCCCCCAATCCTTCACTTTGGGTGTCCGCTTTCTGGCCTTCCTCTCTTGGTTCTCTTCCGTTTCCAGTGGAGAAGGTAAACAATCTGGGTGTAGTTCTATTTGCATCCTTGTCTATGAACAATTAGGTTGCTGCTGTTTGTCAGATGGGCCATTTTCATCTGAAAGTGTTAAAAAAAGTGCTTCCTATGACCCCTGCCCCTCTTCGTCCGCCGGTAGTATCAGCTATGGTGCTGTCCAGGTTGGCTTACTGTAACTCCCTTTATCTGGCACAGCCTAAGAGGCTGATCCAGCGGTTGCAGCACTTACAAAATCTGGTGGCCCGTGTTGCTACTAATACGCCCTATGGGGCTCATATTTCACCGGTTCTCCATTCTCTTCATTGGCTCCCGGTCGCCCCAACGCATCAGGTTTAAGGCTCTGTGTATTGTGCATCAGGCACTACATGACCAGGGTGCGGAATTCCTCAGAGCCAAGTTTATTCGCTACTGTCCCGGGCATTGTTTGCGCTCTGCCTCGTCCGGTCAACTTTGTGTACCCTCTTTTCGCCATGTGCAGATTGGGGTCCGTGCCTTTTATTCCGTAGCAGCTGCTCAGCTCTGGAATGAGCACCAGCTAGGTATAAAGAAATTGTCCAATCATCTTGCCGTTAGGAAGGCTGTCAAGACGTATCTGTTCTAGTGGGTCTGTTACTTGCTCAGGTACGTACCTTGCCCTCTAGCGCCAAGATACCTTTGGGTGTACGTGCGCCCAAGAAATTCCCTTAACATAACATCCACGTTAACATGCACGCTTGCTTATATTGCTGAAAATGATGGACCGGACGGGTTAAAATGCAAGTCTGTGTACTGATTAGGACAGACACTTAGCATGGTGCTGTCCAAAACCTGAAGGTCGCTTGCTGTTTTAGATACCATTGGAAGGGATGCTTAAATACCATGACACGAGAGACTACTCAAGTACATTCCTTCACATCTTAAGGATACTAACTTCACAAGATTGATTAACAAAAATGAATGTTGCTTAAATGAAATTTTTAACACAATTATGAGGAAACTGTTCAAGAGCCCTGACTAAGAGCAAAGCGCAAAACACGTGGGCCTCAATGAGACAATCATAAAGTATTGATGAGACCGTATTATTATTATTTGTGTGTTTTTCAATAAATAGAACTCGAATTGGAATATAAGATCGTTCGCTAATAACTGTTTCAGGGAAGGCGCTGTTAGGAACCAAGCTGTTTTGTGTATTTTCTAGATATCATACCCGATGCGTCCAAGGTACTGATCCAAGGTTTGGAGGTGAGAGTGCTTATCATCACTGACATGGCAGTGAAAAAAAATCTAATTAAAGCATAGCTCATGTTTGGACGCCAGACAGTGCAGTTCAACACAGGTTCGAATCCCGATCCTGTGCTTAGAAACTACTGGCTGGTATTAAGCGCCTTAATCGAAGAACAATTATACATACATACCCCAAAACTAGGCTGAAAACTTCATCAGACTTACACAATATATCTTTGCACGATGCCCGTAGGCTTTATTGCACTAGGAGCAAGAAGGATGAAAAATAAAAGGTGATGACTTAGATCTTTGTCATTAAGAGAGGAACAGGCCCACTGCTGAACCTCAGCAAAGTGGAGCAGCAACAACTCACCCACTTTGCAGGAAACATCCATACCATAGTATAAGACATTGTAGATGAATCGAAAGTGCTGTCCCTAGTTGTTGGCTGCCTATAAGACAAACAATGCTTGCAAGTAGACAAACTGACATAGCCGGTGACAGTGCTTCAGCACTCCACCCACTTTCATAACAGAGAAAGGTGGAGAAGGAACTATGGAAGATGGAGTAATAGGAATCTATTAGAAAGGCGGAGGTTGCAACCCTGTGTGACTGCTCAGTGGTGATCGCCAAGTCAAGCCAAATGGCAATATGAGACTGCTAAACAAAGCCATTACGCATAAAAGACTTCACACACACATTGGATGAAACCCTGAGGGACCTCAATGTAGTAAAATGGTTATACAGGATATCATCAACTCCACCTTCATCCAATCACCCTGATTTTGCAACACCTTCTCAACATGCTCTGGAGATAGCACGGCATTGGGAAATAATTGGCCACTGAGTTCTTTAGGAACACCCCCGATGTGGTCATCTCAGGCTGGCGGGAATAGAAAATTTAGTGATTTCATTCACTTACTTACCCAAACCTAAAGAACAGCAACACCCTGAATAACACCATGCTGCGCTGAGGAGAAATAAAAAAAACATATTGAACCTTAATTTATAAAAAAAAAATTGAATTCTACACATTCACAGGACACATTGAGATTTCACATATTTTATGTGAACAGGGTCTTGGCATACCTAATAATTGCACTGGACCTCAAGTTAGCCTCATCTCCGCCAAATATTCAAGAAGTGTGTAGCTGCATGGAGAATGGAATGCCACCTTCACAGGCCAACCAAGAACCCTGCTGAAGAACGGTGTGCAATGAAACTGGACACAATTCCACTAGGATACTTCTTAAGAGATAATTCCCTCTAAGCCAATGGGACGATGAGGTACCAGAGAGAAACCAAACCCGAAGTGGACACCTGTCCAAGTGGACTGGATGAAGTACTGCTACAGATGTAGACCACTAACAAAATGAAGCCAAAGGCAGCAATCAGAAAAGAACTCAACCCCTCAATGGCACTTGCAAATCCTCTCTCCTTCCCCTCTGACCTTAAACTGGTAACAAATACTACTTAAGGGCCATGAGGACACCAGATCACTCCCCCTTCCTTATCCTCCCCCACTCCCTCCCGCTCCCCCTACCTCAAAACCTACACCGTAACTCCCTTCACCTACCCTCTCCTGTAACCTCCTCCCAAAACCCCCCCTTTTAAATAGTTCTACTTATTGTTCTAATGACCTGTTCATGTTTGTAAATATGCTTTTCTCACTATTGTACCTGTTGTTATATTGTAAAGCGCTTTGGCATAAAGCGCTATATAAATTCAATAAACATAAACATAAAAAGGAGGCAACTGGCTGTCTGTGGGGCTATAGACATTTTCACATACACACCTATGGTCACACCTTTTTATTGATCACAAACCCCTGGTACCTTGTTCAAACGACTGGCCACCAAGGCCGTGGCTGAGGATTGAAAATTGGTTTCAGCAATTGCATGGCTACCAATAGAAAGAAGATTATTGAACAGGAGCGACAATCTCTTGTGACGCTGATGACAAACCACCAAAGCAGAACAATGACAAGCAAAACAGCAATACATTGAAATGGTGCTGGAAAGTCTCAGGCAAGTGGCCCTCTGACTGCAGGAAATTGCAAGTGAAAAGCAGCAGGATGATTGCTGGAAGGTTGCCTTCTAGCCGCTACTGGAAGGATATACATGCGGAGACTGTGCATCTCTCAAGGGAATCAAAAAAACACAAAGCAGGTTCTGATGAAAGTTTGCCAGGAACTTTCAGTATCAGAGAGAGAACTCTTAATTAAGCACACACGGATCATCCCTCCGAGTGCCCTTACTGCCCGGGTAGTATGCCTAGTCAATGCCCGCCACCAAGGCATGGTGAAGACCAAAGCCAGAATTAAAGAGAAGGTGTGGCTCCCGGGAGTCAATGCATTAGTGGAAACAGAAATTGTGCAGAGCCTACATGTGACAAGTGCCTGGAGTTCAATGTGGACTAGCTCCTATCATGAGCAGGTAGATATTGTGGTGGGGGGGGACTAGTAACCAAACATTTCTGTGGATTCTCTCATGGCAGACAAATACTAGTGGGAGTGGGTGAGTGAGCGTCCACAATAGTGTACTCACCGGCTGTCACAGTGGAGCTAAAAAAAGCTAGAAACATTCCTGGCAATGGATTGGTCTCCAGAAAAGCAGAAAAGGTTACATCTGACAATGGGCCACCACTCTGAGGTAGAGAATGGAAGATGTATCAACAGGAGTTAGCCATCAAGCGTCACTGCATCAGATCTAGATGGCTTACCGGCTAACTGAGAGACAGAGCATCTTCTCCACACCGTAACCAACACACTACAGATAGCTTTGAATTAGGGATGAGGTCCAGAAATGTCTCTTTTCAGTCCTTGAGAGAAAATAGGAATACACTGACTACTCTCATGGGATACTCCAGCACAAGCGACTTGGATGCCCCCAACGCAGTCGTGGGAAAAGGCGGAACAAAAGAGATGATGAAAGAGTGTTGCAAAAAACTGGGATAGTAAGAGCAATGGATGATTGAAGTCCCAAGGAGATATTGTTAATCCTCTTATTCTGCTTAGGATAAAGGGATACGAAACCTGGAGAGGATGGATGGAGTTCCTTAGCTATCTCAAGTGGACGTGTAATAGATGCTGGTATGGGCAGAATGGACGTGATGGCCTTATGCTCGGGATAGATGCTGGTATGGGCAGAATGGACATGATGGCCTTATGCTCGGGATAGATGCTGGTATGGGCAGAATGGACGTGATGGCCTTATGCTCAGGATAGATGCTGGCATGGGCAGAATGGACGTGATGGCCTTATACTCAGGATAGATGCTGGTATGGGGAGATTGGACCTGGTGGCCTTATACTTGGAATAGATGCTGGTATGGGGAGATTGGACCTGGTGGCCTTATACTTGAAATAGATGTTGGTATGGGGAGATTGGACCTGGTGGCCTTATACTTGAAATAGATGCTGGTATGGGGAGATTGGACCTGGTGGCCTTATACTTGGAGTAGATGCTGGTATGGGGAGATTGGACCTGGTGGCCTTATACTTGAAATAGATGCTGGTATGGGGAGATTGGACCTGGTGGCCTTATACTTTGAATAGATGCTGGTATGGGGAGATTGGACCTGGTGGCCTTATACTTGAAATAGATGCTGGTATGGGGAGATTGGACCTGGTGGCCTTATACTTGGAATAGATGCTGGTATGAGCACATTGGACGTGGTGGCCTTATGCTCGGGATAGATGCGGGTATGGGCAGATGGGACATGGTGGCCTTATGCTCGGGATAGATGCAGGTATGGGCAGATTGGACGTGATGGCCTTATGCCCGGGATAGATGCTGGTATGGGCAGAATGGACGTCATGTCCTTATACTCAGGATAGATGATGGTAAGGGCAGATTGGGCATGGTGGCCTTATGCTCAGTAAAGGTGCTAGTATGGCCGATTAAATGTGGTGGCATTATGCTCAGGATAGATGATGGTATGGGGAGATTGGACCTGGTGGCCTTATACTTGGAATAGATGCTGGCATGGGGAGATTGGACCTGGTGGCCTTATACTTGAAATAGATGCTGGTATGGGGAGATTGGACCTGGTGGCCTTATACTTGAAATAGATGCTGGTATGGTGAGATTGGACCTGGTGGCTTTATACTTGGAATAGATGCTGGTATGGGGAGATTGGACCTGGTGGCCTTATACTTGAAATAGATGCTGGTATGGGGAGATTGGACCTGGTGGCCTTATACTTGGAATAGATGCTGGTATGGGGAGATTGGACCTGGTGGCCTTATGCTCGGGACAGATGCTGGTATGAGCACATTGGACGTGGTGGCCTTATGCTCGGGATAGATGCAGGTATGGGCAGATTGGACATGGTGGCCTTATGCTCGGGATAGATGCAGGTATGGGCAGATTGGACGCGATGGCCTTATGCCCGGGATAGATGCTAGTATGGCCAGATTGGACCAGGTGGCCTTATGCTCGGGATAGATGCAGGTATGGGCAGATTGGACCAGGTGACCTAATGCTCAGGATAGATGCTAGTATGGGCAGATTAGTCGTGGTAGACTTATGCTCGGGATAGATCGTGGTACGGGCAGATTGGACATGGAAACCTTATGCTCGGGATAGATGCTGGTATGGGCAGATTGGACGTGTTGGCCTTATGCTCTGGATAGATGCTTAAAATGTCTTAGAGGAAACGAGGAACTGTACATCATAATGTGGGGGTGTTCTGCAATGTTTGTTTTAATGTCAGAATCAGACATTGATATCTATGTAATTACTACTTGAAATGAAGACCATATACTCTTAATTTGTTTGTATTCATTTGAGGTATTTTTTTATTTGATGATGCTGTTGAACGTTTCAAACTGAAATACAATTTTAATTGAAAAAAGTAAATGTAAAATATCAAGACATTTGTAACAAGTACTTATTAAGAAACCACATCTTCCGATCCACTTACGCTACTGCCAAAATACAGGCATTTCTTTAAAACTGTAAACTGCAGAACATTGAATGCTTCTACATTTGTAATAGGGTATTTGCATAGCGCATAGCCATCTCTCAGTAAGTTATTTATACTGCATATCAAAATGAACGTATCAATATCATTCACTGGTGGTACCAATGTTTTTTTTTTCTTCTCTTTTTCTTCCTAGCCCACAGCAGAAGACAATGGCGGAATACTTTGTGCCACCCGCTCCTCCACCCCCACCTCCCATCATCCCATCAGCTCAGACTGCTTTTGACAGCCCCATTTCAGCACCTCCTCCCATGGCCCCCAACATGCCTGCCTCCATGACTCTCTCCGCTTACATCCCTGCACCTCCTCCGGCACCCCCGTGTCCATATTCTGCTTCTCCCCCTAAGACTGGTCTCCTGGGGCCTCCTGTTGCACCTCCTCCTCCCCCACCTGGTCCCCCAAGCTTTGCTGCTTCTCCTGCTCACACCGCCTCCCCATCCGCCATGAACATGGAACCACGGAAACCTCAGGTCCCGCTGATACCAATGAGTGACGCCAGGAGTGACCTGCTCGCTGCTATTCGTCGTGGTGAGTATCCAATTCATTGTAAGGTGCTATGGGACAAAAGTATGGGGTATCCAGTGATATTATCACTGGAAATAACATCGAAGGGGACTCAATATTCATTATCCAACACTTTCCCCAAATATTCTAGGACTGGAGTTTTTATTTATATAATTGCACAATTCCTAAAATATGTTGGGATGGGTCTTTAGTGCCTTTAAAAACAATATCGAGTCACCCTCCTTGTTTTTTCCAGCGATAATATCACATATAACCAAGAATGGCACAATGGACAGGAAACATTGTGTGTTGTTGACACTAAGACACCATTTCAGCGTGCTTCTTACTTATTTATCAGTATTGGGCATAGGGATGCTTTCATGCTCACCTGAGCCAGTACTGTTCGTCATTTTGCCTGGAATATCTTTCCATTGCTGTGCTGAACGCTCTGCTCTGGAGTCCCAGGCTAGGGAGTGGCGGCCATTTTGCCTCTTCCCGATTGACATCACATGTATTTAAGCAATTTTCTAATCTTATATCTACAGAATCCTCAGCCCGGGCAACTTCTCATTACGTCACCCCCTTCTCTACCCTGATGACATCCCACACCCCTTATTGCCCCTTAATTAGCTGCTGGCCGTGGCATCCTACACCCGTTACCGCTCACTCGCTACCCGTCTACGGGCATTCATAGAAATAGAAAAGGGCGAATGTCCCTTTTCTTTTTCCAATGGTGGCAGTGAACTCTGCTTTTGATGGGAAATTGAACATATGCAACACATGTCCTTCAAAAATAGAACATTTCTAAACTATGTCAGTTGTAAATAGTTGCACTGCCTTGTTCAGAGCCTACAGGGTCATAACGGCCGTGAGCTTTCACTGAGACCCTTGCTTCACTCAGGCCTACCCAGGCTCAGGCTACTGGGCCATTACCGGCCGTCTAATCCCATGAACACAGGGGAGATTGCTGTATTATTTAACAATGATGGGTTTTCCGTTTTAAGATTGGCAGTTGTCTGAACCACACCTGATATAAACCCTGGAAAAATAATGAGCTGCCAAGAGTATTCTGCTGAGTGTTCTTCATATAAGTTTGATTAATTTTACAAAAAAGCGTGGAGCGGTTGCATTGATTTTCAATATACAAAACAAATGGAAGAATTTGACAATTTATCGACCATTGAACTTTATTTGTTTACCATTTTCGGGAGTTAATTGTGACCAGTTTCTTCCCCATCTTGGACCCTTCAATATCCCACATTCTCCCTTCGTTTTAGCGATGGCCTCTATGTTCACGTATAGTCCCATCAGCATTTGATGTATTTCTTTTTTATTTTGTGCTTCTATAGCGTTTGCACCAGAGTTGTTTACAATAAATTAATGAAACGTTTGAAAAAGGTGTGTAATGATGACAGTGAAAAGCAGAAACCGAAAAAAAGAAAAAGGCAGAGAATAAGTAAATAACAGATCATTTTAGACGTAATGATGATCTAGCAAACTCTTACAAGGAAAGTCCTTCAAAACAAGCGAACCTTCATAGCAGGTCGTAAGTAATCTACCCAGCCCATCACCACAAATAAAAGAGGCGGGGTAGGGCTATTTCCCCGCAGATGGCAACCAATGGGGGAAGCTGACACACCAGTCAAGGAAGAGGTCAAGAGCCATAGTTCATAGCATCATGGCCACCAGACCAACTCATGTACTGCTAGGTGTCCCAAACATGCTGTACACACCTACTCTGACCAACTCGCATGCCAACAGCATGCCTCCATGGCGAGGGGCAGCACTCAGCAATGTGGTCAAATAGAATAAAAGGCAAAGGGCCTTGTTACGGTAAACCTGCCAGAATACCGCCCAACAGAATTACTGTTACCACCACATGGTCCGGCCGGATTACAGCTGGATTACAAGTGGTAGTGGGAGAGTTAGTCCCCATATTTTTAGAGTCCATTTTTGCCGGAATTACTGCCGATTTTGCTGATTTGCAGAAAGTGGGTGGATTTATCTCCAGAATGATGCTGGAGGTAAATCACCCACTCCAGGGCCATATACGTAGTATGACGGTGCAGGAAATGTTTTAATAATCCCATTACCGACAATTTCTTCCCGCACCACTGTACTTGTAATGAGCCCCAAAGAAAGCTCAGATCCGAAAAAGCCACAAAGGTACAGCTGTAATAGAAGACCATGCCGGGCCCCAAGATCACTGCACAAGAGACAGAAAGCAAACAGTCCATTCCACACACCACACCTGTAGCTGACCTTGCGCTTCATTCCGTTGCCACCGCTATTCAGCTCCACTAAACCCAAACATCGGCACAATGAATGGTGGAAGGGTGCAACCCCCCTTAGCATCCCGTACCCTCAGCCTCCCCGGACCACACAGACTGCCTCTTCTCTTGCTATCTATCTATCTATCTATCTATCTATCTATCTATCTATCTATCTATCTATCTATCTATCTATCTATCTAACTATCTATCTATCTATCTATCTATCTATGCTCTTGTATTGCGCCACTAACCCTGAGGCCACAGGGCGCACACAGGAGAGAAAGAAACAGACAACGAAGAACATAGAGTATAACAAAGGACAACAAGGATGGCAGGAACAAGACGGGCTCTACCAAAATCAGAAGTCATGGTATGTTATGAAGCAGACACGATAAGAGTAGTGTCAATTGCAAAAGGGTGAGGAGGCTTCGCTAAAATGACATTTTGAAGTGGAGCCACAGCATAAGCAGCACACACAAGCAGTATTGGTGGAAGGAATCTTCCAGATCCTAAGATGCCACCAGGGACTGCTCATGCAGCTTCTTAGCCACGCCACTTCAATGCAACATCACTTTGCTGCATGGCCAATGCCGGATTGTGTCGTACGATGGGCCTTATTCTTTCCAGTCTTTCTACTCTGTCACTGCTCCGGTCAGCACTGATTGGCCAGACCAAGTTTCAGATCTTCATGTTCCTCTTATTGTCAGATTAGTTAAGTAAGATGTACTAAAACAGCTTGGCTTCCTTAAGCTGCTATTCAGAATGTCCTTGCCACGCTGGTCTCTTCAGTGGATGGCGAACCACGTGTGAATGATCTTCTTGCTAATTAGTCACCCATTAGTCACTTCAAATATCCCTATCCTTATTACATGGACAAACGAGAAAGCACGCTCGAGTCTAACAAATGACAATTAGGGAGATTTCAAAAGCAATTGTATCGAATCTGTGGGCTAAATATTTGGCTCAGAATAGGCTTCGAAGAAAATTAATTTTGATAGTAAACACATTTTTAAACGGGACAATTGATAAAAGCATCAATTCTGCGCGGGCACTTTTTTTTATCTCTTTGCTGCTGTGTGAGGCATCTCCATTCATCTAAAGGAGCCTCTCCACATGCATTCTGTGCGATCCATGGAGTCAGTATTATGAAGGACAGATGGTTTCTGCGACTCTTCACTCTCCATGTGTTTTGTCTGCCGGTTTCTCCTCAAGTCTTTTCTGTTATAGGCATCTCTCCAGTTCCTCCACCGCCATACACATGACTTCATTCTAGTGGTCACAGCAACCCCAGATTTGGAACTCAGGCTTTCATGATGGAAAGTGTTGCCAGTTGTCTCCCATGCACTTCACTTCATACACTTGATGATGTGAGAGGGAGCTAAACCACATCCATCTCTGCCTGGAATGCAATGATCAATCCCTTCTTCCGCTCCCCCTGGAAGCCTATATGGGGGCTGAAAGTTGGCTTGTCCAATGGATTGGGCTTCGGTAGCTCAAGTGCTGCCTGGCCAGATGAGCACCCATAGCCCTGATCATAGACCTGTCCAATCAGCCTTGTTGGGAGAAGCCACCTTCAGGCAGCTACCGGCGACTGGGGAATAGCATTTGTTTATTCCAGAAGATGATACACACTAAAACCCATATTGTATCTGTTCCCATTTTTTTAGAATACTTCATTTCCTCTTGCACAACATTAATGAACAAATATGTAACCGTTTTTCTGTCCTTCTTTGCTTCTCCGAAGCCTACGTACGACATATTTGGAAGATGCTATCCCGTCCACCTTTTCAGAGGGCCACAACAAGAAGCATGTTGACCGCTGCCACGATGCAAATGCTTCGCAGAGAATGATCCCTGAGGATAGATTTACAGTGGAGCTCATTGCTCCTTTGGTGAGTTAGGCCATTGGAGACCGTTTTACAGAGCAAAGGTAGGCTTATAAGTGGTTTACCAGCAGTATATCTGTGCACCAAGGCATGCTACCCGAGCAGGAGCAATCTGCAAAATGGGGGCCTGGGTTAGCCCTCATGGTTAGATTTTTGTTAGGGTTTTTAACTTTTTTTTAGCTATGATGTGTTTAGGTATTGTGACTTGTTTGCAGTTTTGCCAGACATATGGGGCATGTTTAGTACACACATAAACCCAGTTCCCTTTCTTGACCGCCTAGCATCTACTTAGAACAGTAAGGGGCTGGGGGAGGCGGATTTGCATGTTGTACTTTCAGTAAAGTGTGCGGTCATAACAGGTAACAGGAGCGAAAGCGAGGGGACTAAAATCAACCATTATTAACAATTTAGAGGGGTACTTGCCCCAATGTACAGTCCTGCAACTTGTGTGGATTCAGTATATTTTGACTGTAGGGCAACAGAGTGTCTTCTCAAATCTCTCAATGTAGTGTGGAAACTACGGTACTCATTCATTGTGGCCCTAACTCTTTCCTTTTAGAGTGCTGTCAGGAATGATAGCGGTAGAGTGCCTGCCCAATCTTATTGACAAACCAAAGGATTGGGGGGCTGGGGAACAATGATCAGAAACACAGCAACATCACCTGAGAGTATGTAATCCACTGAGCAGTGATGCCAATCAGAAATGGGTCCTCTCGGAAGTCAGCCAGTGGGTGAACGAAGGACCTGTTGAACAGGTGAAAAGGCATACTCTTAGCTAAACAGACGAGAGACTGACTTTTCTCCATCAAATACCAATGTGACGAGGGCTGATGACAAACTGTGCATTCTACCAATCAGAGCTGCTTGTTCCCCGGGTGCATTGTAGCCTTTGAGTGGGTGAGTTTGAGCTCTCTCCTCATTGATTTAAAGTTCTGTGTTAACCTCCATCTTCGCTCTTGGATCCTATCCTTGCTTTATGCAAAGTCTGTAACTTGCAGTTCCCTTTGTTCTCATCCCTAAATGAGAGGCGTGCTTGGCCCCGCTTTTACTCACCTAGTTGCCTCCGTAATGTTCACATGATGTGCACCCTCCCAAGCAGCACAATCACTCACCTCGTGCACTGGAACATGGATGTGGGCAAGGTCGGGCTCCAATCACGTTTATTTAAAATACTGTGCTATCTTGTATATCTCTGGAATAGCTGCCATCTTGGATTTTGGCCTCGCTGCATGGACGGTCTGTGTTTGTTCTTGAGAAATGATATTGCCTGAAACAAGGTTTTAGAAGGGACAACTTCTTTAGACTTTTTTGTCGATATTAAACTGCAATCTGTCTCAGACTTCAACAATCATGCAATTTCCAAGGAAATAACGCAAGCCTAATAGATTGATCATTCGTGTAACTAAAGGCGTTAGGGTCTAACACCTCCCCTACTGAAATATACAACACACTGGGAGGTCAACTTTTTTAGACCATTCTTATTGCAGACCACACTGAGGATACTAATGTCGTCCACAGCATCTACCAGTGAAAACCTGGATGACAGAAGATTGGCTTTGCCTTAACAGTGCAAAGACCAAATTATTGGTCTTTGGAGCCTCTCAAGCGAGGATGAAACTAGGACCTGGTTATTCAGAGTTTTTAATCGTTGGCCATTGTATTAAGACTTTGGATAAGTTGAAAACCTTGGGAGTGATAGTAGATCAGTCCCTTGGAGCAGACACTCAGGTGGAAAACGTCATTAAAAAATCCTGATACCATTTGAGGTTACTCAGATTGGTGAAACCCTATGTCACTAGCAGGACCTGCGAAACCCTGGCCAGAGCCATTGTAATGCCCCGCACAGACTACTGAAATGCCCTCCTTGGCGGAGAAAGTAAGAACTGCACATGGAAGCTCCAAACCCTTCAAAATGATACGTTAGAATGATTAAATATGTCTCCAAAAGGGACCACATAAATCCAGCTAGGAAGGAACTCCACTGGCTGCTGTCACGTCCAGGGTTACTTTCAAAATCCTTGACACATAAATGCCTACATGGACATGCACCAAGCTATCTGAAAAATTGCTTTACCCTGCAAACGAAGGAGAGATTAACGAGATCAAACAAAACTTACCGTCTCGTCTGTCCAAAGATCAAAAGAACTTGTGGTAAGAGTCGGTCATTTTCAGTCATAGCCACCGAATGTATCTATTATGGCAGATCCACAAGACAACATTTCAGAAGGTTTTTATAATATTATGGATCTGGCCAAGACTACAAACGCTGCTTTTTTTTAAAGCTTCCTCTGGCGCTGGAAATGGACATGCCTTTGCCTAGAATGGAGGCCCACGTTTTTAGTCTGTCAAAAGAGAGGCATTAGCCAAGTGTATTTGGGATGAAATATTGAACCCAAAGTAGGAGTTAGCGAGAATGGTCACCTCTCAGAGAGCTTCGAGACTCACCGAGCTATGACACAAGGATGCCCAATGTTGCCCCTTCTCTTTTTCCATCCTCTTGACTCAAAGCTGACCCAAAATTAAAGGGGTCTCAGGGAAACGGAGATGTTAAATGTTAAATGTTAAATGTTAAAGGTATTTGTACCGCGCACCGTCACCAACGGAATTGGTCCCCAGGCGCTCTGGCGGATCTGTAAACGATAATGTGGGATGGGTTAGTAAGGTGAAGAGGGAGTAGGATAGTGAGTGGAGTGGTGTTCTGTTGGCAGCTTCAATTCGGTATACACCGGTTGCTGAGCTTTGGTGCGGGTATTGGATCGGTGTCAGTCCGCGTGTGCTGTTGCTCCGGCTTATGTGTTGTTGCAGTGTTGTGAAGTGTGTGCGGCTTGTGGTGCGAGAGATGGTTGTGTGAGTTTTTGAGTGAGATAAGTATGCAGAGTTTGAGGATTATATTGGTTAGTGGGTTACCTGACCTTTAGCATGCTGACATTCACAGTCTTGTCTAAGTGTGGCACCTGTTGGACTTCACAATCCTGGAAGCGGTGCAGGCCAATGTTCAGAATTCTATCTAGGCGTGGGCATGCCAACATTCACAATCTTATCTAGATGCGGCGCAGGCTGGTGTTCACAGTTCTAAGTGTGGCACATGCTAACATTCAAGTTTCATCTAGGCGCGGGCATGCTATCCTTCAATCAAAATCCTATCTAGATGTGACGCAGGCTAATGTTCACAATTCGATCCAAGCGTGGCCATGCCAACCTTCACAATTCTATCCAAGTGTGGACATGCTAGCATTCACAATTCCACCCAGATGCGACGCAGGCTAATGTTCACAATTCTATCTAAGTGTGGACATGCTACTATTCACAATTCTATCTAAGTGTGGACATGCTACTATTCACAATTCTATCTAAGTGTGGACATGCTACTATTCACAATTCTATCTAAGTGTGGACATGCTACTATTCACAATTCTATCTAAGTGTGGACATGCCAATATTCACAATTCTATCTAACTGTGGACATGCTAATATTTACAATTCTAAGTGTGGACATGCTAACATTTACAATTCTATCTAAGTGTGGATATGCTAGTATTTATTTACAATTCTATCTAAGTGTGGACATGCTAATATTTACAATTCTATCTAACTGTGGACATGCTAACATTTACAATTCTATCTAAGTGTGGATATGCTAGTATTTATTTACAATTCTATCTAGATGCGACGCAGGCTAATGTTCACAATTCCATCTGGAAGAGGAAATACACAAATGATATTCTGGTCTAGCTAGGAGGCCCTTCCATGACTGTTGGAAATAATGAGTACGCTCAGTGGTTAGTTCTGTTATGTCCCGGGGTGGGACGAGTCAGTCCTTGCCATTAAGATGCCTTTCTGAAAGGTGCTCCATACACTTTAAATAACTGGGCATGCACACCACAACAGACCACAGATGCAATCTAAAGCCGATACTAACTAACTTTCCAGAGATGTTAAGCATTACAGCAAGGTGCCAATCCCCCTCATGGGCTGTGCAGTAATGGTGGAAATGATAACCCGCCCTGTGCACTTCTAATTACATCTTTGAGGATTAAAGTGTCAAGATGGGGACCTGTACTGGTCGGTAAAATGGGAGGCCTTCCTTTATTTGTTTTTTTATATAGTGCTTGCACCTAAGCCTACCTAAAACATATTTACATACATCAGCCCAATCGAGGTCGGTACTCATTTTTCAACCCTGGAAGGATGAAAGGCTGAGTTGGCCTTGCCGGTATTCAAACCTGCAACCTGCAGATCACACATAGATACCAGCAGCGAGCATTCAACCCACTGAGCTATCTTCCCGGATACATATAATGCTAGCTGTTGACCTGGCCATGATTAACAGAGGGGCTGGGAGAAGGGGAGAGGACACAATTTTGAGAATGGATGTGAAGGCACACGGCACAGACTCATGCAAGGGATCGTGAATAGGTGAGCAGTGCCCTGCCACCCAGAAAAGCATTCTTGGAAATTATTGATCCCGGGCAGGGGTGGAATGGTTTCAACAAACTCCAAGTGCCAATTGGATACGGGAGAGATGAAAGCACGTGGGGGCCTCGCTAGGACCGTTTCTGTGATCACAGCAGAAATTCAGTGCCTCATTATAAGTTTGCCGGTCTGGTAGTAACGGTGCCGGTAAGCTACTGGCACCGTTGCTATTGGACCGGCAAACTACGAATTGTGCTTGCAAGTGCCTTTCTGCAGTGCAGACCGGCACCCGCAAGCAGAACTTGTCGGATGCACCGGCACCCGCAAGCAGAACTTGTCGGATGCACCGGCACCCGCAAGCAGAACTTGTCGGATGCACCGGCACCAATCATGAATCCAATCCAGCCTCCCATTCCCCTTGAGCTCTATTGGGCTCAGATGGGAATGGGAAGTAATGGGCACCGGCACCCGGCGATGGGTAATTACCGGGTCCGGCGGGGTCCCAATGACCCAGTAATTGCCCATTGCTAGGTGCTGGTATATTCACAAGTTTGGCGGCAGCCGTTCCGGTTTTACCAGCACCGCTACCACCAAATTTGTGATGAGGCTTTTTTTAAAAGGACATTCAGACTTTTGAAAAGGACATTCAGACTCGTGTGTGGAGGATGAGTGCACAACTTCTTTCTCAGACATATAAGGAGAGTTTGGGATTGCAAGACGCGATTTCCATAAAAACATGCAGAAACATGACCTTGTGAAGAGAATGCCCGACACATATGACACTGTGCCATATGTGTTTCACCTATTTGGAAGAGCCTCTAGCACATGTACTATGAAGCAGTATTATATTATATGTATTTACTGTAGCAAAGTGCAGCTTTTGGCAACCTTTGCGTGGGTCCTTACACCGCCCAGGCATTCACCCTTTCCAGGGGCTCAGAATAGCATTTTCCCACTTCAGTCGAAGTTATGCAAGAGTTTGGTGGTTTATATTTCACATATGTCTTTGTTTTCTATTTCAAGGCCTAGATCCAAGCACTACAGCGACAATTCAAACTGGAGATTAGAATTAGGTCCAATCATGGTTGGACTGGCCTATATGGAACTCTGGAGATTTCCCGGTGGGTATCTGTGCCTTGGGACTCTTTTGTGTGGTTACCTATTTTATTTCCACATTTTCTCATACGAAAAGTATTGGGATTGCTGAAAATGTGTATTATGGGGCCACTTTGAACATTATTTCCAGGACTTCTTTTGGTTCCCAGTCCAACCCTGGCTGTATTCCCCCAAACTCACTTTAGCAGCCCTTCATTATCACTTTAAAAAAAAACAGCCAAAAAGGTCTACTTTAAAAAAAAAAGGAAGGAACACCCCTGGCCGCCACGTGACCCCCGCACACCATGTTTAAAGCCCTCCACTGTCGTCACCTGCTCAATACGTGTACGTGTTTTCTTTTTTACTTTCATCTATTTTTTGCGCTTTTGCTTTCTCTTCGTCGTTATTTTCAGTAAGTTATTTGCCTGGGGGCTCTGTGTAGGCAAATCAAGCATGTCTGGTCTTCACACTGGGAACATGTCTCCCGTGACGTATTCCTAGACATCATGCACATGCGCACAGGACCACATCACATGGAGCACATTCCCTCGTGCCACCAGTCTCGGACTGGCCTGTCGGGAAACAGGGCTACGCCCGGACCAAAAATGCAAAAGGATGGTGTGGGCCAGTTCTTTTGGTCAAAGTGAGCCAGTTTGATACGTTACTTCACCATGCGGCTAGTAGTTTTGACCAGTGTTACTGAAGGAATATTCTTTAAAATGCACAATGTGCATCACATTGTATCAAAAAGCTCCTCCTTGGGTACCACTCAATAGGTCTGTCCCAAAAGGAATGCATTGCCATTTGTAACTGTGGGCCACTCTTTCATAGGTGCCCAGGACAATGTATGCCCCAGTCCCACCCTGAATACAGCAGACATTTTCCTCGTACTACTGCATCAATAAGACATTAGAAACACGTTTTTTTTTAAAACAGATACATGTATGAAGACAGAATTTCCATTTATAGAAAAAAAATGTTATATAATTATTTTTACTTTCTCCATTTAGAATGTTTCATTTGTTCTGTTTACTTTACTTTCAATGCTAATAGCGCCGGATCACGAGTTCGGCGGTAATGTAATTCCCCATTCCCCATTGAGCCCATTCGGGAATGCCCCATTCCCCACTGGGCTCAATAGGGAAAATTTGCGCTCATACCGCCGGCGGATTTCCCGCCGGCGGTAATAGCGCAAATTTTCAGTGGATTTCCCCCAGCTCAGCTAGGGCGAAATCCGCCGAAGTCCTGATATGGCGGACCCTTAAATCTGGCGGTAATAGCGCGACTGCCGGATTTAAGGGTTACCGCCAAAGTCGTGATGAGGCCCAGAATGTCTAATGCCATACAGTTCTCTGAGTGCTTGGAGTGATGATATTATACGGTCTCGCAAGATAAATCAAGAAAAGTGTGTTCTAAAAAGAAATGTCAGGATGCAAGATGGCTGCCATCACTTATCATTGAATTGTAGTTCCCTAATAGAAACTCAGCAAAAACGAACACAACATGACTGAATAAGAATGAAAGAAGCAACGTACCAAAATCAACAAATGAGTGTCAAGACCACAGCAGGAATGAACGCCCCCACAATGTGGAGACATCGCAGTGTTCCCTTCCTGAAAGATCTCCCTTGCTAGAAAAGACAACCTCACATTGTAACTTGGGTTTCAGGGGACGCTACTGCCTTCATTGAGAGAAAGACCACTCAATGGTTTGAGCACAAGGCGAGGAGGGAATTCTACCACCACTGAGCAGCAAACATTGTAGGGCCGTAGCCCCTGCAACCTACCAAGAACCAGAGTTTGCCATTTTGCATTGCAGGTCCCAAAAGGTTCCTCACTTGATACTCCATGAGTACCTAACATCTTTCCTGATGTTTGGACCACAGACCATAGTCATCTGGGTAGTGAGAAAAATGATGAGATATGACATCAGAACATTACAATGTGCATATCTTAGCATTTCTGGATTCTTTTTGGAATGAAGCTATTGTCTCTGAGTAATGGCACTGCCTGTTCTTTTCTTTCCTCTGTCTCACTCGTATTTAAATTATTGTCAATCCTCCTATTTCCATTGGCACTACCCAGGGGTGAAAGTGGAAAAAAGGAACTAGTGGTACTCTGGCTGCATCCAAAAATGAGGGAGGGGAATGGTCGGACAGAAGGCCGGGAGTCCGGGGGGGGAGGAGGGGATATCGAGTGGGGGGAGAGAGGTTGTGACCAGGATCACAAACTTTGCTTCATATAGTTGGATTTCAAGGTGTACAGTAATAATTTTGTTGGGTAGTACTTGGATTCCATGGTGGAATTTTGTGATGTCATCTGGAGTGTTTGGGTGTGAATGATAAAATGCTTGGTGAAGGTTCCAAGCCCAGGCAGTTGGAAGCCCCTGCCTGGGTGACGGGTGTGCCAGTGTTCTTGTCCTATGTAACCTACTTATATATTGTAACCTGAGCACTGGGTATAAACCTAAGAAGTAACCACATGACACCTAAGAGAGTCACTTCTTTACATTGGCGACAAGCTGGTCAAGATAAGGAACCTGCGTGCAAGGAGAGGAAATTATGGAAACAGAGCTGGAGAATCTGCTGTGGGGGGTGCAGAAGGAGAAGCAAGAGGACACACTGCCCCCAAAAACAAACCAAGTAAGACTCATCAGGGCATAGGCAGGGGGGAGGAAGAGAGCCCCATAGCAGGTGGGACCTTCAGCAGCCCATAGGTGGTGGGAGAGCTGGGTCCTGGGGCTGAGGTTGGAAGCGGGCCCTAAGGAGAAGAATGAAGCTGAGCCTTTTGATCAGAAAAGGGAAAATCTGACTTATAGTTTGGACAGAAGTGTCCCCATGCTATGAAGTGGAAGTGGTGCCCATGTGCAGAATGGAGGGGCTGTGAAGCTGTGCCTGCTCCATATACAGTTATGGATATGCGCATTAAATTCTGATCAGAAGGCGCGCCAGGTGATCACAGTTTGGGCAGTTTACAGTTGCGTGTGGTGGATATATGCCCATGAGAAGTTTCTGCCGGTATGTCTAGGGTACCTTTGAGCAGTTTGGGCAAAGTGACAGTGCAGGGACAGTTGGCAGTTGGAGCGGCCAAGTTCCGTGAGGTGCGGCGAACAGTGAGAAAATGGTGACGTAATGGAAGTGCCTGGTGGAGTCGGCGATCATTTCGAACACTCCTGGTGTCAGGATTCAATTACGGCACTGTTGGAAACCGAAGTTTCTGCATAGTAAAATGGAGAATGGTTTTGAGTAAAGAATACTAGAACATAGCTGAACGTGGCGAGGAGGTGTCTGCTTATCAATCCGTTCGCCCAGTGCCATTGTGCTCATACAGAGAGGAATGGACTATGAAATTGAGGGGAACCGACTGTAAAGAAACAAATCTAGACATCAATGTAGCTCTACAATACAGATAGTTCCAAAACACTCACTGTGCAAACAAATATACATCAAGAATAAACAAACCAGGTGCATCACGGGTGTCAGTGACTTAGAACCAACAAATCAAATCTAGACCAGCAAAAATGAATTCCATGCAATGTGTTGCCTAACACAGAAGCCCATGATCATACACCGAGGCATGCAGTTCTAGGGTAGGCAGCACATTTTAACACATGGGAAATATGGAAAATCTCAATTTCTGCTTTATGTAACACTGAAAGAATGTTCAATATTTGTTTACTTGATATTTTGACAATTATCAATTTCTATTTATTAAACTGAATGCTAATTGTTGATATTGACATGCTGAACAGGATAAAAACAGGCAATACTTATTTAGCAGGTAAGATCTACCTATTGATGCTGCAGCAGGATAGAAACTAGCAAGGTCTGCTTAAATGGAGGGTCTGGAAAATGTCAATATCTCATTGAATGGCCAAAGTGGAAATTTGCACTATCTACTGTAAATTTCAGATAACTCTTTCACTGGGAATTGTGTACTTTGACAATGGGAGACAATGGGAGGACTGCCTGTCGTTATGGTAACTGTCAACATATGGTTTACCTAGAAATGTAAAAACAATTGATACCTATGTTGCTGGGGTGTGTTAGAACAGACACTATCTTCTTCATGGGTAATATGAAAAAATCACAACTTCTACTATTGGTCAAAGTAGAACTGGCAATATCTGTGTTGTTGAGGCAAATAGGATAAAATCCTCAATTATCTAGTAATCTACAAAAAAAAGAATTCTACCACTGCTATGCGCACAATATTTTTTAAGGCACTATTTTTTGTTCGACTTTCCAAAAGGTTCCTTGATAGAGATATCCTCCCTTAAAGTGGTCTTTACATCTGTTCAGGTTTTAACTATTGTTACAGACTTCCTATGGTTTAAAGATTAAAAATGTTAATTATGAGTATTAATGGTCCCAAACAATTTTTGGGAGATAACCCCCTTAGCCATCCCTCTCTTCCTCTGAGCATGGTCTGTGATGTTTGAAAAATGTCTTGGCCTACTGAATTCTCTTAATGTGCCTTACACCGCAAGTATTTAAATTTCAGGAGAGATCATGCTCTATGCAGTGACTCTTACGTCGCCTGGAAAGATGATTGCTTAAGTCTCATTCTCCCTCTAATCATTCTGCTTATTTCTCTTATCATGCTCTTTATGACAACCATTAAAATCTGCTACATGTATGTATTTCTCTGATCTTCTTCATTCTCAAATTGCTCATCCTAGGCGTCTATTCCAAACTTGAACCTGTCTTCTCTCTCCACCTTCTCCTGATCCTTCCATGAACTCTGCCTCTGATTTTGCTTCTTTCTTTTCCTCTAAGGCTCACTCTCTCCGTCAGGATATTATTAATTCACCCTCCTCTTCCATTGAATTTACTCCTCCACCCAAACCTCCAACTTTCCTGTCGGACTTTGCTCCCTTGTCCAACTCTGATGTAACACTCCTGTTGGCCAAAGTCCACCCAACAGCAGCCCCTATAGACCATATCCCATCTACTCTCATTCCTTTAATCTATCCTTCTTTTGTGCCTTTTCTTGTTTCATTCTTTAATATTTGTCTCTCCACATCTACTTTTCCTACTGCGTTCAAACATGCTATCATCACTCCTATTCTAAAAAAAAACTCAGCCAATCCTCTTGTTGTCTCTAATTTCCGCCCCATTTCTCTTCTTCCCTACTTATCTAAGCTCCTGGAGCCCCTTGTCTATTTCCAGATCTCTTCTTTTGTTAATGAATTATCCCCTTTCCCTCATTTTCAGTCCGTGTTTCGTCCCTGTTACTCCACGAGACTGCATTAATGTGCTTTCTTAACTCTCTTCTGTCAGCTTGCCACTCTAAACACTCTTCTTTTCTCATTCGTCTTGATTTATCAGCTGCTTTTGACACTGTTGATCACTCTTTACTTCTTAATTTTCTATCTTCATTTGGTTTCAGGGGTTCTGTTCTTTCCTGGTTCTCCTCTTATCACTCTAACAGAACTTTTTCTGTTTCATGGGGTGGATAAACTTCGCCACCTCTTCCCCTTGAGCACAGTTTTCCCCAAGGTTCTGTCTTGAGTCCATTTCTATTCTCACTTTATACTTCATTACTTGCTCCTATGATTACTTCCTTTGGATACTGTCATCACTTTTATGCTGATGACAGACACCTTTTCCTAGCTTTCTCATCCTTCACACCTGAAATTCACCACCCTCTCTCTTCTTGTCTCTCTGCCATTAAATCATGGATGTCATTGCACTTTCTTACCTTGAACTCTGGAAAAACAGAGGTTCTAATTTTCCCTGCCAACTCTTTTTCTCTTCCATCATCTATTTCTTTTTCCTGCCTCTACCCTTTCTAGTTCCCTTATGCTCGAACTCTTGGTCTTTATTTGGATTCTAATCTTTCTTTTACGCTTCATATTTCCCTCACATCCCAGTCTTTCCTTTTTCATTTGTATAACATCTGCAAAGTTCGTTCCTTTCTTACCTTTCACGCAACTAACCTGCTTATTTCTTCTCTCATTTTTTTGACGTTTCTATTGTTCTGTCACGCTTTTTGGTCTCCCTTCATCTCATCTGGCTCCTTTGAAATCCATATACCACTCCTCTGTTTGTTTACTTTGTCGTCTCTCCTATCGTGATTCTATTTCAGCATCACTTGTATCTCTTGGTTGGTTACCTTTACACTCTCAACTTAAATTCCATTTTCTCTGCTTAGTCTTTAAATCTCTCTATGGGTTAGCTCCAGTCTATCTTGGCACTCTCCTGTCCTTTTACACTCCTTCTCGATCTCTTTGTTCTTCTTGTCTTTTTCAGTTGACTGTTCCCCCTCCACTGTGTGCTCAGTCTCGCTTTTGTTCCTTCCAGCTTCTAGCTTGTCTTCACTGGAACACTCTTCCTCTATCTCTTCGATCTATCACTGTCTATTATCTTTTTCGGGTCTCCTTGAAAAATCATCTTCTCCACTGTCCATGATTGTTTGTTTTCAGAGCTGATATTTGAACCTTCCCATTTTCTCATATTTTTGTACTGTTGTTTTAATATTCTGTAGAGTTCTTTGGATAAAAACGCTATATAATCTCTAATAAAATACAAATACAAAATCATTGTTGGTTCACTTTCAATAAAACAAAGGATCTTTTGAGGGGACATGGGGGTTTGCATGCTTGCATTTAGACATTTCTGTATTTGGTTGCAGTAGACATCTCTGTGCCCCATCCCCATATTTTGTAGAGGGCAAGAGGAATTGTCATGTTGCTTTACCCTCCGCTCTGACCATATTCTTTCATTTTCATAGGAATGCTTAGACCACACGCCCCCGCTGTGCTCACCAATTATTACTGGATTCTAATGAATTTCTTTGCTTTCCATGATCACAGGCTTTCAACTCCGAAAGGTCCAGGAACAGCGGGAACAGGAGGCCAAGAAGGAGCCTGTGGGCAATGACGTAGCAACGATCCTCTCCCGCAGGATTGCGGTGGAGTACAGCGAATCAGATGACGACTCTGAACTGGAGGAAAACGAGTGGTCTGATTAGCGCAGACCGGAACACTAATGCATTTTGAGTGTTACAGTATTTACTGCTCCCCTGCAACCCTGTGTCACTCGTTCTGCAGCATGTGTTTGGCAAGGCTACCACAGCAGTAAACACTGCCCCCTGCTGCCGACCTGGCCTGGTGCACAATCTCCTCCACAGCTTGCATTTATATTGCAGTGTTCCTATATCACCAGAAATTGCTGTGTCATTCTTATTGGCTCGGACTGCATGCATGAATGGAGCATACTGTGCAAGTATTTTCAAATTAAAGCCAAATGGTGCTGTGCTTCTGTCATGTTTACTAATGAGTCCCAGGGAAAAATATATGTGAACCCCCCCCAGCGCCTTGGTGTAAAGCACTCTATAAATAAATCAATCAATCAATCAATCAATAAATTGATGAGTACACGGTGGCAGCATGTTGCTGATATATAGGGAGGATAATGAGTCTCAAATTGGCCACCTTCTTGTCAGTGGGGAGCATAGGCATAGCCATTAACAATGTGGTAACCAGGGGCCAGGTTATCTGACATTTGCATCTTTGCAAAAAATTTAGCAAAGGCGCTTAGCACCAATCTTTTGGCCTATTTATGTGTTTGCATGTATCCCGCCAGTAAATCTGGTGGGATACCGCAAATGGTAAAACCGTTACCGGTGCCTGATCCGCTGGTATTGCTAACAGATTACAGGTGCCGGCAACAGTATGTTAATCTCCATTCCATGGAAGGTGGGGAGACCTGCTGGTAATACCAGCTGTTTATTTCTGGTGGGGAGCTTGACTTACCTCCAGCTCTTGGCTGTAGGTAAATTAGGCCATCCTACCAGCAAACTTGTACTCTGCTGATTCAGAAACATGTCGGTAAACAGAATTACCGGCACATTAATTCCAGACTGACAGAGTTATAATGAGGCCCCTTATATTCATGCAACGCAGAATGGAGGATAGAGGATTTGCTGCAATCCATATTACATAAAGATTTTTGCAATGGAGTGGAATTATTTTGTCCAATTTTTCTGCCAGAGTGACAGAAAGTAGAGCAAATAATAACAGTAACAAGAACAAGGTTTAGGACAAAAGGATCTAGAGGATTACCTCAAGTCACTGGAAATGTCTCTTCAGTTAAAAGTTACTGGCACCATTGCAAAGTTGGAATCTGTGTAATGGGGAAGGTGCGCACATACCCATATACCCACCAGTCAGTAAAGTTTCAGTTAAAGTCATATTGCCAGGAAGTGCACAGAGATGTTTTGTTTTTCTCACTTCTTGATCCAAGGATGTACATCAGAGGCCTGTGGTGGGTAACAGGAGGTGTTTTAAGACGTTACAGTCACAGTCAATGCTGATAAGAGAATCAGTAGTAAAACGGACCCATTATAAAGAGTTTATTTCTGCTTCAAAATGAGTTCTTCTCTAACAATGGATTTCTGACACAGTTCATAAATCATCACAATCTAACCAACCAGCAAAAAGAACAATAATGCTGAGAACAACAACCGATAGTCATCCAGTTGCGCAAGTGACAGAAGCAATATGTCAGTAGTGAGCAATAATGCCCCAATAATACAATTGAAGAGGGGAGATAGAAGTATTTCAAACACGGGACTTCATTCCAGTTTTGTCTACTTTTGTTAGTCAGTGGGGTTTATTCTATTATTTGGTGCATTCAGAAAAAATGTTTCCTTCTCAACGAAACACAGACACAACAGGTTTACCAGTTTCCATGAGGACAGAGATTGTACTTGCAGTGAAAAGAAGGTTCTGGAACTTGGACAACTAAGGCGTTTTGATGATTCGTTTCTGTTGCAGTATCAGTATTCACCTGTGATGAGACAACCTTATTAATTGAAGCTGAAGGTGAAGTCTGCATTGGAAGTTGATCATGATCTGAAAAGGAGTATGCAGCTATGCCTGCCGGTACAATACAATTGAGAGCAGGAGCAGGAGCAGGTTCAAATGCTGGTGATTCTGATGACGCACTCTCTCAAGGCCGAGTGATCAAAGCAGAGGTTTCTGGAGATGCTTAAGTCACTTCTAATGCTTCGACTGGAGGCTGGATCTTCTGGAATGCAGATACATGGACTCATGCCAGATTCCCCTGGCACTTGACAGCCATCTGAGTCATGAGCAGGATCTGGTGATCACGCTTCCAGCATGGTGAAATGGATACATTCTCTAGTGCACTCACAGATAGACCCATTCCCCCAGCGTGAGGGAATGGCAGAGAAGGCCAGCAGTCTTTGATAATCCTCCGATCACCTATGGATAAAGAAGTCTGACATTTTTTACGAGTGCTTTGCAATATCTCAAGACAGTTTCATCTTCCAAATAGAGGTTAAGGTGGCTGAAAGATGGAAGAGAAGCAGTAGGTATATGCATAGAACAGCTTGTCAAAATCCCATGAGGTGACATCCATGTTTCTGTTTTGCATCATTACAGATATTGAGTAACAATAGAGGTAAGATATCAGGCTGCTTCAGGCCAGTCTCTTGGCAAAGCCTAGATGTGCGGGATTTGATATCCCTATTCCTGCTTTCTGAAACTCCACTTGACCGGGCATGATAGGCATAATGTAAGTGCTTGTAATATGCAGAGATATGCAAATGCTTCTAACCACTTGGCCTGAAAATTGGATACCTCTATCACCATCTTTGAAAAGAAAATAGACCAAAGTGAGGAATAAACTCTCAGAATGTACTTGGCTACAGTGACAGGGTCTGCTTTTCTGTGTAGTTAAGCCTTAACACACTTGGAGAACACATCTACAACTATCCAAAACATTCATGTGATAAAGATTTAGGTAACTGAAAATAATATATCCATATGTTGAGAGTTAGGCCTTCCGGAACAGGGGGTGCTGTGGGCGAAGTATTTACCGCTTGACCAATGTTGTGGGCTAAAGCAATAAAACAAATTACAATAATTCTGAGCTACTGTAGGAAAATAAGGTACAAAACAATCACAGTTAATAACTGTTATTGTGCAATTCTTACCAGAATGGGTCACAGAGTTGCCAATAGGCAACATATGGTAAAGTTGATGAAGGCACTACTAAGAGAGCAGTTTCAGCAACAGAGTGTAGACAGTAATGTAAACCCGCTGCAACAGGGTCCAGTGGTGGGACATAATATGCAATAGGGAGGTGTTTGGCACCATGCATTTGTGTCAAAGCACCCAGAGCAATACCATCAAGTTCATCACAGTACAGGATACACTTCCTTTGGTAATCTGGCAAGCCAAAGACGAGAGCTTTTTACAGCTCTTGTTTCATCTTGAGAAATGGCTTATCTGCTTCAGGGGACCAAGGAAGAGTCTAAGGAGTTGAATGAAGAGTACTGTTTTGTATGGGTTTTACAATTGAAGCCTATCCCATTATCATTTGGTGGTAGTAGACACTTATTGCAGGAAATCCTCTCACCTGTTTGGGCATAAGGGGTGGGAACCTGTGGAATTACATTCATTTGGGCTTTAGAACATGTCTCTCTACTGCATAAATACCTTGTTCTAGATAATAGACACAAGTGAAGTTTACTTTTGCTGATTTGTCACCCTTAAAAGCAAGAGAGCTGTCAGTAGATCAATTGAATGTTTCTGGAAGGCTTCTAGTGATTGGAAAGTCAGCAGAAGATTGTCAACATATTTTATTAAGACAGAACTTCCTTTGATCAATTGGGGCTCAAGTTCTTGTTTCAGAATTTGAGAAAGAGAATTGGGCTCTCTGCAAACCTTTGTATAAGGAAATGCAAACAGATATTGACTGTTAAGGTGCACAGTTAGAGAGAAAAATGCAGAACATGGATCTAATATAGAGGAAATTGACTGCGTCGGTAGGAAAACAGGATAACATGGTAGCTGGGTTAGGGACAATAGGAAAAGCAGGTAAAATGGTGGAATTTACAGTGCAGAGAACGTTTGTTCAAAACAGTAAGTCTACTTTCCAGACGTTTTGACTCGTATGACAGCTGTATTGCAATGAATGTGAATGCAAACAATGTTTACTTGCCCAAGCAGGGATTGAATCACAGGTTTTATCCCTTCTTCTGCATGTTTCAAAATAGGGCATTGCAGAATGCATGAATATGTTTTGCTGGGTTCAAATTAATACCTACTGCCCTTGGGTGGTAGCAGTGCACGGTATAAATCAACATAACAAAGATTCTACGTTCAGTATAAATCCCACCTCATTTGCACCAGAGGGCCATAATTGTGGAGACATGTGGCCCAAAATTCCCTGTTATTTGATTTGGAGACTCTTGCAACACAGCCGGATATTGCAGTTCTCCACACAGTGAGACCTCAGTTCAATTCCAACAAGGGAACAATAAATACTGCAACCTATTTTGCAGTAGTTCCAATCCACAAAGGTTCACAGGCATATAAGATCTATGTAAAAAAGCATGATGCTCAGAAATGGGACCTAGGTTGACAGTCAAAGGTCATGAAACAGAGTCAAGTATCGTTTGACCCCTCCATATCTACAACATTTATATCTTCTAGGAAATATATGGAAATGCTGATGCTTTCAAAGTTCAGTGAGACTCAGACTCTCCAGTATCATCAAGGCAAGAAACGTCCTTTCCAGTAACAGAACATTCTACATAAAGGGCAGATGGATCAAGTGGATTTAAAGGTGCAATGATGTTGCTGGTCCACTGAGCATCCGATTGTGATTTAAAGGAGGCGTGTGATGAAGGTGGTGGAGGTGAATGAGGACAAGACGGGGGAGGAGGAAGCTGGGCAGTCTGTTGAGCAGGTGGATCTGGGCATTCAGATTTTCAGTGCCCAAATATTCCTCACAATATTTGCACTTATCATTACATAGATTGGACATATGTCTGTCTTGAGTTCCACCATGTCCCAACATAGCAGGACAACCTCTTTCCCTAGTCTTTCCCCTTCCCCTCAGGGTTTGTCCTGCACTGTGTCTTGTCCTATCTTGTGAGGTTAGTGCTGTTGGATTTGCAAAGCCATCAGTCTGGTCTTGCAATGTTTCTACCTTTCTACCTTCCTGTGAAAAAGGTTGGGCCGCTAGCAGTGCTTCAGATGGGATATTGTCTTCCCAGCCTATGAGTACCTCCCTAGTACCTTCTAAGATTTTGGGCTGCAGGCCCATTTCAAACATTGCAGCTTGCTGAGCTTTCAGCCACACTGAGGATGCCCGAATATTGATCAAAAGCAGCACATTCGCTTTTCTAAGCAGTCAGCTGGATTCTCGCTTTTACCTGGCATGCAGGAATTCATTTTTGTCTCATCCATTTTCTTGGGGCTAATTTCTAAAATAGTGTGAAGTAGTATTTATGTTCTTATTTTCAACTTCTTTATCATGGGCCCTGTAGTGGCCAATCACATCTTGCAATAGAGTAAAGTTGTCTGGAGAAAAAAAGGGCTCGTAACAATTGGCTAGGATCAGTACAGGTAGGGTTCTGGTAGTCTATTACCACCTGAATCTCTTCTTGGACCTTGACAGGATCCTCGCATATTCCAGGAAATCTGTGGAGAATGTAAAACAAACAGGTTGAGCTTCATTGTGCATGACCATTCACTACTGTATTTCCTGCCCCGGGCATACACCTTGAAGGGTATACTGGGTCATTAGCTTGCGGATGGGCATTAGAATGTACCTGCAGTGGGAGAGGCAACACAAGTGATTCATCAGCAGCTGAAAGCAATTGCTCATTGAAACCACCCAGTGATTGAAAGGTGGTAGATTGACTATATCACACGCCAGAGGTTTACTAAGAGATTCATTCGCGCTTCTGGATTGTGAAGGGATAAATGCATCCAGCAGTATTCCTCTTCCAAATCCAGCCAGCTTGTATTTAGGCACTTATGGTCAGGGCAGGAAATTCAAATTAGCATCACGGAGGTGTTTTCTTTTCTCCAGAAAGTCCCATATGTATGTATGTATGCATGCATGTATGTATGTATGTATGTATGTCTGTATGTATTTATTTATTTATTTATTTATTTATTTATTTATTTATGCATTTGTAAAGCGCCTTAAGCCCTTAGGAGAACAGGTGCTAGTAGCAAGTACACAAACAGTAAAACAAAACATGCAAACAACACCAAATGAAATCAGGTAACAACAAATAAAAGGAATACAACTGGGGAGAGGCAGAGCAATACAATCAGATAAAACAAGACCAAGAAAAGACTGGCAAAACCATAGAAATGCTAAAAAGTAGACGATGATGACAAATCATATAAAACTACCTAAAAATAAGGGTTTCATTTTTTTTTTTTTTTTACTTTCCAGGGTAATCTCAAACCGTACGAAAACTGACAGGGTAGTCCACATTCCGCATTATAAGAAGATAGACTAGCCGTTTATTCAAAACTTGTTTGAAATGTTTATATTCTGATCAATTTCCAGCCTAGGGATATCATGACTGAGGATGATGGCTTCAGTTGTCCATGTAAGCACAAGCTTAGGCGGCGTGGGCATAAGAAATATCGGCCTCTGTTCATAATCAGGCACCTGTAAAGACGGACATGCCATGCATGTTTGGATCTATGTGATAATAAAGAAAAAGAAATGTCAAAGTCCAAAATACCAAATTCTTTTTTTACCCCATTTCACTGCACCACGTGAGGAGCCGGCCTACAGCCCCCTCCCACACCCCTCCACCGTTTTTATTAACTTAACCCCCACTCACATATATATATATATATATATATATATATATATATATATATATATATATATATATATATATATAGAGTGCCCAAACGCATATATATATATGTATATATATATATAGAGTGCGTTTGGGCTCTCGAAATTCAGTATTTTGGGCTTCTCAGTGATGGGCTGCAGGATTTTTGTGTGATGCTGAAATACTTTATTGTACGAAAGATGCATGTTTAAGTCATCAATAAAATCAAATAAAAATAAAAATAATTGACAGTGATAGAGCCAGCAGTAAGTTCATTAAGGGCCATTATAATGACCCTTCCCCCGCAAAATGTTAAACACAATAGCATAATGTAACAATGGCATTTGCTCTCTGATGTAGCGTAGAATGTTTGTTGATGTATCACTGTAAGATATATTCTTATTTTTTTATTTAGTTTTTTATTTATTTATCAGTCAACCATCAACGTGCATTTTTTTATGTATATTTTTATGATATTGCGCCTGCACAAAGGCCTTAACCGTAGGTGATGGCTGTGGCCTACTCAAATATATATATTTTTTTCATGAAAACACATTTGGTATGTTTATCTAATAGGCTTTAAAGGGGTGGTGGGTACAATAATTGTAAAGTTCATATCTTCTTGCGTCAGGTGAAAAATGACGTTTCAGGTCAGGATTTTCCCTGTAGGTGGAACTTGTTTGGGCTTCTTTGTCTGTTTTTCACTGAACTTGATTCAGGTTGTAAGGTTTTACTCGACATATTGTGCCTAGCCATTGCCTCGGCAAAGCCCCTGGAATTCTATGTTGCAATTCCAACATTTCATTAAAAAGCACACTTAACCAAAACCTAAACACCTTTGCTTTGCTGAGCGGTTGCTCAATGTGGCATTTTGTAGTTTGCACACTTGAGGCAGCTCAATGAAGCACTGGGATTTGACCCTACAAGAACCACAGCGTTGTGCATCTTGGTCCCATTCACAGTCAGGGAGTAGACAAAAACAAGCCCATCACAAGCAAATCCCTAAAATCTCCTTTACTCAATTGAGCTCTCGTTTCATCCAAGCAATGTCACAGCGCGTTAGGGTTCTGGGCCATTTGCATATTTGACATGAACATTTTGGGTTGGGCTTTCAGGGAAGCCTAATAACCGTCCATCAGAGTGCCAATGTTGTTCTTTGGGCTTGTTAGGGCCGTTCTATGTGATTTTAATGAACGAAAAATAAAGAATGACATTTTAATGAACCCAAAATAACAGAAAAAATACTGATTTATTTTAGGGGGGATCCCCAACACCCCTTTTTCCCCATGTTTAAACCCCACCTCAAACCCCTCCTCACCAGATTTAACCCCTTACCCCACTGCTACATATATGTTTCTTTTCAAATTTGGTATTTTTTCATTGTTTTTTATTCGTTATCATTTAATTCTTTATTTTTTATTAGGTATAACCACTGGATACCGTGAGGACGGTACAATGTCCTTTCGTTGCGGGATGTTTTTTCGCCGGGTTTTTTACTGCACATTTTTTTCCGTAAAAACCCATCACATTTTTTAGAAAACGAGGGGGTTGGGAGGGGGGGAAACGCCCCCCCCCAAAAAAATTTGATGGGGTTTCCCCCCAAAAAATTGCGGTAAAAAACCCCTGTGAAAAAACATCCCACGATTAAATGACATGGAACCGTGAGGACAGGGGCCCTGATTCGTACGGCTCTGTAGATGTTTTGGAGTACACATTTCCACAGACCTATCCAATGTAGTGAATGCTGAGGAATCATGGATGATGTAGTCCAGAAAGTCGCAGGTTCCAGACCCTGGTATAGGGCGAGCCTCTCCACTATAGAGGCTTCTAGTGTGTTTTGGTCCGCTCCGTGCCTAATACATGATTGTTCAAAGGTGGCTTGAATAAAGGTTGGAACCTCACAGTACCTTCAAATGTTGAATTTGGTATTTTACTGGCAATAGAAGTTAAAGAAAGACACTTTGGGGTTCAGCCCCTTTTTTCACAATTATCCAGAGCTGTCTGCAAAGGTAGGCAAGTGCCTAGACGACAAGGAAGGTTGATGTGGATAGGAGAGGGGTTTACCCTGCATCTTGTGCTTCAGTTCATATCCAAAGGTTTCGAGACACTTTAGAGCAGGGTTGTCCAACTCCAGGCCTTGAGGGCCGAATCCATGTTGGATTTTCAGCATACCCCTCATTAATATTAATGATTTGAATTTGCATACACTGATTTCAAAGTTTTGCTCATGAATATTAAGGGCATCCTGGAAACCCGTCAGGTTTCAGTCCCTTGAAGCCTGGAGTTGGACAACCCTGCTTTAGAGGCAGCTCAGATGTGACCAACTGCAACTCTATTGGGTGTGACAGAGGACCTCTTGCAGAGTGGCCCAAGGACAGGAATCTATGTGTTTTGAATGAGAGGTGGGACAAGGGGCACTTACATTTCCCATGGGACTAAAGCCAGGAGGCTGCAAGCTTTGGCGCACCAGATGTTTTGGCATCCAGCTCACATCAGCCCTAGCCAGCATAATCAATGATGAGGGATCATGGGAGTTGCAGTCCAAAACATCTACAGAGCCACAGCAGCGGACTCCTGAAAGCCGGCACACTCCAGCAATGATGTGTTCAGGTCTGTGTAACACTAGTTAACTAACGTCATAGAAAGTCTGGTGCAGGCACAGGCGATCTAGCACAGTAACGTGAGAGCAAAGGAAGAGCTGGAGACTAAACATAAACTATAGCCTTCTGGCAAGAAGAGACACGGGCAAACTAGATGGGCCTGGCGATCGTCACCTATCGTCAATATTTACATGTCGACGTTGCTCTGCAGAAACCCCTGATGTGGTGTAATGCTGTCTGTGCATTTTGCCAATGCACTGTGAAGCTTTTATTTGTGCAGATGTCACACAAATAAATGGACTTGACTGGACACCTACTTCCTGCTTATTGTTGTTCTTGTTTCTGTGGGGGAATGGAGCTGGCGCGTGGCCGCTGTTCATCACAGGAAGGAGCGAGCATATTTTCATCATGGTTTCCACTACGCTTTTTGAAAGGGAGCCGTGTGTTAAAAACAAGCATTGGCAAAGCAAAAAGTTTTGTCTTTTGTGCCACCATGGGATTGTCAAAATGGTACTACTTGGACTAAAGTTGACAACAGCTGGCAAATAACATTAGTACCTGTGAATCTATGTTAGTGACTGGCAAATGCCTGCTTAATGACTAGACAAATAGCCAAACGTGTTGGCTTTGCCAATTCTTGTTTTTAACAGGAATGTAGTGCATTGATCAGCTCATTCTGCTTTTAAATCAAGTGGCTAAAGACACACTTAGGTAATACATTATTATTACACCAGATGCAGGTTTATATCTGCCAGCAAGATGAATGCTTCAAAATAACATTGGCATCCCCGTGATGGAGCAGAGCTAGCTCAAAGTGATCCGTGGAGGGGTGTTTTCGGTGAGAAGGGCAGGTAGTGGGTGGTGGGATGGACGCAGGGACTAGGCGTGGGCGAGAATCCCGCCTGAGAAGCAGAATTGTTCAAATTCGTCAAAAATTCAATTTCGCTGGCTGGGCGATTTTCCACTTTTTTGGCAGCACGTTGGTGTTTTTTTATTTTTGCGGCAGACATCTCGCTTTTGGTGTAGTCTGAAACACACGAAAAAATTGAAAAAATAAATTTAAAGGAGCGGAAAAATGTTCTAGCCCAAAATTTTGTTTAAAAAAAAAAACACATCTCAAAAAAAGCAAATCTCAAGAGGGAAATTACCCCAAACTGTCAATTCCGCTCTGCCTGCAAAATTGGTCGATTGGGCAAAATTTGACAGGAAGCTGCCAATTTGTATATGGAATGGAAACAGACATTTTTTCCAGCCCCTAATATCCACTAGCATGACCATGGGCGGTTCTTCATTGGGAAAAAATCCATAACCACTACATTCTACGTGTCCCTCCTCATAGTCCATCTCTATGTACCTCTACTTCTCAAGACAGCAGTGTTGGATCACACGGCGTGCGTAAAGTGCCATGACATGATATGACAGGTTATTTATAACGTGCTTAATACCCAGAGGTTTCTAAGCGCGGACCCGGGGATCGAACCTGTGTTGCTCCCTCTCGTCTGGCTTCCAAGGCGAGCACGTTACCGCTGAGCTATCCTCCCGGGCCTAACAGCCAAAACTAAAAAGCACTCAAACGAGACAAGGTGGCACTATTACACACAGTAATCTTCTATGATTGCAGTCCCCAGGGTTGTTGCTAGTTCTAGAAAAGATCTGGGGTTAGGGTAATGTCGGGACCGTCAGGACACCGGGCTAGCTAGCCTTTTGGTCGTAGCCCCTGAGCTTCTACCTGGGGCTACAAGCAAAAGACCTGGGGCTATGCTCCATCAGCCTGCCCCTAGCAATGCCTCTGGCAGTCCCAATGTTAAGTGGCCTATAGTGGGCAGCGGGGAACTGCCATTCATAATGCTGAAAAGTGCAACATCAGACCGGAAGCAGACATGTGGCTGAGCTTGCTGTCTGAGAGTACTGCAGGTTGCAGACTATCAGTCTGGTCATCCTAGTAGAAATGCAATGAGTTGTCAATATAGGGGTATCATTTTATTTTTTTCTCTGTCATCTTTTTTGCAGTTCAAATCAAGCTACAGCATCTCGTATTCCAGCGCTTCACTCAATCACTGTTATGTACTTATAAAGCATTGCAGTCTACCATCTGCATTTAAAAGCCCGTACATATGTTTTCTTTGCTTGAGTACTGCCGCAAGTAATCCAGTAATACTAGTCGGTATATTTTGAAAATAAATGTTTCATCACTTTCCACCATCAGCTCAAGAGTGGAAAAGGACAATGTGGAGAAATGGTACATCCCACAACTGTACATTTTTGAAATGCACAAAAGAGTATTTGCTGACCCTTTTCAGCAACACATGGAATAGGTGGTGAGTTGGTGTGCACAGAAAGGGCTATATTTGCCCGGTTCAAAGTGAATCTGCACTGCTGAAAATGACTTTGCACTGCCGACACAAACCCTGATTCATGGAACCATGCAGCGTCTTTTTATTTTCTTATTAACTTTATTTATCAAATTCAAACAAGCACATGTGAGATTATAATACAAACCGAAATCAACATCAAATACAACATATCTTATCATATACACCCGTTAAACATCAACCATACCCCAAGAAAAACAAGAGATATTCATAAACCTAAGAAAACAAACATTCATTAGAGTCGTAAAACTAATTCTAATCATATCAAGCCCTCTACAAAAGATGTATCCAAACTTCCTAACATATAGACAAGAGACAAAACATAAATAAACACCTACACACACGCTAACTACTACAAATAATACAAAGTACTAGTGTGAGTATCCAATCACTTAGAATAATGGTTCATACATTCAATGTACCATTACCATATAAATCAATGAAAGATTTCCATAAAATCCAATGTTTCCTCTTTAACTTTTCTCTTATACATGACTAATTCAAAATCCGATAGTATTGCCACATCATTAATCCAGTCCTCCACTGCTGGCTTCTTCCTGGTCTTCCATACTTTCAATATCTGCTTCACTGCTATTACTAGGGTTCTATCTATACAAGATCCATACAAACGAGCCGTCAAACAGCGCCCACTGTTTGCTAATAGTAAGACCTGTGATGGTCTTCTTGGGAACTTAATAGATAAGGTCATACCTAATCTGTCAAGTACCTCACACCAGAAGGTTATTACTCTGGGACAGGACCATAACATATGAAGTAATGTCCCCTTCTTCTTCCCACATCCCCAAAATAAATCATATGTTACTAACCCTAAAGCATACATGCGCTCAGGCATCCAATGTAATCGTCCCACAACTTTCTGATGGATAAGTCGTAACTTGAGATCCATTTTGCTACTGTGTCCAGTCCACCATACTTATTTCCAAACTTCATCAGTAATAACACAACCCAAATCTGACTCCCATTTCCGTTTCAGAGCATTCCATGATTCTAATACTGACTCATTCTCTGGCATGAGTTTTAAGTATGTAGAGACATTTTGTGGCAGCAGACAAAATATGGTCCATCCTGCTGGTTCCTTCTCTTTCGGGTTGGACAACATACCAAATACCCTGATCAAAAGACATTCTAATTCCTTAAATCTATTTTTCTCCTTCCCAGCCAATTGAAACAATCTTTGAAGTTCCTGAAACGACATCAAATGTCTGTCTCACATCATATCCCTTAATGACAAAATCCCCTTTGAAATCCAACTTCACCAACACAATGTCTTATTACCAATTTGTAATGCAGGCTTATGCCAAATAGATGATTTATGGTTCAGAAACACATTCCCATTAAAGTTAAGTAGCCACCATAGCATTAAGCTTTTAGCTACTTTAACAGTCGTTAATTTAACAGACCTCTTAGGTAGTTTTCCCATAGAAAATATATTTTTCAATCAAAATTGTAACAAGGCATCCCTCAATAGCTAACCAGATTGGTTCCTGCTCCGTCTCCGCCATCACATAAAGGGCCGCTTTCTCCAAGATAAATCCCCTGTGATGCTTTTCCAAATTTGGATAGCCAAAACCCCCTTCTTTAGTATCCTGCAGTAAAATAAACTTTGGAATCTTAGGAGCCTTTTTCTCACCCCAGAGAAAATCCTGAAAAACTCAATAAATTTCCTTAAGTAATTTTTTAGAGAAGACAAGGGGTATTGATTGCATAATATATAAGACCTTTGGCAGAAGTGACATCTTTATCGTATTTATCCTTGCCCATATCCCTACATCTAATCTTGACCATTTCCTAACATCTCTCCTTAGCGTTTCTAACAGTTTAGTCACATTGTATATCTCTAGTAAGGAAGATTCCCAAATACTTTACATGTATTTCAGACCACTTACACTTCCATTCTGCATAGTCTCCTCTCCTAATAGCCATCTAAAGCGGGAACAACTCCGTTTTATCCCAGTTAATTTGATAACCTGAAAACGTACCCACTCTTTCAAGTACTTGCTTAAGAACAATACTTCCAGCCTCAGGATCCGAGAGCACCACTAACATATCATCAGCGTAAGAACGCACTTTCACTTCTCTTGGCCCAAACTTTTGCCCACATATCCTCTGCTCATTCCTTATCAGAGCAATCAAGGGTTCCAAGGCAATGTCAAATAAAAAAAAAGGTGATAGGGGATAGCCCTGTCTCGTCCCTCTAGTAAGACTAAAAGCATCCGATAATTTACCATGAACCCAAACACATGCCTTAGCAGAACTTTGAAGACAATGAACCATTCCCCTAAATCTACCGCCAAACCCCATTTTCTCCATTGTAAATTGCAGAAAATCCCAATTTACTCTGTCAAATGCCTTCTCAGAATCCATAAAGACCAAGGCTGCATTGACCAATTCATTACTGTGTAAACTTATTATATCCACTAACGTCCTTGTGTTGTCATACCTCAACCTACCATTCATGAACCCCACCTGAGATTTATGGACTATTTTACCAATACAGTCACTTAATCTATTTGCCATTACTTTGGTAAAAACTTTGATATCCACATTTAACAAAGAAATCGGTGTATAATTTTAAATTGTTTTACCATCCCTCCCTTCTTTTGGTATCACTGTGATCATAGCCTCAGTCATCGATTGGCACAAACCTTCCCTTTGCAAAAACAAGTTAAACAACCTACATAAAATTGAGTTAAGAAAGTATCAAATTTCCTATAACACTCTATAGGCAATCCATCTAATCCCGGAGATTTTCCCAACTGGAGCTGCCCAATTGCTGATAAGACCTCCTCAATCTCAATATCAGCCTCCAACATTCTATTATCATCCAATGATAATTTTGTAATATCAATAAGTTCAAATAGATTCTCCAAATCCTGCTTTGAAATTGATTCCTCTTCTATAATAATTTCTAAATCGTGTACAGATCTCAGTGTTCTTCCATACTAATCCATCATTCTCATCTTCAATACCCTGGACATAGGGTCTCCCATTCATATCCTTCAACCTATTTGTCCACTCTTGAAACTAGTCTCCCAATATTTTGTCGTGAAAAAAATAAACCCTTTTCTGCCATCAAGTTGGTTGCATTTGTAATTTTTCCTGAACCAGATTCATTGCAGACCTATCCCTAGTTCTCCCTAATCGGGGCATATTTTTGTTGTAATTTTGACAATTCTGCCTCTAATAAATTCAGATCATTCATAGATTTCTACCGAAGGCGGGAGGTCCAATCAATCATATGACGCCTAATCGTCACTTTCAAACTATCCCATATGATCTTCTGGTCAGCAGAACCTTCATTAATCTAAAAAGACCTGGGTCATATGCGACAGCAGATCTTCTAAGACATCTTTTTCGTTCTAATATCCCCATCTTTAATCTCCATTTTCTAAAGGATGGAGCTTTTATATCCATCTGTAAACAAAGATCAATTGGCGCATAATCAGAAATGTTCCTCTCCCTAATATTGACATCCAGGGTCTTATCCATTAACGTCTCTGTGACCAATATATAATCTAACCTAGAGTAAGAATCGTGCACAGGGGGAAATAATGTAAACTCTCTTTCCAAAGGATGCAGCTCCCTCCATATATCAACCAATCCGAATTTTCCAAGGAAAAAATCAAATTATTTAGAAGTGTTCACATTAGTGTACCTACACAAATTAATTCTATCCAACTTGTAATCCCGAACACAGTTAAAATCTCCTCCCAGGATAACTATCTCACTATTCATGTTGTTCAAAAGTTCTGAAATATCATCAAAGAGGCTCTTGCCAGACGTGCACGGCCCATACAACATCCTAAGGTGATCAATTTCTCCTTGTATATCACATCAGCAAAATTCATACGACCATCTCCATCCATCACCACCTTTGTAATTTTATATTGCAACCCTTTCCTGAATAGAATACTAACTCCCCTAGAATTGGTAGAATAACAATTTGAAAGATCTTTATTATATCTGGAATTAGTCAACCACTGCCTGGTTTAATTTACCAAATGCGTTTCTTGTAAAAGAACTATATCAGCCTTGGCCCTCCATAATCTCGCCATCACTTTTTTTCTTTTCCTAGGACAATTCAAACCCTTAACATTCCATATTACTACCGTCAAGTCATTCACTCCCATCTAAGTCTACTTCTAGTATACACTAACATATAATCCAACCAGCTGACAGTCATAGTACCATCCCAATCTTCACCTATGAGCATTGTAACACCTATTTTGAGGATATAAGCTACCACTGTACTAGACAAATTTAAAAACACTAAAACATGAAAACGCCAGCCAAATAATTCTAAGTGAACAGTCAATACAGGTATACAACACAAAAACAGACACACACACCACACTTCCACAAGACACAACATATAAACATGAAGCAAATAATAATAAGATTGTACCCTGAAGAGATCCTTCAGGTGGCAATGAGCACCAAGCATCTGTATACACCACACATTCCAACCCAATCCCTCCAAGGTTGTACTTTACATATTTACTCTAAGTACTTCAAACACTATAATCCTCCAATGTTAAGTTCAAGAATTTTAAGGCTAACTATAGATACAATACTAAGGGCCTCATTACACGGTATGCGGTAACCATGGTGCTATTAGCGCCATGGTTGCCGCCGGTATTTTACTGTGTCCGCCTTGGTGGATGGCGGAATTACTGCCCTACTCCAAGGTGAGCGAGGGTGGTAATTCCCCATTCACCAAGGCACTTCCCCATTCCAATTTTTGCCCCCATAGGGCTCAATGGGAATGGGGAAGGAGCTAATTACGGTACCGCAAAGTGCGGTACCGTAATTACCACCAAGGTCCCTTTGCGGGCCCGTTCCTTAACGGCTGGTAAAACCAGCCGTTGAGGTCGGGTCCCGCAAAGGGACCTCGTAGTAAGGTGGTAAGGGTTTACCGGTACCGGTGGTCTTACCGGTAATGGTAAACCCTTACCACATTCCGTGTAATGAGGCCCAAACTATCAGAAGCTAAAGTAAACTCCAACCAGCACTATCCAATTACCACTAAGATCCCAAAACCCCTAAATAATACCTACTTCCGTACTAAGCCTATACCCAATAATCCATATTCCTCCATCCCGTACAATAACATATCAATAATAAGTACTGTCCTATTTAGCATCCATTTCAATTCCATGACAGCATATAGAGCCATTTAGTACCCATAGAATAGCCCAAATATGCAATGCCCAACACCCTCATTACACCAAGTAGAAAATCCATATTTCCAATATTATGATCTTACATCATGCCCTTCTAGAATCCAGCAAGCCTCCCATCTGAATCAGCAGCCCGGAAAGGGTACCCCCCCAAAAACCTACCCCAAGAGCCCTTATCACTGCATCCAAACTTCAACCCAGTACAAGGTCACAACCAAACTCAACCAGACCCCCCAGATTATACCCACCACAATTCAATCACCACTTCCTCCCCATCCTTATCAACAGCGCTGTTGGAGATAAAGTCATGGGATAGGCTGATCAGCGAGGGAAAAAGAACCTGTCTCCAAAACAATTGAAACATGTTTAACTAATAAGCCTAAAACTCAACAACAAGCAACAGAGTGGTAGATCAGTGGCTGACACATTGATCTGTCAAATGCATTACATCCACATGGAACAGGAAACACTTCCATAATATCAGATCCCCATTATAATCATCACAACTTTACCCAAAATGCTTCACCAAAACCTCTTTAGATGAGGATAGAACAATGGTGCCACCCAGCACCAAATTCCAACCCGAAAAAACTTCTTTGAGTCAGAACGCGATGAATACTCGAAGGTAGATTACACGAGGGCACATCTGTCCCTGCCTTAACACAATAGCACCGGATATAAGATCATCCACATATATTTAGCATTGGCAACAACCATAATAGTCATAACACCACGCTCTGATCACTCCAAGTGCATGGCCAAAGTTCCCCCCCCCATCAACAACCAGAGTCACACATCAAAAACATGTAATGAGATCATTTGCATGTTGGATCCACATGTGGGATAATGAAAATAGAACATCAGCTAAAATATCCATATAGCATCAACATACACTGGTAAAAAGAGAAAAAACATAAAATAAAAAAGGAACATAGGTACGCATCAAAGATCACAGTAGACTCCCAGACATCTCCTGCAAATCAGCATACATACTGGTTTATATGGGATTCATTGGCGAAGTTGGTGTCAGCAGTTTTTGCAGTTTAAAATGAATTTGCCCAGACTTTGCACGCCAAAAATACAGTTCCGTGAATCAGGGTTTATGTCAGCAGCGCAAAGTCCCTTTTCAGCAGTGCAAATTATCTTTGAACCGGGCAAATATTCCATGAATCAAGCCCAAATGTTCACAATCTCACCTCTCATATGTCCCTAATGAACATTTATTGTTTCCTGTGTTGTAAGGGAAGTGCGTGTGCATCCCCTCTGTACAGGAACAAAACAAAATAAAACATTCTGGGTGCTTTATATTATTTTTACCTCCACACCTGCAGTTGTATCAAAATTGCAAAAATTGGCAGATTTTAATTTGTAAAATCCAAGTCATGTTTCCTCCGGTAAATATTCCGCTGGAATACGATATGCAGTGTTTCCCATCACACCTTGAAATGTGAGGGTTGGAAAAATTGTCGTATTTGCCAAATCCAAATGTTTTTACTGTTTCCTCCTAACTTGTTATGAATCCGTTTGTGTTTTCCTGAAGAAGGCAGGGTAATATTAGTGACTGTCGAAACAGTTAGGTTTGCCAATTAGGATTTTTGAGTGGGTGCAAACTGAGCATAGCTTGTATACTGGAGTCTGAGGGGCTAATTGCACCCCTCCCAACTATGGTCCATACAAGTCCATAGTGAAGTTGTGTGTTGTGTGCTAGTCCTCTATCCCAACATAGATGATATAGAATTAAGAAGATATGGTTTTGTAATGAAATCTCACATTTATTGCAGTTTTGCTTATTCGGGAAAATGTGTACACAATAGTGATGAAGTCAAGTGACTGAATACGAGAGGCTGTAACTTGATTTCAAATCCAATAGAAAGATGGCATATCAAAAATACATATTTGGAAATTAACAAAATGTGTTTAACATTCATCCCTCACCATTAAAAGACGTTTATTTGATTGTGAAATTACTTCATCTGAGTAAACTTTACACAAAAGAAAGAAAATAAATCAAAATGTAAACATCTCCAATCACTACCACAAAACAATATCATTTTTAAGAGAGTTTTTTTAGGTACTCCATGAGAATAGGCTGGTGTGCTATATGGTATACTATTGAAACTATAATTCCCCTTCTCATTGTTCATATTATAGTTTGAAGCCTATACCAGACATAAATGAGAACACCTCGAACAGAGAGGATTCTAGGGGTAGGATGTCGTACATTATGCATAGGTGCTTGTAGAGTGCACATTCACTGCAGTGTCCTCTTGGCACTGATGGCAGTAAGATCGGGATGTGTATACCTGGCCATGGGATTAATTAAAAGCAATGACTTTAAGATCTTCTTAAAAATGGTAAAGGGTAGAGTTTCCCTGTGAGTGAGATCCATAGGAAGCTTGGGGATAGACAGCACACAATCTCCTTCCAGCCGGATTGCACTGACTATAGGTATTGCCAGCAGCAAAGTGGGTGATTACCTCAAGGTTTGAAATGGGCAACAATGTCTTAGCCTGTCTCATCTAAAGGCCTGATTCCGCAGAAACTGAAGGGGTCGCATAATGCTCGATGGCTAAATAAAGGTTTTTGACGTAATCGTTCTTGGATAACACGTAGGCAATCAGGGCCAACATGTTACTCTCATGTTGCCAATGAAGCAAATTGTAGTCCGAAGATGTAAAAAACATTTTTGGGGGACAACTGAGTTACCTTGTGGATTTATGGATAATAGCTTGTCATAACTCCCAGGTTCTTGCCTTTAGGTAGCGAAGGGCACTGGCCTAACTCACTAGGCCGAAAAGAGGGTTTGCACAAATCCATGTGAAGGCCCACCACCAAAATCTCAAACTTTGTCGAATTTAGCTCAGCAAGATTCTTATTCATCCAGGACTAGATTTCTAGTAAACTGGATTGGGAAAATAGGCGGGGCATTGCTGAATCAGAGAGTTTAATGAAGATCTGAGTGTCACTAGTGTATTATGAACTCCTAATTAATTTAATCTATGCACAGATACGCAGATTGAATTGTACGGGAGCCAATGCAGAGCCCTGTGGTAGTCCACAGGCCTGAGGCTGAAATTCAGATCTACTAAGAGGACGTGAACTCGAAGCAATCCACTGGAGTGCCAAGCCCATCACCCTGTGTCCTCCAATGGGGTCTGGAGGGTGGCATGATTACTATATGGACAGCTTGTGATAAATCGCGGCTGTGGCATATCCTCAATAAACCTAGATCCAGAGCTCGCCCAACACTACCAGGTGCACTGGCTCAGTCCATCTGGCTGAATAAAATCCAGTTTGAGAAATATCCATTCACCCAATGTGATTCAATAAAGTACTCAAATTAGGTAGTCAATACTTTCTCCAGTTGCTTTGCAGGATATTGAAAGTTGAATTAAGATTATCATTGCAAATGTCAATAACATCACTGTTTGTTTATTTTTAACAAAGGCATAATCAAACCTTTGTTTAATCTTATGGATACCTGACCCATGGTATAGACATGTGCTTATAAGCTAAATAATGTGATAAAGTCATCACCCTGCCTTTTCGCTAGTTGTTTAAACAGCTTGTGCGGACAATCATCTCGCAGAGAACCTCTACCCTGGCAGTTCTAGACAAGGTCCTGCATTTGCATCCGATTCATGCTTGCAAAGTGGGACTGTCCTTCCTGGCCAACTGAACACAGAATTGTCATATTGCAGTTAAGGTCTGATGTTAATTCTACCTGAGACTCAGCCTGAATGTCATTGGAAGAAAAAAAACAATTGATCAAAACGAATTTGTGGTGGTAAGGTGTTGGGAATCAAAGCTATAAGCAAACACATGCAGATCTTAAATATTTTAGGGTTTCAGCTTTTTCACATTCCCATTGTTGTTCTTAGAAGACATTTAAAAAAAGCTGCCTCAATTTTTTCCTACATCTGTCATTGTTTCCACCTGGCATCCTTGGACACCACTTCTCACTTTTATTGCGTAAAACGAATAATTATTTGTGGGGTAATCATGATCAAAGCAATCCATAAGTCTGTCTTAGAAGATGAGTTCAGATGTGTCTTTTCCTGAATTCCAGTCCAAATGAAACTCTTTGGGCGCATGTCAAATTTGGATGAGGGCAAGCTGGAGGATATTTGGGCAGGCGAGGTCAGGCAGTCTGCACTGCGAGAGCATGCCAATTGAGATTGGGACTGGCAACTTATCTGAGGACTTAAATGAGAGAGCATTGCAGGATGTGGAAGGGGGTGGACAGGTGCAAAGCAATGGACAGAAACAGTATGAGGACGAGGTGAAACAGTGCCGGCACATAAGAGGAGCTCCCTCAATGATATTGGAGGAGTTGGCGACACTGGCTGTATTTGCTAGAAAGGAGATGGTGGCTGTATGGTATGATGAGGTGGCAGTAGCAACTGAGATGTGGCAGTCAGAGAATGGTGATAAGTGGCAGCAGAAGAAAGATGACCATGAGGCAGATGTGGATAAATAAAAAGAGGCGATGAAGGGGTAGGAGGTTGAATACAAGGAGGCAAATATGGAGGACAGAAAGAGGTGCAACACAAGGAAGCAGTGGTGGAGGGACAACAAGAGATGGGACACCAGGAGGGAGTGCTATAGGTACATCAGGAGGGGGATCATTATATGGGCATGGTGGCAGGATGAGGAGGAACACAACCCCCTTCATTACGAGTTGGCCGGTGCAGCTAAAATTGGCAGTAATGCAGCAGTAACAGAGTTACCACTGCATTATCGCACCACCCAACTATGGTTTTGGCGGTGTACTGGAGAGAAAACCCCCAGGAAAATGCTGGAGGTAATGCTGCCACCTTACTGCCAAAATGCAGCCATTTCGGCATAATTACCACCAAAATTCTCATGGAGTATTATGGACTCCATTAATGGGGACTAACACCACCATACTGCCACTTGTAATCTGGCGATAATTCCACCAGACCAAGTGGCAGTATTGGCAATGCAGTTTGGTGGTATTACAGTGGTAAATCCGTCAGCATACCACCAAGCCGTAATGAGGAGTTGAATGTGGGATGGCAGGTGAAGCACAAGTAGTGGATAAGGAGAAAAATGAGGGTTAATTGATGGACCACAGTGAGCAGCTGATACGAGAAGAAGTGGTTTTGTGGAAGCTGCTGGAACCGTAAGAGGTGGAACGTGACGCAGCAGATGCAGGGCACGAAGAGGTGGGCCATGAGTAAGCAAATGAGATGTGGGGTGTGGAGGGGCAGCTGGAGGTATAACATAAGGTGGATGCTGGGCAGAACAATATAGACAAGAATGTATATGTGTGTCAGGAGGAAGAGGTGTAGGAGGAGGTGCGGCATCCAGAGGAAGAAGAGGCTGGCCAAGTAGATGCTGGTGGCTTCTGTCCTCTGGAATGGGCCGTGTGGGCCAATGGAGGGAACCAAGGCCAGGGACTAAACCATGATATGATAGGTTATTTATAACGTGCTTAATACCAAGAGGTTTTTAAGCGTGGACTGAGGACTGAACCTGTGTTGCTCCATGTCGTCTTGCTTCCAAGGCGAGTATGTTGCCCCTAACCTATCCTCCGAGGTCAACTATGAATGTCAATAATGTGCTCCTCCGAGGTATTGCAGTGCTTCTCCCCTGCAAGAGAGCAAGACACAGACAGAGGAGTCCAAGGTGTTGTGCAAGCTCTGCAAAAAGAGTGTGCAGTGGGTCAAATAGAGTAAGCAATATGCATTAGCCCTGAATGCTCTCCATATCCACATTCGGTGATCCCATAAAGTACCATTTCAGAGCCGTATAGATTCCACGCCCCTTCTTTCATAGTAGCCTCCTCTAGTGGCGTGGATGAAGCAACTGTGAACATGTTCATCCCCTCCCCCGCCCCCAGACACAGAGTGCGGCAGTGTGACAAAGAACCCAACTATACACAGTGGCCACATGGATTCCACGCCCCTTCTTTCATAGTAGCCTCCTCTAGTGGTTTGGATGAATCATCGGTGGACATGCCATTCCCCCCTGGAGCATGTCCATTCCCCCCTGGACACAGAGTGCAGCAGTGTGACAAAGAACCCAACTACAGACAGTGGCCACATGGATTCCACGCCCCTTCTTTCATAGTAGCCTCCTCTAGTGGTGCGGATGAAGCAACTGTGAACATGTTCATCCCCTCCCCCGCCCCCAGACATAGAGTGCAGCATTGTGACAAAGAACCCAACTACAGACAGTGGCATCATTTGCAGATATGGGACCTATGTTGACTCCCTGCCTCTTCCCATTGGAAAGTGTTCTTGTGCCTCAATAAAGGTGGAACTGGAGTGATTGCCTGTTCTGGCTTGCGGCCACATATTGCCTGTATTGGTGGGTGGTGGTCAGCCAGAGAAATCCGGGGAACATAGCGGTACAAGATGCTGCGGCATACCGCCTGCTTGCCTAAAAACCCCACTAAAATGACCAGTGGGGGAAAGACCCACAGCACCTTTATGAGGAAAGGAGCAGGCATCAGCTGGCACATATTAGGGAGGCAGTGAGACATATGTGCAGTCGCTGACATTCATAGCAGGGAGAGGCTGAGAAATATTAGCCATACCAACTATTCCATAGCAGGACGCCACTCTGAAATATTTCTGGTTACATCTTCAGGGATCAAGCCGAGGGCACAAGCAGGACGGAGTCCACCCACTTTTTTCAGAGGGTGAACTCAGTCCCCCCTCCTCGCTAAAATGAGAAACATTGAATGTCTGCATTAAAGGCGACCACGGGGACCTAACCACAGTCGTCAGGTGTGTAGGCGGGACACTTCACCACTGCACTATACAACTTGATGAAAAACAATAACTAAAGGTGAAATGTCCCAATTTTGTACCGCAAGTCCCAGGGAAAACATTTGTATTGGTTCTTGGAGTTTAAAAATGTTGAAAATACTATTAGAAGAAAATACCCTCTCTTGGTTTTGTGTGTGTGTTGATTTTCTGAAAGTCAAATGCCATTCGTCCTGTGCAATTTGGTTGCCTATGCAAAGCCAATTAATGAAATGTGCATATTTCACCTTGATATACTAATTTCTGGCAACGTCACATCCCATTGTATTTGTTGAGGAGTCCCTCCACTTTATTTTTTTGACTTGACCCCTGCACCCAATATGTAGAATGTCGACGCTGCTAAATACTTGTAGTTGCAGTAATTGCATATCATGGAGACCATTAGAAACATGTTGCAGCTCTGGCATAGCAGGAAGTCTCAGAACAACATATGCTGTTGTGCAGCTAGTGTGAGCCAGTGAGAGCAAGAGAAATAGGACCAGGGAACTGAGAAACATGTGTGTGGTTGCAGCTAAAGCATAGAAATGAGACGCAGGGAAATATTTGAGGTTGCAGCTCTTGTATGGCAGGAAAAACAAAAATAATGTTCAAGTTTGCGGCTCTCCTGCAGCATGAGGTACTCACAAATTGCTGCTCTCGAGTGGCAGGGAGAAACTGAGGAATGCTCATCTTTATGGATGTTATGCTGCAAGGTGAAACCAAGAACTCATTCGGGCTTTGACCTGTCTGCAGCAGTGAGAATGTGAAAAATACTCAGGTTGGTGGCTCTCATGCAGCATGAGGTACTCACAAATTGCTGCTCTCGAGTGGCAGGGAGAAACTGAGGAATGCTCATCTTTATGGATGTTATGCTGCAAGGTGAAACCAAGAACTCATTCGGGCTTTGACCTGTCTGCAGCAGTGAGAATGTGAAAAATACTCAGGTTGGTGGCTCTCATGCAGCATGAGGTACTCACAAATTGCTGCTCTCGAGTGGCAGGGAGAAACTGAGGAATGCTCATCTTTATGGATGTTATGCTGCAAGGTGAAACCAAGAGCTCATTCGGGCTTTGACTTGTCTGCAGCAGCGAGAATGTCAAGTCAAATATACTCATGTTTGTGGCTCTTGGGCAGCCTTGAGTACTCAGGAATTGCTGCTCTCTTGTGGCAGGGAGAAACTGAGAAATGGCTAGTGATTGCTGAGAGAGCCGACCAGCTAGTGATAGCCAGGGGACTGAGTTTTCAGGTGGAGATGTGAGCAATAAATTGAAACAAGACTGAGCAGCCTGCTGACACGAGGCACTGAGCAGGGGAAGCTCTGTCGTGTACGCCAGAGCGGGGAGAGGACCAGTGAGTGTTGGAGAAGCTGACGCTTACCGAGGCATGACTAATGCAGAAAGTAGCACATGCGGAAGCCGCCAAAACCACCTTATAATACCAGTGAACCAGATAAAGCAAAAAGGGGATACCAGGGATTTAATAATACCAGTGCGCTAGAGAAAGCATAAAGGGGATACCAGTGTTCTTTGTGTTATACTCTGCAGAGAAACCCAGAAGGGAGGGCTTCATTCCTGAGGCAGTGAACAAGGGAGCTCGGACATTGTGAAAACCAAGGGGACAAAAGTGAATTTGGGACAACAAAGTGTTGTGCGAGTCTGGGACCTGCACCCATATTCACATATCATGAAAGGAATTCTCCAGGAAGACTTGTACCCTTTGAGAGGTTGTCTTGGCAGAAGAGCATACCGGGCGACAGTTAGAGTGAACAGTGTAACTGAGATCTTGCAGGAGAGTATACCAGGTGTTGTGAGAGTCTGGGACCTGTACCAATAAGTGTATTGTTGAAGTATACTATCTCAAGGAAGAATCACACCCTTAGAGATATTGTCCCGGCTGGGGAGTATACCAAGACCTATGAGAGAGTGAAATATACTTTGAAGAAAACCTGGCAGGAGAGTGTACCAGGTGCTTTGCGAGTCTGTGACCCACACCCAAATTAGATCAAGGAACTATGTGAAAGAACCTGGCAGGAGAGTGTACCAGGTGTTTTGTGGAACAAATAATCTCTCTAACGATTCAAACCCTTAGGAATTTTAACTGCATTAAATGTGGAAAAGACCTGTGCAATGGAGTAATTTCCCATGGAGTGAGTTGCAACACCAAGAGGAAAGTATGAACTTGGGGGGGTATGGTGATTGTCTACTGGTGGTGAATTCATCCCAGTCCTGTACATGATGCCACATCATTTAAATCTGTATTGATAGCTGGTTGTTCCTACACTTCCGTGGCTCAAGCTGTTCTTACGCATAGTGTAAGTGGTGAGATTGTTTTGTTCTTTGTCCTGTACAAAGAAATTCTCATTCTTAACTGGTTGGCTAATACATATTCTACTATGATCATCTGGCTGTGAATGCAGTGCTGGTGGTCTTTGTGGTCTGGCTCCCACCAGCTAATGATGTTTAGCACTTTCGGATCTTCCTGGATATGGTTGAAAGACCCTATACGCAAGTGGAGAAGTGGGTATCTCTTTCCTTTCTGAGTCAGTGACTGTGGTCTTAATCCTTTTCTCCTCCTTTATTTCCTGGGTTTTCTATAATCATGTGATTCTGCCAGGACTTGGGTGGGTCAAAAGGTACATCGTCCTCAGCTTCATCAATATACCAACTCACTGGATGTGGGTTGCCCTAGAGCCCAGGAACTTCCCCCAGCATGCTCCCCACCATGTGTTGTGTCACCAAACTCATAAGTACACACAATATGCAACTCTCCCACTTCTACCCCTGAGATATTGGACTAAATATCCTTCTTCTCCAGCTGTAATAATTTAGCATGTGCCACTTTATCTTGTACACCAGAGTGATGAATGGCAGATGGGGATAATTAATGAAACTCTGGGATTCCCTTCTGCCTAATACAAGTTGCGACAAGAGGATGGCACACACGTTCAGTGCTTAAATAGCAAAACAAGTGCTAGGGCCAAAATATTTTCTAGTGCACCTAGGACACATCGGGCGGACAACTTCCAGCCCATTGCTGCCAACACCCATGATTGTTCCCCCACAGTGCTTGCATATTACGGCTTCACACTGCAGCTCCCACTGGCCATTTTGGATGATTGATGTACTATCCATTGCATATGTGCAATGTATAGATACCACAACATTAATTGACATAACATATTAGTTTAAGATAATGTATAATTGTTTCTTTAAACACATCATCATCATTAACATTTTGCTCGGGTTGTATAGGTGGCAATTGGAACATGTTGACTATCTATCCACAGAAAACGAGCAAACCTGCTTTCCTGCTAAGTTTAATTGATGGACAAATGGAGGAAAATGATTAAGGAACTAGTAAACCTTTGTGTATAAGTTGACATTCATGAAAGGCACTCCTCTTTCCCTGTCCTTTCCCCTGTGTTGGTGATACTGGCTGGTGGCTGTCCTCTTGTTGCCAGCCCACACTAATGTTGTAGTGTTTCTGCATATTGCAGTAGTACAGGAGCTCCAATGTTATGCAGGAGGACTGGAGAATTGTGTGGGCGTGGCCAGCACAAGCACCCAGCAATGGCACCTTCCTCCAATGTTATGCAGTAGGACTGGAGAAGTGTGTGGGTGTGGCCAGCACAAGCACCCAGCAATGGCACCTTCCTCCAATGTTATGCACGAGGACTGGAGAAGTGTGTGGGCGTGGCCAGCACAAGGACCCAGCAATGGCACCTTCCAACTCATTGTTATCAATGAAAATGGATAACTACCACTCTGCCGTCTACATGGATCATCAGGTTCATGAATAACGATGTGCTGACACCGGGTGAAGAGAATGTGGCCAGTGCACACTATTGTTGTTTGTCGTGTGACAACCGTTGAATGACATTTTACAATAAAGTTGCCAAAACACAACATCGTAATCAGACCAAGTCTGAGAAAATAAGTGCCAGGCCTCACAAATAAGTCCCGGGTCTGAGCACTGGCAAGCAGCCCCACAAATTAAGCACTGCACGTGTTGCTCAAGCAGTTACAGACACTGAAAAGGGGCCTGCCACCAAACAATGCTCTGATTTGTTTTTCCTAGTTATCTGTTACAAAAAGATGGCCCACTCAGTTGCTGCCACTGAGTATATAACCTTCTGCTTCTAAACAATTGTATTAGTTTCTCTTCTCTAGTAATTCTCTCTCATCACACCAAGATGGCACACTCAAATACAGCCACTGTTTAAAATCTCCTGCTTGGGATTCCAAGATGGCCGCGATTCAGGGGAAGACGTGCTGATCACAGCTCGTTCCCGGCCTGTGATTTAAGGTGGCAACATCAGTGGAATAAATGAAACCTCTCCACTCCCCCAGGTGGCACAAGAGTGCTGGCACACATGCAGAGGTGTACAAAACTGGAGGCCAGCAGGTGGTAGCCACCTTTGTGATGGCGTTGGATGCGCCTGAGTGAAAGCCGACGAAGAGCGGCGACGAAGCAGAATGGTGAGTGGTCTGTCCTCCAGAGTGCCCTGGCTGGTCCCCACTGGCCCTGCTGTGGAAAAGGAGGTGCGAGCCGTGGGTGGGTGGAGGCCCCCAGCGACCTGTCTAAGAGCAGGGGGAAGCCTCTGGAGTGGAGGAGCAGTGTTGGAGCTGTTCCCGACATTAGCGCCAGTAATATCCTAAGGTGCGGTATGCCACGGGATGGGATCTCCCTGCATGTGTGGTGCCTGGAGGAACAGGAAGCCTCCAGCAGGGTTTTAAGCTGAGGCCACACATGGCAAAAAGGCAGGAGGAGGGAGTGTCACACACCCCCCACCAGCATCAAGAATCAGTGATGTGGGCCCGGGATTGCTGAAGACCCCAAGCATTCAGAGACACGTGCACCAGGTGAGGTGCATAAGGGGCCTGCAGCAGCTATTACACTGCAGGAGACACAGAAGGGGTGCCCCCCACAACCATCTGCTCAAAGTCACTAAGTGGACTGTCTCCAACAGCAAGAGGGGAGACCCAGTAAGTGAAAGAAGGGCCGGTAGTGAGCTCCACCCCTCCGGGGGTCAAGTGCTTTTGGATTATACAAAAAGGACATTAAGGATTGTCTCCCCAATTGGAAGAGAGTGGGGGCCTGAATAGCACAACACCCAAGGCACAAAACCACTCCACCCTGGTGGAGGAGTCCTAGAGGCCCTGGCCGACACTACATCATGCAGAGCCTTCATCAGGCCTGGCAAGCCTAGTGGGAGGTCTTAACACTGGGAGCAAGACCCCAATCTTAAACCATCAGTGGTGCGATGTGGGACCAGTGGGGGAAGGCAAGCTGGTGAGGAGGAGGCAGGCCAGGACACTGTTCGGAGGAGCGGACCCTCGAAGGGAGGAGTGCGGAGCCCGATAGGCAGCGAGCCGAAGAGAAAACACTCAAGGGGGCACATGTATGAAGCCAAGGGCAGGGACAGGAGCAAAGAGACCCCGACTCACCTAATGGTGGCGGCCCGAGGTGCAGAGGGAACACTAAGCAGGCGCAGGCAATTGGACAGGCAGAGGGCCCATAAGCCTACACTACCCCTGGACATCACTGCAGGAGAGGGAGAGACCCCATCATCAACGAGCCCCATGGCAGTCAACAAGGAAGACCTGGTGCAGTGCCTGGCAAATATCCAGATGAGGATTACTGAGTCCTTCCAAGAACAGTTCTCCTCCTTGCAGTCGGACTTCAGCGGGGCCCCACAGGAGATCAAGGGGAAACTCTCAAAACAGGGAGAAAGAGTAGATACGAATGAGAGGGTTCTTCAAGAAGTAGAAGAGAATCCTTAAAAAATGATGAGACACTGGGACGACTGGAATGGATGTCGAATAATCTAGAACGTCAATGCGAAGACCTGGAGAACAGGTCCCGATGTTCAAATATACGCCTTAAGATTTTCCCGGAAAAGGTTTCTGATAGAGACATTAAATAGACAATCAAATCCTTCTTTGCGGAACTCCTCCTGGTCCTCCCCGGACGGAGTCCACTTGGACAGGATCCACAGGTTGGGTGTCAGGCGTCAACAGGAGAACTCCCAGGTCGGCTATACCCCTGTCCCTAAGCACCAGTCAAGGAAAAAATACAGGACTCCTTAACCAGTTATTGGGCCACCGGTGGTATTGGAGTTGAAGCAGCGGATCCCAAGCAGCTAAAGAAGAAAAAGAGGATAAGGTTAACCCCACTATTAAAAACACACCTACCGAGTGGGAACACAAGCAGAAAACAAAGAGAAGAGTAGCTCTCCTGAAGGAGGAGGGACATGTTGAAGGCCACAGTTCCTTAGTGCACAATCCCAGTAGTACAAGACAACAGAAAATCGCTCAGGGTCAAGGTTCCTCGTGAGGAACAGCTCCAAGGGCAATATCCAAGGAAAAACCCTAACAAAAAAATTAGAGAAAAAACAAGTTCAATGTGTCCGAAATGTCCAGGAGAAAGTTCTAAGTTGCCAAAACAGAGGGTTAATCCAAGCCAAATCCAGGAGAGCAGAAGCTGGGGTCAAAAAGCCAAAGGAGGTAAGTCAAAATATTCAGTCTCCAAAAGCCAAGGGTAAACTAGGAGGAAATCCAGTAGAACAAAGCCAGGGGTAAAAAACACGGGGAACAGAGTAACAGGATAAACTCAGGATGAACAAAGCACCACGCCCCTCACAAGAAGCGTTGAGAAGGGTAATAACTCAGTTTCCAAGGCTTTTATAATGCACTTCCTGATTGGGATCATGTGGTATGGGTCACAGGAGCAGTGCAGCGTTCTCACGCTCTGGTGTCGATGAGGCGCCTTGGCAAACTCCAAGCGAGTAGGGGACGCCTTTCAGGGAGGCCGAGGGAAAGCCTGTCCTGCTGCAACCTAGCAGAGATTGCAGGTGAAGCAAATGTTGAGGAACAGTGTCCCCTTGCCCAGAGCAGGAGCGAGCATAAAGGAAAAGCACAACTCTGGTGCCGGAGGGACGGTGAGTCAGGACAGTGGGCCCTATAAGGAGGGAGTTGTGGGGCCCACCTGAGGGACGTCCTAACAGCTTCTGCATCCTATGGCCAAAAAGAAGAAGTCTTGAATGCAGTCCGTACCAACACATCGCTGAAAATCAATGGCATGCAGGTGCCACCATTTCACCTGGCACAATCCACTCTGCTTAAAAGGACTGATGGGGCAGTTGTTAAAATCCTCAACCAAGAGAAGATCTGGTACAAGTGGACCTTTCTGTGTGGCTTGCTGTTCACTTGGAAGGGAAGACAATGCAGGGTTATGACGTGCAACAAAGGACTTAATGTGGTGTCTTCCAGAAGCAGTGATGAGGCCTTGAACCCTGGGGACATGGGCGGGGGTCTCCAGAGGAGGCGGCAATGGGAATGGTCAATGGTGATAAGAGAGAATAAGCACTCCCATGTGCCAAAATGCTGGAACAAGACTGCAGACATTCCTCAGGAGTGGGGGCAATGAGATGAGGGGGGGCAGTCTAGCCTGGATGGTGACACTGGAACAGATGTGCTATGCAAAGGTGGGGGGGATTGAAAAGCATATTTCCTAAGGTCATAATGTAAGGATGCACTGCAGCGAGTTCAATCGAGGGCCCCGAGTGATGACAGCTGTCGCAGGCAGGGGCAGGGACCCAGATGGGGGAGTTCGGCCTATTGGAATCTTAAGGAGAGATTTAGGGCTTCATTACAAGGTTGCCGTTAACCAGTCAGTTCTACCAGTGGGTTACCACAAACCCTGTAACACTGATTCCACCACCTGATATCCCCGTGCCACCAGGATATCACAAGTGGCAGCGGAACGGTAAATCCCCATATAGGACTCCATGGGGACATTGAAGCACTGGCACTAATGGTGCTGGTGCTTCAGTGAAAACAATGCTTGTAGGGGCCTGATTTCCTGGCAGATAAGGCCTGCCGGGGGATCTGTGCCCCTACTGGCATGCTCGGAGTATGGCGGTCCAGAAAGGGTGCTGGTACATTGCTACTATCACCCTTATTTACAGACCGCCATACTTGGAATGAGGCTCTTAGTATGATCTCTCTGCAGTTTGTGAATCCAGGTAGTTTACCGGTTCATGGTCGGGATATGTCCCGAGGTTGTCTCTAGGACCTATAGATCGGCCTGGGCGGTTGCTAGGGGAGGGAGAGTAGGAGGGGTGGAGGCGGGGCTGCAACACAAATGGTTTGGCATTACTGGCGGTACAGTGAGGCCAAGAGGGGATGAAAGGTGTTAAGGGACCAGGAATCTAGGGGCGGCCACAGCATAATATGTGGGCAAATCTTTGCTGACGGCTCTTGAAAGGGGGCAGAGAAAGGAGGTCAAGGGGAAAGAATAGAAGAAGGCAGCACGAGGGTGAAATATCGGGTTCAAAGTCCTCACTTATAATATTATGGGATTAAATTCCCCTGCAAAATAGCACAAAGTGGACCATTTCTTGAGCGATGAGAAACCAGACTTTCTCGCGCTCCAAGTGACCCACATTTGTAATAAAGACAAGCTGGAGTTCAGATTGCAGATGTATCAGTGCTCTAGCACCTTGAAGAATCTTTGTGCTCGATGGAATTACCAATAAAATGTCTCAGACCAAATACCAGACAGACTCAAAGAAGATGGTAAAATACTGCTTTTATCTCAATGAAAGAAAGCAGGGTTAATCGACCTTCATCAAATCGGTGTATACAGGATCACAACACCTCTTGATTATACTTAGATTATATAATTCTAGATGCATCATATATGACGTCATCCTAAATTGAACATTGAAGGAAGTGTTGGCACACCATTATCTTAGTTTCAAACCTAATGATTAGCCCTTGTTTGCAAGCTCTTCATCGCGTGTTAAGAGACCACACTTTGTCCATTTCGAAAGTGTATTTAACACTATTTGACTCAATTATACTGGGTGTAGTTGCTCCTCTCGTCCTTTAGAGACTTGATCACTTTATCCCATGTAATCTTTATACACTTTTAATTGTCCAATACTCGGCATCTGTAAATGGTCTTGTTCCTCCTAATCTTGAGAAATATGTCCATCACACAGGATCTGCTTGTTGGAACCCCCTCCGTACTTTGCCTTCATCTCTCAAAATAATATCATTGGTCCCAGGCCAATGTACTTCTTTATTTTGCAAGGGAAAAGCAACCTCTTCATCGTCTTTTCACTTCATGATCCAGGGCTTGTATTTTGAGGTAGCTGGGTTTATTGACATAAGCCGCCGTCCATCTTCTTCTAATGGTCGTCCTAAACGTTCAATATGTACCACTTATCAGCTAGCTGCTATATGTTCTTTCTACCTTGCGTTAAAGTGTATTTACAATTATTGACCACTGAGTCATTTCATTCTTCTTTGTGTTCATGATTATTGAATCATTGGGTACATATTTCTCTTAGTGTTCCAGTTACATCGTCATTCATAATTTCAGCATAAGTTCTTATATCTTCTTCATAACATTCTTTTGCTGCCATCAAACTTGGATTTAACGTACATAACGATTTCGGCAGCTCGTTAAAGGGCATCCTTCTTGACAGAATTCCTCTATGTCAGCTTGTCGGTACACTCTAAATGGTTGCCTGAGTACATATCGTCTCTCATATACTCGACGTGGTACAGCAATATTGCAAGTATTCATGCACCGGATCCCGCTTGTGGATCCTTGTCATTCCAATGGGAGGGTGCTAAGTGGGTGGACACCAGGGAGAAGGCGTCCCCTTGCTCTTCTACATATCCCCATGTATATCAGGCAAATGCAGAGGACAATACAGCGGGGGTTCTTATAGCCTTCAAGCACATGCCCAATCTGGTGGTCCTGGAATCGAAGGGAGATAAACAAGGGTGATACCTCTTTGTCAAATTCACATCAACGTGGACACATTCACCCTAGCAATGGTATATGCACCGGACACTGGGCAGGACGGGTTTCTTAGAATGGCACTCGCAGAACTTGAAAGGGTGGAGGAGGGACATATAGGACACATAATATTGACTGGGGATTTGAATGTGGCATGGATACTGGGGGAGGATCGCAGCGGGTCTGACACACAACCCAGGGCACACCATCTCAAATCACTGAGCACATGCAGAGGCTCAGAAGCGGGACACATATACTGCTCATATGTCCACAGGACACTCTCTCACACAGATTACATTTGGGTGTCAGCCCAGCTTGCGGCCGTGTTCAGGAGGTTTCACTGGAAACTATAGCAGTTTCCGATCATGCCCCGTTGAGTGCAAGGATAGATGTGCTCCAAAGACAGAGAGGGCTCTGGCAATGGTACCTTCTGGAATGGATACTGGCAGACCCCGTCATGTTGGTGGTCGTGGAGGGGAAAAATCTGACCTTCTTTTGTGAAAACGCTATGTCTGACACCTCCCTGGGAAACTAGTGGGGCGCTTTCAAAGCAGTTCTTGGGTGTGGGGGGAATGATAAATCATAAAGATGAGCTAGCATCACTGCTTAAAGAAATCATGCCTAAAATGGGGAATTGCCCAACTAGGGCCACGCTGAAAAGCTACTGGGCTATCCGTGGCCAGTTGAATCTGCTGATCATTACCCAAGCAGAGAGCAGTCTCCTGAACGCGAATCAGAAGTACTAGGGGCAATAGACCGGGGAAGTGATTTGCGAGGCAACTTAGGCAGCAGGGAGCGGCCCAGACCATTTTGAAAATCTGGTACAGAAGGGGGAGGATGTAGTGGATACAGAGGGAATTCTTAGGCTCTTTGAGCGCTTTTATGTGGATCTCTTTGCCTCGGATAGGCCTCGGGAGGACCCTCAGAAATTGTACCTGGGAAAGATAACACTGCCTGCACTGCCAGGGGAGGACAAGGAGGTACCACTAGAAGGTGATATCACAGAGTAGGACGTTTGAGTAGCTAATGGGAAGCTCTCCCCACATTAAGACCCAGGCCCTGATGGCTTCACTGCTGCCTTTTACAAAAAATACTGATCTTTTCGCGCCCTGCACTTGACGCAACTATATAACTCTTTTGAGGTGACAGGGGGCATTATGGAGTTCATTGACCAAACTAAATTTGTTGTGTTCCCGAAGCCAGGCAAGGACCCGACGAACTGTGGCTCATATCATCCAATAATGCTGATTAACATTGACGCCAAGATCTATACGAAGACCAATTGTGTTTTATCAAGTTCCAACAGACTTTTGATAACACAAGGCTGGTTTGCCATCTAGTGGAGAAGGTCAGGACAAGGGGAATCCCAGCGGTCCTGCTCACTTTCAATGCCGAAAAGGCGTTCGAGCATGTGGAATGGTCATTTCTTTTGCTCACCTTCAAATGCATGGGATTCAGGGATCGGTTTCTCCTGCGTGTGCAGGCTAAATATCAAGCACCTACCCTGTGCCTAACTATAAATGGACAGCTCTCAAACCCCATTCGCTTTGAGAGGGGAACCAAACAGGGCTGCCCATTATATCCCTTGCTCTACGCAAATATCCTAGAACCCTTCTTGCAGTGTCTGCGAGAAACTCTAGAGGTGAAGGGTATCCCATTTCGGGGAAAGGTCCACAAGACAATGGCATTCGCTGATGAAATGCTCTTGGTCCTCTCAGAGCCAGCGGCTTCGTTCGAGGCGGTAGTCGTGGAGATTGCGTCTGTTGGTGTAGTGTCGGGCTAAAAATTAATATGCACAAATCAGAGGTGTTGAAAATTACTCTTCTGAGTGAGGCCCTGGGTGAAGCACAAGGGTGATCTATGTTCCAATGGGTGAAGGAGAAAATTAAATACCTGAGAGTTCATATTACGAATTCTTTAGATGAACTGTATGGAGCAAACAATCCCACACTGCTAAGCGTGCTTAAATCTGGCCTAACACGCTGGAACCCTGTTCACATATCCTGGATGGCGCAGATGGCATCGATCAGAATGGTGACTCTTCGCACTTCCCCTACTACTTTCAGGTCCTACCAGTTCCCCTCCACAGAGGATTCTTTAAGTCACTCAATCAGCTTCTTTCTGCCCTCCATGGGTGTGAATGGATAGAACAGTGGTGGGGGCTCCCTTGGAGGGAGTGTAGTGGCTGGCTAAGGGAGATCATCTAGTATGCAGGCATCCCAGATTATGGCACTGGTCAGGGAGGTGTGGGACGAACTAATAAAGCAATGGGGGGAGGGTGGTGGTCGGTACTATGAGGCCCATTCACGCTGTTATTTTGGAACCCACAGTTCACACCAGGGATGGATGTGGGGGTGTTTGGAAAGTGGAAAGCAGCTTGGTGCAAGAGAATCAGAGACATAATGCACGGCCAGGAAATGTAATCTTTCGAGCGGTATCCAGTTAAATTTTCGAAATGCCATTTTGTGGAAACAAAAATGCAGGAAAAAAAAATTCCAAATGTTTTTATTTTATTTTATATGTTTTATTTGTGTTTCGTTAGTAAAAGTGCCAATAAAAAGATAACAGGGGGTTGGGGGGAACCCCCCATTTAAAAAATAAAATAAAAATGAAAAAATTCCCAAATTTTTTTTTCTCCCCATTTTGGTGTCGAAAAAATGGCATTTCGAAAATGTGATGTTCGAAAATGTCACTATAAACCCTTTCGAGCAGTGTAAGATGTCTGTTGGCCTGCCTGAGGGAGATAGGTTCCGATATTACCAGCTCAGGAACTGGGTGATGCACCCTCTCAACAAACTAGCAGCAGGCAGGCATCCCTACATCACATCCCACTCAGGAGACAGACATCTAATTTCGGCACTATATGCTTTAATTGCTGATGGTGCGACGAAGGGCTTATGGTTTTACAGGAACAAGTGGGAGGGATCGGTGTGGCAGCAAATCTCGCAGGAGGAATGGGAATCTCTGTGGGGCAATATCCCCAGGCTTACCCAGTCTATCCAACTGCGAGGAGTGTGGTATAAGGTTCTCATCCAGTGGCATTATACCCCGGAGCGACTTGAGGCAATGTACCCGGGGGAATCCGCAGACTGCTGGAGATGCAAATTGGGATGGGGTGACTTGGCACATGTCTGGTGGTCATGCCCGACTATACTACCTTTTTGGGAGCAGGTGCAAAGATCCATCAAGGAAATGTTAAATTTAGATCTGTCACTGTATACTGATAGCACAGGGCCAAACCCCGCTCTGTGCAGGGCGAATGAGAAGGGTTGGTCAGATTTCACCATTGTCAGTACAAGGAAAAGCAGAGATCAAATTACGGGGGATGGAGGGATGGGCAAAGGAAAGATAATGGCACACTGCACAGTTAGGGTACAAGGAAAACAGGAGATCAAATGACGGGGATGGAGGGATGGGAAAAGGAAAGATAATGGCACCCTGCACAGTTAGGGTACAAGGAAAACAGGAGATCAAATGACGGGGATGGAGGGATGGGCAAAGGAAAGATAATGGCACACTGCACAGTTAGGGTACAAGGAAAACAGGAGATCAAATGACGGGGATGGAGGGATGGGAAAAGGAAAGATAATGGCACCCTGCACAGTTAGAGTACAAGGAAAACAGGAGATCAAATGACGGGGATGGAGGGATGGGAAAAGGAAAGATAATGGCACACTGCACAGTTAGGGTACAAGGAAAACAGGAGATCAAATGACGGGGATGGAGGGATGGGCAAAGGAAAGATAATGGCACACTGCACAGTTAGGGTACAAGGAAAACAGGAGATCAAATTACGGGGATGGAGGGATGGGAAAAGGAAAGATAATGGCACACTGCACAGTTAGGGAACAAGGAAAACAGGAGATCAAATGACGGGGATGGAGGGATGGGCAAAGGAAAGAAAATGGCACACTGCACAGTTAGGGTACAAGGAAAACAGGAGATCAAATGACGGGGATGGAGGGATGGGCAATGGAAACAAAATGGCACACTGCACAGTTAGGGTGCAAGGAAAACAGGAGATCAAATGACGGGGATGGAGGGAGGGGCAAAGGAAAGATAATGGCACACTGCACAGTTAAGGTACAAGGAAAACAGGAGATCAAATGACGGGGATGGAGGGATGGGAAAAGGAAAGATAATGGCACACTGCACAGTTAGGGTACAAGGAAAACAGGAGATCAAATGACGGGGATGGAGGGATGGGCAAAGGAAAGAAAATGGCACACTGCACAGTTAGGGTACAAGGAAAACAGGAGATCAAATGACGGGGATGGAGGGATGGGCAATGGAAACAAAATGGCACACTGCACAGTTAGGGTACAAGGAAAACAGGAGATCAAATGACGGGGATGGAGGGAGGGGCAAAGGAAAGATAATGGCACACTGCACAGTTAGGGTACAAGGAAAACAGGAGATCAAATGACGGGGATGGAGGGATGGGAAAAGGAAAGATAATGGCACACTGCACAGTTAGGGTACAAGGAAAACAGGAGATCAAATGACGGGGATGGAGGGATGGGAAAAGGAAAGATAATGGCACACTGCACAGTTAGGGAACAAGGAAAACAGGAGATCAAATGACGGGGATGGAGGGATGGGCAAAGGAAAGAAAATGGCACACTGCACAGTTAGGGTACAAGGAAAACAGGAGATCAAATGACGGGGATGGAGGGATGGGCAATGGAAACAAAATGGCACACTGCGCAGTTAGGGTACAAGGAAAACAGGAGATCAAATGACGGGGATGGAGGGAGGGGCAAAGGAAAGATAATGGCACACTGCGCAGTTAAGGTACAAGGAAAACAGGAGATCAAATGATGGGAATGGAGGGAGGGGCAAAGGAAAGATAATGGCACACTGCGCAGTTAGGGTACAAGGAAAACAGGAGATCAAATGACGGGGATGGAGGGATGGGCAAAGGAAAGATAATGGCACACTACGCAGTTAGGGTACAAGGAAAACAGGAGATCAAATGGCGGGGGATAGAGGGAGGGGCAAAGGAAAGATAATGGCACACTGCGCAGTTAGGGTACAAGGAAAACAGGAGATCAAATGACGGGGGATAGAGGGAGGGGCAAAGGAAAGATAATGGCACACTGCGCAGTTAGGGTACAAGGAAAACAGGAGATCAAATGACTGGGGATAGAAGGAGGGGCAAAGGAAAGATAATGGCACACTGCGCAGTTAAGGTACAAGGAAAAGAGGAGATAAAATGACGGGGATGGAGGGATGGGCAAAGGAAAGATAATGGCACACTGCGCATTTAGGTTCAAGGAAAAGAGGAGACACAATGATAAGGATGGAGGGATGGGCAAAGGAAAGATAATGGCACACTGCACAGTTAAGGTACAAGGAAAAGAGGAGATACAATGACGGAGATGAAGGGATGGGCAAAGTAAAGATAATGGCACACTGCGCAGTTAGGGTACAAGGAAAACAGGAGATCAAATGACGGGGGATAAGCACACTGCGCAGTTAAGGTACAAGGAAAACAGGAGATCAAATGACGGGGGATAGAGGGAGGGGCAAAGGAAAGATAATGGCACACTGCACAGTTAGGGTACAAGGAAAACAGGAGATCAAATGACGGGATAGAAGGAGGGGCAAAGGAAAGATAATGGCACACTGCACAGTTAGGGTACAAGGAAAACAGGAGATCAAATGACGGGGATGGAGGGATGGGCAAAGGAAAGATAATGGCACACTACACAGTTAGGGTAGGGGCAAAGGAAAGATAATGGCACACTGCACAGTTAGGGTACAAGGAAACAGGAGATCAAATGACGGGGATGGAGGGAGGAGCAAAGGAAAGATAATGGCACACTGCACAGTTAGGGTCAGGGGAGTTGCTAGGTCTGGAAAAGACCCGGGGCTAAGCTGATGTTGGAACTGTTGGGACTGGGGGCTAGCTAGCCTTTTGGCTGTAGCTCCTGAGATTCTATCCGGGGCTACAACCAAAAGATCAGGGGCTATAGCCCCCTGAGCCCCCCCCTAGCAACGCCCCTGGTTAGGGTACAAGGAAAACAGGAGATCGAATGACGGGGGATAGAGAAAGGGGCAAAGGAAAGATAATGGCACACTGCACAGTTAGAGTACAAGGAAAACAGGAGATCACATGACGGGGGATGGAGCAAGGGCAAAGGAATTAACTCCAGTCACTGCTGCTTTTGAAAACCACATGTGTGCACTTACATCAGCAATGTGCAATAAGGTAAAACAAGCCCTCATTTAATGTAGAAATTACAGGCCGCAAGCGTTGCCATTTGCCATGCCATCAAATATTCTACTTCGAAACGCCCCTTCTCTTCTATCTCTTCACTGTTGCATGATTTTGTTCAAGGGGGACTGCCGAAGCTCCAACCATATGAGGCAAAACCAAAAACAGAAAAAATGCGTATGCAACAACTTGAAAAGCTCATATCAGCCTAAAGGGGGAGATAGAGTATAAGTTAAATACTTGATTTGCCATTTTACTAACCAACCCAAAAAAAGAAAGAGGCGCTCCTGATGGGGGACGAACATTAACGAAAAACACATTGAGAGTCTCCATTCTGCAACAATTAAATGTAAGTTAACACACCTTTTTGGGAAACCTTACTTCAAAACAATATGCCAACGTCTAAGTATTCACTTTTTGTTTACAGCGTTCATCTAAACAGAGAAATGTTTAAAGAAAGTTTCTCCAATAAGCCATTCGTCAGAATCACATAGAATCGAGCGTGCTGTGGGGCAGGAACGTTTATTTAATTTATTTGTTTATTAGCGTGTTGGCTTGCATTCAAACCTTTCGCTCATCATATTATTTAAAAACTGACAATTTCATTTAAAATACATTTCAATTCATAGATCACTACGTTCCTGGATGAGACTTCATATAAAAACAAATATAGATTTTTTTTTTAGAAAAGAAAAGAAATATCAAACCCAGCACAACAGTAAGATAGCGCATAGTGAGGACAGCCGCATTCATGCAATCGGCTAGCTTCAGTTACTTAAACGCTAACTATATATATTCAGCTTACGTCTTCCGCCTAATGCTGTTGGAGAACACGATTTCTATAGTAAATCGATTCTTTTTAAAAAGCGGACCACAGCAAGCTTAGTGCCCACCCCATATCCACTTCGCAAGAGTATCCGCATTTGAGTTTTAGAATAAGAGGGACTCGAATGTGTGCCAGGCAAGTAGCTCTCACCTCAGTCAAACCAGGGCATTCAACTACGATATAAAAAGTGTCTTCAGCTCAGTGGGCCGGCGCAGTATCTACAGATGTAAGCTTCAATCCCATTGGGCCCCAGATCCCAGAACCGGTCTATCGGGCAAGAAGTTAAGCCGAGTCTCAGAAAGATACTTCTGTAGGTCGGCTTTGCGAAGTGGCTAAGATAAGCTGGAATGGTGGCCACCCTTTTGGAAGCTTCAATCCCATTGTGCCTGAGATCCCAGAACCGGTCTAGCGGGCAAGAAGTTAAGCCGAGTCTCAGAAAGATACTTCTGTAGGTCGGCTTTGCGAAGTGGTTAAGATAAGCTGGAATGGTGGCCACCCTTTTGGAAGCTTCAATCCCATTGGGCCCCAGATCCCAGAACCGGTCTAGCGGGCAAGAAGTTAAGCCGAGTCTCAGAAAGATACTTCTGTAGGTCGGCTTTGCGAAGTGGCTAAGATAAGCTGGAATGGTGGCCACCCTTTTGGAAGCTTCAATCCCATTGTGCCCGAGATCCCAGAACCGGTCTAGCGGGCAAGAAGTTAAGCCTAGTCTCAGAAAGATACTTCTGTAGGTCGGCTTTGCGAAGTGGCTAAGAAAAGCTGGAATGGTGGCCACCCTTTTGGAAGCTTCAATCCCATTGTGCCCGAGATCCCAGAACTGGTCTAGCGGGCAAGAAGTTAAGCCTAGTCTCAGAAAGATACTTCTGTAGGTCGGCTTTGCGAAGTGGCTAAGATAAGCTGGAATGGTGGCCACCCTTTTGGATTCTCCTTCTAGAACCATAGATGATTTATAGGCTAAGCACTCCTGTTGCGTCTAGTCAATCAAATATTTGGAATTTGACTTTAGTCTTAAGCCGCTTGGTGAATCAGGAGTTCATACTTCACACCTGCACTGCGGGCCAATTTCAAGTCCTGTGTCAATGACTCCATAGCCTGGTCACAGGGTGTTCGCATGACTGCTTGAATGGTACCGAACAGTGAGCTCCCATCACCCAACAAGCAATTCCTAAACAACCAAAGGGATTTCCAACACACACTCATATATAAAGACAGGAGACCTAGTTCCCATGGAACAAATTGAATCAGGATAGAATTGGGGAGCGACAAGGCTTTTTTCCAGAATTGTAATTGGTTATTTATAACTCACTAAATAGGTTTCTAAGTGCAGACCCGGGGATGGAACCTGCGTTGCATCTTGCTTCCAAGACAAGCAGGTTGCCCTTGAGCTATCCTCCCGAGACTGAAGATATCTTCTATCAGGTTCCCGGTCGGTTTAGTGGTGCACAAAGCTACTTCTGCCCCATACCTCAATGTAGGGACAACTTGTAGTTTGTAGAATAGCAGCACTGATTCTAGAGAAAACCGGCTATATGTCCGATGAATCGCTAGCCCTTGGGCCGCCAGGGCTCGTGCCTTCACGCTCAATGCTGATATGGTAAATTAATCTCTGCTGTTCGTATTCATAGTAAATCCCAGATACTTATAGGACTCTACACAGGCAAAGCATGCGTTGAATATCTTCCATTTGAAATTTGTTTAATGCTGATGACTTCAATATCATGAGGTTTGATTTCTTGACATTAATTTGCAAGTAATTGTCCTCTGGCAATGATTGCAATGCATTTTAAAACTATCTGCAGACCTATTGAGGTATGATTGTTCAAGACAAGATCGTCCTCATTTAGCAACCATTGCAGAGGACCACCATTTAGGCGGTGGGGGAAACTATAAGCCTTAGATAACAGAGTACCCAGGTCTCTAATATAAAGATTAAACAAAGCAGGGGCCAAAATCCACCCCTGCTTTAACCGACGATCCGCCTGGATTCTGGCCGAGCGATCTCCCTGTTTATTTAGCCACACCCTACAAGAAGTCTCTGAATAGAGATTTTTAATGATTGGCAATAGATATGTCGGACATTTACAATTGGCCAGCTTCTTCCATAGTCGCCCCCTCCTGTATGCATGTGTAGCCTGCCTTTGGTATCTCGCACCCCCCCTTGTATGCATGTGAAGCCTGCAAGTTTATCTCGCCCCCCTTGTATGCATGTGAAGCCTGCCTGTTTATCTCGCCCCCCCCTTGTATGCATGTGAAGCCTTCCTGTTTATCTTGCCCGCCCCTTGTATGCATGTGAAGCCTGCATGTGTTATCTCACCCCCCTTGTATGCATGTGAAGCCTGCCTGTTTATCTCGCCCCCCCCTTGTATGCATATGAAGCCTTCCTGTGGTATCACGCCCCCCACACCCCTGTATGCATGTGAAGCCTGTATGCCTGCCTGTTGTCCTTTGCCCCCCTGCGTTGTATGCTTTTCCTCTCTATAACACTGTTCTTTGCCTGCTTGCCTCTTTTTCTCTCATCTTTCCCCTCCTCTCCCTTTCTTCTTTCCTCTCCCACTCCCCTTACTTTATTCTATGCACTTACTCTATCTGAAGTGTCCTCTGACCTAATACGATAGTAGCTTGTCTGTTTCCTCCCCTTCTCCTTTGTTTCTTACTCCCCATGCCCCTCCAGCACTATCTGAAATGTCGCCAGGCCTAGTACGATAGTCACTTGTTTTGTTGCTCTCCTCCGCCCTCCTCTCCCCTCCTCATTGTCACAGCTCTTGCACTATCTAAATGTCACCAGGCCTAGTACGATAGTTAATTTCACATTCTTATTGTCTCAAGGCCTGTATGAATGTCACTGTATTTTCCCTTGCTCCCTCCCTTGCCTTGCTGCGCTTTGAAACACGTGTGTATAGACGCTATACAAATAAACAATCAATCAATCAATTGAGGCTAATATTTTGCCAGGTGCATCCAAATGGGAGATAGGTCTATAGTTCATAGGATTCGACTTATCGCCCTTTTTGAATATTGGAATGAGGATTGCTTCTTTCCAGGAGGAAGAGAGGCTTTGCAGTTTCACGATCTGTACAAAAACTGTAAAAAGGACATCTACCCATGCTTCAATATGTTCTTATAACATCGGGTTGATTAACCCATCAGGGACAAATGCTCCGGACTTGCTACTTTTAGCAATGAAGGACCATATTTCATCTCTCTCAAGGGCCAATGGCCAGTGAGGCTATGATGTATTTGTTATTTCACCTGTCAACGGCAGGCCACTAGCAAAGCTGGAAGAAAAATCTTGAACCCATCTCTCTTCCGGTATCGAATTATCCATGGGCGTATCATCGTCAATAGTGCTGTTTTTAATCAATCTCCACATTTCTGATGGATTACAAGTAGAGAGAGCCTTCATCATTGCATCAGCATCGTTCTGGACTAACTGCCTTTTATACCCACTCAACCAGTTTTTGTAATATAGCTTCAATTTCTTTACTTTCTCTCCCACTTTTCTGTTCCCTTTAGTGCCCTAATATCAATTCTGAGCTTTTTTCTTTCGTATCTCATGGTTAGATGTGTCCCTATGTCTGGCAATTGGCATAAGGACGCTTATCTTCACAGATTCAAATTACATTAAAGACGGGATATATGACTCTTGGGCCTGCTGTCCCAATGACTCTTGTATCCGATAGACTTGGAAAGGTAATTATTCAGATCAAACACCACCTGTTAGTTCCATCTAAGGCGGTTCCTTCCACTAATAACCATCACGTTGGGGGCATACCTGTCTCTCGAGAGTTGGATATCTCTAATGGCCTAACTACCTGTCAAAATGTCATGATATCTATCTGAAGAGGGAACCACTTGCAAAGAAGTGACAATGAGGCTATGTTAGACATGTCATAGACATAATCAATAATTGAGCATGGAAGCCCCTTGAGCAAATTGGGTTCGCCGGGATATCACCCTTAACCTTACCATTCAGTCGTGTGACTCTCCACTCCCCAATAAGTGCAGTCCACTGTTCCCCACGGGCTCTAGATGACAGTTGACCATGGACTTGAGCGGGAAACTGGCCATCCAATTCTGCACATGTGATATTCACGTCCCCCCCCAAGTATTATACCAGTTACCAGATTATCCGTCCAACACTCATCAAAAATAGACATCAACGCAACCATAAACTTTGAGGCAGAAATTACAGTTGGATTCCAGTACAAGTTTAGCAAAACAAGCGTTCCCAAACCTGGGAACTTTATCTTATCCCAGGACAATTTGGCATCTTGAATGAAAGAATTCCGAGAGAGCCATTCCTGCAATTGTATTCCCATATTAATACGAACTGGGATCATCAAGCCCAATGAAGGCCCCTTAATGCCTTTTATTCCAGAATTCAACAGAGTGGAAAACCCATCAAGAACCGGTGGGGTCATTAACCAGGTCTCTTGTAAGACGAGATGGTCATTCTGTTCAAATAATGTGTCACCACGTGAGACTAGATGGGCAAAGCCTATCGTGGTCCATGACCCCATGACAATCTCTCGGTTCTCCACACGTTGAGGCATCTAATAACACTTGCTAACCATGACCAGCTTTCATCATGTTTTGCATACATTCTCACTGGTTCGGCAACCGTTGCAATATTCTTAAAATGTGTGTTAATCTTGCGACATTCATTAATCCCCCTTGTAGGGAATACATCTCTGATGATACAGAGTGATCATTCCTTCCTACTTTGATCGCATTGAATCCCATTCGGCGCAGTTAAGGAACTGCCTACAAAACCAGATTACTGATTAATTTAGAATGAATGTGACAGAGGACTCTATTTAAATGCCGGCTGGCAAATAACTCCACCTGTCCAATGTCTCTTGAGGCTATCATCCTCAGCTGCCGAAGAGTGTTGAATAGTTCCGGCAACTTTACTCTATAAAGAATTAGCAAATCTGTGGTCAGATGGAGTTGTTCCAGCAGAATACACACAGGATCACCGCCCATAACACTTTCCAGAGTCTTTTTTGGGGAACGCATAGCTCTCAACGTTTTGTCACCCCACGGCGGGTGAAAACACCCCATTTTTCTTTTGGCGGGTGAAAGCCCATTCATTTACATGGAAGGGTAGGGAGTTTGGCGGGTGAGAGAGATGCTTTCCGAGCGGGTGACACCCGCCAAAAGCGTGTGAGTTGAGATGTATGGGAACAAACATTTAATTTGCGCAAGTTCCTGCCTGCACTTAGCTCTCCTTTCATCTAATGTACGGCACTCTCACTTGTCACCAGTAGGACAGTTAGAGGTCATGCTTGGGCCCGTAGTGGCTATCCCAACTGTGGGAAGCGGCGCCACAGCCTTAGATCTCCTTTGTTCTAAGGTAAGGAACACCCCATCATGACCAGTAGTAAAGTTAGCAGTCCTACTCGGGCCCATAGTCACTGTCTCAACTGAGAGGAGCAGCACCACAACCAGCCCACTGCCATTGTCCAATGCTTGGCTAGCCGAGTTCAAAGGGAGATACATTCCCAAAAGCAACGAGTATACTGACAAATCCATCAAGTCTGCATTATCCATTTCCTTTATTTCTTTGACCGCTCCTAGGGGTCGAATGTTGTTCAATTTCTGCCTCCTTTTTCCCCCACAGATTCAGACTGTAAGACCTCTTCCTCACTATCAGTCTCTGGGATATGCAGGGATCTCAACAATTTTCAAGAGCCCACCATTTTGGACTTTCACAGAGTGGCCAAATTCTTTGATTTCTTTTGCGGAGGGAATTTCGCCCCTTTGTCCTTGGGTTTTTTCTTCTTCACTTGGTTAAAGATGGGATAATTATATTCAGCCTGATCGTCCCTCTTATCATGCATATCTTTAGTGGCCCCTGCCACAGGGTTGGTAGGCGGTTCCTGACAAGTGTCGACTAGAGGCACTGTCAAGGTCAATAACCCCCGCCTCCCGCTAGAGTGACGCAGCATGATGGGGGAAGAGGAACCCCAAACTTCTCAGAGGCTTTGACATTGCTTAAACTAATACAATGGCTGAACGTCGAAACCCATGACTTGAACCCTTTTCTGATTCACACTGAAACACACAAGTGTGGTCAAACTTTCTAAATCATAGATAACAGAAGAAGAACAGACCTTCTTACACTCAGAACAGCGGTGGGCAATCTTTTCAGCAGAGATTCGAGGACTCACTGCCTGATCAAAATATGAAAACGAGCATCTTTTAGGCAGGATCCCCGGACCAAGCTCGAGAAGTAAGGCGGTAGACAACATTTGGAAATATGGGTTGGTCAACACATCAAAGATCTTCTAGATCGCAAACCAAAGTAATCACTAACAGGGTGTCATGAAAGTCTACCAGTCAGTATCTGCATCTACAGGCAGTTCAGAAGGGAAAGGTTCTTTTAAAAAAACATTTTCATGATTCCTTTGCCCTTCTATTTAAGCAAGTATGAACAACATTTTCATGCGGGTTTTGCTCATACATATCCATGCAGACTGCACCAATAGATTCTATTATTACAATATAACAAAATACTCCTGGTGGCTTTTTCCAGGAACAATGCCATGGCACAATAAGAAAGTACATCCAAACTGGCTGCATCAATAAAAGCCATTCTAGCAACATAACAACAGTAATGTTTGCTTTACCCTTGATGCCCAGTAAAAAATACCATGCCACATGATAGCCCAGGAGCAATGCGTTTTTCTTGGAAGCAAGACAACACAGGTTCAAATCTTGGACCCACACTTAGAGACTGGTCTCTGATATTACGCACAGAATAAAAGAATGCATAATTAATTTTAATTAACTCATACTTGCCAGTCTAGCTACGTAAGAGCAGTCACCATATTTGCTTTACCCTTGATGCCCAATAAAAATACCATGCCATAGTAAGAAAGTGTACTTCGACTGGCTGCACCCAGGTATGCCAGTCTAGCTATGTCATAGATGTCCACTGCTGCCAGTAGCCACCCCTATCCCCAAATAAGAGGTCTGCTCCCCCCTCATACAGTTTGCGCCGTGCAGGCTAACACATGCTCTCATTCACACAACACACGCTCACTCATTCACCCAGGTAGTCATATAACCTAGTTCCTTCCATTACCCTTCCGCGGGGGTCTACCCAGGTGACCTCTGCCTAGGAACCTGTAAATAGCTGTCACAATGTGACCCAACTGGTGTTTCTTTTTTCTGGTCACTGGGCAAAACAGCTAGGCATCTAAAAACGTCTAGTTCACTGCTTCACCGTTTATCAGGGGCATGAGTACTCCCTCTCTCATGGAATAATTGCCCCAGCTAGTCCATTCATAGTAAATTCAATGCAGCTTCTGCTCCCTGGGAGTTCAATATCTCTCCCAGAATGGAGGTTAGTGCTGTATTGAAAGAGTCCCAATTAAACAAAGGTATAACCAACTATATACACTGAAACCCTACTATCACAGTGTTCCTTAGGTGGATTACAACCTGTTGACATTATAATTGCTAAAGCACTCTGCCTCGGCTGAGGAGTGACTTGAGGGTAGGCCACCTCTAGCTAGTGAAGGCAAGTCCCTGAACGCTCACACCAGAGAGACTACAACCCGCTAGCGAAGAAAGGCCCAAGTCGTTCTTGAAAGGATAACAAGTTTTTAATCTTATACGCAGATGAGAGCAACAGCAGAGAAACCTGCTGCTAAGAACGCTCTGCCAAAACTATTACAAGCAGAATCTTATAAAGCAAAAATTGTCATACACGACGCAATACATAGGGTAAACTCCTGTGCAGCTGGTTGGGTGCGCCTATACAGGAGCCTCCTGCCCCATAAGGGATGCCAGGCCATTGGTTTCAGCTCGATCCGTCCGTCTTCCGTCACGTGGGTGCTGCAGTGATCATCTTCTTCTCATGTTGAAGGTCAGAAAACAAATTAATTACACTCCTACCAAACAGCTATTTTATCACACATATTGTGCACTTGGCAGGCCTTAAAACAGGCACAAAGGAGGTTCTAGGGCACTCTAACCTTCACACCCTCATTTCACTCACTCCCCTCCACGCCATCTGGCTCCAAGGTCTCCACCCTCATGTTGAACTATAATGTATCCCTCACAGCACCTCACAATACAAATCACACGATTGTCGCTTCACAATGTGCCCTGTCTGTCATCTTTGAACATCTCAGGGCTTGACAACACCTGGTGCCATGGAATTCAGAGGCCTTAATTTTAGTCAGTTATATGGGCTATAACTTGTGGTCAGCTGGGGATGGACCGGGTCATGGTTTGGCCAGTGTGAGATAACATGCACACCAGGCACCGGTCTGTGATTGCGGCCTTGTAGGGAACATTCCTCTCGAACATCTTTGCAACACTGTTAGAACAATGAATGAGCATTGTAGCGGTTGGGGGTGTGGGCTGTTCTCATGGGAGCTCGGGCATGGCTGGGGAATTCTCTTGGCTCACGATTTGGGCCTCGTGCATGCAATTCTGCAATTACCGCGCAGACCTTCCCTTCTACATATGGTTACTAATATCTACACAAAAAAGCAATGTTGCTCGTGCCTTATGCTGTACTATGTGGATAGACTATATTTGTTATATTGGAGTAGGGTGATATTAAACTGGGAGATGGTCCTCTCAGCATCCCACCTCCCCCCTGGCCCATCATAGTGCTTCGAATGCATCTCACCTCACTCTAAAGCACCTAGTTGAGTAGGGCAGGGCTGCCCCCTTCCCAACATTCCCCCTTTTCTTACTTCCACAGTAATGAACTTTGCTATACCTCTGTGCTCCCGTTCCCTCCTCTCAGCTTCCACATATGGCTGAGTTCCCTTTATTGGCACCCAGGCTCTACACATTGGCCCCAAACTCTGTCCCCTGAATGCATACTCTTCAGGTGAGCAAATCATATAGATGCATCCCCCTCCCCCGCCAGGTCCACCCAAACTTCTGTGTAATTCTCCAGATCAGGGGTTGGAGAAATGATTGAGTGGTATAGATGATCAACTTCATCTCCATACAGGATGGGGAGCATTTCATATTTAGGGCCACCCTGTGGGACACCAGTTAACACTTCAATATCTTTTGTTTCGCGAGGTGCATTTGGAACCCCAATTGATACCATCATTCTTGTGTGATTAGGTGCCACATTGGCACAACATCGAAGGGCCAGCTGACAGGTGCAGAAAATAACAAGGATGAACACAATGATGGCCCTTAACATCTTCATGATCGCTCCAAGCCACGACTGGGCCCAACTAAACCAATCACTGCCCTGTACTCCTCCCTCCTTCTTCACGTGAACAGCCACGTCATGGACAGCTGCGATGATATGGGATAGTGATGCGTTCTCTGCATCCTCTGGAGGCATGCATGTGCAACAGGAATCGCCAAAAAGTTTGCAAATCCCACTTTCCATTGCTGTTAACATGTGCAACACATAGCGATTTTGCTTCATCATAAGTCTCAATGCACACAGCTCAACCTTGATCACGGTGAACCCATTCTCTGTGTAGTTGGAGAGCTGGAACAGCTCCCATCTCATGATCTGAAACCATTTTGCATTTGCTGTGGCCTGCAGTCCCAGAAAAAGTAAAGGAGCAAAAAAGGATTCCACTGACCTGAAGAATCTGTATTCTTCTGGTATTTCAGCAAGCACTGTGGAAGAGTCTTTGGATATGTAATTCAATCTTTTCATCCTCTGTGATTGTTGGAACTATCCTTTTCCTGGCAGGATATGGGGCTCTTTTGTGGGCAACAAGATCTTATCTTCATTTTCGACTGTGGGGAGACTGGTTGGTCCCTCGGCAGGCAGTTCTCCCCCTTCAGGTGTTCTTCTGGGATTACTAATAGCGCTGAATGCAATGAGGCCAGCGAACAACAGCCCCTCCATGATGTGGGAGGTGCAAGTAAGCGTGTCGGCCACACACCCAGTAGTAATCCATCATCGCTGCTATTCCTTTCTTCATGTCTGTGATCAAGAGATTCTTATCGCAACGTTTCTTTGATCTGACAAAAACTGTACACTTACTGCAGAAACAAAGCCTATATTTTTCTTCCTTGTGCACTCACACCGGCTTTTCCATTGTTGCGATCCATGTCAACTTTGTGATATGCTCTGTCCAGATTTGCGCACAGAATTTTCCACTCGTGTTATCCTTTCCTTGCTATCATTTACCAGTCCTTCTGCCAAGCAAGGTAGTGTGATGTCCTGCCAGTTATTATTGACATACTTACGTCTTTTCACCATCAGATATGGCAGCTCCACACAATTGACATCTTTTGTAACGCTGCTGTGCTGTACAAGATCTGGACACACCATTTGCAGTTACACACTATGTCCCTGTAACATTCCTTTTATTCTTCATAGCGCAGGATGAACTAGGCATTGTTCCTCTATAATTTGGACTGCTTGTGGTACTAATACCTTGGGAGCCCCTGATGCATGTGGAATGAGTGAACACACATAACAGCTTCCATTCACAGCAGTTCTCCCCACACCACTCATGTCAGAATACCATGAGTTGGTGAACACAGGATGCTGAATAGCCTCAATCACATCCAAACCCAGCCCATGATACGTGCCATACTGTCTTCGTACTTGTGTTTTGATTATTCCATTGTTGCCAATCTCCTACTTGCTGAAAACAAGATTTTCACGGTTTCCCCCACTGTCGTGTTGTGCTTGTTAAATGAATGAAATTAATTTCCATTATTATTGTTAGTGTTCACATTAGTGCTAATATATGTAACTCCACTCATATTATTAACATGTATATGCATTGTCCCATTTGGATAATATACACTACCATTTTCCCTTCCCCCCTTCATAGGGCCTCCCCCTATAACACCCTCCTGTTACACCTTGATGTGGGAGTAAGAGATATGCAGACTATAATCTTGATTAATAACCAACTTTTATTTAATATAAAACAAAGTAAAATATGAAAGAGCCAGAAAAGGATACTGTAGCGTGGAAGATCCTTCAGGATGGAGAAATATGACTCCTTAGAATTATGAGTCTTGTGGTGTTGATTTCATGTAAGAAAACAAAAACAACTCTTCATGGGATTTCAACAACCAGAAGAAAAATCTGTTCTTTTATCACCAGATCGTAGTAACCCTCCAATGGTAAGAAGGTAACTTTCTGTGATGTGACTCTAGGTTCTTTAATTGTTCACATAGGTTAAACGTCTTTTGGTAAACCCCACGGTGCCACTCAAGTGGGTTTCATATCTTTGGCTACTTCCCAAGATTCTCTAACAGTCTCTTCATTACTGAACTAACTTTGTTTTAAAAGATTATTCTTTACAACTAATTCATAATACTTTCTTTTGGGGTTACTCTTTTCAAAACGTTTTAAACTGTGAGTGAAAACAATTTCTCATTGAGATGGTGTTAATTCAGCTCCTCTCTCCTCGCTTCTATAATGAGGACTCATCCATTACCTTCTATCTTTACATGGGAAGGCTTTGCTGTCGGCCACGCCTCTCTGTGTCCTTACGTCCCTCTGCGGAACCTCGCTGTTTGGAGCCGCGTGGATCGATCAGCTGTTTAGCCCCTCATGACTTTGCGCGCCTTCTGGTACGCAAAGTCTTGCCAGCTGACAGGACAGAGTCGATCAGCTGTCGAGGCCCCTCCTGTTTTCCTTGCCTTCTGATACGCGAAGTCTTGACAGCTGCCAGGACGGAGTCGATCAGCTGTCGAGGCCCCTCCTGTTATCCTTGCCTTCTGATACGCGATCCTTGGTTCAGCCCACTCCGTCTCCTTCTCTTCGTATTCTCCCTCAACCTCGGATTTTCTGCTGTTTCAACATAAATGAAGCGGAATACTCTCCGTATCTAAATCAACTTGACTTAAGTAAATAGTACTCTAAAACAGGCGCAACAGCTCAATTTAAATTTGGTTCCCTTTTTGAGTCATCTCCTAATACACCCACTGGTAACGGAGGTCTTTCTTCTTCTCGTCGTCTGGTGTCTCCTAGCAATGAAAACAAAAGCAAATCCTTATTGAAGGAAAGCACCTTAATACTTTCTTAATTTGCCATTACTAGGGTCAACCATATCAATAAGGCCCACCAATTACCATGAACCCTTTGAGATTCCCTTGGAATTAGACCCCCAGGAATTATACCCCATTACACCTACCCAATACAATCCCAACAGCACTATCAATATCACACAGAGACCTACGATAATAGTCAACCCACAACAATAAACATAGTTCCATAGTCTGTCATTCATGCATCTACACCTCAGGTCCCTACTCAACTAATTATTTACATTAGTCACATCCATCTTCTTCTTTCCTGAAATGAAAAGACAGACACACAGGACAACAAAAAGGTGAAACGTAAAAGATGTACTTTGTACACAAAGAAAGAAGGAAAAGAAAGAGAGAATGAGAGAACGAGAAAAGAAAAAGAAGGGAGAAAGAGAAAGAGAGAAAGAGAGAATGAGAAAAAGAAAAGGAAAGGAAAGCAGAGCAAAAAGAAAGAAGGAAGAAAGTGCTCCTGAAAAAAATGATGTTTCATCTGTCCTGTTAGTGTAGGTGGTGCACTTGACGACCACCACAACAGATGGCAGGGATAATGCTTCTATCAGTATTTATAGCAGTACTGCATGCTGCACTGGGGATCCATCCACCCTCCAAAGCCCCCTCCTCTTCCATGATTCCGAATATATTGTGACATAGCACCCTTTAGACACTCTTAATGCTTTGATGAGCGCTGCGAGTTCCACTGCCGGTGCAGAATAATGCATGGGCAACCTTTTCATGACCACCGTCTTGTACTCCCCTTCCTTAAACCGTACCACCACTGCCCCTGTCAGTCTTTGTCCAACCTCCTGATCAATTGTGGAACACTCATCAACAAAAAGTAGCTCACCTCTGTCAATTCACAGTCCCTTGTTTTGGGAATGTTGTCCTCCTCCCCCTCATATGTGGCACAGTCATGGGTCGTTTTGTCCTCAGTAGTAGGCATACACATTAGAAAGGTGTCAGGGTTCACTGTTTTGCGTCTAACCACATGCATATGGGGTTTAGAAAGGATGATCTCATATGCCGAAGATCTTTGTGTAGTCGGACTCGATTTTGACCTTTCTAGACTGGTAAAGAAAGAATGTTCCACATACAACGTGACTGAACACCCAATTACAATTGTAGAACTTTTCAATATTGCAAAAGCAGCAGCTGCTTAAAAAAGTATGCACGCAAACTGCCCTTGCATCACTGTATCCAAAGTGCCGCTATAATAGGCCAATGACTTATGGCCCATAATGCTCTTATCAATACCATGGTCATAAACTGCCCATCTGAATGTAAAAACAAGTAAAATTCCTGCATGTAATCTGGGGTGGCCAGTACGGGTTGCGAACTAATAACTTCTATTAAGTCGTCAAACTGATCATGTCTGCCGTCCACTGAAACCTGTGACCCTATGTTTTTTGTGTTTCCCTAAGGGCCGTAACTGTGGCCTTGTGTATGCCGCGTCCTTTAGAATCCAGGCCCTACAGTAGTAACACAGGCCCAGAAACTTCTGCATTTCTTTAACTCAGGCTGGTCTGGAGGTGGCGCGTACTGGCGCTGCCCTGTCTGGTAGTATTTTTTTACCGTTCATTGATATGAACTGGCCCAAATGAAGCACTTCCTGTTGACAATATTGCAATTTGGCCTTATCAACCTTGTACCCCTAACAGGCCAGCAATTTTAGGAGTGCAATGGAATCCCTTTTACAGTGCTGTTCACTGTCACTACACACAAGCAGATCCTCCATGTACCGGATAATCGTGCTAGGCACCTGAATATTCCCTAAATCGGCATGCAGTATTATGTTAAATATGCTCAGGCTCTCGCAGTACCCCTGAGGTGACCTAGTATGTTTGAACTGGCTCTGGGCCTGTGTAAATGCCCTGAGGTACCTCGACTCAGGATGGACATGTGTTCCAAAATGCTCTTGTTGTGTGAGCCTTGCACTGGACATGGGCAGGGCATCCCCCCTCCTCCTGTCCCCGCGATCCACTGCTTATGATATTTCTCCACCCTGTCATGATACAGTGGCAGGACCTAAAACATATGTTCTATTGGTGTTCGACCCCCCCCCCAGATGCTAGTGATTTCTATCTCTTACTGACCCCGCAAAGTCCTGCTAATGCACCATGCACGCAGATGCTTGCTTGTAACCAAAAGAATGAAAATCAACCCCCCACTTTTTGTCATGATGCCCGCTCCCGGGGAGCCGGTTCAAGCCCTGCGTCCCCGAAAGCGGACATCCAGTCCCCAAGGAAGGACCCAGCAACCCCATATAGGGGCCCTTTGGACAGTGTCCTGGCGCCTATGGCGCCAGGCTCATTATGGGAGTGCTTGGGTGCACTTACCTGATGCAGACCATGATGCAGGATCCCGGCCTCCTTGAGGCCTGAAAGGAACTACTTTACCTGTGGGACTAATTTACCATCCGGGCGTGGTCGGGGAAGGATACATACCTAATTGGAGGAAGGATACATACCTGGAACTTCTTTCAAGGCTATTTAAATCCCACCTGAACAGCCACACGTGCTTTGCGTTGTTCTGCATCTAGCAGCTGGACGCTCACCGTGTCTGCTCCTGCATCCCGACTTCTGCCACGCCTGCCAGCATCCTGGATCACCTGCAAAGGAAGAGAAGAAGAGAACAGAAGAAGGAAAAGCCCATCTGCTAAATCCGCATCCCGGAGACATCTCGCCGACAATTCTGAAAAGGAAAACTTTTATTTAAAAGCTCATCGCGGCGATCGCTGCAGCGCCGTATTCCACTCACCTTTACAGGGTGCCTCCATGTTCAGAAGCGATCATCCGGATTCGCAGTCACGCCACAGCGCCTAGGGAGAAAAAGACCAGAACAAAAGGTGAGAGAGAGAAGGGAATAAGGAAATCTAAATCTCCATGTTAAGACCTACCTGTTGATTCATTCCCTCTTCATTTCGGGTCCGCGCCGCATCCTGGCATTTCCGGACCCCGGCCCCTAAGGGGAAAAAGAGACATCAGCGTTAATGAGCGAATGAAAAGACATTACCAAAAGACGCTAATTAAAGACTTACCTGATTTCTACAAGGATTTCACCTCTCATCTCGGGTCGGTGCCTGTTCCCCGGCATTCCGTACCCCGGCCCCTATGGGGAAAAAGACACTAGCATTAGTACATTAATGCATGGACACAAGGGGAACCTCTTATCAAAAAACTTACCTGGAAGCCAAGCAAGTTTGGTTCTCACCAATCCGAAAATCCAGTGAAGTAACTGGATATCAACGCGCCCCTGCATCAGAAGCAGGATGGAGAGCTCGTCCTTCCAGACCCTAAGGTGAGACGCTACGAGGAATCACAGAAGGGTTTCGAGGAGGGTGAGAGGGGAAAGTGGGAGGCCGATTGCATTACCCCGCAGACAGTTAATCCCCTATTTTCGCCTACAGAAGGATACTTCTGCAAACCAGACTAGCCAGATGTGGGGGCCCGGTCCAGTCCGTCTTCCGAACCCTGCGCATCACCTTAGAAGAGGTCACAGCAGCGCGAACCAGGCCAGCGCCTCCGTGGGAGTCAGGTGAGCGTAACAGAACGCGAAGCCTTCCTACAAATTCCCACCCAGGCGCTATGGAAAGTTCTGAGACTGATCAGTTGGCCCAATTACTGGGGGAATTACGGGCCGAAGTACATGCCGCTCGTCAAGAGACTAATGCCCTCAGGAGGGAATTAATAATATCAAAGTAAAGAACTGATGACCTGGCCAGACAGCTTTTGCAAGGTCAAGCTGGGCAAACTCCTCTACCCGGTTCCGGAGGGAACCCCGCTCCTGTGGTTTCCAGTAACCCTGTGCAGATTAATCTACCTGGAAACATGCCGCTGGCCCCACCCGAACGCTTTGCTGGGGACCCCAAACGATTCGCCATATTCATGAACCAGTGTCGTTTGCACTTCCTATGCAGACCTGGGGCCTTCCCTAATGATCAGACCAAGGTAGCCTTTGTATTGTCATATCTCAGCGGCTGCGCTGCCGATTGGTCAGTTCCACTGGTTACTCAAGATGACCCGATTCTCCGTGATTTTCAAAGGTTTCAAGCAAGCATGGAAAGGTTATTTGCTCGACACTCTCAGGGGCAGGCTCTGGATGACAAACTTCTATCCCTGCGACAGGGCAATCAGGACCTCCTATCCTATATTGCAACCTTTAATAGACTAATTGTGGAAACGGGATGGCCAGAGGATAAAAGAGTCACGTTGTTTTAACGAGGCCTACGCGGAGAACTTAAAGATGTCTTGGCCCAAGTTGTAAATCCGCCCCAAGAATGCACAGAGTATATAGACTTAGTGGTCCAATTGGATCACAGACTTCAAAACAGAAAAGCAGATCGGTCCAGGTTTGAGACCCGGGTGTTGGTCAAGACCCATGCTAATCCCAAGGGAGTTGATGTCTCTGAGCCTATGCAAATTGGAGGGGTTAAAGGACCCTTAACTCAAAAGGAACGTGAAAGGAGGCGGCAGTTAAAATTATGTCTTTATTGTGGGAATTCTGGACACTTTCTACGAGATTGCCCGGCAAAACCGCCCAAAAGGCGGTAGGAGCCGCTGATAAAAACCATGAAGACTCTGTTTCGGGAAACGACTCAGCCCGACAAGTGTAGGGGTCCGCTTGCCGAGCTTGAAAACTAACTCTCAGACCTCGCATTTCATTGTGCCAATGGTTCCCGTAGATCCAGAACACCCTAAGCGGTTGTATGCAATAAAGGCATACATCGATAGTGGGGCTATTGGAAACTATGTGGATCGTGAATTGGTCTCTAGGATTAACCTCCCTCTCCGTCCTAAAACCAGCAAAGATGTCATCACCACAGTCGATGGAACTGAAATTGCCTCTGAACCGGTAACACATTCCACTACCGAGGTGACTCTTATTGGTCCCGACGGCCATCGGGAGGGTGTTGTGTTTGATGTAATCAAGGCTCCACAGTTTCAGGTTATTCTTGGAATCCCTTGGTTAGAGACACATAATCCTCGAATTGATTGGCGAGCTAAGAGAATAACCTTCCCGGATTGTACACAAACCTGCTACCCAGAAAACCTGAAGATTAATCTAGCATCTGTAACCTCTGCCTCCATGCAACTACCTCCGGAATATCAAGACTTTCAGGACGTCTTCCAAAAGGAACAGGCCAACACGTTACCTCCTCACAGATCGTACGATTGCCAAATCGATCTGGTGCCCGGTGCACAACCCCCTTGTAGCAGGATTTATGCCCTTACCGAACCTGAGAACCTGCATTTGAGACAATATTTGGATCAATACCTAGCTAATGGTTTTATTCGCCCGTCAAAGTCCCCGGCATCCTCAGCTTTGTTCTTCGTGCCCAAAAAAGAAGGCAACCTTAGAACTTGTATCGATTACCGCGCATTGAACCAGATAACGGTTAAAAACCGTTATCCTCTGCCTCTGATCCCTGAACTCCTTGACCAGGTGAAGGACGCTTGCATATACACCAAGTTAGATCTCCGGGGGGCTTATCATCTGGTACGAGTTAAAGAAGGCGACGAATGGAAAACTGCCTTCCGTACTAAATACGGATTATTCGAGTACCAGGTGATGCCTTTCGGATTGTGTAACGCGCCGGCTGCCTTCCAATACTTCATGAATGATGTCCTTTGGGAACTCATCGATGTTTGTGTTGTCGTATATATCGATGACATTCTGGTGTACTCCTCTTCGGAATCTGATCACAGAAAACACGTCAGGGCAGTACTTGAAAAACTGCGCCAACACAAACTATTTGCTAAATTGGAGAAATGTGTTTTCCATACCACAGAAGTCGAGTTTCTAGGTTTCATCCTGACACCCAAAGGAGTCCGAATGGACTCAAGAAAAGTGGATGCCATCCTCAAATGGCCATCACCTAGCTCTGTAAAAGGGGTTCAAAGCATGCTCGGCTTTGCCAATTTCTATCGCAGGTTTATCCCGGAATTTTCACGCGTGGTACAACCCATTACTGCACTCTTGAGGAAAAATAAACATTTTGAATGGTCTGAAGAAGCCGAGCAGGCCTTTCAGGATTTAAAAGCTAAGTTTACCTCCGCACGTATATTGAAACACCCGCGTCCAGATCTCCCTTATGTCGTCGAGACTGACGCATCCAGCCTAGCCATGGGAGCTGTCCTGTCCCAAAGAGATCCCGAAACCAACCAACTGCATCCCGTAGCATTTTGGTCCAGATAATTCTCGGCACCCGAGGTTAATTATGCAATCACGGACAAAGAACTGTTAGCCATTAAGTCCGCTTTTAAAGCCTGGTGGCATTATCTGCTTGGCGCTCGACATACCATCAGAGTGATCACTGATCACCGGAATTTACAGTATTTGAAAACCGCCAAGGCTCAGTCATCACGGCAGCTCCGATGGGCTTTGTTTTCCGCTGAATTTGATTTTGTGATTACCTATCGACCTGGCTGCAAGAATGGCAAAGCAGACGCCTTATCCCGAATTGGAATGGGAGAATCTGATACAAACTCAGAACCAGTACCAATAATTCCCGAACAGAGGATTCTAGGAATGACTTCGTTACAGACGCTAGAAGACATTCAAGCCAGAGTGAAACAACTCCTGGACCATACAACCTTACAGGATTGGGTACAAAAGGGATTCAGACTTTACGATAGATAAATGTTTACCTTATTTCCAAGGACGCTTATTCCTGCCACATAAGGAATTACACGAACTAGTTATTTCCGGTTATCATGATACATTAATAGAGGGACACCCCGGTATTGCCAAGACAGGGGAAAAGGTGAAACGACAATTTTGGTGGCCCTCTTGGCGAAAAGATGTTAAATCTTTTGTGATGTCCTGTGGTGTTTGCGCCCACAATAAAAGTCAAAAGAAAAGACCAGCCGGTCTCCTTCAACCTCTAGACATACCGCCAGCACCCTGGCACACCCTATCAATGGATTTTATTACGGACCTGCCTCCTTGTTCGGGGTACAATACTATTCTGGTAATTGTGGATTTGTTTTCCAAAATGGCCCACTTTATTCCTTTGAAAGGTTTACCTTCAGCTTCTGTCCTAGCCAAATAATTCCTCGAAATTATTGTTCGGCTACATGGATTCCCATATATACTAATCTCTTACTGGGGAAGCCAATTCATTTCCCACTTCTGGCGCAAATGTTGTCAAATGGCGCAGATCAACGTAAGATTATCGACCAGTCACCACCCTCAGACCGATGGTCAGACCGAGAGGACAAATCAGACCCTTGAGCAGTACTTACGGTGTATGTTACAGCAATCTGAAAGCAACTGGAAAGACATTCTTTGGATAGCCGAATACGCATATAATAATTCGGTACACTCTGGAACTGGCCATAGTCCTTTTTATACTTTGTTTGGGCATCACCCTGGAACCTCAAACCTTGACTCACCTCAGAACCTCGGAATGCCTGCAGTAGAACATCTGCATTCTACAATTAGCCAAGCCTTCAAAGAGGCAACTACGCATTTACAACAAGCCAAGAGAAAATACAAGGAGAATGCTGATCTACATCGGAGTGAAGCACCTCCGTATCAGATTGGGGATCAAGTGTGTTTAGCTACCAGACATTTACCACTCAAAGGGCCTCGAACTTTTAACCCAAAATATCTGGGACCTTATTCTATTACGGCAATAATTAACCCAGTGGCTGTTAAACTTGATTTACCAGCTAGTATGCGAATTCACCCTGTTTTTCATGTGTCACTTCTGAAACCAGTGGTACCTGGAACCGACTACTCAAACCTCCAGAACCTATTCTAATAGATGGGGAGCCCGAATTCGAAAGTGAAGAACATTTTAGACTCAAAAATGTTTAGGTCAAAACTGTTCTACCTAATTGATTGGAAGGGGTACGGACCTCAGGAGAGGTCGTGGGAACCCAGCGACCATGTGCATGCACTTCGATTAGTCAGGAAATTCCACCGACTCTTCCCAGACAAACCAAAACCCCCGGAGGGAACAACCTTGGGAGGGGCCTTGGGGGGGAGTGCTGTCATGATGCCCGCTCCCGGGGAGCCGGTTCAAGCCCTGCGCCCCCGAAAGCGGACATCCAGTCCCCAAGGAAGTACCCAGCAACCCCATATAGGGGCCCTTTGGACAGTGTCCTGGCGCCTATGGCGCCAGGCTCATTATGGGAGTGCTTGGGTGCACTTACATGATGCAGACCATGCTGCAGGATCCCGGCCTCCTTGAGGCCTGAAAGGAACTACTTTACCTGTGGGACTAATTTACCATCCGGGCGTGGTCGGGGAAGGATACATACCTAATTGGAGGAAGGATACATACCTGGAACTTCTTCCAAGGCTATTTAAACCCCACCCAAACAGCCACACGTGCTTCGCGTTGTTCTGCATCTAGCAGCTGGACGCTCACCGTGTCTGCTCCTGCATCCTGACTTCTGCCACGCCTGCCAGCATCCTGGATCACCTGTAAAGGAAGAGAAGAAGAGAACAGAAGAAGGAAAAGTCCTTACCTGCTAAATCCGCATCCCGGAGACATCTCGCCGACAATTCTGAAAAGGGAAACTTTTATTTAAAAGCTCATCGCGTCGATCGCTGCAGCGCCGCATTCCACTCACCTTTACAGGGCGCCTCCATGTTCAGCAGCGATCATCCGGATTAGCAGTCACGCCACAGCGCCTAGGGAGAAAAAGACCAGAACAAAAGGTGAGAGAGAGAAGGGAATAAGGAAAGCTAAATCTCCATGTTAAGACTTACCTGTTGATTCATTCCCTCTTCATTTCGGGTCCGCGCCGCATCCTGGCATTTCCGGACCCCGTCCCCTAAGGGGAAAAAGAGACATCAGCGTTAATGAGCGAATGAAAAGACATTACCAAAAGACGCTCATTAAAGACTTACCTGATTTCTACAAGGATTTCACCTCTCATCTCGGGTCGGTGCCTGTTCCCCGGCATTCCGTACCCCGGCCCCTATGGGGAAAAAGACACTAGCATTAGTACATTAATGCATGGACACAAGGGGAACCTCTCATCAAAAAACTTACCTGGAAGCCAAGCAAGTTTGGTTCTCACCAATCCGAAAATCCAGTGAAGTAACTGGATACCAACGCGCCCCTGCATCAGAAGCAGGATGGAGAGCTCGTCCTTCCAGACCCTAAGGTGGGACGCTACGAGGAATCACAGAACGGTTTTGAGGGGAAAGTGGGAGGCCGATTGCATTACCCCGCAGACAGTTAATCCCCTATTTTCGCCTACAGAAGGATACTTCTTCCGAGCCAGACTAGCCAGATTTGGGGGCCCGGTCCAGTCCGTCTTCCGAACCCTGCGCATCACCTTAGAAGAGGTCACAGCAGCGCGAACCAGGCCAGCGCCTCCGTGGGAGTCAGGTGAGCGTAACACTTTTCTGTCCCACTTCCTTGCACACATACACCACTCCACAAAACCATCGAATACCACATGACACCGCAACGCACATACTTAATGCTCCTTCTAGGGCCTGTTGCCTATCCTATGAAACATGAATATAATGTCATAAAATAACAGGTAAGAAAATAACAACCACTACTTATTCCGGGCCTATTATAAAACCACTAGTTTTATTTCTATATTAATTCTTTCGATAATATACTGTCTTTTGGTGTCATGATTCCTGCCCCTCATGTCCCCAGCCCTCCAAGATGTCAGGCTGGAGCCAGGCCACGATCACCTACATGGCCCTCAAGGGCCTCTCCATCCCTCCAACGACCCACTTGGAGTCAGACTTGGCGCTTGTGGCACCAAACTCACTCACTCCCATAGGATAACATTGGGGATTGGACTTGTAGTGCATTGAAAGGGAAGAGATGGATGCCCCCACGTATTTTGGTTCCCAGAACTGCATGTGCGGTCTAGCCTTTTGGGTGTGGTTCAGCCCAGAGACACCTGGGATACCCAGAGACTATTTAAGCCACACCCAGGCTGAGAAACATGCTTTGCGTTTTCTGCACCTGCAGTGTGACACTCACCGTGTTCGGATCGGTCTCCAGTAGGCCTGCATCTTTCTTCTGCGCCCAGCTCTTGCAAGAACAAGAACACCGTTAGGAACAGCCTTACCTTGTGGCGCTTCTGCCCATCATTCATCGCTCCTTCTGTTCTGCGGGCCTCTTCGGTGGTGTCATTCCCATCCCGGCACACCGCTTCCTAAGGAAAAGGGAAAAGAACAGAAAAAAGGCATTAGTAAGCATTCTGCAAATCTTAGCTTATTTTTAAATACTGTACGAGCTTCAAACGCTTACCTGAATCCCAGCCGCTCTGGGGGAACTCTGTCTCCGGAACTTCTCATCCATCTGCAAGAGGGAAAAGACACTCCAGGTTAGTGTGGAAACATCTAGAGGCACTGCATACCGCGCTTACCCAACGCATTTGTTCTTCATAACCGGCATCCATGCTGAAAACGTTGCGGCACCTTAAAGACACAGAAAAAGAACTCAGTTCAATGCAAATACGAAAGGGATGCATCGCACTCTCACTCACCTTCAGCGCTACTCATCTCAGCAGCACGCCGCCATCCCCGGACTCCGGCCATCACCTAAGGAAGGAAAGAAACGAAGTTAGAGAACTGTTCAAAAGACTCATTATACTTACCTGTCGGACTCTTGCCAGTGAAGTAACTAGGCAGCAACGAGCCTGCATCAATCAAAGCGCCCCTGCGCTGAAAGCAGGACGGAGAGCTCACTATCCAAGAAAACAAGGTGAGCTGTGGATCAAAGGGAAGGGTTGGACCCCGGGGAAGAAGGGGTTCAAGCACACAGAGATAATAGGGAGTTAAACTCTACCAATCCTGTGTTTCAGGCCCAGCCTCCAGTCGAATAGCCTCCAGGGAAGGGTTTGAGGTCGTAAGAGGTCAGAACAGGCTGAGTGACATCCCTGTGGATACCAGGTGAGCGTTACATTTGGTACCACCTTCCCTCCCCTTCCGAGGAGGGGCTCCCTGCCTTACCTTTGCCTTAACTTATAATGCCTTACCTTATAATGCCTTCCAGAAACACTCTCTTCATGGTACAAATTTTAACAACAAATAACCTAACCTCACCCACGTCACATCAACAACCTCACTCTCCACGTTCTCACACCATTCAGACTTCTCTGCATCTGTCGCTTACTTGTTATTGCTTACAAGAGTCTACTCTGTGTGTGCTCACCCCAACTCCTCCATCCCAGGGTTCCAATACCGGCCTGCAGTCTCCTCTGAGCCTTGCACCACTTAAAAGAACAGAGAGGACTTCTCTTAAAATGTCTCCTGCTAAACCACTCAGAACACGTGTTTTTGCAGGACCGGTCAGTGTAGGTGGGTGCAGCGCCTTCTGGAGAGGCGACCTGGAAGCCCCGCAAATACGGGGGGCGCTGGGATCACGTCGGGGTCATCAATTGAAGGCAAGTCCCTGAACGCTCACGCCAGAGAGAATTCAACCCACTAGGAAAGAAAGGCCCAAGTCGATCTTGTAAGGATAACACGTTTTTAATCTCACACGCAGATGAGAGCAACAGCAAAAAACTCTGCTGCAAAGAACATTCTGCCGAAAAGTAGTGCAAGCAGAATCTTATAAAGCAAACATCGTCATACATGATGCAATAGTTAGGGTAAAATCCTGCGTGGCTGGTTGGTGTGCGCCTATAAAGGATCCGCCTGCCCCATAAGGGAGGTCAGGCCAATGGGTCCAGCCCGATCCGTCCGTCTTCCGTCACGTGGGTGCTGCAGTGATCATCTTCTTCTCACGTTGAAGGTCAGAAAACAAATTATTTATACTCCTACTATACAACTATTTTATCACTCATACTGTGCACTTGGCAGGCCTTCAGACAGCTGAAAGGAGGTTCTGGGGCACTCTAACCTTCACAAACACATTTCTCTCACTCCCTTCCGCGCCATCCAACTCCAAGGTCTCCACCCTTGTTTTGAACTATAATTTATCCCTACCAGCACCTCGCAATACAAATCACACAATTGTCGCTTCATGGTGTGCCCTGTCCGTCCTCTTTGAGCATGTCAGGACTTGTTACTTTGGGGTTGGTGGTCAAACGGCACCTGGTGCCATGGAATTCAGAGGTCTTAAACTTTATTCAGTTATATGGGCTATAACTTTTGGTCGCCTGGGGATAGGCCGAATCATGCTTTGCCCAGTGTGAGTTAACATGCACACCAGGCGCCAGTCTGTGATCGCGGCCTTGTAGGGCATATTTTTCTCGTACATATTTGCAACACTGTTAAAACAATGAATGAGCATTGTGCCGGTTGGGGGTGTGGGCTGTCCTCCTGGAAGCTTGGGCATGGCTGGGGATTTCTCTTGTCTCACGATTCTGCATTTACCGCGCAGGTCTTCCCTTCTACCTATTGTTACTATTATTTACGCAAAAACATCAGTGCTGCTCGCGCCTTATGCAGTACTATGTGGATAGACTATATTTGGTTATATACGAGTAGGGTCCTATTAAACTGGGAGGTGGTTCTTTCATCGTCCCCACTCCCGCTGGCTCATCATAGTGCTTCAAATTCATCTCGGCTCACTCTAAAGCAGCCAGGGGGGTAGGGCTGAGCTGCCCCCTTCCCAACACTAACTCAGTTTAGTGGAATACCATATAGGGATTTCCTTCTGCCTTGTGGGGCAGGTGCCCAATAAGTCTTTTAGGGTTTGGAATGGAAGTGTTCCCTCTACCCTTGCTAGTACTGATCAGGGTGCTGCTGGTGGAGCTACCAAGGCTCTATATTCTACAACTTGAGCACAGACAGTGCCAACGTGTCTCACCAGAATGCCATAGTGCTCTCTGGTATATGGGTTATTTGCCTCCCTATTTGGGTGGAACCTAAGGATTTGTTCTAAGGTTAACTCTTCCATAGCAAAATGGACATATCTAGCCCTTGCTGTGGGATATCTTAAGCTTGTTTGTTTGTTTGTTTATTTTATTTATATAGCGCGCCTTACCCAGGGGTATTGGGGCACTTTTCATACATGGTAGCATATACAGGGCATGCAGGTAGTGCAGAGGTTAAAGTACATACATCATTGTAATGGAAACAGGGCAAAGTATAGGCAGGTAACATTTGAGTTGAACACTAGGTGGGAGGTCATGTAGACTAGGTGACAGAAGGTTTGTTTTTGCTGAGTATCCAAGAGATAACACTTCTCCTGAAGTTATCAAATACATGTATGGCTCTGATGTCAGAAGGGAGGGAGTTCCATAGTTGGGAGGCTAGACCCGGAAGACTAGAGCCTCCAGACCTTTTAGGTTGTACCATGGGACCGTAAAACAGGAGGTGTCGGTATATCTGGTGATTCGAGTGGAGTTTTCGGAAAGATAGGGGGGGCTGTATGGTTCAGCTCTTTGAAGGTGAGACATAGGGCATCATTACGAGGTTGGAGGTAGCCATGGCGCCATTAGCGCCATGGCTGCCTCCAAAATCGTACCGACTCCGGTCTGGTGGATGGAGCAATTACTGGTCCATTCTGAGGACGGAGGGACTAGTAATTCCCCATTCACCAGAGCCATTACCCATTCCCATTTGAGCCCCTATAGGGCTCAATGGGAAGGCAGCAATAATGGTACCACAAATTGCGGTACCATTATTGACCCCGGTATCCCTTTGCGGGTCCCGTCCAGGCGTTAGGGAAGGCCCCGTAAAGGGTACTCGTAGTAGGGCGGTAAGGGATTACCGGCACCGGTGCCCTTACCGTGTGTTTACAACAATGGTGTTGAGAGGATTGTATGGTGGCACCTGAACCACGGCAATCGGCAGTTGAAAAAGAACTTTGGGCTTTTGTTGGTCCATTACGGATTGTGTTTGAAGAGTTAGAACTTGATACAGTAGCCGTTTCACGTTAAAGACTGATCATTCTCCTCAAAGGTTTATTCTCTTTTGGGAACACATTTGGCTACCGCATTTTGCAAGTGTGTTCTTACTCAAATCCATTGAAAAGGATTACTAATATAAGCGGCTGAAATCCGGCTGGATGTGACTGTATTATTGGCGACATTGGATCCTTGGAATACACAGATCGCAAGATTGCATTAAGGATCAAGTTCAGATCCATGCCCACCAGGACTGGAGGGGACGATCACTGTAGAATTTTAAGAAGAGCTACCCCTGATGAATGTCAGACATCTAACAGTCAACCGACAGAAATATGTTGGGTTATATATAGATTGCAACAAATGAATTTTTCCCTGATATTTGTATGGTAAATGTTGTTTTTTTTAGTTAATGTGGTATGGTTGTTTTTTTATTTTTACATTGATGTTGTGTATGTAATCGTCCTGTTTTTTGATAACCTGGTTTTAGGGTTGTTCCTTAATCTGTGTATTATTAAACACAGTTTTAATGAGAATTATGTCTTTTTTCTATAATAAAATATTGTTCTTAATGATATAGCTTTTGTGTGTTACACCTTTCCTTCCCATTAAAATTTGAATTTGAACTGTTTTCTTCTATACTATGAAATATTGTCTTGGGGTCCCCAGACAGTGAAAACAGTAGGTCTATGTAACGGACCTTGCTGTGGGGATTGTTTTTGTTTTGTTTTGACCTCATTTGTACTGCTATAGGCCATGAGTGGCCATCCATGCCTAAATGATGATGTAGATTTTGTTTATGCGATGCACGTCTGTGTCATAGATGCAAGAGAGGAGTAAGAGTATCTGAGTGTCGTCTGCATAGTTGGTGTAGATGACACCCAGACAATCCAGTACATCAAATACAGGCTTTGTAAAAATATTATACAAAGTGGGTGAGATGCAGGAGCCTTGTAAACAGTTCTGGGGGTCTACCTGTGGCAAGGCTAACTCAGGATACCCATAGGCTATGTACTGTATTTGATCTAGATCCCTCCTAATGTGTGGGGTTTCAAACATGTCCCCTGGCTTGACACCAGATGTCTTCATATATGTAAACAGGTTTTCCCATGGCAATCTTCCAGGCACTGCCACTGCCACTGTAAAGTTGGTTTTGACATCTCTAACAACTCCTTCCTGTAACACCTGGTACTTCCTGGTGGCAGTTAACAGGTTTAGGGACATCAACATGTGGGAAACCATTCTAATATCTCTTAGCTAGATAACTGTTAACAGTACTTGCTTGAAAAGACACCTTGCTTTTCACCATAAGCTTATTTATTCTACACCCTGCTCTTAACTAGAGCTCATATTATTCTTTGTAACATCAGACCTGTAACAACCCCCTTACACCCTCTTCAGTAGCTAAGTAGGGAGAATGTGTTTAGAGTGTAGGAGAGTGTGAGCAATGTCCTAATGAGGTTGCCAAAGTGGTGTGATTATTATCATCCCTACCTCTCAGCCCTCCCACCATCCACAGGGGGAGTGTCCAAGACCCCACCAGCAGGGACTGTGGTAAGAATAGCGATAGGGAAAATCGTATACCTATCACTGTGCATAAGCAATGAGAGTAAGCAACAACACCCTGCGGTGAGCGACTACTCTCATTCGTCAGCACAGCATCAGCACAGAGGAGGCTTACATATGTCACATTACGCTTCTACCGGCACCCTTATTTCCAGACCACCAGGCTTGTAACGAGGCGCATGTTCAAAAGGAGTCAATGTCAATTGTTATCAACCATGGTGCCAGCATCAACCAAAAAGATCTGTTCATAGGTGGTAAGCGGTTTTGCCTTGGGTGGAAATGTACAAATATTCCCCTTACAGCTAACTCAAAAAATTATAGTTCTGCTCTAAAGCCAATAGCCAGAACCTTTGGGTCTGAAATTCCTCAAAAAAGCCAAGAAAACAATTTAGTAGCTTCAAAAGGCAGGCAAGAAAATTTGAGGGACTCGGCCCCCTCCCTTATTCATAAAAGATAATGGCCTCAGTGTTCCCTCTAGACTGTCCTTCCAGTCTTCTATCTGCCTCCTGTATGTCAACTCCGGTCTGGTGTGCGCATAGCTTATCTCCTGCCATGGATTTCCAAAGTCATCCCTTTTATACTTCTCTGAGCATAATCTGTCAACTCCTCCTATGAGCATAATATCTAACAGAAGCAAAAAGCTGTTCAGCTCACCGGTCCAGTATTAATGCTCAGCATCTTTTCAGGCAAGTAAAAAGCTTGTTTCTGTTAAAAGCAAGGTTGATGCGGACTGCTGAAACCTTTTATCTAATGAAACAGCTGCTGTCTTTATTGCACGGCAGCTACAAGCCTCGCAGCAAGTGATGTAGTTCTTGTAGTTCTTTCAATTATTGCTATTTCAGTTTTATTTACTATAACCAAGGCACTGGGAACACTCTTCAGAAAGTCGGGAATACAGTCAGTGACTGCTCCCGCATGTATCATACTGAGTGGAGCCTGGAAATCCAAACCAACGTTATTCTCTGCATTTAATTATGAATACTACTCATTGCCTGAATATATCAAAAGCATTACATTAGGTGCCCATATTAATGACTAGATGGCTGGGAATTACGCTGGAAATTACGCTCAGAGAGTATACCCCAAACATGCTTAAAACTAAAAATACATAACAATCTTTAGGGCCCACGCGGACCGAGGAAGCAATTCGGGATCAACTGTACCTGGTTTACGTTCTTGGTGGGTAGACACAAAAATACCTGCTGTCAAGCGTTGATGCAAGCAGATCAAGCTCAGTTCAAGCACATTGGATGGTGTAGGCCCCAACAGCAAGCATGATTCAAGTAGAGGCGAATGCGGTCGCTCAATTCGGAAGAAGGACGGCTCTCAAGTTTGCAGGATGGGGCAGTCCCAGGATCGCTTCTCAGCTGGGCCAGGCGGAGTTGTTCTTTAGCCACCGTGAGGGGTTGATGAAGGACACTCCAGTGGTTTGAGTCAGCAGGCAACGTTTGTTGAAGTGGTGATCTAGGGTAAATCGAGGTCCGTGTTGATGAAGCGGCCATTCAAGGGTTAGCTGGGTTGAGCTATGATTATCACCCCTGCTCAGGGTTAGAGTGTGTCTCACCAGTGATTCGGATCGGGTCCCGGCACAAGCACTTGATTCGGGCCTAGCAGGTGATGTGCTTAGTTATGGCACAAAGCAAAGTCGAGCTGGTTCAAAGTGGAAGCGATCATTCGGATTGGTGTTGGAGCACAAAAGCCAGTGCATTCCCTCTCATTCAAGGTGTGGTGAACATGGATCAACCAGTTCAGTGTGGTAGAACAGTGAGATTCGGCTGGTCTGGCCCTCTACTTGCTGTGAGGCTCACTCAGGGGGACTTGAGGACAGGATGATTCTGTTAAGGGTCTACTCTCCCAGATTTCAGAGATTCTGGTACAGAGTGGTCGGTCCAAATCCACAGTAAAGGTCACTCCCAATGTGCCCTGGGAGCGGGTAGGGCACGGATCTTCCTTCTGCCTTGGACGGCTCCTTTTTCACCTCAGGCTGAGCGCGTTGGAAAGTACAACTGGGCGGTTCTGGAATCTGGAGATAATCTGCTGAAGGGTTGGGTGACCCCTTCTTTTAGAGGCACAAGTCCTCAGGTGATTGGTCTAAAGCAAGCCTATTTTAGTGGCCCAATCCTTTCTCCTGGTTGTGCTTTGCATCAGAGGAACTGGGGTGAACAGGAAGGGGAAAGAGAGACAGTGGGGAAGTCTCCTTCCAGTGACTAGAGCCCCCTGCATATCCTATTCCTGCCCTCTTCCCTTGTTGCTTCCAACAAACGTCTTTGGAGATGCAGCACCCTGGTGTGTGGCTACTCTTTTTGAATTGGTGTGCTCCTTTGATGCCTGGGCCTAAGACAGTTGCCTGCTCTGCAGCATTTTCTGGCGAAGGGTGTTACTGGCCCTCACAAAGGAATCACAGAGGAGGCTTGGTCCTCTGGCTTTCGTATCTGCCATTTGGCAGTATCAACCCGTCTGACCAGAATACAAATCACCTTCCAAAGCAGAGCTGACTCACGTGAGCTGATACATGTGCAATATTTATTGGGATGTGGCAGTCATGTTCATCAGTAGCACCTTCACTATGCCTAAACTCAAGCATAGCTTTATTTTAGAATTGACCCTACCACCAACCAGCATGAGTTACATATGAGCATCCTAGTTTTGGTATAGGTGGGCATATCTTAAATTCCACCTCTGATCTGCAGAGACTTAGTTGTCACTGTGGCTGTTTAGTGGGTATCTTGTGACCTTTGAACCTGCTCTACTCCAGGAGGCGAGCAGGCATTGCGGATCAGGCTAATGACTTATCACGGCACAAGTGCACTGTGCTTTTGGCATGGAGTTGGCAAAGAAGGGGAATATGGTTAGCAGATTACCCTTTTGGAGATGGAATTACCTGCATCATGTTATGTATTAATAAAAAGATAGGGCTTTGAACCTTGCCAGATGGCAATTCCTCGCATACATTCACACAACATATACTCTCTCATTCACTGAGGCATTCAATCAGTCACACAACATAAACTCTCTCATTGACCTGTGCATTGATACTTTCAAACAACATATACTCTCATTCACACAGGCATTCATACTTTCACCGAACATATACTCCTGCATTCACCCAGGCATTCATGCATTCACACAACAAATAATCTCTCATTCATCCAGGCATTCATACATTCACACAGCATTTACTCACTGATTCACCCAGGAATTCAATCATTCACACAACATACACTCTCCCATTGAACCATGCATTAACACATTCACACCACAGACTCTCACATTCACCCAGGCATTCAATCATTCACACAACATATACTCTCTTATGCACCCAGACATTCATACATTCACACAACAAATACCCACTCATTCACCCAGGCATTCCATCATTTACTCAATATACACTCGCTCATTGGCCTGTGCATTCATACACAGTCATGCATGCACACATGTAAACAACCATGCACACATTCGCAGGCGGATACATTCCCACACATACACTCAGCCAACCCACTGGCATGCATGCATACCTACATACAAATTATTACACAACATACCCAATACATGTTCACTTACCTCACACCTTCAGCATACCAACACTGTCCACAACACCGACCCGAAGGCCCACCCCACGCAGATGGCACTGTGTGACAGAAGAGAATAGGATTCCTCTCCTGTCAGTCAGTGTGCATCTATGCTAGTAGCCAAATTAAGGGAGGGGCTGTCAATCCTATGACCCGCTGGCCTATCATAATTGTGCTCTTTGCATTTTGCAACACTCAAAGGACTCTCCGTTGAAAATTATTTTCAAAAATGTAACAACGGATGCCCATACATACGAGCTGCCACTGTTCATCTCTGTTTCAATTTGGCTTCTCCAACCAATCAGCATCTCTGTTTGCCTCTCATCTCCATCCCTTTCTGAATGCTTCTCCTTCCTTCCCAACTTTCCTTTCTATGTGTCAGCTTCCCACTACCGGCCCCCTCCCAAAATATGCGTCCCTTACCCGCCCACTCATAACCCATGCTTCTTCACACTTTTAATGCAATTTCAGCTTTATCATTGCCAGTGGCGTAACACAATCTCTGGGGGGCCCCCTGCAAGCCATGCTGAGGGCCCCCCCCCAACTCTGCAACAAATCACGAGTCACGCCACACTCAGGGCCTCCCTAGATTACCACGCTTGCGCAATACGCACAAACGTGTTGCTGAAGGGGTATGCCACACACTGCACTAGGAGAAAGATATAAATATGTGTTTTAATGCAATATACAGCACACTTTCTGAGAAAAATTGACTAAAAAGCCACAGTATTTGCGATTGTTGTGTAGGGTAACAGCAATCCAAAACATGCAAGTCACCAACAGTGCACATGAACATTAATGCTTTGCTGTTAAAAATTCCATGCCACAATAAAAACATGTCCAACTGGCTGCACAATGTAGACCAGTGTAGACACATAATAACATTACAGTAACATTAAGACATACCTAGACTGGTTGCACCAAAATGCCAGTCGAAGCAATAAGACTCATCAAGAAGAGAGCACACATTAAAGCCTGCGTCTCTACGGCCTTTGACAACACAGCCAAACTCTTTAAAATCTGCAAGGAGCTGGCCAATCCTGTTGGAGTTTCTACCTCTCCTGTTCCCTCAACAGGCCCTCTGTACGGCTTTGGCCTCTCGCTTCTCCACTAAAACTTAGGACATCCTGTCCACTATCTCTTCTTCCTCTCCCTCTACTCCCTCGGCCGCCTTTGGCCATCTCTCCCTCTCCTCCTCCTTTCCCCTCTTTCTCTCTAACACATGACAAGGTTTCTAGACAAGTCCCATCTATGGAAGTGTCATCGAAACAGATGCTCGCCTGCTCCTCCAGAACCATCAAGGATCACATTGACATGATCCAGCCTTGGGCGATTTCTGTAATCATTCTTTTGCCACTGGAACTTTCCCCTCTCCCAAATTCTTGGAAAAGCTGGCCAACTGCCAGCTTACACTCCACACTGAATCTGTTGGCTGTCTCTGTGACCATCAGTCTGGCTTAAGAGCTGCCAGAGGCACGGAAACTGCTCTCCTGAACACCTGTGAAGATCAGATCTCTTACCTTGATTCCAGCATTCCTTCTGTCCTCATCATCCTGGAACTTTCCTCTGTTTTTGACAAGGTCAACCATGCCATCCTGATCAATTGACTCTGTGAGAACCTGGGCATCATGGATCAGGCCCTGGAGTGGCTGACCTCCTTACTCTTGGACCGCCCCTCCCAGGTCTAAGTTTGTCCCTTTCCCTCCGCCACCTCTCTCTACATGTGGTGTTCTCCAGGGCTCTACCCTCTCACCCTGGTCTTTCAACCTCTACTTGGCCCCTTTGACCCACCTGATCTCTACCTTCTGCTCTAACTTGCAGTGTTATGCGGATGACACTCAGCTTTCCTTCAGGCTCCCCTCAGCCTACTCTCCTCTCTCGCTCATTCCTGGTGTCATCTTCAACTCCACTCTCTCTTTCTCTCCTCACATCTCGGACGTCGCCAAGAAATCCGACTACCAGCTGCACCTCCTCAAAGGGACTCTTCCATTTCTCACTTTTCCCCCAGAAGCTCACTGTCTCCAGAGCTCTGGTTCTCTCTAGGCTGGACTACTACAACAGCCACTTTTTCAATCTGCCTTCCTCTACTCTCCACCCTCTCCAACTAATCCAGAACAGGACTGCAAGACTTATCCTTGGCCTCAAGCCCAGGGACTGTATCTCTTCAGCCATGAAATCTCTCCACTGGCTCTCGGTGGCTGCAAGGATCAAGTTCAAGACCCTTTTCATTGTCCACAAGGCTTTCTGGGGCTGGTATCTGCACTACATTCAATGCTATCTTCCAAAATACCTTCCTTCTCGAGCCCTAAGGGTTAGATACTTCTCCAGGCAGAGAGTGGGGGGGGGGTAGATCCTTCTCCCCTGCAGGCGCCTCCCTCTGAAATGGCCTCCCTGACCCTCCCAAACTTGAGCTGGACCACCTGAAGTTCCGGAAGCAGCTCAAAACTTTCCTCTTCCCCTCTGCTTTCTCTCTATCCCTCCCCTGATGACCTACCTGTCCGCTGTACCAACTGGTTGCTTGGCTACCCTCTGTCTCACTGAGTCCAGGCTCTTTCTTGATCAGTCACCCTTGCACTGCCTCCAGGCCTACCACGCAGTTAGGGGCTGTAACTGTAACCCTACAGTCCCTTGTTCTCCTTGCACTACCCAGAGCCACGCTGCCCTGGCGGCACTTACTCAGAGCGTTGCTGCCCTGTTTTCCCCTCCCTTTCCCCTTGCACTTCTCGTTCTCGCACTTGCACAATCTGAATGACGCAAAAGGCTTAGTAAGATCATTTGTCTTGTCCTCCCTCAGTTTTCCTTCTCTTTTCTTGTCGTGACTAAAAACACTTGTGTACAGGTGCGTTATATATGACTTATCATATCATAATATATCATTTTATTACAGATGCCCAGAAAAATATGCAGTGCCGCAGTAAGAAACGGCTAGACTGGCAGAACCCAAATGTCAGTCTAGCCAGGTAATTACACTTAGCAGGACTGCTTTATCAGAAATGCCCAGTTAAAAAAGTCATACCAAACTGAGGAATGACTAGACTGGCTGCACCAAAATGCATCTCTAGCCACTAATACCACATATTATGCCTGCTTAGCATGGACATGACGACCATTATGATTTTTTGCACAACCCCACCCCCCCACAGATCCCTTCTCCCTCCCATCCCCTACCCCAACCTCCAAAATCAGCTCATTGTCCCAGAATGACCTCCACGTCCCTCTTCCCTGTCCCAGTGCTTACGTATGAGGCTCCTTGCCTCACTGGTAAGTACTGGAGTAAGAATGGGAGTAGGAGTAATGAAGATTACAGGTAGCTAAGTCAGGCATTACCTTCATGTACCTATATCTTATCCCAGTACTTGTGTATGAGGCATAGTGCCTCATACACAAGTACTGGGATGAGGAAGAATGAGGCTAGCTGTAAAGAAGATTACCAATAATTAATCAAGGCATTAAACACAAGTAGTGGTCCAACACCATTGAGCTGACTGTGCTTCAGCACCCCCTCCCCCCGCCCAGCAATTACTAATGTACATCATTTCACTGTTAGTATCTGCATTCAATTGCCACATTTTCTAAGCAATTGAAATTGTGATGTGGGTTTAGTACTTGCATGCCAGGGGAGTGATTGGAAGGGTAGAGCGGAAACAGGAGACCAGTCATTCTCACAGCAGCCCATAAGCGGGTGCTTTCAGACCTAAAGGAGAGAGTTAACTGCTTGTAACATTGAAGCTGAACTAGAATAGTCTTATTAAAATGCATAAAGAAGTTAGATGCCCCCATACAAATACGTTTGCTCCTCCCCACAACACGTGAAGTTAGCACCTCTCCCAACATTTGAAAAGTTAGCCCCCCTGAAATGTAGGTTTTGTTGCGCCCCTGAACACAAGCACACACACCATTAACCATATATACACACGCACACCCAGCCATCCATATATTTAAGTGTGCACCCTTTCACCATACAGGCACACCCAAGCAGCCACCCGTACATTTAAGTGTGCAACCTCACACCACACAGGCACACACACCCAGGCACCTACCCATACATTTAGGTGTGCACCCTTTCACCATACATGCACACCCAGGCAGCCACCCACACATTTAAGTGTGCATCCTTTCACCGTACACGCACCCAGCCACCCATACATTTGTGTGCACCCTTTCACCATACACTCACACAGGCTGTCACCTATACATTTAAGTGTGGACACTTTCACCATACGGGCACACCCAGGCAGCCACCCATGCATTTCAGTGTGTATCCTTTCACCGTAGACGCTGTAGATGCACACACGCATACCCAGCCACCCATACATTTGTGTGCACTCTTTCACCATACACTCACACACGCACACGTCATGGTTTGAGGGGAGCCATAATACTTCAAAAATACATTAGGCCTCATTAGGACCCTGGCAGTGACTGTATCAACGGTGCCGGTAAGGCACCGGCACCGTTCATACCTTCCCGCCGCCGCCTTACGACTTCTGCTTGCGGGTTCCTGACAGCCCCCCTGGCAGGCTGTGCGGCACACGGGAGCATAACTTGTAATTGCGCCGGCACCGTTATCAACGGTGCCGGTGAAACCATGCTCCCCAACCCCATTCTGCCCTGTTGGGAAGAATGGGATCAGGAGCCCGGCAATACCGCCACCCGCGAATGGGCAATTACCGGCCCATTCATCTCGCGGGAGGCGGTGCCGGAAGCGAGCATGGCGGTACCCATGCCTGCCATACAGGCACGGCTACCGCCATGCTCGTAATGAGGCCCATTATTTCTTTTGAAGTCACTCTGACTTCATAAAGAAATTATTTCTGTTAACGACTGAACCATAACGGAAATAATTTCTTTATGAAGGCAGAGTGACTTCAAAAATAAACTATTTATTTTTGAAGTCATAGGGCTTCCCCCACTCCATGACATGGAGGCCTCCAGCCTAGGGTTTTCATGTCATGGGGTGGGGGTAGTCACCAGACTTTTTGTATTCACTCTGCCTTCATAAAGAAATTATTTCTGTTACAGAAATCATTTCTTTAGAAATGCAGAGTGAATTCAAAAAGAAAAAGTAAAAAAAATAAAAAATAAACATTTTTTTTTACTCCAAGTGGGGCCCCCTTCTAGAACATGTGGTTGCGGGGCCCCTGGCGCCACAGGGGGTGCGGGGGCCCCTGTTACGCCAGTGGTCATTGCTCCACTGAACCCATAGGTTATCCTCCTCCCCCACCGAGCCTTGCTCCCTGCCTTTCTCCAGCCAACTAGGGGGTAAGAAAATAAATGTTAGGCTGTCCATAGGATAATCCTAATTTGCCATATCCCAGCTGATCAGTTTATTATATTGAGTTTGTTTTATCATTTAACTGTTAGTGAGTACCCTCTCCATTGGACCAGTCTTTTTCAGTGTTATTCCATCTTATGCAAAATATTGCTTGCTGGCGTGATGGTCCTCCCCAAAACCCTTTTGGCATCTCTCTATCATAAGCCAAGCAGCCTATGTCCATAGGACACCTCATGTTGATATCTCCTGGTCCCAATAAACTCTAATTGTATACATTTTATTGGGGTTTTTCAATTATCACTAAATGTCTTTGCGCCTCATCACAAGTCTGGCGGTAATGCTTAAAGTGGCGATAATGGAATTAGCACCGCCAATACCACTCTGCTGGACCATGAACCGGCACAAATACCGCTGACTTAAAATCAGCCTGTGCTATTACAGCCGGCACAATTACAGTCGGCGCAATTACAGACACCACTATTACAGCTGCATCACAAGACCATGTACGCGGTATTAGCACCGAAAACCAGTGCTAATACCTCTGAAAACATGGCGCAGTTACCTCCAGCCTCCAGCTGGAGGTAAATGAACACAGGTGCCTGAAATGAAGCCGCAGGTGATCCCAATCCACCCAGAGGGCTACATAAGACACGCCCCTACCCCAAACACTGTTTCCAACACTATTCTGCTACTAGCCACTGTGAGCTGGGACAGGCAGCTGCTTGTGCTGCACTTGGAAGTAGAGAGGCTGGACAACCAGCCCAGGGCACAGGGAGTACAGGGGGTGGGCAGGAGGAAGAGACACCAAGCAAAACTCTGACCCCTGCCAGCGCTGCACAAGTCAGAAGCTCAAAAAAACTCATAGAGGAGAACCTGCGCCCATACCTCAATACCCCTGAGTTAGCTCCCCCATTCGCTAATGACCCCAATATCCTAGCAGACATCTACAAAGATGTCATCACCAAAGCTATCAATGAAATAGCACCACTCGATTGGAAAAAAGAGAAGAAATCCCTACACACCAACTCATGGTTTACTGAAGAACTGCACTCAATGCGATCCCACAAAAGAGCAGCACTAAAAAACTGGCAATCTGACCCCTGCACCAATACCAAAAACAAATTCAATGTAATCTCCCACCAATACAAGATAGCTATCACCGATGCCAAAGCCAACGCTTTCAACACACGTATCTCCAATGCCAAATCACACTCCAAAGAGATCTTCGCCATTTTTAATGAGCTCATCTCCCCCCCTAATACACCGGACGAAATAATCAAAGATGAAGCCTGGTGTACCAGCATTCAAGCTGCCATGCTACACAAAATTGACCTTCTCCAAAAGAAAATCAAAGACCACTGCAAAGCACCTCCTCAACAGACAGTAACTAAACCTACCAGCACCCCACCCACCTCGCCCAAGCCCACCATACCTGACTTCTCCTTCAGAGACGTCACTGAATCAGAAGTTATTAACCTACTAAAAAATCTCAAACCCTCCCCCTGTAAAGGCGACATTTTCCCACCAAAACTCGTCAAAGACTGCGCAGACTGCTTTGCGCCGCTCTTCACGGCATTCATCAACACGTCTTTTAAAACAGGCATCATCCCAGCTAACCTCAAAGAGGCCTGGGTCCGGCCTCTCTTAAAAAAACCTACTCTCGACCCCCTACAACCAAACAACTACAGACCAATAACCACAGTGCCATTTCTGCTGAAATTACTGGACAAAGCTGCTCACTGCCAAATCCAACACTTTCTGGAAACCCACTCCATCCTCGGGACTAGGCAATCAGGCTTCCGGAAAGGACATGGCACAGAAACAGCCCTGGTAGATCTGAAGAATCAGATCACCCAAATCATGGACAAAGGCAAGCCTGCTCTTCTGCTCCTTTTAGATCTCTCAGCCGCTTTTTATCTGGTTGATCACAAGACCCTCACTTCACACCTCACACACTCAGCCAACGTCTCCAAAGAAGCAGCCCTCTGGATCACTTCCTTCCTAGAAGGAAGAGCCATGAAAGTCTTCTCGGACATCGCCAACGCCACTCCCACGACAATCCACTGCGGGGTCCCTCAAGGATCTTGCACTGCACCCACACTCTATAACTTGTTCACCAAGCCCCTCTTTGACAAACTTGACTCATACGGCATCACATACACAAACTACGCGGACGACACACAATTACTTCTACCCCTTTCAGGATCATACAACAAAGACGCCAAGGCACTCCACACAATCTACTCCGTCATCAAGGCCTGGATGGCAGTTAATGGCCTCTGCCTCAATGGTGACAAGACTGAAATCATGATATTAGGTCAACAGAACACCCTAGACAAACTTGACAAACTGTACGCCAACTTCTCCATTGACAACTCCATCATCCCCGTATCCACAGCCGTAAAGACACTGGGAGTATACCTTGACGCTTCACTATCTATGACTAGACAAGTCAGCGCAATCACTTCCGCATCCGCACACACCACCAAACTCATAAACGCCATTAAGCCATACCTCTCTAAACCCAACTGCCTCTCTATAGCAAGGGCAACCATTGGAGCCAAATTGGACTACTGCAATGCACTCCTAGCAGGCACATCAACTAAAAACATAAACAGACTTCAAGTCACGCAGAACAATGCTCTCCGGGCCGCTCTTAGTATCCCAAGAAGAGAGCATATCACCCAGGCCAGGCACTCAGCCCAATGGCTCCCGGTCAAAGAACGGATCACTCTCAAAATCCTCACCCTCACTCACAAATGCCTCTCTCTCTCCGCCCCATCCTATCTATCAGAAACCATCCTCAAACCTTCCTCCTCCCGTCCCACCAGGACGCAATACTCCAACCTAATCTGCATCCCACGCATCAAAAAAGCCAAAGCCGGAGGTCTAAGTTTCCCCTACATTGCAGCCAAGACCTGGAACGCTCTCCCTGCAGACATTAGAGCGGAAAACGCACTCCCCATTTTTCGCAGGAAACTGAAAACCTCATTCCTTGCAAAATAATTGGGAAACTCTCAGGAATCCATGTAAATATACTGCATTGCTAATGTATGCATGTCTACTGTAAATTCTGTATTGTATGTAATTACTGTATCCTATGTAACTAAGATATTGTCTGTAACAAGCGCCACGATGCCCACGGGCTGATGTGCGCTCTACAAATCTGAATAAATAAATAAATAAAGGCATGCCCCAATCCACAGGGCCAGACCCTCACCTTGGACCCTGACTAACAGCCAGTTGGCCACCCTGTACCACCTCAACAGGGAGACCATAACAGGACTGCTCAGCACAATACAGCATGACATAGGGAGCAGGATCAACATCCAGACAGCTGTGCCCCCACTGCTGAAACTAGTGTCCGTCTTACATTTCCTTGGAACTGGCACCTTCCAGCATTCTGTGGCCATGATGCACAGCATGGCACACCCCACATTCTGTGCATTGCTGGCCCAGGTGCTCGAAGCACTCTTGCAGCAAGTGCAATGCCATGAAGGCACAGTTCTATGCCATTGCCCAAATGCCAAATGTGATTGCTGCCCTGAACTGTATCCATGTTGCGCTAGTGGCAACGAGGCCCACGATGCAGTTTACTGAAATTGGAATCACTACCACTCCCTGAATGTGCAGGTGACCTGCAACCTCAACCTCATCATCACCCACTGCCGTACCTCCTACCCTGGATCCACCCGCAATGTCATGGTCCTAGGGAACAGCACACTGCCAGGAGACATGTAGAGGCACAGAGGATAACAGACCTGGATAGTGGGTGTGTAGAAAAGCTAGCACACATGCGCTGTCAAACACATGCCCAAATGTGGGGATGGGGGGTTGCAAATGACCGCACAAGGATGGCATGACAAGCTAATGAGACATCCGCACTTGACCACCTTCCGAACCAATGTCACAGTACAGACCAGGGAGCATGCACGTCAGACATACTTGCATGGAGAAGCAGTAGTACACATACAGCACAAACCAAATACACCAACATGACTACAGGTACCAAAATGCAACATGCACCCACCAAAGCAAGGCAGACAAATGACCAAATTGCCACACAGAACAACATCCCTGCCAGTGCCATGGCCATGCACCCATGTGCAGCCAGCCCACAATGCCCTCCAGTTGCCACCAGATCCCAAGGGAAGGGTCCATGGGGAATCCAGCATGCCGCATGCACGGTATAAATACACAGCCACATGACAAGCACCATGTCCGCTGCACATGTCACCGACAGACACCTTACATAATTTATGCTGCAAAATAACAGGGTGCATGCGAAGCACAAATAATGCATGCCACGAGTGACACGGCATGCGCATAGAATACACACATGCTGTGAAATGAAGGCCCATCTGCATGCACTAGTAGTCCATTGTCCTGATATTGTGTAAGTCCACCCGCACACCATACACCATGACTAATGCCTGTGCCTCCACCCATGCAGGTGACTCCGTATACCCATAACTGCCCTGGCTAATAACCCCTGTGCGTGATCCACAAACACCTCAAGAGAATGCCTACAACCATGCTCACAGCAGGACCCGTGTGTGCATCGAGCATCCTGAAGGCATGTTTCTGCTGCCTCCACTGTACTGGTGGAGCCCTCATATACGCTCCAGAGAAAGTTCGCAAAATTGTGCTTGCGTGTGCAATGTTGCACAATATCTGCCTGAGGAGAAATGTTCTGCTACACCCTGACATGGAAATGCCACCCCCAGAGGATGAGGATTCAATGCCTGTGGTAAAGGCAAATCCATGCATTGCCAGAGATGACATGAGGATTGGGAGGATGGCACGCCAGGAACAGATAGACAGTTTCTTTTGACAGTTTCACATGACACAAGCCATGCACCACTGTGTGACAGTACCCCAATCAATAAACATGACAAAGACACACTCAAGAATGTCCTCGTATTGATACATTTTAATGGTTTATATGGTATGAAGTGCCCCAACTATCCCCCTTCCCCCTCCCACCACCAACTCCCCATCACACTATCCCCCTCCAACCACCATCTCCCTATCACACTATCACCATCCCACCACCAACTAACCATCATACTATCCCCCTCCCTCCTCCCACCACCAACTCCACATCACACTATCCCTCTCCCCTTCCCACCGCCAATTCCCCAGCATGGCCACTCATGGAAATCAGTGTGCCAGAGTCTTTCACAACCGTGGCCTCTTTCCCCCGTGCTAGCCCCTAGTGATCTTGGGCACAGAAGGTGCTCTGACTGTCACTGTGGCATGCCCTGCTGTGACCCCTCTGTGGGTGTGGTGGAGAAGGATGGGACAGAGCCTGTCCCCAGGTTCTTCTGCAGCCGTTGCACCTCTGTGCTCTGCTGGATGGCTTCTGCTAGTGCAGAGATGCCTTTGGTTATTTCCCTGACCCCGTTGTGCATGCAGTGTCAGGGTGGATGTGTTAGCAGTCGTCACAGCCCTGTTCAGCGTGATGGCATGCACAACCCTGCAGGTAGCCCGCTGGATACTGCCCCGAATGTCCTCCAGGTATGCAGAGTGAGTGCAGCCAATTTGCTCCATCTCACACTGTCTGCGCTCCATGTCCTCGAGCCTCCACATCAGCATGCTGCTTGTTGGACTGCGCTTTGTGGGTGAGGGGCATGGCACTGGCCCAGGGCTGTTTGCAGTGGAGCCATATGACGGATTCTCAACATCCGGCTCTGGTGTCTGTGTGTGCTGGCAGCCTGGAGGGCTCTCTGGGGAGTGTTGGTGCTGGTGGCATGGAGGGCTCTCTGGGGAGCATTGGTGCTGGCGGAGTGGAGGGCTCACTGGGAGCGTTGGTGCTGGCGGCGTGGAGGGCTCTCTGGGGAGTCTGGCCCTACAGCAGATAGTGACGCAGGGCTGCTGTCCCCCTGTGGCTCCACAGTCACCCTGCCAGCAGTTGTTGCCTCACTGTCCTTGCATATGGCTGTGGGTGTGGGTACAGTGGGCCCAGCACTACTCCTGGTGGCATGTGGTGTGGGCATTGCCTTGGTCCTGCCTGCAGAGGCATTATGCACCGGGACAACCACCTTGGTGTGGCCTGCAGTGCTCCCTGATGGCCCTCCATCCTTTTCCTCCTCCTCTGATGCCTTTGGCAATGCATGAGTGCCTGTAGGGGACATAGGAAATGTTGTCAGGTATGGTTCCCCCACGTGTGTTGGCATGCAAGACACAATTGATTTGGTATAGAGTGTGACCGGACACATATGGGAAATGGACATGGTTGTCATGGGAGGATGCATGTGGGCCCAGAGCCATGGGGTTACTTGTAACAATGGGTTTGTGACCCATGGCCTGTTGGTCTTTGGCCGTGTATGGGTAGGCCAGGGTGTCCATGCTGGGAAACTTACATCTGGCATGCATGCTTGGGTTCCTTCATGGCCCACATCGCCTCCCCGGGTGGCACTCACATGGGGGGATGTGGCTTAGTCCATCGCACTGTCATGTCTCTGGGGCATTGCTGTGCAACCGGCAGGGCTGTTCTGTGGTGTACGGTGATTGGCAGGCTGGGCACATGTAGGTGTGTAGGACGTGTACTTGCCTGTGGCGTGTCTGCCATTCTGTCATGGGACAGGCCTGCTGGTGTGACTGCTGCACGGTGTTGTGGTCGCTCGCTCACTTATATCCTGCTGGTATAGGGTTTGCCAGTAGAGGTGTGGTGCACATGGCATTTGTTTGGTTGGCTCTTGCCGCTGCTGTGACGCTCAGGGGTGCCCTTGCTGCCCTGACCCACGGTTGATCTGGAGGGCGGCTAATGTGCCACCCCATCACTCTGCCCTGTTTGCAGACCCAGCATCTGGGTCTGCTGACTTGTGTCCCTGGCCACTGGAGCATCTTATGCTGGGCTGTCATTTGTGCATGCATTTGTTGGGTGGGGGTATGACTCACTGCTTGCTTCCTGGCTTCTGGCATTCGCCTCTGCACTGCTGACTCCCTCTATCCCCTCGAGGTCCAGAACTGTGCTACATTTCTCCTCTCAGGAGGTGAGGGCCAGTGGCTCAACAGTGCCTCGCTCCTGTCACCAGGGACTCCCGGCGGGGTTTGGACAGCTGTCCATGCACCCTGACCCTCAGGTCATTCCACTGCTTGCTGCAGTCCTCTCCATCACAAGTACACTTGAGACTGCTGTCACCTTCTGGGCGATGGAGTACCAGATGGCGGTCCAGTGCTGACAACTGGACTGCCATAGAATTCCTCACAGTGGGAAGTGACCTCAGCTGCAAGGACCACCAATGCCCCCTCGCTAAAGTTGGGTTTCTGCAGGAGATCTTTGGCCACCTTGCCTCTTATCCTCACCTGAGACATTTTTGTTGTTTACCAGGACCGGATGGCTGCAAGAAGTGGAGATAATTAATGGATTGTGTTTTTCAAAATGGCCATGGTGATGCTTCCCGTTCCATCGGTGACGCACTTTCAGCTGGCGCTGGGATAGCCAGTGTTAGCGATATTAGTGCTGCTTTCTCAGCGGTAGCCCTTGTTTTGGCGCATTTACTGCTGGGCGCTAATAGCGTTACCACCAGAGTCAGGGGCATGTTCATACCAGGTTGTGATGCAGTGCTAATTCCGTTACACGACCCAGCGGTAACTATATTAGCACTCAGCGGTTTTCAAATGCAGTAACCATTAGACTACATATTTACATTAAAAGATGTTGCTATTGAGTTATGCACGGTCCTTTGGCCCTCGTATCCCAATGCAAGTTTTGTGATGAGGTGTAGATTGCTGCCAATATTACCAACAACTAAGAACTACAGCTGCAATAACCACATGCAATTTCATCCGTCTTGTGTGTGGTATCTGTTTCCCAATTGCACATTCAAATGGAAATGGTAACAACAGAGCAGATTATTAATCCATGTGGCCAGCCATGTTTATAGAGGAAGTTAGTGATTGTGAAGACCCAGCAACTTCTTCTAAATACATTTATTACAGAATCGTGCCCCCCAACTATCAAACACACTTGACGCATCTGGAAATAAGGACACTTAGTGATGGCTAGAGGAATGACGCAGTGTGAGGAATGATCTGGGCAGGTTTTAAAAGAGAAACCTGTGCATAGAAGATGAAGTTGGCTTTGTAGAGATTCTTATTTTCTGAATGGGCTCTGATTTGCAATATAATCTTGCTTGTGTGCACTAGCCCTTGAATTGGTGATGAGATTCTGACCCCAACAAACCATGCAATGTGATTCTCAGGCTTGCTGTGTGGTTCTACTCTGCTTTGATGTTGCAGTGGTGGTGCAGCACGCAGATATTGACTATTATATTGGTATTGTGAGTGTTTGCGAGTGTTTCCCTGCCTTGAACACTGCCACGAACACTCCTGTGGTCTTTCTACTATTGCCTTTGGAGAGGAGGCGCCTCTGCTTTAAGAACACAAGCTCTGGCGTATGCAGAACCTATTGTGAGTGTTTGCGAGTGTTTCCCTGCCTTGAACACTACCGTGAACACTCCTGTGGTCTTTCTACTATTGCCTTTGGAGAGGAGGCGCCTCTGCTTTAAGAACACAAGCTCTGGCGTATGCAGAACCTATTGTGAGTGTTTGCGAGTGTTTCCCTGCCTTGAACACTGCCACGAACACTCCTGTGGTCTTGCTACTATTGCCTTTGGAGAGGAGGCGCCTCTGATTTAAGAACACAAGCTCTGGCGTATACAGAACCTATTGTGAGTGTTTGTGAGTGTTTCCCTGCCTTGAACACTGCCACGAACACTCCTGTGGTCTTTCTACTATTGCCTTTGGAGAGGAGGCGCCTCTGCTTTAAGAACAGAAGCTCTGGCGTATGCAGAACCTATTGTGAGTGTTTGCGAGTGTTTCCCTACCTTGAACACTACCGTGAACACTCCTGTGGTCTTTCTACTATTGCCTTTGGAGAGGAGGCGCCTCTGCTTTAAGAACAGAAGCTCTGGCGTATGCAGAACCTATTGTGAGTGTTTGCGAGTGTTTCCCTGCCTTGAACACTGCCACGAACACTCCTGTGGTCTTTCTACTATTGCCTTTGGAGAGGAGGCGCCTCTGCTTTAAGAACACAAGCTCTGGCTTATGCAGAACCTATTGTGAGTGTTTGCGAGTGTTTCCCTGCCTTGAACACTACCGTGAACACTCCTGTGGTCTTTCTACTATTGCCTTTGGAGAGGAGGCGCCTCTGCTTTAAGAACACAAGCTCTGGCGTATGCAGAACCTATTGTGAGTGTTTGCGAGTGCTTCCCTGCCTTGAACACTGCCACAAACACTCCTGTGGTCTTGCTACTATTGCCTTTGGAGAGGAGGCGCCTCTGCTTTAAGAACACAAGCTCTGGCGTATACAGAACCTATTGTGAGTGTTTGCGAGTGTTTCCCTGCCTTGAACACTGCCACGAACACTCCTGTGGTCTTTCTGCTATTGCCTTTGGAGAGGAGGCGCCTCTGCTTTAAGAACACAAGCTCTGGCGTATGCAGAACCTATTGTGAGTGTTTGCAAGTGTTTCCCTGCCTTGAACACTACCGTGAACACTCCTGTGGTCTTTCTACTATTGCCTTTGGAGAGGAGGCGCCTCTGCTTTAAGAACACAAGCTCTGGCGTATGCAGAACCTATTGTGAGTGTTTGCGAGTGTTTCCCTGCCTTGAACACTACCGTGAACACTCCTGTGGTCTTTCTACTATTGCCTTTGGATAGGAGGCGCCTCTGCTTTAAGAACACAAGCTCTGGCGTACACAAAACCTATTGTGAGTGTTTGCGAGTGTTTCCCTGCCTTGAACACTGCCACGAACACTCCTGTGGTCTTTCTACTATTGCCTTTGGAGAGGAGGCGCCTCTGCTTTAAGAACACAAGCTCTGGCGTATACAGAACCTATTGTGAGTGTTTGCGAGTGTTTCCCTGCCTTGAACACTGCCGCGAACACTCCTGTGGTCTTTCTACTATTGCCTTTGGAGAGGAGGCACCTCTGCTTTAAGAACACAAGCTCTGGCGTATACAGAACCTATTGTGAGTGTTTGCGAGTGTTTCCCTGCCTTGAACACTGCCGTGAACACTCCTGTGGTCTTTCTACTATTGCCTTTGGAGAGGAGGCACCTCTGCTTTAAGAACAAGCTCTGGCGTATACAGATCCTATTGTGAGTGTTTGCGAGTGTTTCCCTGCCTTGAACACTGCCACGAACACTCCTGTGGTCTTTCTACTATTGCCTTTGGAGAGGAGGCGCCTCTGCTTTAAGAACAAGCTCTGGCGTATGCAGAACCTATTGTGAGTGTTTGCGAGTGTTTCCCTGCCTTGAACACTGCCACGAACACTCTCTGTGGTCTTTCTACTATTGCCTTTGGAGAGGAGGCGCCTCTGCTTTAAGAACAAGCTCTGGCGTATGCAGAACCTATTGTGAGCATTTGCGAGTGTTTCCCTGCCTTGAACGCTGCCACAAACACTCCTGTGGTCTTTCTACTATTGCCTTTGGAGAGGAGGCGGCTCTGCTTTAAGAACAAGCTCTGGCGTATACAGAACCTATTGTGAGTGTTTGCGAGTGTTTCCCTGCCTTGAACACTGCCACGAACACCCCTGTGGTCTTTCTACTATTGCTTTTGGAGAGGAGGCGCCTCTGCTTTAAGAACAAGCTCTGGCGTATGCAGAACCTATTGTGAGTGTTTGCGAGTGTTTCCCTGCCTTGAACACTACCGTGAACACTCCTGTGGTCTTTCTACTATTGCCTTTGGAGAGGAGGCGCCTCTGCTTTAAGAACACAAGCTCTGGTGTATGCAGAACCTATTGTGAGTGTTTGCGAGTGTTTCCATGCCTTGAACACTGCCACGAACACTCCTGTGGTCTTTCTACTATTGCCTTTGGAGAGGAGGCGCCTCTGCTTTAAGAACACAAGCTCTGGCGTATACAGAACCTATTGTGAGTGTTTGCGAGTGTTTCCCTGCCTTGAACACTGCCACGAACACTCCTGTGGTCTTTCTACTATTGCCTTTGGAGAGGAGGCGCCTCTGCTTTAAGAACACAAGCTCTGGCGTATACAGAACCTATTGTGAGTGTTTGTGAGTGTTTCCCTGCCTTGAACACTGCCACGAACACTCCTGTGGTCTTTCTACTATTGCCTTTGGAGAGGAGGCACCTCTGCTTTAAGAACACAAGCTCTGGCGTATACAGAACCTATTGTGAGTGTTTGCGAGTGTTTCCCTGCCTTGAACACTGCCGTGAACACTCCTGTGGTCTTTCTACTATTGCCTTTGGAGAGGAGGCGCCTCTGCTTTAAGAACAAGCTCTGGCGTATACAGAACCTATTGTGAGTGTTTGCGAGTGTTTCCCTGCCTTGAACACTGCCACGAACACTCCTGTGGTCTTTCTACTATTGCCTTTGGAGAGGAGGCGCCTCTGCTTTAAGAACAAGCTCTGGCGTATACAGAACCTATTGTGAGTGTTTGCGAGTGTTTCCCTGCCTTGAACACTGCCACGAACACTCTCTGTGGTCTTTCTACTATTGCCTTTGGAGAGGAGGCGCCTCTGCTTTAAGAACAAGCTCTGGCGTATGCAGAACCTATTGTGAGTGTTTGCGAGTGTTTCCCTGCCTTGAACACTGCCACGAACACTCCTGTGGTCTTTCTACTATTGCCTTTGGAGAGGAGGCGCCTCTGCTTTAAGAACAAGCTCTGGTGTATACAGAACCTATTGTGAGTGTTTGCGAGTGTTTCCCTGCCTTGAACACTGCCACGAACACTCCTGTGGTCTTTCTACTATTGCCTTTGGAGAGGAGGCGCCTGTGCTTTAAGAACACAAGATCTGGCGTATGCGGAACCTATTGTGAGTGTTTGCAAGTGTTTCCCTGCCTTGAACACTGCCACTAACACTCCTGTGGTCTCCCTACCATTGCCTTTGGAAAGGAGAAGCCTCTGCTTTAAGAACACACTCTCCGGCGTATGTGGAGTGTATCGTGGGTGTTTGCGAGTGATTTTGAGGTTGGCTTCCTGGGCTCCTCCCTCCAGCGGACACCACCAGAAAGCCTGCGACAGCAGTGTTAAGCCCACTGTCCACTGTTAACATTGTTGGATACTACCCGCCCACCAAGGGGTCTCCTAGAACTTTGGGTTGCAACATTTTCTATTTCCTGGGCAGTGTTGGGTACTGTGGGATCAACCTGTGAATAAGAAATACATACTTTGGGTAAAAGCAAGGATGCCCTGCAAATTGCGCACACGGGCAGTGAACCATATTGTGAGGAAACATTTTCCTTATCAGAAAGCCCCTGTACAAGTGGTCACTCATTCAAGGACATCAAAAGCTACATTACAACTCACAAGCTCCCCCCGCATGCCCATAACAAAAGCTACTGGGGCCGGTTCAATTAAGTCCTTTTGTCAAGCGGAACCCCCAAACAGGACGAGTATCCTAGTTGAGTGTGAAGTGCACCCACGAGACCAGGAATCTGTGCAAATTGCCGCAGCAAATATCACGGATCCCAGGCTAGCGTCAGAGACAATAACAACTCCCTGTGGGTTCTCTGCTACTCCATACGCGATATGCTGGGGATGGAAATAAAACCTGATCCTGATGTACAAACAGACAGGAGCGAAATGGAATAAGCTGGTAGTACAGACATTTTTGAAGAAGAAAATAAATGACTTACCTCTGGGAACCAATAACACACAGAGGTTATCTGCATCCCCCAACCTGTGTCCCCTGAGTGAGGACATGAGATACCTAAATACTTGCCCCAATATGATTCTCTCGCAAAATTAAATGCAAGCACAACTCTTGGAGCTCCATTTTAGAATGAAAGTACTCCTGAGGCTCAGCAGAAAAATCTTCAAAGGAGTACAAAAAATATCTGCACTGAAAACACAGCAGGGTGACGGCAGTGTAGATTTAGATAACCTCATGGAAGCTGCTAACCAGAAGGCGGCCAAGGAAGGTCAGCTGTGGGGCAATGGGGCCCCTTTCCTTAATATCAGCAGAGAGGAAAGTGGGATAATTGAGGTAAACAAGGCTGAAGCAAACAGTAAGACATCTACTATTTACCTCACAAGGAAACAACGCAGACTTCAGAAGTGGAATTCTCGTCGAGCAAACATGCGCTTGCGATCTCAGGTGGGCCTGTTGGGCAGAAATCGACAAGACAATGCTGAGCCAAACGCAATTACGAAGAAAGCCTGAAGGAGAAGCAAAAGGAGAAATATGAACACTAAGCAACCCAGTGTCCTGACAAGTTGGCTCATAAATGGTCAGCGTCAGACCATGTCAGACGACACTGCAACTATCAATGAGGACCTAGAGGCAGCGGTAATCCAGAAAATATGTGCACCCCTGACTATTGGGTTAAGTGAAGAGGGGAGGTTAGCTGACCAGGTAGTGGTACCTGGTGCTAATAATACCCTCCCCTTGACATCATCGTATGTCAAAATATTCACAATAGGCCAAGCTCCTCCAGTCTTCACTGGAAAACGTACAAATAGATCGGACTTATTGAAAATATGCAGTAGTATTTTGCTGCTCAAAATTATTACGTCTAGTGACTTGGTTTTTGTGGAACCTTTCAAGTCGGCCAATGGACACTTTGCCCGTGTTCATTGTACCACCCCTGAAGTAGCCTTGCTCATATGTAGCCACCATGCGTCGGTATTGTCAATGGGCTAGGTCATTGACTGTTCAGGCCATTTAACCCCTCCATTACCTGTGGCCTATACTACCCTCTCTGAAGCCACGAGGGAAGGAGGATGCCATGGGAGCCAGGGGTTGCACCTGCTACTAAGACACTGACTGAGGATGCACAGAGGTGGGAATGATTCCAAAAGTTTCTTGTAAAGCAAATAACAGAAAATAAGTGAACCCGGAGGCTTGCAAGCTGGAACACCAGGGGGCATAAACACTTTTTTGTCTAAAGAGGGGTCATTGTCCCTGCTGCTTGATTTTGATATATTTCTCCTCCAAGAGACCTGGGTAACCTATCCTGTGGTGTTTGATAGGTATATTGTGCACCAGCAACTAGCAGAAAAAGGGGCTAGGGGCTGCCATTTTGGGGGTCTGATCGTAGCCATCAAGCAAAATTTGGCAGTCAGTTCAATCTTCCAAATTACCATCTAATTGCTGCAACGTCCTAGCAGTAGAGGTAACTTTGAACACAGGGGGTGGGGCCCAGGCTATTCTAATCCTGAATATATACAACCCCCTGCCACCGGTGGCTCCAGCTTGGATGTGATCCATACTAACATTGACACAATATGTGCAGATTGGTTAATGGGAAAGGGACATAACACATATTCCTTGGGGGGGCCTTAATGCAGGATGTGTAGACACGGATAAGTGTGCAAATTACTGTTCGGTCAAAGCTAAAAGTGTAATGAAGCTCCAAAAGGGACATCGTAAGGGAAAGCAGTGGCTTGATCTTATGAAGGAAATGGAGATGATCATGTTAAATGGTAGAACAGATGGTGATATTTTGGGCCAGAGTACTTGGAGGGTAACCAATAGGGCAGCCACCATCAACTTCTTCTGCAGTAACAGCGATGCTGAAAGAGAACAATCGTTGCAGATCACAAACACAGAATATAGTGACCATTCTATCATTGAGCTGCTAGGTAGTATGCCGGAGGAAGAGAAAAGAACACTAGGTGCATGGCGAAATAGAAGTCAATCGTGCTGGAAATTGTATCAAATGGTCTGAGAAGAACATAGACAATGCATGTGATCTGCCGGGCACTCTGATGTCTTTGGAATTTAGGGAACTTGCCCTGTTAAATGTAAACCAATTTGAAGAGCGCCTAAAACAACTGCCTATAATGCAGGCACATTGGTACCAAGGAGACTGGCCATTACGACAAGACAACATCAAAACCCCTTTGACAAAGCTATCAGAGATGCAAAACAGGAAATGTGTGGCAAAATCAGGTGCCCCAAAGCGGCTGGGGATCCTAATGACGACACCTACGCTAAGCTCCAACAAAACAAGGGAAAATACGGGGCCTGGCTAAAGAGATGGAGATATTCTGCCAATAACATGAGGTGGCAGCTGATGCATGAAGCATTACGAAGTAACTCCAGTAGAACTAAATAGCAAATACGCTCACTGGCCAAAGGGGATAGCCACGTGAATATCGTGAACCCCATTAGTGAGGAAAAGTGGCTAGACCATATAGCTGTCAAGTCCAAGGCTGCTGGCATGCAAATTTATGAGAAGGGTAGGGATGCTCCATGGGAGTTATCTATAGGCTGTGAAGGAATATATACAGCCATCCAGGGGTTGAAAAGCTCCAGTGCTCCAGGGCCTAATGGGTTATCAAACGCGGTACTAAAAAAATACCCCAGCCAGTGGTCCACAATACTGAAAGTCTTATTTGATAGGGTCTGTGCAGATAAGGAAATCCCAGCATCATGGCAGTGAGCAATACTACTGCCAGTATACAAAAAAGGGGGATTGAGAATTCCCTGAAAAATAATGGACTTGTCTCGCTGTTGGATGTGACTGGCAAGTTACTTGGCACCTTTGTGTTGGCAGCACTGGAAAATTGGGTTACCACCTCTAATGTATTACACCCAATGAAGATTGGTTTTAGACCAGGGTCAACCACCACCCATAATAACAGGTTGTTAGAGAAACTGATCCAGGAGGCCTGTACGCGAGGGAACCCAGGGCTGTACCTGGTTTTTGTTGATTTCTCAGCAGAATGCCCACTTGTCAAAATGCCTTTTTTTTCGCTGCCCTGAACACCAAGACAGCAACATCATACTTACAAAAATTTGACGTCAATGGCATTTCTAAATATATTTTTATATTATCTATCTGTGAATAGAGCAACTCTTTGGCAGAAGCTGCGAGAACTGGGTTGCCCGGAATGGTTTGTGTCAATTCTTATGATGCTGCACATGAACACAAGCATCCAGGTGAGACTAGATGGAATGGGTTCTCTTTCGGGTACAACGGGAAGCAGTAGGGGGGGGGAGAAACAAGGCTGTGTGCTGGCCCCCTACTGTTCAATTTGTACCTGACTGATCTCTTGGTACGCCTGTTAAAAATTGCAGGCTGCCCTGTGAAGCTCAGTGAAACCCCGCTGGTAGGCATGTTATATGCCGACGATCTTGTCCTAATGGATTCTACAATCAGTGGGGCAAAAGCTAAATTTGCTGAATTGATAAAATAGGCAGCAGAAAATGACTTGGTAATTAACATGGCAAAGACAAAGGATATGGTGGTGTCAAGTCAGAAATGTAACCGCACAACATTGGGGTCAGAACTGGGACCCATTGAGTATGTGGATCACTATCCCTATCTGGCCCTGGAGTTTGATAACTGTGGAGACTAATATAATATCAAAGAAGCCAAAAAACGAGAAGCGAACAGTATGACTGCTGCTATCAGTAAGTTTGCAAAGAGAACAGCAGGCTACTCGGTCAAAGGCAATATCATGCTGTATAAGCAAAGTTTCTGCCCAGCCATACTGTACGGATTAGAAGCCCTAGCCATGAAAGACCTGAAATGGCTTGACATACTTGAAGGGCATTTTTGGCAATTTTGTTTACATGTACTACCCCTATGGAACTCCTACGCCTTGAGGTGGGTCTTGTCTCACCGAGCAGTCAGGTGTTGCTGCAAAGAGGAAACCTATACATTAAATATAAATCCAGCCTTCGTTGCCCCATGTTTAAGATACTAGGGGCCCTGCAGGAGCCTCCCATGTGCCGTAAAAGGAAAGGCAACTTTCAGCCTGATGTTGCTAGGGGCACGGGATTTCTGGTGCTAAAATACACCCTGAAAAAAGAAAATTGAACAATGGGATTGGGTACACAATTACAATCACCTAAGCACCCTGAAGAGCTATACATACATTACCAGAGTGCGCTATGATTATCTGAAACCAATCCCCGAGGCTAGCCGTCCGCAGCCTAATTTTACAACTAAAAATGAATCAACTTCCTTGCGGGCGGTGCAGGGGGCGTCCCTAATAATACCTTGCACCCAGCGCTTCTATCAGTTGCGTAAAAATCAGACATTCCTCAAACGGCCAGACATGTACTTAAGAAATGTTGTAGAATTGGTCCTGTTTACATGTGCCTATTGGGCCAATTTGTTAGTCATTATGACTCGATTAAGACTGACGAATTCTGGAACTATTGCACTAATTCTGACTTGGTTACTCTGCATGTCGCGCTTTACAATGTTTTTCGTCGTATGAGTTTGGTATTGACTAATGAATTAATCATTTAACGTTGCTTTTTAATATTTGTATCACTAAGTGTTAAGATATATGACATTTTATCAATTTTATGTTTTAGCCTCATGATGAAACATGGAGATCGTATTATTATCACATCAGATGTAATATGTTTTAAATGTGAATGTATATGATTGTGCAAATTGCTTGTAAAAGTCTGTAGGAACTAATACACATCAATAAATAAATATAAGCTACCGCCGGTCAAGCCTTCAGGCGTGGGGTGACCCTATGGTCCAATGGTGGTCCATCTACCAAACACTGGCAACTTCGGGAGAAGGGAGCTGCTTCTTGTTCAGGGAGGGCTCTGCCAGAGGGACGGGCACTAATGGAACCCACTCCAGGGTTCAAACCTGTGCCTGCGAGTGTGCGCCTATATATTCGATGCTTGACTCAGCGCCTTTGCTTACCCACTTAAAAGAGGGGCATTTTTTTCTTGAGTGAGTGCTACCCTTACAAAATCCAAAACATGCAAAATAAATCCCATGGGTGGGAGGATCTCTCTCGCGTTGGACGCATGCGGTGCACACATTGCATGGTGCCGAAAGGGCTGTTTTTACTCACCTGGTTTCCCTTCCATCCTTTACGCATGAAGCCCTGAGGAGTGGATAGAGAACAATAAGGGACACGATTTTGCTCACTGGCAATAACGAGAATAGCGCATGCGTACTTGATAGCATTGAGTGGGTGCAGGCAGCGTGGGAGGAAGCCGGCTTACCTGGGACCGCGTTATCTTCCTCTGCATTCATGACTCAACTGTGGGCACGCTGAGTCATCTCCTCTGCTCAATCAGACACTGTCAAACCAGAGCTGCTTCTCCATTCATGTGCAGCTCTAGCAATAATAGTATCCTTCCAGCAAGGGGCCTTTTCCCTCTGATCCAGAATACATCAAACAGAACTCCACCTTTCTCCTCTCTATATATCTGGAATCCCTTCCTTTTACTCTGTTATGGAAACTTGCCTCTCTTTACTCCAAGCCTCTGTGCCATCTGTTTAGTTCTGACCCCTCTCTTCTCTTCCTACCTCTTGCCCTTCCCCATAGAAAACACTGCGGGGGTGAAGCAGTCCTGGTAGGTCTCATCTCCCTGCACATGAACCCTAACCTATGGAAATAGCCCAGCTAATAGGAGTGGTCCGTCTCTACCCCACTCAATCCTACCTATCTAATTCTCCAAGGATGTCTGTGCATTGGGAATCGCGCATGCTCACCACCAACTTTAACCTGAGGCCTGCCTTTCCCCTGCAGTCCCTCCTCTTGTAAAATTCTGCAAGACTCTGACCCGGGGAATCCGTTGTATCCATACACTCAAATCCTCATGCCGTCCCAATCAGTATGTATGATTCAATTTAACAAACATATTTTTTGTGGGTTTGTGATGTGAAAAATTAAACAATCACCAAGCCATGTGCATTGTGTACTTAGTGATTCAAATATACTACCTTTTATCAAAGCTATATTCTTCAATTATAAATATCTCTGCTCATTCTTAAACCCCGAAAATGCTCTTTGATTTTATGCAAAGCAGCCAAGAACCCTCACAGGTGTTATTCGTCCTGTTGTCCCCCTTTCGCGTAAGGATATTTTGAAAGAGTAGAATTGGCATGTACCAGTCGCTCGCACTTGGAATAATAACCTTCTATCAGAAAATAATTGTAATGATTATACAAGTCTTTAATAATTTTCCGCATTTCTTAGTATGTGTGAAATATATACTGGAAGTATGATTATTAACAAACATTGTACAATTTTTAAAAAGTGCCAGTTTACAATGTTAGTATAATTACATATTTTCCTTTTTAATAGCTTCTTTTGCAGACAATGCATGCCATTTTGTCTCTCAAAACGTTCTTTGAAAAGGTCAAGCTCAACATAAAACGTCTCAGAGAAACACAGTAATGTTAAATTTGATGTGATAGCTACTAACTTCGTGTAGTGCTGCTGAAACACGTATTTGTCACAGTATTTACAAACACTAACAATAAAAAGAAAATAAATGCAGTTACAGATCATTCAGTTTGGTTCTCTGGTCGCTTGCACAGTATGCCTGGAGGATGTAGTCATCCTTTCAGTATAAAAGACTAGAGACTGTAGCTGAGTTAGAGAAAGAAGAGCTGGCATAACAAGTAACACTAAAAGGCAGACATTGAATGCCAAAGAAAACAACTGTAAAAACTGGAAGAAGCTAAGGTGGCAACTTCAGCCAGACCAGTTTAGAGTGTCAGGTCAGCTGCTATCAGGTTTATGAAAGATTTGGTTGGTATATGTGGAGGGTTCTGATATCCTCCAATGGATAGAAGCATTTGAGATGGCTTGTGGTATCCATGAGGTTGACCATAGAGATTGAGCTATGTGTTTATTGTGTAGAGTACCTCAGACTGGTTATCACTGCCTTCTGAAACTGAGTGTGGAAGAAAGAGGCCAGCATGAGTTTATGAAAGCTGCTCCGATTGCCAGGTTTGGCAAGACACATGCCCAGTACCTTAGGAGGTTCAGGGATTATATGATGAGAGAGAATATGTTTTGGGTTGATTGGGTGAGGCGAGTGCTGCTCACATGAATATGATGGGGTGGGTTGATGGTTCAAAGTTAAGTCTTTTGTTGAATTGTCTCACCTCCTATTTTATTGAGCATTTTTCAGAGACTTGTTCACCAGAGCTGCATCAGTACATTACTGACCAGAATATCTTGGACCCCTTTAAGTTGACGAAGTTGGCTGCAAATGGGTCTCCCCTCGGGAATTCAGAGGGAAGGACAAGGACAAAGAAAAAGAGACCTCTCAGAAAGCTGAGTGTCCAAGAAGCAGCCACATTCAAATAAACCTAAACATTCACCCTCTAAAGTCCAGAAATCTAGAGGGGATACGTCCCATGGGGTTGTGAGTAGGAGTAATGGTTCTCCTGCTGTGAAGCAGACTACCAGTGGGTCCAACACAGTTCCCAGCATTCCTACCACCGGTTTGGAGTGTGGGGCCCAGGACCACAAGTGTGAGAGTAAGGCACTTGGTGGGCAGGCTGTCAGCCTGACCTACCTTTACCATATGCCTGAGGTGGAGGCCACTGTCCCCCCCCCTCTCCAGGAATCACTTTGATGCTCCTGCAGGGATTTCCACAGGGTCTCTTGGGGCCTAGGACCAGTACCCAGAAGTACTGACTATTATCCCACAGAATACTCATTGGTTTTTGAGAAGTGTGCTCATTAATGGCCAGCCTTCCACTGCTTTCAGAGACACTGGGGCTAGCATGACAGTGGTGGATAGGACCCTGCTCAGGCCAGAGGACTATATACGTGCTCCTCTGAGAACCACCAGGTTAGCTGGTGGGACCCCCAAATGTTCTCCTCTAGCCGTCGTCACCATCCCGATTTATGACAAAACAGCAAAGCTTCCTGTCCTGGTACAGGACAATCTGCCTACCCACATCCTGATGGGTAATGACTTAGTTGAGATCGGGTTGATCTTGGATGGGTTACCCCTAACTGCTGCTGCAGTCACTATAGGTCACAGTCACACAGGGTCTGACTAATTGTCAGCTACCCAAGCCAAAGGGGAAATCCAAGGCAAAGAGGAAGAGAAAGAAGACCACCTCTTTGAAGGGGGATCCTTCTCTATCTGCTGCTTCAGCAGACCCATTGTGATCCAAGCTCCTGACGGAGTAGGCCCAGTTGTGACCCTAGACTCAACTCCTGAGGAAAAAGAGCCAGAAGATCCTCCCGACGCAGAGGTACTCAACCCAGAGCATCACCCTGACCTTCAATGCCTAATGGCTGAAGGAAGGCCTTCTAGGGGAGGTTTTTGTAAGGGTCTGCACGAATGTCACTCTCTTGTAGGTCAGGTGGTGAGAGTCAGCTAAAGGGTTGGAGAGAAGCTGAGTCTGCAGAAGAGGCATTCAAAGGAGGAGTAAGATTGAATGGGAATAGTGGTAGCAGGGATCCACTCAGGGAAGATCAAGGACATTTCACCTCCAGACCAGTTAGGTCTGGGCCTGGAGAGTATCATGTACCCCTCAAGAAGGAGAGTGTCAAAAGCAGTGACAGAGCTGGCAGTGAACCACATCTCAGTGAGGGCAAGAACATTGAGTTCAAAGTTTTCATGAAGGAGGCAGATGTCAGAAGTGTGTTTGACAGCAGAGTTGAGGGTAGCTAGGTGGACCTGGTTACCACCTTTGAAGAATTTGCGAGGAGGGGAACAAGGACGTGGCATGCCCATCAGAGGTGGAGAAGGGGCAGGGGAGGTGGCTACCAGAGGAGTGGCAGGTGAAGGAAGGAAGTTGGTGAGAGATGGAAGTCGCCTATCAAGAAGGAGAAGGTTGGGCAGAGAAACCTGGGCCATGACAGTGCCATTATCATAGACATTAATGATACACTAGAGGATGAGAAACCCACCAACAGTACTTCCCATCTGGTGCCTCCATTAATGGGAGACGAGGAGAAAGGATAGAGGACAGAGACCCCATTTGAAGTCCATAGGTTCGGGAAGGGAGCGATAAAGAAGATATCGGTGACATTCGGCCAACAAGCAGCATTGACGTAGGTGTTGGTGATGGGCAGGCCTTGGTTGGAGACCAGGAGATCCTTTTTGAACATTTTGCTTCCAGGCTTCGAAAGGGAAGTAGGGTAGTTGATAGAGTAGTATTTGGAGTAAATAGGTGAGATGGAGAGCACCATGGAGGAAAGGGAGTGTGCAGAAGGATGAAAGAGGGGAGACAAACTCACCTGGTGGCCTAGCAGTAGACAGAAGCCTGTAAGACAGGTGCAGGCAATGTCCTTCTGGACTCTTCAGGGCCGTTTCTGGTCAGTTAGGCCTTCCTTCCAGCCGAGCAGTTGGTCTGATGCAGCGTGCAAGGGACTTAGGTCCATTAGTCAAACATGCTTTCAGGTGAAGGCCTCACAGAAGGAGATAGCCTGCTTCTAAAGTGATGACCACAGCAAACAGTGCATTATAAAACACAGCTTCATCAGGCTGGTCCACATCACTTCATTAGGGAACTCCCCAAAGAGTATTAGCATCGCGACAACAGTGGCATGATTCTTCTATGCCAAAAGATGTATATTTTGAGGAGGCATTACCAACACGCTTGAAAGAGATGACCCATGGCATGTGGAGGGCCCATTAGTCACACATGCAGGTCTAAATTCAAACCACAACTCGCACCTGGGCGGCTCCCAGTCTGCAGTTCACTCTGGTGTTCCCCAGTCCAACCACCTTCAAGTGGTACCAGATATCAGCATGGATCAAAGCATTACAGCTCCCGACCCTTGAATTCAGATGGAGATGATAACAGGGGTTAAACGTATAGGGGCCAAGTCCCAATCACCAATGTGACTTGTTTTGGCCTCAGAGACTGATTGATCACCCGCTGTTCGCCTGCTCAGTGAATGAAAATGAAGTACCAAGGTGGGTGAGCAGGGCCTGGAGACGATCAAGAAGCTGCAGCCTGTCCAATGAGACCTTAACAGGAAAGGAGCGAATCTAAGGGAGCTGTGGTGCGGCTTCGCAACCAGAAATATGAGGTCTGAACAAAAATAAGTTGCAGAAACACACACACACACAGTAGAAACAAGACACTTCAGGCGCTGTGCAGGCCGATCCACCTGCTCACAACCTCAAATTGCTCAGATGGAAGCCTACTCCATTCTAGGCAGGAGCAGGAGTCACGGCAGGCGATGTGCTGTAAATGGCAGCGTCCTACCCTGAAATAGGGCTGCAGCATTGCAGCCTGGAAAATGATCCCTGGACATGAGCATGGGACAGTTTGTTGGGTCAATCTTCACGCTGTGGCCGCACTCTGACTTGGGGAGCTCAACACGACCTGGGGTCCCCATTTCCAGCAAAGTCAATGAGCCCCTGGACTGGGGAGCAGAGAGGAATTAGGCAGCAGACCGCGCTACCATTGTCTCATAGGCAGCTGGGGTCAGCCTTACCTGGCACCCAATGATCTGCAGTGTTGCGAGTAGTAGAAAACATTGTTGCCTTCCAATTACGGGTGGTGACGACAGCTTGTGGGCGCCATTTTCAGAACGAACGTGCAAAGCCGAATCAGATGATAACTCTATCAAAACTTCAGTAATCAGGATGATAGAATGATAACATTGAAGCCCCATGTTTATGACCCACTCTGGTCTATTTTGACGACTGGATCTTGCGTTTTGTCTGCGAATCTTCCACAGATCACTGGTCCACCGCAGGAGTACGTTGGTTGGGCTGCTGGCTCCGTCGGAGCTTGTGGTGCTTAAGCAATTTAGACCATACCTTACTTGGTATGCCTTCAAGGTCCAAACTGATCATACGTCCTGTAAGTGGTTTATGCAGATGAAGGGTGAAAACCCCAAACTGCTCAGGTGGTATATTATCTTGCAAGGGCTAGACTTCACCATTGAGCATAGGCTAGGAAAGAGTCATGACAATGCAGATGTCCTTTCCACAAGGTATGTTGACCGTCTGCATGACGGCAACAATCTTGTTGGAGATCAGTCCCCTACCCTCTGTCTGGTGGGGGGCATGGGATGCTGGAAATGCCATTTGGAGGGACAGGGACTCCTAGTCCTTTTCCTACCACTTCTCTGTGTGTGTTTTCTGTATGTTTTATGCCATGAGGGTCCAACCTGGACCTCTGGCAGTGCAGCTTTTCATTTTTCCTTTTGGTGAACAACATCCATGGGATACCCTTACGGCAACCATGGGTGGGCATGCACCCTCATAGCCCTTATGTGTGCTTGTGGGCACCTGTGTGTGGCCCAAAGAGCAGGGTATGGGCTGGTGGCAGTTACATGCTGACTAGACAGTGGCTCTGAGTGCCCTCCATTTTCGGGACACCCAGGCCCTACCATAGGAATCAATGGATTCCTGGACAAAGGCAAGATGGGCACTATAGCCTCATGGTTTCTATTGCTTTACACATTGTTTCCCAAAGTCCTTGGAAGCCCTGACTCTGCCCCTTTCTCACTCACTGGCTGTTGGGTGGAAATACCATATATGGCTCTGGGTCAGCCTCCTGTCAGACTGACTGGAGCCTTCCTAAGGGATGTGTGTTGTGGGTACACCATTGGGGTGGGACCCTATGAATGGAATCTGAAGTCAACTCACATTCTGTGTTGTGGGGGTCTGGTTTTAGTTTGTTTGACACAATGCCTGTGCCAGCCTTGACTGAAATTGGAGTGATTGTAGTATAGGGTTCTGAAAGTCTGGGTGCTTACTTCAATCCACATTCTGTGTTATGGGTGTCTGGTTGGGTTGAATGGCCTGAATGCCTGTGAGCCTGATTGGCTTCCTGTCAGCATGAATGCACTTATGAATGATTGGCTGACTGAGCCTGGCTCAGCCTGAGTAAATGGGGTACATATGTATATATCCAGGGACCCCTCACTCAAAAGCTGCTGTGTTCTTCCAAGGACTGATCCAAGAGAGGACCTGGTTAGGTGACCTCTTCCTGAGCTATGAGGGACCATTGTGTACCTGCTACTCTTCATCAGAAGTACCCTGGAAAGAAGTCTTGTGTGCCTGCCATCTGGATAAGGAGTCTTTGTGAGACCAGAAGAGGAGAGTTTGGATCTGATGAAGTCCTGTTGTGTCACCCAGGGTCCGGAGGAAGGTTTGTGAGTGCTGGAACCCACATTGGTGCCTACCTCGCAGAATAGGAGGGACCCTGGCATAGTTCTGCTTGACAGCCAAAGCTGCAAAAGTTCCACTTGATCAATGAATCTTTCAAGGGACATACCCGACACAACATCTGACCACCTTTTCCCACCGAAGAAGATTCCAGATCACTACATTCAGAGCAAGGTCCATTAGTGGGTTTCAGACCACCACAATTTGAAGAAGTCATCCAGCAGGTCCATCCTTGGTGACGGTCCATAGTTCAGTCAAGTGGTCGAGTCCAGGTCACCAGAAGCCATCCAGAAGTGTGTGCTGAGGCTGCAGCACAGACGATCCAAATGTCGGTAAACCCTGTAATCCTGAAACCCGATACCTACTTCTGCCACTGCACCTTTCATTGCAGAAAGGTATCCAATGTCCCAAGGGTCTTATCTTCTTTAGCCAGGCCTTTTCATAGTCCACAGCAAGTTTCACCTTAGTGGTATACCCACAGCGGGAGTAACGACCCGCCAAAGTAGAACACTGTGAAGACCGAAAGTGCTGCCTTTCCAACACTGTCTGGTTCTTCTTTCACTCTTGGCCTTGACATCCCAGTGACTCATTCTTGCAAAGGGTGTCCATCTTCAAGGGTCTCATTGAGTAAAACCGAAAAACTCCACCACTTCGCCTGCTAAGGCACCAAAGGTACTGTGATGAGTAAGAGCATCTTCCAACCTCGGGAGTTGTCCAGGGGTCCCAGATTTGTTGTGGATCCTGTTCTTCTGTAGCATCTCAGGTACTTCGGGGTGGTGGGACCTGTGTAAGTAAAGCAGAACATTATTGAACGTTTATGGACTAGGCTGTAATAGACAAGCTAAGGTAAACCCTTACCTTTCCCTTACAGGTTGCAAAGATGGAGGGATCCTCACACAGTATCACTATTTAAGTCTAAATAAAGTACAATGCCTATGTTCTGAAACTAACCTGCCTTTCTTCCTATATCTATGCAGTTACATCTTGCTTAGAAATAAGCATGTTTTTTTAAAGACTGTCAGCAGTTGCTGCATTTGTTATTAATCTAAATATTGTGTGGTACAACAAAGAGTATATATATTGTTGCCAGTATTAAGATAGTGTTGTCAAAGGACAAAGCGTTATCACACAGCCACGATAGTGGCTGTGTAGTTATGGTTAAGTTGATATAATCCCATAGGAAGAGCACTTTTTGGGCAGCTTATAACTTCGCTATCCCTGGATGAATCCTCACCAAGCTTTGCAAAAATAGTATATGGCCCACTCTGAATTTATTTGTAAAGGTTGGTGAGGTTTGGTCCAGGGTGGGCAAAGTTATAGGGGGAGTCCCAAAATGTCTTTTTTCCCAAAGACTGAATGGGGAAAAAACATTGCTCACGCCTACAACCCAAACCGCTGGACGGATTTTCACCAAATTTGCGGCAGGAGCAGCGGCTTGGTCCCAAAAGCGTGCTTTTCTAAATTTGGTGAAAATCCATCCAGTAGTTTTTAAAAAAATGACCAAAAAGTAAGTCACAAAAAATTAGTGATAACTATGTCCGCTCCGCGGACAGTGTCCTGATTGGCTAATCGGCTTGCGTCATGTCCGCGGACATGCAGCGTGTTTGCTGATTGGATGGTGAAGAGCGTGAAGTGCATCAGATTTTTGGAAATGCCGCCATCTTGGAATCGCGGACATCTGCCGGTGTCTGCGAACATAGCGGTAAAAACATGTTAAAAAACACAACATTGCACTTGTCAAACTTATCAAATAATCTCTGGGGATGTGAGGGGTGATGAGGATGGGATGGGATATGGCTGCAAGAAGCAAAAAAAAGGTTTTTTTTGCTGCGAAAATCCACGAACAGTCCGGATGTTCGCGAGTGGTCCTGAGAAGTTCGCAAACACCTCAGCATTACAGGGTTGGTGAAATAAAGTTCTTGGATGGCTTATAACTTTGGCGCCACTTAATGGAACTGCATGAAATTTTGCATGCATATTTCTGAGCTGATTCCGAGTGAGTATGCAATGCTTGGTGGGATTCTGTCAAATATATCTCAGGCAGGACACTCAGCCAGCTCTTTCCACACACCAGCATTCCTCTCACACAAAATGACATGCAAGGTCTATTTTAAATGTGTTGCTATGTTTAATTTATTTCCCTTGCTTTTAATCAACATCTCATTCTACACACACAAGCTAGGAAAATGGCCAGAAAATAACCGATTAAACAAAAAGCAGGGGACGTCTGAAGGCAAGGATGTTGCATATGCAAAGCATGTGCTACTCAAAGTGACAGACTTCACAAATGCAAAGTGCTAGGAGGAACATATGATGATGGATACTGCGACTTGCACCCGCCTCTGCAAATCACACACTTCGCAATCTATTGCGAGTTGCAAAATAGCTTCCTTGCATCTCATGCAGAAATGTGTACATGAGTTCTGTGTGCTGGATGAGTGGGGATGCCTGCCTAATCTTTGAATACCTTCTAGAACGTGTAATAAGCCAAACAGGCATCCAAATATAAATCGCATGCTTCTTCATTAATATTATTATTATTATTATTATTATTATTATTATTATTAGCGTCATCAGGGTATTTATTGAGCTTGGACCTGGCTTCAGGAAGTAGCAGAATGCTTTACAAGTCATGGGTGGAAGTACAAGGCGTGTAAAGCAGAGAAGCAAGGGAGCAAGGAGCTAGTAATAGGGGAGGGCAGGAAATGTGGCTGCAAGCTTTAGGAACTGACTAGACTCAAGCCTTGTCTGCTTTTGACCAGGGACGTCATATAGGGGTCGCCAGAGAGTGATACTGCGACCCTGAGGTCTCCCTTGCGACCTCTAAAAAGAAAAAAGATTTTATGTTTTATTTCTTTTTTTATTTTTTTGTAATGTATGCTCCTGGGCTGTGGCCAGCACCACGGGGCTCTTTACTTCTGCAGTGACTGGCTTTCTTGTTCAGGCCCCTTAAAAGAAATAAGAAAAATAAGAACAGGAGTGCTACAAGTCTAACACTTTCAGCACTGACCCTGAATAAGAAAGAATAGGAATGCCAAATAATGTTTCTTTCTGGAATTCTATACAATAATTGCTAGACTCATTAAATGTTTATCTCAGGCACACTTCAGGGGGTGAGTCACTGATTTAGTCTGTTCTTAAATGCATCAACTCAGCCTTTCATCCTTCTGAGGTCGATAAATGAGTACCAACACAGGTTGGGTGATATTGGGTATATATTTTTTCTATATAAAGATCTTAAACGGAAGTGCTATATAATAACACATCATTATCATTTGGTCATTGACGTCTGCTTGTATTCACAGTAATTAGGTTATATTGGCCTATACACACTGAACTTTACGATACCTATGGCGATCCATTCCTGTATGAAATGTACATCATATTATAGTGATATCGTAACCGTATTTTTCATATTGTACAATGCTATATGATGCCACTTCTTGTTTTGTCAACGGGTGAAAGGTTGTGTTCCATCGCTTCCTGCGATATCATTTCAGGGTGGGGTCAAATTACATCACTTCCTGTGATGCCATCAGGGGGTCAAGGGTCGTGCGATGTCACTTCCGCAACCCCTGGCATTTTGGTGAAATGACGTCCCTGCTTTTGACCTGTTTAACCACCAAAGGGTGTGGGAAACGCTGAGATCTACCCACATGAATCGCCATCTGGCAAAGATCATTAAAGAACTGGTACAAGTGAGATGAAGTCCTCGAGGAGAGTTCACAAAGAAATTCGCCATTTCATCAGGGTTAATGCAGAGGTGTCAGATGACCCCTTTTTTATTCAACCTTTATATCAACAACATTCAGACATTTTGTCCGATTTAACCCTGGACTTTCCTGGCATTTGTGACAGAAGAATCCCCTTCCTCCATGTGGTATCTGGCTGTCTTTGCATCCCTCTCTGTGCATGGTTTCTGGAGTGGGTGTTATGTCGGAGTGTGCGGATATGTCATGTCAGGAAAGGCGAGTGTGGGATGCAGCCCCTCCCGTCCTCCCCCGGGTACAGGAAGTACATAGTTGCTCTAACATTTTTTTAATTTTTTTATTTGTATTTGGTTATAAACCTTTCACAAAATCACATACCAATTTACATACACTTAAAACATAATCACTCATATTCAGTTTAGATAATCATTTTAAAGTAAACATTTCATAAAGAGAAAAATAAAAAAGCAACAATTAGATGGAAGAGAGAAAGGAGAAAGGAAATTAAACGGAAAAAGACAAGGACAATAGAAGATCTCTAAAATGAAACAACCAGAGAGGAACAAAGAAACAAGAAAAAAAAAGCCTCCATGAGTCGACAATCATCAAAATAAAAGCAGCAGTCTTAGTTGCTCTTCCTGGAAAGGACTTACCTGAAAGCTCACCTGTACACCTTGTACCTGGATATTTCAACTGGCAGCAAGCTTGCCTTTGACTGGATTGGCAAGCCAACCTTGATGAGAGCTGCATTGGGGGTGCAGGTAGCCACAGGGCCCATTGCCCCTTTGGCAAGTTCCCCCATGCAAGGAAGCGGCATTTAGCATCTCCACTCTGCGGTATGGCACTAAGAGGTGAAAGCGCTAAATCGGTGGCCACCAAACAATGAGGTTGAACAGGAAGGTAGACCGCTGTGCTGGCCTGGAGAGTATTGTGCCCATGAAAGTGCTCGCCTCAGAGACTCTGTAAGGGGCGGGCTTGTCCACGGAGGGTGCCTGATGCTGCCTTCCCCAGTGTGTGCCCCTGTATTGAAGTAACAAGGCATAAAGGAAAGCTCACAGCACAGATATGGATAACATTCTGGTGGGCATATGCTTGCCTCGCTGCCTGAGGAGGGAATGTTGACTCAGGAGAGTCACTTTTCTACCTGATGCACAAGGAAGTTTCAAGGAGGATGTTTCTGCAGCTCAAATGCCCAATACCTTAGGCAAAGAAAAGGATGAACGCAGCACCAAGTGAAGGTGTGGTCACTGTCCGAAAGGCTGTGAATTCCAGTCCTATCAGTGATTATAGGTATGGCAGGCCGGCATGAAGAGATTAGGGAGGTACCGAAGTTTGAGTAAGTATTCAGCCCAATGTAGATTACCCCTGCTATCTGCGCAGGGAGTATTAATTCTATTAAAGACTAGGAGGCGAGCATTATGCTTCATCTTCCTTTATTTCTACTCTTCAGCAGTTCAACAAACATGTAAAACAAAATCCTGAAAAGTGCTTTAAAACTAGCAATTTTTTTTTTTTTTTTTTTTTTTTAAACTACAAAATCCATGATCCTCTGTAGTCCATGCTCTCTCCACCAGTCCCAATCCACTTCCTGTGCCTGGACTCCTCCTCTGCTTTTACTCGCTCTGAAAGTCTCTAACTGATCCTTGACAACTGTGCGAAGGCTCTCTTGGACTTTCAACTTAATCGCTGCAAATGCTATGGGCTCCTCACTCTCTCTGCTCTGTCTTCACCCTCAGTTATTCTTCTGCTCCTCTCCTATGAAAAAGAGCAACAAAAAATTATGATAGGGTGGTGCCAACGTCTCGTACTGATACATAATAAATCATTGCCATTGTATACCTAGTACCAGACTCGGGTGGGAATTTAATGCTCGCCTCCTAGTCTTTAATAGAATTAATACTCCCTGCGCAGATAGCAGGGGTAATCTACATTCTATGGCAAGACTGGAGGCGAGCATTATGCTTGTTCAAAGCTTCCCCAACACTATATTTGCTAAACTCTCCGCTGGCTTAAAATAAAATTCTTTAAACGTCCTCTCACTTGACCAATCTGCTGCCAGCATTATCTCACTCAAAGGCACTCCTGCTCTCACGGCGGACGAGGCCATGGCCCCCCTCACCGAATGCGCTCCATACGTGCTCACATTCAAACCTGCTGCCTGCATAATCTCTTTGACCCATCTTGCGATGGTAGCCGATGTAACTGCGTGATAGGGCTTCCTGCGCGCTATTAATAACTGAGTAGTATTCGCTGCCCTATGCTCTGCTGTTCTATTCTCGTATTCCTTAATGCATCGTGCCACGCACCATTTGGAATTACTCGGGAAATACGGATAATGTACCGTAGACGTCCCTGTCTTGGTCCTTTTAACTATGGAGAATGTAACTCCCTCTGGCCCGAAGGATCGTCTGTTAACCTCTAGCGCTTTCACGTCCGATACTCTTTTGCAGGAGATCAAGCATAGCAACATCGCTAGCTTTCCTGATAATTGCTTAAGCGAGAGATAATTATTGGTCGGCCAACTCGCTAGAAGACGCAGTACTGTAGACACCTCCCATGTCGTGGTATACTTGGGTTCCGGTGGCGCTTTAAATCTGGCTCCTCTAATGAGCCTCGCCACCGCCGGATGTTCCCCTGCCGGGACGCCCTCTAAAGGCATGTGACCCGCAGAAATTGCCGATCTGTACACTCCTATAGTCCGGAAAGCTCTCCCGCTCTGTAATAGGTTCGCTAGAAAGTTCAAAATCTCCACTACAGGTGCTGAAACGGGATGAACACCTCTGTCCTTGCACCAGCTTGTCCATTTAGCCCAAGCTGAGTCATAGCTCCTCCTAGTGGATGGGGCCCAGGATTCAGCGATAAGCTGCGCAGCCTGCGCCGAAATTCCTGGCAAGGCCCACCGTTTCCGGATATCCTGCACGCGACTAGCGGGAGTGTCCCTCTCACTCTCAGAGGATGACACGACCCAGCTGGGTCCGTGAGAAGTCGCTCCTCGTCGGGGAGGACTCTCGGAACGTCCGACACTAGTTCCATTAAGGTGGGGAACCACACCTGAGATTTCCATAATGGTGCTACTAATACCAATTCTGCTTTCTCCCTCCGGCATTTCGCCAATACTCTGCTCAACATCGCGAAGGGGGGAAAAGCGTAATGTGGACCTCCTATCCACTCTTGTAGGAACGCGTCTGTCCCCAGCGCTCCCGGATCCAGCCTCCAGCTGAAATAGTCGCTCCTCTGCGTATTGAGCCGGGAAGCAAACAGGTCCACTTGTAATGGTCCCCATCTCGTGTCCAGTCTCTGAAACACTGCTGGATCCAGCCTCCAATCGCTGGAATCCGTCAGGTACCGAGAGTTCCAATCTGCTACTACGTTCAGTGTTCCAGGCAGGTACTCTGCTGTCACCGACGTCCCTGATTGTAGACAGAAATGCCACAGGTCCTTCGCTAACTCTGCGAGCATCTTGGATCTCGTACCGCCTAAATGGTTGATGTAGCGCACTGCTGATATGTTGTCCATCTTCAGCAGGACACAAGATTTCACTCTCTCTTTCGTAAAGGCTTTGATCGCGAACGATCCTGCCAGGAGCTCTAAGCAATTTATGTGTAGACGAAGCTCCTCTTCGCTCCACTTGCCTCCGGTCTGTAAAGACCCACATCTGGCTCCCCAGCCTTTCCGGCTGGCATCTGATTCTATTATCAAATCCGGTCTGTCTCCGAATATGGCTCGCCCATTCCAAGCGTCCATATTCTTTAACCACCATTCCAGTTCTGTAATCGAGTCCTGATCCAGCGGCACTTGTTGATGGTACCTCAGACCTAGCTGCAGATGCTTTATTTTCAATCTCTGCAGTGCACGGTAGTGCAGTGGCCCCGGAAAAATGGCCTGAATAGATGCTGCTAGCAGCCCCACTATTCTCGCTAATGTCCTGAGAGATACTTGTCGCTTCTCTAAGCATATTCTGATCTCTCTCTTGATGTCTCTCATCTTCCGAGCTGGAAGCTCTAAGGTCGCCTTCTTGGTGTCTAGAATGAATCCCAGGAAGTCTAACCTCTGTGCTGGTATGGTATCTGACTTTTCCTTGTTCACTAGGAATCCTAGTGAGGTCAGAAGGTCCTGCACCCATCTCGTTTGGTATACTAATACCTCCCGGTCTTCTGCAAGCAGCAGGAGATCGTCCAGGTAAATAATAAGCCTTATGCCTTTCTCCCTGATCGCTGCCGATACTGGCTTCATTAGCTTTGTAAATGCCCATGGTGCCGAAGCAAGACCGAATGGCATCGATTTGAATTGCCAGAAACGACTTCGCCAGCGAAAAGCTAGAAATGGTCTGTATTCCTCTAGAACAGGTACTGTGAGGTAAGCGTCCTTTAGATCTAGACGCGTCAACCAATCTCCTTCTCTTAGGGAGTCTCTGAGCTGATGGACGCCTTCCATCTTGAAGTGCCGATATATGATCCAGCCATTCAGCTCCTTGAGATTTATCACCGGGCGTACTTTCTCCTTCCTGTGCACTAGGAACATATTGCTCACAAACTTCGGGGCTGTCTCGCATTTCTCTATCGCCTGCTTGGCCACTAGCTGCGCTATCTCGCTGTCTAGCTCTGCTTGTTCCGCTTGCGCTAATCTCTGGCTCCGCGGTTCGTATCGCTGCACTGGGGTCTCTATGAAATCTAGATGCAGTCCGCTGACGGTCTGCAGTATCCAGGAATCGCTTGAAAGCTTGCGCCAACTCTCTAAATATCTGCGCGTCCTCCCCCCTACTGGGGGATACATAATCGCTCTCACCTGGCGTAAATCCTTGACCTCTTCCCGATCCTCTGGACCTTCGGCCTCTTGGGAATCTCCCCCTGGATGGGAAAAAGGTGTCTTGATTCCTGTTCTCCCAGTATTGTGCCCTGGTGTTCTGAGGTCTTCTCCCTCCTTGGTAGCGACCGGCAGCTCGACCTCTGTAGCGGCCGGTCCCTCCAAAAACTCTGCTGGGGAATATCTTGCGAATAGACGCTTGAGCCTTCTCCAGTGATGCGAAAGTTCCTACGAACCGGCCCATCTCCTTCCCGAAGGTCTCTCCGAATAGGAGGCCTTGTGCGCCTTCCCCTGCTTCATATGACGATAAGTCGCTCAATTTAGAGTCTATCTTGAGCAATAAGCCCTTCCTTCTCTCTGCTGCGATGGCACAATTTGCGTTTCCAAGCAGGCAGACGGCTCTTTGAGCCCATCCTGCGAGGGCTTCCGGATCCACCTCTTCACCTGTGTCCTTCGCCCTTTCTGCGAGGTCCATGATTTTTGCGAGCGGACCTGCTAAATCTAGTAACTTCTCCTGACAGGACTTCCAGGATCTATCAATCCCCTTCCGGGGGTCTTTACTGGCCTTGGCTACAAAAGTCAGCATTTTTGGGTCGAGCTCCGGTGCTTCCGCCACCTTTCCTGGCAAGTCTGGGCGCGGGCACTCTGCTCGTAGGCGCTGTCTCACTTCCTTGTCTAGTGGCTTGCGTAATCTTGCTGCCATATACTGGGTCACTCGGGGGGATGGTTGCCACTCGGTGGACCTCGGATTATGAATGCTGTCTGGGTCGAACATATCCTCCTCGTTTTCTACGAGGTGTTTCTCCTTCCTCGCTTTCTTGCCCCCACTGGGTCTAGACCAGTCATCTTCTTCTCCTTCCTCATCTCCTAACGAGCCTTGCTCCTCTACTAGCTCTTCCTCCGAGCCCAGGTCTTCTCCCATATTATCTTCCCCTGGAACGGGGGTCGTGAGGTTCGGCACTGCCTGCTTCTGTAGGTACGCTTCTTTAAGCTTAGCAAAAGCGTCAGGCACCTCCGAGGCCTTTTCTATCGCCTCCTCATATGAGCCCCGGGGGTCGTCAGAGGATTTCCTCTTTAGGGCTTGTTTACTCCCCTTCTGCCCTTCATTCGAGGGTTCTGTGGGCGTGCGCTTATCTGCTCTGGTGCTGGTCTTTGGCTGCGAGAGTATGGCCTCTAACGTCTCCAGCCTCTCTTGTAGGGGTCTCACCCCTTCTGCCACTGCATCTATAAGAGAGCTACCCAGCACTTGCTTGAAGCTGGCAGCGAGGTCCTGGGATTGCTCCTCCTCACTCCACTCAAAGTCTGACATGTTCCTTTGTGCTGTGTGCCTAGAATACCTGGTACAGGTGTCTTAGCACGCCCACTCTCTCTTATGATGTTCTTTTTTTTTTTTTTTTTTTTTATATAAGTGGCTGCACCTCTGTCTTTCTTCAGCCTTCCGGCCTTCAATCAACTTTCCACTATCCCACTGCCTCTTGGCATGCACCGTCTCTCACCCCTTCTTAGATTCTACTAGTCGGGGTCGAGAGGGGAAAAAAGCTCCGCGTCTACGAACGCTGGCGTTGGAAATAATCCTTCGCCGCTTCGCGATGACGCTACGCGCCCTAGCGCGTGTAGGCTCCGCCCACCCGCGGGTGGGGGCTATGTTGTTGGAGCTAGACGCTCCGCGCTTCACGCGCTAGCTCCGCCCACCCGCGGGTGGGGGCTATGCCGATGAGGCGATCCGCTTCGCGCTTTGCGCACTGTTCCGTGCGCGACCTGCTCGTGAGGCTGACCGCGCCCCTGAGGTGTCGGGTATACGGCACGGGGCCGTCAGCCTCTCGGCGGACCCTATGTATCAAGGGAATTTTCCTGGGGCTCCGCCGATATCCCCTCGACGACCGCTCTGAGTCAGGGGAAATCTGAAACTTAACGCGCTCGCGCGTAGTATGACATTTGCGGTGAAAAAGAACGCCTCTAGACTAATTATCTCGCGTTCTCCCTGCGAACCACACTCAACATCTCTTTCCATCTACCATTCCTCTCTTCAGTCAACCCATATATCCACAGGCATTCGGAGAGGAAAGGAAATAGTACTTATCTGCTTGAAGAGCAGTAAAAGAAGAGGAGGAGTCCAGGCACAGGAAGTGGATTGGGACTGGTGGAGAGAGCATGGACTACAGAGGATCATGGATTTTGTAGTTTAAAAAAAAAAAAAAAAAAAAAAAATTGCTAGTTTTAAAGCACTTTTCAGGATTTTGTTTTACATGTTTGTTGAACTGCTGAAGAGTAGAAATAAAGGAAGATGAAGCATAATGCTCGCCTCCAGTCTTGCCATAGAATACCGGCTGAAAAATACCTATTCTTTCCGGCCAAATAATATTTTGCTGCCAAACACTTTACCGTCCCATTTTAATAATTCAATGTATCAACTCAGAGAGGCAAACATTGAGTGCAGTATGCAAAAGGCAATGGAATTTAACATTGTCTAAAAGTATTCATGATTAAATATAAGACTAAGATGCAAAGGTTTGTGTTTCGGAGGAAATGAGTAGTGAAGAAGCGTGAGAGGTGAGCATGGTGTGTTCCTATTTGAAATACCTTCGGGGAAAAAATGAGGTTGCTGAGACGAGTATGTCTAGAGATATGTCAGGCAGAGTGAGATGCCCTTGCCCAAGAGACCTCTTTCCGGAAAATAATGTGGAGACATCTTTCCAGTTCCCCTGTGGGCCAAAGTGACTACAGAAAGAAAGGCGTGCTAATTTTGTTTGCAAAAGAGAGAGAGCTATGCTCTATTGCTGAAATTGGAAAGAGGGGAGGGTATTTGGAAATCAGCAGACTTCTCAACAAGCTGGCTGCCTCTTCTACATCAATAGGGCTGGGGATGAGTCAGTTTCATATTACACAGCCCTAATGTTCGGCCAACATTTCCCAACCCATATTGGCCTCTTGGGTACACTTGCTCATTCAGAAATCTCTTGAATAACAGTATATGTCGGTCTGTCCCAACAGGAATGATGTGAGAGTTGAAATAAACTGTAATGGTTTATTGAGAAGCCACCCTCAACACAGGGAGATCCTTTCCTCCCCACTCAAGGTGTAACACAACACACTGTTTAATGGATTCCTTTATTCAGCAATATTCCAGATGCATATCATGCTCCTTGGATCCCTCCCCCTGAGCTACCAATGAGCCAAGAACCAGGCAGAGTACACAAAATATATTTATATTTATTTGAATAAGATGTTACAAAACTCGCACTAAAATGTCAAACACCTCTTTATCCATGGCACAACACAATATACTTCTCTCAACATAAATAAATCACACAAGTGAATTGAAAAGAACACAAATCACAATTCTCTTTACTTTCTACAAATTTCACTTCAAGAAATAATTAAACTGATCAATAACCAAAAACATGTATACATGTAGTGCTGTGCAATTTCAATTTTTACTGCGTGCTTAAAAGGCTAGCAGTAGGGTTTCTAGATTGGTACAAATGCATATGGCAATTATGATTTCATCCACACTTTTGGTTTAAAACAAACACAAGGAGCTTTATCAGTATCTTTTTAAGACCAGCCCCCTATGTTGGTCTGTGTTGGGGAAGTCGGACAGAAATAAATTGGAATGATTTGGGAACTTTGGATTTCAGACCCCAATCCACTTAAAGTTCTTTTCTGGCAGCTGGATGGTTAAGTTTTTTTTTTAAAGTTTTGGGACCAAGCCACACCTCTTCCTAATGAAGTCGGGCTCAACAGGACAAAATGGATCACCCAATTAAATTACAGTCTATAGTTTTCAGTGCACACCGGGAAGGAGCTTTGTTGATTTTGCATTTAAACACAAATAACCCAATTAGTGTTCTTCCAAAGGGAATTCATTACATTCATATTTTTAGTTAATTAGGATAAGTGTTACACATCGCGGCAAGTGGTCGTTATGGGCACGGACCCGCTTGTGCGGCGCCCTGATTCCAAGCATCTCCAAGATGGAAGCTAGAGTATCTTTCCGACCCGCTGGCAGCGGTCTAGTAGTTGCACGCTCTCTTGACGTGCGGCCGACCGGTCACGTGATCCTTTATCCGGAACCGAAGCGACCAGTGCTTCGCGTCGCTTCCGTCTTTGACGCTCCGTGAGTTCGTTGCTGTATCCTTCCTCTTCATGCACACATTTCTCTCTACCATTAGCGGTTCCTACTTACCCTGTTGCTTTCTCTCATCAGATCCTCTGCTCTGCATTCGCTGGTTTCTTTTTCAACCGGCTTCGCCAACCCATCTTGTTTGTCTTCTATTCTGGCCAGACCCACATCTGAGTAAGTACCCTTTCTCTAGGATTCCCTTTGAGACTGGCCAGGCTCTCATTTCCTATTATCCTTCCAGGCTTCCCCGAAGCTGTCCTTTGCAGTCAGATTCCAGACCCGAACTTTCCATTAGTCCTATTCGGGTGAGAGAGATCTCTTTGAAGCTCTTTTCTTTTCCATTCTACAGACCCTCCTCTAACCTGATTCCTATCTCTTCACCTCTCATTCCTGCAGACAAAGTGTCTGGTGTGATTCCCGGGGGTTCCTGCCATAGACGTCCATCTTTCATCGTATCCTGATCTGCATGAGCTGGGATTCGTCCAGGGTTTTCTTCCCATTGAGGGTTTCCCTGGGAGTCCTGCCCGCTCTCCTGGGTTACTTTACCCTGGGTTGAGTGGCCAGGGCTGTCTCTGGGAAATTTTCACAGCTGCTTTGTCTTTCCAGTTGGAGTCATCGATTGCCAAGGTGAGCTGTTGTAAAGCTTTCACTTTATTTAGTTCTGCAGCTTACTCATATTTACATGAGTTCCCTAACAGAATTAACAGTAAGCGACGCCCGAAAAAGGAATATTGGCAATCGGGATTTCAAATGGAACAACAAATGCAGCAGCTAATGACGGCCATGCAGGCCATGTCATTAGAGGTACAATCCTTGAAACAGGACAATGCTCAGTTACAACATCACGTGGCCAGAGCTTTTTCAGACTCTCCCCCGTCGTCCTTACATTCCATTAGGTATGACGGTGATCCCTATAGACTAAAAGAATTCCTTGACAGTTGTACCGTTCAATTCACATTTAAACCTCGCTTCTTCCCTACAGATAAAGATAAGGTCGGCTATGTCATTTCCCACCTCTCTGGTCCTGCGTTAGCCTGGGCGACTCCTTTAGTGACCTCCAACAATGTTATACTCGATTCTTACTCCGCTTTCACTAATAGTCTCAAATCCATGTTTGGAAGAAAGGAGATTTCGGTTGCTACTCAAGAGAGGCTTCTCGATTTAAAGCAAGGAAACAAGGAATTACTTTGGTATATCACTCAATTTAAACAACTGTCCTCTGAACTAGGCTGGCCAGATGAAGGTCTTCTTACTCTTTTTCGGAGAGGTCTCACAGATGAATTAAAGGACGAGGTCTCAAAAGTCCCTCGTCCCGCTAATCTAGCAGATATGATCACATTAACCATGCAGATTGATTACCGAATGCATGAAAGGACATGCGAAAGGAAAAAAGGAAAAGGTACACGTCCGCAGTGGGATTTTTCCACAACCCCTCAGAAATCTCCGTCTTCTACTGAAGAACCCATGCAAGTTGGGACCATTCGAGGACCAATCTCAGCCACTGAAAGAGATAGGAGAAGATCTTTGAAATTATGTATGTACTGTGGATCCTCCAATCATGTTTTGAAAGACTGTCACTTAGTTCCTCCTCGTCGCTCTCTTAGTCCCAAATCGGGAAACTTCAAAGCCTTACCGTTGAGGGAAGACCGGTAAGTGCCCAGTATCATTCTTCCCCGTATCAGACCAGTATGTCTCTTGACAACTCTCTAAACAACCAGGCCATGGTGGTAGTTTCTCTTTCCATCCTACTACCAGAAAATGTCATCCCTGGTATTCCGGCCTTAATAGACTGCGGTGCAGCCGGGAATTTTGTGGATGCGGAGTGGGCAAGATCACACGGTATCTCTCAGGTACCAAAGACGTTAGTTACTCCTATTCAAGGAGTAGGAGACGGTACCCCTCTGAGTTCAGGCCCCATTAAGGACCAAACCATTCCGCTCACTTGTAAAATATCTAGCCATAAAGAAACCCTGGTTTTTGACGTAATCAGAACTGCCCATTATCCAATTATCCTGGGGCTCCCTTGGCTGAGATTGCATAATCCCTTCATAAACTGGACCGCGGGAACTCTTTTTCTAGGGTCAGAATATTGCGTCCGTCATTGTCTTTCTCAAGAATCTGTGGGGATTCGCATACCTGCAGATGAAACTCTCAAACCGACGGTATCTTCCATCAGCCAACTGGAGATTCCTGACTGTCATAAGCATTACCGATCAGTGTTTGAAAACCCCGAATTTCCTAATCTCCCTCCTCATCGAAGAGATGACTGTCACATAAACCTGCTTCCCGACCAGCCCATTCCCTTTGGCCGCATGTACGTCCTGTCGTAAAAGGAAAAGGCGGCATTAAAGGAATACCTTCAAACTCATTTACGGAATGGTCTAATTTCTGAGTCAGTGTCACCTGCAGGAGCTTCATTATTCTTTATTCCCAAAAAAGACTCTGATGAGCTCCGTCCCTGTATAGATTATCGAGGACTCAACAAGATAACCACAACTGACAAATATCCCATGCCTCTCATCACGGATATTGTGGAAGCTGTTCGAGGGGCTTCTTGGTATACGAAGTTGGACCTTCGTGGTGCTTACCATCTTATTCGTATTGCTCCAGGAGACGAATGGAAGACCGCTTTTCAGACTCATTTTGGACATTATGAATATCATGTGATGCCATTTGGCTTAGTCAATGCGCCTGCGATATTTCAGAGGTTCATGGATCATCTATTTGCCGACATATTGTTCCGATTTGCCATCATCTATCTCGACGATATCCTGGTTTACTCCAACAACCAAGAGGAACATATCCATCATGTTAACATTGTATTAGAACGCCTGCAGTCCAACCATCTCTATTGCAAAGCTTCCAAGTGTAAATTCCATCATAAACAAGTTACCTACCTAGGATTTGTCCTTTCTTCCCTGGGCATCTCCATGGACCCCAAAAAGATTTCCGCAGTTGTGGATTGGCCTGTTCCTACGGGAATAAAGGACATACAGAGGTTTTTGGGGTTCGCCAATTTCTATCGTAAATTTATTCCTTCCTTCTCAGAAATCATACTCCCCTTGACTCGACTTCTCAAGAAAGGGGTGTCATTTGTCTGGAATGATTCAGCTCAAGAGGCCTTTGACAGTTTGAAGAAAATGTTTACCTCCTCCACAGTTTTGATCAACCCTGACCAATCCAAACAATTCATTGTTGAGACAGACGCTTCTCAGAATGCGTTGGGAGCTGTGTTGTTACAGGCATCAGAACATGGTGAAGAAAGACCGGTGGCATACTTATCCAAGACATTTAATCCTGCTGAGATAAATTATTCAGTACTCGAGAAGGGACTGATGGCTATCAAACGCGCCTTTGAGGAATGGAGGCATTTGCTGTTGGGCTCTCCCTTTCCTGTCTTGGTGCGAACTGATCACCAAAATCTCAAGGTTCTCCAAAATGCTTATACCACTAATAGCAGACAAGCACGTTGGGCTTATTTCTTCTTACCCTTTCGGATAGAATTTGTTTACTGGCCTGGCAGACAGAATCTAAGAGCAGATGCTTTATCCCGTAAAGATTCTCCAACTTCATCGTTTAGCCCAGAAAAGATGTTTCCCAATGCTCGATTTATTGCTGTACTCACTGACTTCCTGCAAGAGGTACAAACAGCCACAACTCTTAATAAAACTCTTTGTGAAGACCTGGCATCTACTTATCTTCTCGCCAAGGAAAAGGAATACTACTTTCATGGTACTCAAGTGTTGATTCCCGTTCCTTCTTTACAACTGGAGGTGTTAAAAATTTGCCATGACTCACGAGCTGCAGGACATAGGGGCGTACTTCCCACATTGGAACTTATCCAACGGCATTTCTGGTGGCCTTCCATGAGATCGGATGTCCGGGATTATGTAGCCGCCTGTAACATCTGTGCTCTTGCTAAGTCCCCTCGTTCACCACCATTAGGGTTATTAGCTAGAATGCCCATACCAGACCGACCTTGGCAAATCATTTCCACTGATTTCATTTCTGACTTACGACCATCATCGAATATGACTACTATCATGGTAACTATCGATTATTTCACCAAATTAGCACACTTTACCCCTCTGCGAAGATTACCAAATGCTCCTTCCATGGCCAACATTTTTCTCTCTGAAGTATTTTCTCGCCATGGTCTACCGGATACCATAGTGTCGGACAGAGGTCCTCAGTACACCTCCCTCTTTTGGCAGCAGATCTGTCGCATTCTGGGGATCAAACGTGCCCTCTCTTCTGGATATCATCCGCAGACGAACGGGCAAACTGAGCGTTTGAACCAAACCCTCGAGGGATACCTACGGTGCTTTATTTCTGCATCTCAAGATCATTGGGTGGAACTGCTTCCTTTAGCAGAATTTGCATACAACAATTATTTGCATTCTGCTCTCCAATCCACTCCTTTCTTCTGTACTTATGGTTATCACCCTTCCTTTGCTCCGAGTGTTTCTCCCTCCGATTCCAACTGTCCGGGGGTGGATTCTCTGATTGCAGATATCCATGAGGGGCAGAGACTGGCCAAGCAGTCGTTACAGAAAGCTCAGGATCGAGCAAAGAAGTATGCTGATCGTCATCGTAGAGAATTTAAGGAACTGACCATCGGGGATTCGGTCTGGCTTGCTTCCAGATTTCTTCCTCGTCATTTGGTCCCATCTAAGCTATCTCCCAGATATTTCGGTCCTTTTCTGGTTCTCTCCAAAATTGGAGCGGCTGCTGTCCGACTTGCCTTACCTGCTTCCTGGTCTCGGATTCACCCGGTTTTCCATCTGTCTCAGATTAAGCCAGTGGTGCGGGATCGTTTTCATCGCAATCATGATTCCCTACCTCCTCCGATTCTCACTGACAGTGGTCCTGAATTTGAAGTAGCTGCAATTTGTGACTCACGATATCATCGTGGTCGATTGCAGTTTCTAATTGACTGGAAAGGTTATTCTCCGGCAGAAAGAACGTGGGAGCCAGCTTCTGGTGTTCATGCACAACGACTTGTGCGACGTTTTTTCCTGCTTCATCCGGGCAAACCAGGGGCGCCCTCCCGGAGGAGAGGGCATACTGTTACACATCGCGGCAAGTGGTCGTTATGGGCACGGACCCGCTTGTGCGGCGCCCTGATTCCAAGCATCTCCAAGATGGAAGCTAGAGTATCTTTCCGACCCGCTGGCAGCGGTCTAGTAGTTGCACGCTCTCTTGACGTGCGGCCGACCGGTCACGTGATCCTTTATCCGGAACCGAAGCGACCAGTGCTTCGCGTCGCTTCTGTCTTTGACGCTCCGTGAGTTCGTTGCTGTATCCTTCCTCTTCATGCACACATTTCTCTCTACCATTAGCGGTTCCTACTTACCCTGTTGCTTTCTCTCATCAGATCCTCAGCTCTGCATTCGCTGGTTTCTTTTTCAACCGGCTTCGCCAACCCATCTTGTTTGTCTTCTATTCTGGCCAGACCCACATCTGAGTAAGTACCCTTTCTCTAGGATTCCCTTTGAGACTGGCCAGGCTCTCATTTCCTATTATCCTTCCAGGCTTCCCCGAAGCTGTCCTTTGCAGTCAGATTCCAGACCCGAACTTTCCATTAGTCCTATTCGGGTGAGAGAGATCTCTTTGAAGCTCTTTTCTTTTCCATTCTACAGACCCTCCTCTAACCTGATTCCTATCTCTTCACCTCTCATTCCTGCAGACAAAGTGTCTGGTGTGATTCCCGGGGGTTCCTGCCGTAGACGTCCATCTTTCATCGTATTCTGATCTGCACGAGCTGGGATTCGTCCAGGGTTTTCTTCCCATTGAGGGTTTCCCTGGGAGTCCTGCCCGCTCTCCTGGGTTACTTTACCCTGGGTTGAGTGGCCAGGGCTGTCTCTGGGAAATTTTCACAGCTGCTTTGTCTTTCCAGTTGGAGTCATCGATTGCCAAGGTGAGCTGTTGTAAAGCTTTCACTTTATTTAGTTCTGCAGCTTACTCATATTTACACGAGTTCCCTAACAGAATTAACAATAAGGATCTACACAGTTGTGTCCCCCGCCCACTATAAAAGGAAAGGATTTAAGGCAAGCAGACTCCCCCACCTTTTTGTTTCCCAGGGCTCAGTTCTACTTACATAGAAAGCCTCAGTTTAAAGTTCAGAACAGGCAGCTGCATGTCAGGGCCCTCTGGAAGGGTAGGGCAGGTATCTGGTCACTCCTCTCCCCAGGGTGGTCCCCGGATCTCCACCATAGGGCCCAGTCAGATGTTTAGGCCTCCCCAGCACCAGACAGCTCCAATAGACAGCTCCACCGAAATTCAATTTCTGCAATCTCTTCTGGTGTTTCCTTATTGCTGTCAGATAGTGGGTTTTAGCAGCTCTGTCTGATGGTACATTTCAGCAGCTCTGCCTGGTGGTGCAGTTTTAGAGGCTCTGTCTCTTCATCACAGTGCATTCCACGTTATATAGCAGTGATGACACTGTCAAGTTTAAGATCTTGGGGAAGTACCCTGTAAGAGTTCTCGCAACTAGGACTGGACAGTTACCCTCCTCTCTCCTCCCAACTCCAGCCCATCTCTATGGATTGGTTTAAGAGTCTGGAGCAGACATATGACAGCTTCATTTGCTAGTTATGTGGTAAAACTTCATAATTTTTGTGCCAGCTGCCGTAATATATATGTTTTCCTTTTAAGCTAATCATGGAATTAAATAAAATGAAAGCCATGTTGCACCATTTTGCATGGCTGGTTGGCAATTATCCGCCTTTGCACAGAAAGCATAACAGTTATGAACATGTATTTTACTCTTCACATTCATAATTTGACCCTTCACCAGTTTGCCAACTCTTAATTTGGGGACATTTTCAGATCAGCCAGGAACCTAGTTTAACTGGCCATTACAGTTCCCTAAAACGCAGGTGGATGAATTTTATGTCACCAAAATTGCCTGTAGGAAAATCTGATATATGTGTGTTGAGAAAAAAGGCGTCAATGATAATAGTCCTTTTAAATTAATAGCTAATCTCTGTGATTTGCAAATTGGAGGCCTCCTATTTTCAGTGCCATTTGTCTCTCTGGGCCAGTATTTTTATTAGTCTCTTTGAAGTTGGTCATTTGAAGTTGGTTACAGCTCATAAATAGAGGATGCATTTGCTACACAGAGATCCCCCACTGTAGATATTGAGCCGTGTCGGACCTGTGATGTCACAAGGCATGTCCTCTTATCTGGATGGGAATACTATTTCGATCTGAATGGCATCCATTTCTTGTATTTCTTTCAAAGTTCAGCGCCTCTTAATTGTAGCGCCTGTTTGTACACCCTCTCTCTACAGGGCCTTTTGTCTCTGCACATAGCCCAGCCTTCAGGGACAGCACCTTTCAGGCAGGCAACATGTTATTACAGTTGTAAAATAGCTGGGGGCTTGTAAATCAGGCTTTCTGTGGGGGAAGTGCTTTATGACATTTGTCCCACAGCAAGCAAATAGTTTGCCTCAGGCCTACAGGAACTTTTTCAAGGAAACAAAGTGTGCTTTTTTTCAAATGTTTGCTGGTATTTTGCATGCAAAGCATAATACACATTACTTTTTGTCAGCATGCACCATGTCTTTTCCCTGACATTTTTATGTTAGCACAGGAAAATTGTTGTCATGTCTTGCTTGAACTTGCAAACATGGATCAAAGCCGTCTGTCAAAATCTGTTTTTATAAATCCTGTTTTTCATGTGAAAGGGACCCTTGAATGTCTTCATTTGTGAATAGAAAATGCTGCTTTTCCTTTGGTAATGACAGGTAGACCTTTTTCACATGAACCTTCAGTTTGAGGCCTTTCATTACACCCCACAAACATTTCACCCGACAAACCTTTCTGTGCGGACACAGAAAGACAGAGGGCACTGTATCTACCAGTTTTGTGGGATGTAGGATTCAAGAGGGAGAGAAAGATAAAAGAATCATAGAAGCTTGTATCCTCTTGTGTGCTAGGAAATTGGACATGGATTGAGATTTAGGGCAATTGAGCAACTTCCCAACAGGAAAATGCACTCTTAGAGTTTGCAAGGTTTTATAATAATAATGTATTTCTTTTATAGCGCTACAGACCATAGGTCTCTGTATGCCGAAATAACAGAGGGCATAATCATCCCACAGAGTGGCACTCAATGTATTAACCTCTGAAAGATGAAAGGCCGAGATGACGCTGCTGGGATTTGAACCTGCCAGAGGAGACTGCACACATGCAACAGGTGCAAGCATTAAGCTCACGGTGCTATCTGACAAGTTTGTACTTTACAATGCGATTATCCCTACACCAACGTTATTCAGGGCTCTGGGAGAGTCCACAACCATGTTTGGCATATAAGGGAGGAGGTGCCCTCTTTAAAAATAGTAAGAGAGGGAGTGCAAGCACCTTACATCTATCCTCAACCTGTATTTATTTATACATTTCTGCATGAGCTGGAAGGAAGGTTTGAAATTCAGTTTCCACTTATGATGACTTGTAAAGCGTAAGAGATTATGATGTGTATGGTTTGCAATGGTACTTGCTGTTTCTTCTTTGGAAGCTGGCACTCTGCGTTTGTGGCCTCTGCCACTTTGATTAGCAGCAGATTTGCAAATGTAGCCTCTTTCCATCCATATGGTCCCTGCTTTTTGGTTGATCTGTTATTTTCCGGCCGGTCAATGTAAAAGAATGACATGCTGATTAAAATAAAGATAAATGAATTAACATTGGAACACATTCAAAACAGATCTTTCATTTTTTTTTTAAAGTCTTTTATTCAAGTGTATAACAAGCTTTATGAAATGAAACAACTACTCAGCTTCCTATTCGGTTTCAGCCACATCCTTGGCTAACTATTAACTCACGATTGAGGAGAAAACTCTGATACCAGAGGAACCAGCAGTGTTTAGGTAAGGTGTTTATGTAAAAGATAATTTCATCATCCTAGAGTATGTAGCTCTGAAGATCCAAAGCAAGGGTGGGATCATTTTATTTATTTTAATTGGTTATTTATAACACATTTAATACCTAGAGGTTTCTAAGCGCGGACTCAGGGATCAAATATGTTTTGCTCCGCATAGTCTTGCTTTCAAGGCAAGCGCGTTGCCCCTGAGCTATCCTCCTGAGACAAGTTACGAAGGAGTCAAAGGTGGACTTCAGGGGTCACCTTGTGGCTAGGGTGATGCTGAGTACCATTGTGTGTAACTCAAGGATCTTCAATAGTGCTGACATATGATGAATGAAAAGAAGTGATTGGCAGTAACTGATGAACCCATATGCATGCATACTGTAGGCCGAACCCCGACCCTCACCCAAAATGATTTGTCTCACAACATTTTGTCAAGTGTTAGCAATTAAAGGCCGTAGGATTTTATTGTACAGATATGGTTATGCAGATACACAAATAATCACATATCATAATAATATCATACTTTTGGGCACCGGGTCCTGAGGTTACCCCCTCTGGCCCGTGCCGCCACACACGAGCAGGTTGCCCGCTGGCCGTGTTCCCCCGAAAGTATCTCCTAATAACAGCCTCTAGATGCGAGAGTTGCTGTGATTTCTCAAAAGAAATGTTCCATGCCTTGGATTGATAGGTGGGTGCCGTCTTTGTGAAAAAGATCCGGGTCACCCAGGGTAATGGCCGGGTGTTTTATGAAACCCAGCCCTCTCGCTGTACAGAATTTCTCTAATCCCTTGTTGAGTTTTCTTCAAGCAATGTCTACGGCTTTGTAACAGTGGGGCCCCAGCCATTTCTTTCTGGGAAGAATGGCCGAAAAATATATTTCCGTTTCCCTCCAGTTGTGGAAAATGCCCACCAATGAGGAGCAGATTTCCTCGAATAGGGTTCTCCTTCCTGAGTTCACCAGGTCATTACCCCCTAAATGTATTATGAGAAATTCGGGCGGGTCTCTGTATGCGACCAGCTTGCGACCAGCTCTGCTAATGTTTCGTGGATGTCGGTCCACCGTAGGCCCCTGTAGCCCCACCATGAAGCGATAGTGTTTCTAAAAGGCGGACCTTCTTTGGTTTCTTCCACCCATCGGCCTGTTCTTAAAACAAATGAGTGGCTGACAATCCATGCTGAGTTGAGCAAGGTCTTCCCGGCGCCTGTAGGTTCTGCAGGGGGGGTGGTGGGGAGGAAGAAAAAAGGTGGGGATGGCTATATTAGCTGTGGTCTGATGTATCTTTTGTAGCAATCTGACTTTCAGCCCCCTATGTTTTTTAGTTGTAATGGAACCAAGCCTCCTTGCCATGTTGAGGTGGCTGCACCTATTCTGAAGGAATGGGTGCCAAAGTCCTTAGGGTCCCACCCTGCGGTGCTGATTGCTTTCATCAGAACCCTTTTAAATTGGTAGCGGCTTAGTGCCGAGGCGGGAGCCAGCATATGCTTTCTAACTGGTCTGTTATTTTTACCAGTTTGTTGAAATCAAGGGGGCGACGGGTGTCTACCTGGGGCCCCTCTGCTCTGGCCCATCCTTTCATGGCGTAGGAAATGAGGACGTTCTGGGTGGGGTCTGAGTCACCCCGTAATTTTGAGAAATATGAGATCGACTCTAGGTGTCTTTTAGCCCAGTCTCTTTTAAAGCCCTGCTCGTGCGCCCATTTTAAGAATGTTTCTATGTCTTTAATCATTATTAACTCGACATGGTTTAAACCTGTGGCTCTAAATAATGTTTGCAAAAACTTACAATGCTAAGAAAAGAGCAAGGTTCATGGATAGAGACATTTTGTTGTCCCAAAACATTACTCTGCAATATTCTGAACCCGACAAAATGACCTGTGTGATCACACATGGTCCTCACACTTTTCAAATTAAGAAACAAATTTGTAAATATTGGCCCATTATTAAATTAAGTCTGCCGGACTCCCCTATACCACGCTTTGCTTTCAAAAGAGCCAAAAATATACGCGACACCCTGGTGCATTCCAAATTTAAAAAAACAGCTCCAAGAACAGTTCTTTGGGACCTCAGGACGACTGTGGGACATTTCCCATGTGGTTCCTGCTCAGTCTGCCAATTTACTTGCAAAATGAAAAATTTCAACATCGGGACAAGGATTTGGAACCTGAATTCAATGAAAAATTGCAAAACAAAACGAGCAATTTACTGCATCGAATGTCCGTGTGGCCTACGGTATGTAGGCCAGACAAGCCGATCGGTGAACATCAGAATCTCTGAGCACCGATCCCGCATCAGATGCAAAAATACATCGGCACCTTTAGTAAATCATATTTTGGAGAAACACCATACTCCGAATGATATTAAATGGTGGATCCTAGATGTAGTTAAGGAATCTGCAAACACACTACGCAGTCTTCAGCACAAAGAAGCAAGATGGATCCACAGACTCTCTAGTCACATGCATGGACTAAACGAAGAATGTTTGCCCTTAATTTGAAGCACAAAAGTCTGTTATACAAAAGAAATTGGTTATTCAATGACCCTGTTTCTCTACCTGTTGTCATGTACAATTATATAATGACATTTACACCAAGCGGAACATTCAGTGTCTCAGTTCCATTTGGTTTGTCTTTTTGTACGACAGAAGTGGTCACACAAACAAACATACTTGCTAATTTTCAATGTGTCCCACGCAACACACGAAGCACCATTGCATGACTTGTCACTAATTCCAACAATTCAAATGCATGCCGAAAACGCATGCTCAATATATCAATACACGAGGCACGATCGTATGACAAGTCTTTAATTTAATTGAAACAATTCAAACCATGCCCAACATACATGCTTGACTCACCCCGGGTTTTACGGCAGATGAGAAAATTGAAATCAGGTTTTTGTATCTTAGCCTCACTCACCCGCGTTTATTTGCATATTTGAACACTACGCTATACCATCTGTCAGCGATTGTCCAATTAGACTCTGTGCTGTATGGACACACCCTTTCAGCAACAGGAACTGACAGAATACTGAACCAATCCCTGCGCGAAGACACTACGCAACCAGGAATTGCTGGTTTACCAATCAAACATGAAGCGCGATTGTGTGACAATTCACTAACTCATATAATTTAAATACATGCTAAACTATCATACTTAGCTGAACGGCACCGTATTGGCTGATGAGGAATTTGCAAACAGGTCCTTTTAGTTTGCCTCATTTACTCGCGATTATTCGCATGCATGAACACAATGTAATACCATCATTCAGCAACTGCCCAATCAGACACCTTCCCAGCACCAGGAATAGACAGATGAATGAACCAATCCCTGTGCAAACATACTGGGAAACCAGGAAACGCTGGTTGACCAATCAAACACGCGCTCTACAAGACACACCCGCTGCAGCAACGGCAGTGTCCCATCTTGAAATAGTGATTCAGCTCTTCGGCGTTGAGTAATTTTTCACACTGGCGAAGAAAACTAAACAACTGGATGCATTGGGGGGCCGTGTTTCAACAGCTTGTTTTTCATGTCTGTTTGATGTAAAGGCAAGTACATGGCTTTTAACTATATAACGATGGACACTATAATAACGCCCGCTTCAGTCAGCATTTAAGGATGATGTAACGACAACTTTGTTCTTATTTTTGTCTCCTCCTCCTTCCCCCCTTTTTTTTTACTCCCTGTACTGTAGCAAGTACAGCCGGCCATAATACGACACCTGCATTCAAGGTATCTGAGGACCAACAAAATATAGGATCCGAAAAACGACCCCCTTCCAAGGAGGTAGGATAAAATAAATTAAATTAATAAAATGTTTTTCCTTTAAGGATAAATGAGTCAAAGACTATCCTTTCCGATACCTGATGGACATTTTCCATCTCATTTTAGAACCAATCCAAACAGCGAGTGGGTGCACCCAGTGGACGTTGTGGTCGATGAGGCGTTTTTCTCACCAGTGGAAGACTTCATCCTCAGCCCAAGTGGTTTTCTGATTCAGTCCCTGCGCATAATCAGGGTAAGGACGCTGTTCCCACCGGGTTTTTCTCTGTTCTTTTTCAATCTAAAAAATGTGATTCATACAAGCGCCCTAGTATCTGAAAACAGTCTTTAAACTTTTCTTTTCAACTCTTTCTCTGTCTGTCTCCATACATGGTCAAGTTGTTTTTTTGTCTTTCCCGTTCCCGCCCTGAGGAAGGCTTCAGTGTAATTAATCTGCCCAGCAGGGGTCATATCCGAAACGTGACATGGATGTTTGTTTCCATTATGGATAGGAAGACCCTATTTTTTTAACCTACTTCTTGAACCATTCTTCATTCAAGTTCAAACTGTATATGTTAGGTTTTCTTCCAAACACGAACACGTCGGCAGTCCTGCATTTATGGAACTGTGGAACCTGTAATATTAATTTAGGCCACATGAACCTTTTCTTTTTCTTTCTTTGTTGACTCATTGTTTGTATTTATCTGCTCTCAAGATTTGGGTTTCTTTAAAGAAATGTCCCCCCGCTTTTTTTGTGTTCAAACTTTTCAAAATCTGACACATGTTTTTTAAGTCTTTTTCCATGTGAATTGAGTCAAAGTTTTTTCAAATAAACTCTTTCTTACAATTATGTATTATTCATGACTGTTTTTTCAACTTTAAACATGCTTTTTCTAGAAGTGTAGAAAACAATAAATTGCTTTAACAATAAGGAATGTTTCCAGTAATCATAGTGGCGCAAAATAATTGTGATATCCGCTGTTCAGAATACACACAACATTAAATCAATTGAATTTATCTCAGTTTTTTTTTTTTACATTAGCATAGTGGATACTGTTGGTTTAACAATATATATATTATTTGCATGTCCCAATCCACTTAATGCTTTAAGGGACTACCTCTACCTTACGTTTTATGTATGAAATGCAAACACTTACTGAGCTGCTGTAGTGCTTGCCAGGGCTTTCTCTGCCATCTCTATTAAGAAACCTGTACCAGGGTTCTTATTTTCTATTGGCATGGGGTTGTTGGCACCGTGCCTGTATCGTGTTGGACATCCCGGCCTAGGCTCTCTGGCACTGCTGTTGATGTCGGTATTTTGTTGGCACCCGTTTTTGAGGTGCCTGTTTTTTTTAGCACCCCGGCCATTGCTCTTTGGCGCCGGCGTTGATGCCAACATTTTTGAGGCCCCCATTTTTGAGGTACCTGCTTTTTGTTGAGCACCTCGGCCATTGCTCTTTGGCACCGGCGTTGATGCCCAAATTTTTGAGGCCCCCATTTTTGAGGTACCTGCTTTTTGTTGAGCACCCCGGCTATTGCTCTTTGGCGCCAGCGTTGATGCCCTTATTTTGTTGGCACCCATTTTTGAGGTGCCTGATTCTTGATGGGCAACCCGGCCATTGCTCTTTGGCGCCGGCATTGATGCCGTTATTTTGTTGGCACCCGTTTTTGAGGTGCTTGTTTCTTTTTAAGCGCCCCGGCCATTGCTCTTTGGCACTGGCGTTGATGCCGTTATTTTGGAGTTCCCATTATTGCCCAGCATTCTGCTGGTATTGGCGTCATTTGTTCCTGAGCGTGCGGCGCTAGCTCCCGGAATCTTGGCCACTTAAAGCGAGATGAAGCATCTGCAATATTATTGTCTGCGCCTGCAATGTGCTTTGCTTTAACCACAATGTTTTTCTGCAGTGTGACTGCTGTAATGGCTCGTAGGACTTTCAGCACTAAAGGGCATTTAGTGGATCTTCTGTTTATGGAGCCTACCACGGCCATGTTGTCGCACCAGACCAAGAGTTCTGAGTTTGCTAGCTGCCTGCCCAGATGTGTAAAGTAAGCCAGATGGGAAATATTTCTAGAAGGGTGATGTTTCTTGTCCACCCTGCAGCTTGTCATGTTATGGGCCAGTGTCCTGCCACCCATTCTGCTTCTAGTATGGCTCCAAAACCCCTGCTCCCAGCTGCATCAGTGAAAAGGACCCTTTTTGTCGAAGTGTTCAATGGTGTACGCCAAAGTGTTGTCTCGTTAGAATCTTTAAGGAAATTTCCACAAATTTGCAGATCTTGTTTCACCTCTGCGCCTAGTCGGATGTGTAGGTGGGGTTTGGTGTAAGATTTGATTTTTAGTTCCAGACTTCTGGAGAATACCGTCCCTTGAGGAATAATTCGGGCTGCGAAGTTAAGGCTTCCCGCTAGTGACTGGATTTCTTTCACTGTGCCTTTGTCTTTTGTTGTCAATCTTTGTATTTTTTCCAGGAGTTCTGCTATTTTTGTTTCTGGAATTTTGCATAGGCCTTTCGCGGAGTCTATTTCACTGCCTAGAAAAACTATGTTGGTGGCAGGTTTGGTCGTTTTATTGGCTGCCAGGGGGATGCCCCATTGTGCGGCCATTTCTTATAATGTCGCCAGGGCTCTGCTGCATTCTTCAGAGTTTGCCGGCCCCATTACCATGAAATCGTCGTGGTCGTGTACTGAAAGCGGATTCGATGTCCAGTTTGGCCATTAGGGCGTTCGTGCCGCATTCCTGTATGAGTTTTACCGCTTCTTGAAAGTGTGTGTATGATACCGCTGATTCCATGTGCGGAATGCCATTGTTTAGTGATCGGCCTTTGGGATAGGATAGATGATGAATTAGCCTTATTTTCCCAGGTTCTTTTTTGGGGACCAGACCTAGCAGTGATATTATGTAATCTTTGAGGGGCATGCAGTCCCAAGGTCCCGCAATTCTGCCTAGTAGTAATTCCTTCTCAATTTTGCTTTCGAACATTTGTGGGTTGTACCTGGCTGACTTTAGGTTGTTTGGGACATTCAGGGACCCGCTGCCCTTGAAGGGGATGACAAAACCCTGGGTGAAACCTTGCCAGATTGTTTTACTGGTTTCTCTGTCTGGGTAATTCATGAGAGCCTCTCTAAAATTGTCTGGATTGATGGGTGAGCAGCCCGGGGTTAGGCAAAGGGTTGGCAAGCTGCATCTGATGTTATTCTTTTGTATTTTTGGCTGGTAGTTTGCTGCAGTTAATCGCTGCGTGGTCACTGTTGCAGTTTGTGCACATGTGTTTGTACCAGCATTCCTTTCCCCATGTGCACTGGTTTTTCCCAAAGTTTTTACACGGGGTGTTGGCTTTCTGAGAATGGTTTTTGTTCTGCCTGTGGGTATTAGATTTAGCCCCCCATGGCTGGTTCTTCCGAAAGGGCTGTTCCCCTTTTTTGTGGTTTTCATTGTCGGCGGGTCTGAGGCCCTGTGAGATTTTGTTATTTTTGTGGGTTAACTGCGCAGTCTCTTCTTCTGAAGGAGGCTATGCGTTTAACATGTATAATCATTCTGTACCTCATCCCATTCTATTTATGGCCTCTCGGACATGCTTCTCCTGAATATAATGTCGTATGCTAGCCAGGTTTTCCCTTTTTGAGCAACTTTAACTTCTCTGATTTTGTCCACATATGCCCATATTTTTCTGCCATCGTGGGGGAATTCTTCTTCATAGATAGTTGCCAAAATGGCGAAAGCCTGTAGCCATTTGTCCCAATTCTGTTCTACATGGGCGTTTCTGGCTATGGCTTTCTCTTCTATCTTTTTGGGATCCCTAAAAGCATCTTTCCCTTTGCGTTGGGCTTCTATCAGCAAAAAGAATCTCGATTAACTCTTTCGCCCATATGGCTTCTTTGATTGTTTGGTCAATGTTCCATGCTAAACACCTTTTGTATCTGTTCAATATTTCTGTTTGAAAAGATTTAAGTTTTTGATCCAATTGGGAACTACTAATCTATTACCGTGTCCGGTGGGTTGTTGTTGCTTGCTCCTGCCAGTTCTGGGGTATTTGTATTGGGAACTGACCATGCTTTTAAAGCACCCGTTGTGTCAGGAGCTGTCATTGTTGGCGTAGTTACAATTGTGACGGCTGATGTTGGTGTTGTTGGCACCTGTGCTATTGGTGTTGCTGGCAATGGTGGTGCTGTAGCTGTAGTTGGTGGGGGGTGGTAACTGTGATGTCTGATACTAGTGGTAAGATGGGGTATGCCTGCCTGGACTCGGCTGTGGGAGGTGTTGGTTTGCCCCTAATTTCTAGCAATAATTGCTGCATCTCACTCATGTTCTCGTACAATTTAGACAGTTTTTCGTTACCTTTTCCCATGCCTTCTGCAGACTTCCTTTTCTTTGCCGGTGTCTTCTCGTCCTCATGCATGGTTGGTATGGGGACCCCTTCTTTTGGTAAGTCGTACATATTTTCTCGGACCCAGGGCCAGCCGTAGTGTTCCACTGCTTCCATGGCTGTAAGCAAGTGGGGTGATTTCGGTTTCTGAGCCGGTGCTGGAGGTTCCTGTGATTTTCGTTTGGGGCCCATGTCTTTTAGGTCTGCAAAGCTGAAAAAAACACGGATGTCTGCGTCTGTGCGCTTTGTTTGTTTTTCCTCCACGCTCGTTCGTGCTGGCCTTGGATCCTGCTTCTACCGCGTTCTCCCCGGGGTGTCCTCTGTTTCAGCGCGGTTTCTCGCCACTCGCTTGTAGTTGAGAGTTTCTGAACAGGACAATGTTCAAAGGAGGGGAGAAAAGATGCTGCTTAAGCAGTGAACTTTTAAAGATTGCTAAAGAAGCAAAGTGTGGAAGAAGCTGAGTGAACAGCGAACTTCCTGTCAGTTTGGGTCCCCGTTCAGGGTCCACAAACAGATTGGGTTTTCTGAGAGCATTCTGCTCTTATTTATAAGACCCAGGGAAGCCCTGGGTCTTTGATGTGTACAGTAGTGGGGCCTGTGCGCCAGCACCCGGACGGATAGCCGATATGTCTGGCCCCCTGAGGAGGGGGCAGGTCTTTGAACATGGGCCCTGCGTGCCTGTTGGTTTTCCGTAGGTGCTTAGCACCTTGTTGTTTGGAGGAAGGGCGAGGCGCTTGTTCGCAGCTCACCCTCCCTCGGCATTGTGTGACATAGACTGCGTGTCTCTGTGCTTGTGGGGAAGAGGAGCAGGTGTGGGGGCAGGAACTGCCCCTCTCCTAGCCTGCCAAATGGTAACATCATTTACTCTGCCATGACTTGGGCGGCCCTGCGTCATTGCCCAGGATATGTCCTTGCATCAGTTTCATTTGCTCGTTACCATGGCATACCTTCCCAGCATACTTAAGTATAGCCTTATCATATGCTGGCCTTCTGAACACTCACAAGGCATAGTAGGTTCGTCTTCCCACCCCATTGCCTCTTCTTCTTTGTTGTATTTAATTATTTAACATTGTTGTAATCACTTTGTCTATTATCCCCTGTCCTCTCCGTGTTGCCCCATGGGCGCTTTGAAACAGTATTTGCTTCCTGTATAAGCACCTAACAAGTGAACAATAAATACATAAATAAATAAATATTTTATCGCATGCCAGTGTGCTTGAAAATAGTTTTGGATGCCTAGGAGTGTCTATATAAGTACCAATGGTCCTTATTCACAGAGCGTTTTCCAGTGGGGTTTTGCCATTATAAAATGCTTCTGTGCTTTAGGCCCAATGAGTACTGAAAACAAGTTAAATCAAAAAGTGCTTCAGTCAGAAAAAGGACACACTTAGCTTCTGGTTGCACACAGGCAAGAGATGCGGGTGGATGAGTAAACTGCTTACTTCATGGCAAACTGAGAATGAGACAGGGCTCACATAACAGCAGTAGACATGCACAACCCCACTTTCCTACAGTGTTTCACGGGTTCTGTGTTGATTCATGTGGCTTTTCTGGGCGAAAATCTTTTGCCGAAAATAATTCTCGACTTTTTTTATTTTATTTGGGGGGTTCCCCCAACACCCCCATCCCTTATTATTTATTCCCTGTACACCACCCCACCCTATCCCTTATATGCCCCCCATATTGTTCGATATATTTTTTCAGCAAAAAATTTTCTTTAAAAGGTGCCGGAAAATAAAAAGGCTAATGAATGAACGTCGTGCCGTTTCACCTGTGTATGCCATTAGGGCATGCAGGGAGAAAGCGCGCATTGACTGTCACTCATATTTGCAGCATCAGAGGCACACCGCTGACTGTGTGGTTCAAGTCAGAGAGCCTTAAACAATGGCTTCAGACTGACCTGCACATTAAACAGATAGATACACCAGTAGATTTGGCCAAGTGGCGGCCAGAACTTGCAGTCAGACACAGAGGTTTACCAAGTCGGCTGAATGTAAAAAGTTGGCTAGAAGCCCTGCTCTGCCCCCTTGCCATGCCCCTTTAGCCACAGGTAGGCAATGTCTGGTCGGTTAGGTATATTATATTGTAGATCTAATCACTTACTTCTCAGTAATGGTCTTTCTGATGGATTAGTTCTTCCTCCCACTGAATCATAATGGCCGTTGATCTTCCAGCATCTGCTGCCTTCAGAATCACCCATGCTCCATATACCAACAGGTCTTTTCCGATGCCCACCTACAATGACATCAGAGACAGCACCCATGGACCAACTGGTGTTCCATGACCTCAGCTACACCTTTTTCCACTAGTACATTGCTGAGAAGTCTACTGCTATTACTGGTTCAGATATGCTATCTAGTCTACGTTTAAGGTGCTTTTAGAATTATTCCTTTGTTTCTACTTTTTTTAACTGTGTTATTCTTACTTTTTTGTCTTTTAATAATTGCTGAATTCTACCGTTTACATTTGATCCTGCTATGTTTTTTGTTTTTAAGGGTAGTTGTCTTTCTAGTCCTTAGCGTTTTGTGATGCACTGTTTCAACACACTCACACATTTTTCACTAGATTTCCCAAGCTCCTATGCGGTTTACAGCAGTGAATACATAATCGCGCCACGCCCCGCAAGCTCAAAAGTCTTGTGACAGTACGAATCGCTGAAGCAAAGCTGGTGTGAGCCTGTTCTAGGCTGTTTGGATGGTCGGCGCCTCGCGTTGTCACCATCCACCAGTGATCGGCCAAGGCAGCTGAAGACTTTCAGTCACATGTGATGATTTGGGATTTCCTATTTGGTCACTGCTCCTAATTATGCTCGCTCAGATGAGATACACTAAAGTGGAGCGTATAACTTTACAGTATTTAGCCTTAGGACTATCACATGATGCCGTCTGCACCATTGCTGACTGCACTATAGACATTCAGACCAATCCGTCCCTTCCAACTGTTAGGCAATCCCAGTGCTACCCCCATCTTTGAAGTGTGCTTTCATCAATGACAGATCTGCGGTGAGCAATGCAGTGTCCTCACGCTACATGCCTCTGGACTTTGATATTTATTTATTTATTCCTGAATCCTGGTGTTCAGTGGACAACACCTCTACTTTTCCGACCTTAGTATCAGCCTATTTCCATCACATTACTTCTCAACAGTGAAGGAGGTGGGGTGGCCGTTGTGTTTAAAATCCCTCTGTCCCAATCCAACCTTACTTCTTGAGTCAGGGATATCACCTCACAGGCGTGTTCCATAAATATGTCACTTACACCGGAGTGGTCTATTGAGATACTTTTATGTTACTGCCCTCCAGGCAAGGACCATGCCTTTTTGAAGGGATCGACTGATTATTTAATAAGAACATCTTTAGGTTTGGGGCATGTTCTCCTTCTGGGCGATTTCAATTTCCCCAACGACTGCCCAGATCATACAGATCCGAGGAAAATGTTGAATTTGGTGGATGGCTTCCAACGTCCACCACTGACTTAGAGGCCCTGGCATGTTAGAGGCCCTTACTTAGATTTGGTTCTTGCCAGGGTTTGAAGATCCTCCTCAACAATATTGTCCCTGCTACATGCCTGATTTTATCTAATTTAAAATTGCCTATCACCACTCCGCCACTCTGCTCCAATCATAGTATTTTTCATTCACGTAGTAAAAATAAGCTCCTAATCATATATAATGATGACCTTCACTATTGTTATGTCGCTTTTCTCAAGTCAATTCCTCTTTGGAATATTTTAATGATTAATGATCTCTGTCCCTATCTGCACTTGGCAAGACAATTGACCATGTTCGCCCTGGTTCACCGGCTCACTTACACTAAAAGATTATCAGAAAAAAGAAAAGGCGTGTCAGAAACCATTGGCTAACTGTAAATTGGCTTTAAGGATTCAGAAACAAGCTATCTTCAAAGACAAAATTGAGTTTTTTTTCCAACAGAAATTGAATACCCGAACCAAAAACCCTAGACCTTTTCAGTCGATTCTCTCCGCTGTTTGGGGACATCCTCCATCTGACGCCTATTAGAGGTGAGTTAACAGTTTTAATTATTTCTTTCCTAATAACATTTCCGACTTTCAGTCAGAGATGTCTGCAGCTCTACCAATTCTCCTCATCAGCTCTGCCCCGGACTCTCCGCTTTTGGATCTCACCCCTGCTACCTGCACTAGTCCCTTCTTCTTCTATTAATGGGGTCCTTCCAGATGTTGTCATTTCTCCTTGCCCTGACATTATTGCCCCTTTTGTGGCTAAACTCGCCAATCTATTGTGTGCTGGCAGCTTTTTTCCTGTCCCTCTGAAGCACTCTTTCATTATCCCTCTTTTAAAAAGTACCTAGCCTTGAGCCCACTGTTCTTAATCACTTTCATCAGATCGCTGGCCTTGCATGGCTTCCCAGGATAGTTGTAAAGATTGTAGCAGTGCAGCTCCAGACACATGTTGAACAATCCAGGCTTCCTGACCCATTTCAATCCCATTCTGCCAATATCTTGTAACTGTATCAGTCCTTGTTATGACCCTGAACAAAGGCCCCCTTTCCCTATTGGTTATGTAGGGCTTAACAGAGGCATGTGTACCATGGATCATTATATCTTAAGCTCTCAACTCTCTCACGTGGCAGGCATTTCTGACAGGGAGGTGATCTGATTCCATGTACTATTATCTAATAGAACACTATTCTGCAAGGTTCTCCATTATGTCCCCTGCTTTGTGATATTTATATTAGGCCAGTGTTCCTTCTGCTTTACGATTGGGGTCTTCAATATTGAATTGAATTGAATTTCTATTTTATTGTGTCACGCTCGTAAACAAGTGTTTCAGAGCATGATGAGGCCAGGGAGGGGAACAAGGGAGAACAAAACAACTATCTTACTAGGCCCAGTGACATTGAGAACGCGCAATACATTTCTTATGCTGATGACACCTAACTGTATGTACAAATTAATTCCTCCTCAGAGGATCTTACTGTTTTGATAAACAACCTCTGAAAGATCCAATGCCAGATGTTTTAAGCCTAAAAAAACGGAATATACTCTTTGTGGCCCAATAAATCTTCCTGCCAAACCTCCCAAATGTCCCTCACTCCACTAATATTAGGCTTGGAAACCAGTTTTGTCAAATCAGTGAAAAACCTAAGGTCATTCTGGGAGTCTGATTTAAACTTTAACAGGCAAATGCCTGAAATCAGAAAAAGCTCATATTTTAGATTGTGACAACCTAAATGACTGGCCTTTCCAGAGTCAATGTGGTCTGACCACTGCCACTGGAGCCCTAATTAATTCTAGGTTGAATTATGCAAATATCCTATTGCCTGCTGGTTAATTGTCTGTTTAATTGTCCCTAAAACCAGATAGAAATCCGGGTGGGGGGGCAGATGCTTTTTCATCTTGGGACCCCGTTTATGGAATGCTCTTCTTCATAACATCTGAGTTCTCCACAGTCTTCTGGCCTTCTAAAAAGCTCTGAAACCCCATTTGTCTTGTTGATCCCACTCGAGTTGTTTCTCTTTCCTCCTTCAGATACAGTGTTATAGTTCATCCTGTGCCCAGATACAGCTAGTTCGGTTTGGTGGTCTTCGAGCTATGCACATTATTAGATTCCCTCAATTGCTCAATTACTCTACAGTCGAGAGATTGTAGAACAGAAAGAGGAAATCAAGCTATCCAATATGAAGGGTAGGAGGGAATAGGAATGAGGAATCTGTGGAAGGATGAAACCATGAGCAAGAACACTTCAGAGCTGTAAGTAAATATGTCCTTCTAATGAATTCCTTCCTCCCAAAGATTCCTCATCTTCGATCGCCTCCCACGGCAGTACAGAACCCTTAAGAAGGATGAATAACGAGAAACCAAAACCTAGACCAGAAAACTCTGATGCACTGCCCACCCAAAATCGGTGTCCTGATCTGACAAGGAATGCAGGCAGCAGAATTTGGCAAATGAGTACAAGGAAACCCATGTAGCTGCCTCACAGGTATGCAAAACTGTAACTGGAACAGACCTTTGGTGGTAGATGCCCTAAGACTTTTAGGCACATATTTCCCAGCCTGATGATAGCAGGCTGAAAAGCAAGAACAATCCACCAGGACAGGCCCACATTATAAGTTTGGCGGTCCAGAAACAAAGGTGCCGGTAGCAGCATACTGGCATCCTTTCTGGACCGCCATACTATAAGTATTCTGGTAGGGGCACTGAACAAACAGCAGGACTGACCTGCCGAGAGTTCAGGCCCCTACCGGCATGTTTTTCACTGAAGCACCAGCATCCACCTTGGATGGATGAGGAAGATGAATCTTCTGATTAAGATGGAAATTTGACACAACCTATCTGGTGCTTCAGTTCCCTGTTCCCATGGAGTCTTATGGAACTCCATGGGAATGGGGATTTACCGTACCACCACTGCTTGTCAGGCAGTGGTAACAGTGTTCGGGGGTGCTGGTAACCCGCCGGCTATCTGCGGGTTTTACCATCAACATCGTAATGAGGCCCAAGGTCTGCTGGATAATGGCCCTCCCGCACAAGCACCAATGGAGTCGACAAAGAGGTGGTCATCCGTTTTGATGTCCTTTTTCCGAAAGACCCAAAAGCTAAGAGCCCACTTGGGACTAGGCCTATGCATCTTCTACCTTGGATGGATGAGGAAGATGAATCTTCTGTTTAAGATGGAAATTTGACACGACCTTCGAAAAAAGAAGGTTGGCCATGGGCTCAGAGTCACTTTCTCCTTTACAGACTACCATGGAGGCTTCATCGAAAGCGCCTGGAGCTCAATCATCTGCAATGCAGAAACAATGCCAACCAGGAATACATCTTAAGTGTGAGCTATCTCAAAGAGCAACAAAGGGATTAAAATGGGCCACAATCAAGTAAGTGGAAAATCAAGTCCCCCATCAGCAACACAATGGGAAGAGGAAACGTGTTGCACAATTCCGTCAGCAACTGCATAACAGTGAGGATAGTGACAAATTAGCCCTGATCAGGGGGCCTCTTAACAGCATGAATGCAGGTTTTCACAGTGTAGATCTACAGGCCCAGCTAGTCAGTCCAAAGAGCAGAACTGCTTGCTTAGGACAAGTCCAGAACTCCAGACCAATGTATGCACCAACGCAAAACCTTATTCTACTTGCAGCCATACGTGAACTTGGCAGCAAGCCTCCAGGTTGTGACAAGTACATGCATGACATCACATGACAAATCCCAGTCATACCTCAGCCTCTCAGCAGCCATGCATAAAAGTTGAGGCTGCAGAGTTTCCCACTGGGAGAACAGGACTACCCTTACCGAAGGCTCCAATGAGAACAGATTGACCAAAAAGTTGCAGATACCACATTCTCTGGACTAAGTCTGGAGAGATCAGAATCATGGACGACGCAAACTTCTGCAGTCTTCTATAACCATCAGAATGAGTCATCAGTTGCAATACATGAAAGAGAGTGAAGTTTCGCTCAGCAATCACCAATGTTTCCCAGTGACGCCGTGCAGCGGAAATTCTCTAGAGCAGAACTCCCTTCTTATTGGCAAAGAGATCCACTGAAGATTTAGATAGATCTACCTGGAAGCGCTCGAAATTTATTGCTTCCCTTCACATAAGCAGTGACGCCCACTTCACCTCGGATGTTGTGGTAACGTATGACAACCGTCTTGTCCATATGGATCAGGACTCTTGCCTCACTCAGAGGGAAGAAATGGCTGTAGGGCTAGCCTAATGGCCCGCAGTTCCAGAAAAGTGATGTGTGTTCATGCCTTGGCAGTGGAATACAGACTGCTCACCATTGGATCACCTAGCAGAGGGACCCAGTCATTCAATGATGCATCCGTGACCCATATCCCAGCAGTACTTTCACTCAATGGAGAACCTTTGATGAATCCTTCGGTACCTGTGACAGGTCTTTCATGTTGCCCTGATATGTAGACAACTGACAACGAAGTAGCCACAGGTGCAATTGGCTTTGAGCAAAATAAAGATGATGGATGGCATGAGACCCAGAAGACTGAGAAAATCTGGGGCCAGGAACTGTGATTGGAAAAGACCAACAATAAAAATAAAATCCCATGGAGCAGGGATTCCTCTGTACAACTCGCACCTGAGATTATGGTGGTTCAGGATCCCACAGTGAGCTCAAATTTAGCCATGTTCCATTCCTTCCTGCTAGAATGGGACAGCAAGAGGTTTGCCATCTTTTGGTTGTTAGGTTTTTGCATCAGGCAGCCTGGCCTTGGGGGTAGTGAATGCCACCTGTGCCCTGCCTAAATAGCCACAATATTTATGAAATGTGGTCTCTGAGGCAGCAACATCTCTAGGCATGACCAAGATGAAAAACAGGCTTAAAATCCCTTGATCAGAAAAATAAGAATAATTTAGCATTTATATAGTGCTACAAACCCTCAGGTATCTGAGCACTGCTTATTATTACTCACGGTGTGTGGTGCTCATTTATCAACCTCAGAAGGATGAAAAGCTGAGGTTGGCCCTGTCAGGATTCGAACCTGCGTGAGCAGGCTCTGCACAGATGTCAAAGCAAGCACTCTACTCACTCTGCACAGATGTCAAAGCAAGCACTCTACTCGCTGTGCTATCGGACCGGCTATCTATCATGATGCAGTCTGTCAGATGTCAGAACCTCCAGACGGCCTGGCCACTGCAGACTAGGGCCATAGGTACAGGCTCTGACTCATGACAAAATGTGTAGAAGTGGACGTCTGGCCCCCCTTTTCCCTCCCCCAAGGTTCATTTCTGGATATGCCCTTCCACAGTGAGCATCTTTTTTGAAGAAAAAGCAGATGTGTCTCTAGAAAAATCCAAAGCTGCCAAAGCCACTGCCAAGTCCCTAGGTTTGGACCTTCAGGACATGCTTCTCCTGAATATAATGTCGTATGCTAGCCAGGTTTTCCCTTTTTGAGCAACTTTAACTTCTCTGATTTTGTCCACATATGCCCATATTTTTCTGCCATCGTGGGGGAATTCTTCTTCATAGATAGTTGCCAAAATGGCGAAAGCCTGTAGCCAGTTGTCCCAATTCTGTTCTACATGGACGTTTCTGGCTATGGCTTTCTCTTCTATCTTTTTGGGATCCCTAAAAGCATCTTTCCCTTTGCGTTGGGCTCCTATCAGCAAAAAGAATCTCGATTAACTCTTTCGCCCATATGGCTTCTTTGATTGTTTGGTCAATGTTCCATGCTAAACACCTTTTGTATCTGTTCAATATTTCTGTTTGAAAAGATTTTTTGAGAAGTTTTTGATCCAATTGGGAACTACTAATCTATTACCGTGTCCGGTGGGTTGTTGTTGCTTGCTCCTGCCAGTCCTGGGGTATTTGTATTGGGAACTGACCATGCTTTTAAAGCACCCGTTGTGTCAGGAGCTGTCATTGTTGGCGTAGTTACAATTGTGATGGCTGATGTTGGTGTTGTTGGCACCTGTGCTATTGGTGTTGCTGGCAATGGTGGTGCTGTAGCTGTAGTTGGTGGGGGGTGGTAACTGTGATGTCTGATACTAGTGGTAGGATGGGGTCTGCCTGCCTGGACTCGGCTGTGGGAGGTGTTTGTTTGCCCCTAATTTCTAGCAATAATTGCTGCATCTCACTCATGTTCTCGTACAATTTAGACAGTTTTTCGTTACCTTTTCCCATGCCTTCTGCAGACTTCCTTTTCTTTGCCGGTGTCTTCTCGTCCTCATGCATGGTTGGTATGGGGACCCCTTCTTTTGGTAAGGCGTACATATTTTCTCGGACCCAGGGCCAGCTGTAGTGTTCCGCTGCTTCCATGGCTGTAAGCAAGTGGGGTGATTTCGGTTTCTGAGCCGGTGATGGAGGTTCCTGTGATTTTCGTTTGGGGCCCATGTCTTTTAGGTCTGCAAAGCTGAAAAAAACACGGATGTCTGCGTCTGTGCGCTTTGTTTGTTTTTCCTCCACGCTCGTTCGTGCTGGCCTTGGAAGCATCTACCGCGTTCTCCCCGGGGTGTCCTCTGTTTCAGCGCGGTTTCTCGCCACTCGCCTGTAGTTGAGAGTTTCTGAACAGGACAATGTTCAAAGGAGGGGAGAAAAGATGCTGCTTAAGCAGTGAACTTTTAAAGATTGCTAAAGAAGCAAAGTGTGGAAGAAGCTGAGTGAACAGCGAACCTCCTGTCAGTTTGGGTCCCCGTTCAGGGTCCACAAACAGATTGGGTTTTCTTAGAGCATTCTGCTCTTATTTATAAGACCCAGGGAAGCCCTGGGTCTTTGATGTGTATAGTAGTGGGGGCTGAGCGCCAGCACCCGGACGGATAGCCGATATGTCTGGCCCCCTGAGGAGGGGGCAGGTCTTTGAACATGGGCCCTGCGTGCCTGTTGGTTTTCCGTAGGTGCTTAGCACCTTGTTGTTTGGAGGAAGGGCGATGCGCTTGTTCGCAGCTCACCCTTCCTCGGCATTGTGTGACATAGACTGCGTGTCTCTGTGCTTGTGGGGGAGAAGAGCAGGTGTGGGGGCAGGAACAGCCCCTCTCCTAGCCTGCCAAATGGTAACATCATTTACTCTGCCTTGACTTGGGCGGCCCTGCGTCATTGCCCAGGATATGTCCTTGCATCAGTTTCATTTGCTCGTTACCATGGCATACCTTCCCAGCATACTTAAGTATAGCCTTATCATATGCTGGCCTTCTGAACACTCACAAGGCATAGTAGGTTCGTCTTCCCACCCCATTGCCTCTTCTTCTTTGTTGTATTTAATTATTTAACATTGTTGTAATCACTTTGTCTATTATCCCCTGTCCTCTCCCTGTTGCCCCGTGGGCGCTTTGAAACAGTATTTGCTTCCTGTATAAGCACCTAACAAGTGAACAATAAATACATAAATAAATAAATATTTTATCGCATGCCAGTGTGCTTGAAAATAGTTTTGGATGCCTAGGAGTGTCTATATAAGTACCAATGGTCCTTATTCACAGAGCGTTTTCCAGTGGGGTTTTGCCATTATAAAATGCTTCTGTGCTTTAGGCCCAATGAGTACTGAAAACAAGTTAAATCAAAAAGTGCTTCAGTCAGAAAAAGGACACACTTAGCTTCTGGTTGCACACAGGCAAGAGATGTGGGTGGATGAGTAAACTGCTTACTTCATGGCAAACTGAGAATGAGACAGGGCTCACATAACAGCAGTAGACATGCACAACCCCACTTGCCTACAGTGTTTCACGGGTTCTGTGTTGATTCATGTGGCTTTTCTGGGCGAAAATCTTTTGCCGAAAATAATTCTCTACTTTTTTTATTTTATTTGGGGGGTTCCCCCAACACCCCCATCTCTTATTATTTATTCCCTGTACACCACCCTACCCTATCCCTTATACACCCCCCATATTGTTCGATATATTTTTTCAGCAAAACATTTTCTTTAAAAGGTGCCGGAAAATAAAAAGGCTAATGAATGAACGTCGTGCCGTTTCACCTGTGTATGCCATTAGGGCATGCAGGGAGAAAGCGCGCATTGACAGTCACTCATAGTTGCAGCATCAGAGGCACACCACTGACTGTGTGGTTCAAGTCAGAGAGCCTTAAACAATGGCTTCAGACTGACCTGCACATTAAACAGATAGATACACCAGTAGATTTGGCCAAGTGGCGGCCAGAACTTGCAGTCAGGCACAGAGGTTTACCAACTCGGCTGAATGTAAAAAGTTGGCTAGAAGCCCTGCTCTGCCCCCTTGCCATGCCCCTTTAGCCACAGGGTAGGCAATGTCTGGTCGGTTAGCTATATTATATTGTAGATCTAATCACTTACTTCTCAGTAATGGTCTTTCTGATGGATTAGTTCTTCCTCCCACTGAATCATAATGGCCGTTGATCTTCCAGCATCTGCTGCCTTCAGAATCACCCATGCTCCATATACCAACAGGTCTTCTCCGATGCCCACCTGCAATGACATCAGAGACAGCACCCATGGACCAACTGGTGTTCCATGACCTCAGCTACACCTTTTTCCACTAGTACATTGCTGAGAAGTCTACTGCTATTACTGGTTCAGATATGCTATCTAGTCTACGTTTAAGGTGCTTTTAGAATTATTCCTTTGTTTCTACTTTTTTTAACTGTGTTATTCTTACTTTTTTGTCTTTTGATAATTGCTGAATTCTACCGTTTACATTTGATCCTGCTATGTTTTTTGTTTTTAAGGGTAGTTGTCTTTCTAGTCCTTAGCGTTTTGTGATGCACGGTTTCAACACACTCACACATTTTTCACTAGATTTCCCAAGCTCCTATGCGGCTTACAGCAGTGAATACATAATCGCGCCACGCCCCGCAAGCTCAAAAGTCTTGTGACAGTACGAATCGCTGAAGCAAAGCTGGTGTGAGCCTGTTCTAGGCTGTTTGGATGGTCGGCGCCTCGCGTTGTCACCATCCACCAGTGATCGGCCAAGGCAGCTGAAGACTTTCAGTCTCATGTGATGATGTGGGATTTCCTATTTGGTCACTGCTCCTAATTATGCTCGCTCAGATGAGATACACTAAAGAGGAGCGTATAACTTTACAGTATTTAGCCTTAGGACTATCACATGATGCCGTCTGCACCATTGCTGACTGCACTATAGACATTCAGACCAATCCGTGCATTCCAACTGCTAGGCAATCCCAGTGCTACCCCCATCTTTGAAGTGTGCTTTCATCAATGACAGATCTGCGGTGAGCAATGCAGTGTCCTCACGCTACATGCCTCTGGACTTTGATATTTATTTATTTATTCCTGAATCCTGGTGTTCAGTGGACAACACCTCTACTTTTCCGACCTTAGTATCAGCCTATTTCCATCACATTACCTCTCAACAATGAAGGAGGTGGGGTGGCCGTTGTGTTTAAAATCCCTCTGTCCCAATCCAAGCTTACTTCTTGAGTCAGGGATAACACCTCACAGACGTGTTCCATAAATATGTCACTTACACCTGAGTGGTCTATTGAGATACTTTTATGTTACTGCCCTCCAGGCAAGGACCATGCCTTTTTGAAGGGATCGACTGATTATTTAATAAGAACATCTTTAGGTTTGGGGCATGTTCTCCTTCTGGGCGATTTCAATTTCCCCATCGACTGCCCAGATCATACAGATCCGAGGAAAATGTTGAATTTGGTGGATGGCTTCCAACGTCCACCACTGACTTAGAGGCCCTGGCATGTTAGAGGCCCTTACTTAGATTTGGTTCTTGCCAGGGTTTGAAGATCCTCCTCAACAATATTGTCCCTGCTACATGCCTGATTTTATCTAATTTAAAATTGCCTATCACCACTCCGCCACTCTGCTCCAATCATAGTATTTTTTATTCACGTAGTAAAAATAAGCTCCTAATCATATATAATGATAACCTTCACTATTGTTATGTCACTTTTCTCAAGTCAATTCCTCTTTGGAATATTTTAATGATTAATGATCTCTGTCCCTATCTGCACTTGGCAAGACAATTGACCATGTTCGCCCTGGTTCACCGGCTCGCTTAAACTACTCGAAAAAGATTATCAGAAAAAAGAAAAGGCCTGTCAGAAACCATTGGCTAACTGTAAATTGGCTTTAAGGATTCAGAAACAAGCTATCTTCAAAGACAAAATTGAGTTTTTTTTCCAACAGAAATTGAATACCCGAACCAAAAACCCTAGACCTTTTCAGTCGATTCTCTCCGCTGTTTGGGGATATCCTCCATCTGACGCCTATTAGAGGTGAGTTAACAGTTTTAATTATTTCTTTCCTAATAACATTTCCGACATTCAGTCAGGGATGTCTGCAGCTCTACCAATTCTCCTCATCAGCTCTGCCCCGGACTCTCCGCTTTTGGATCTCACCCCTGCTACCTGCACTAGTCCCTTCTTCTTCTATTAATGGGGTCCTTCCAGAGGTTGTCATTTCTCCTTGCCCTGACATTATTGCCCCTTTTGTGGCTAAACTCGCCAATCCATTGTGTGCTGGCAGCTTTTTTCCTGTCCCTCTGAAGCACTCTTTCATTATCCCTCTTTTAAAAAGTACCTAGCCTTGAGCCCACTGTTCTTAATCACTTTCATCAGATCGCTGGCCTTGCATGGCTTCCCAGGATAGTTGTAAAGATTGTAGCAGTGCAGCTCCAGACACATGTTGAACAATCCAGGCTTCCTGACCCATTTCAATCCCATTCTGCCAATATCTTGTAACTATATCAGTCCTTGTTATGACCCTGAACAAAGGCCCCCTTTCCCTATTGGTTATGTAGGGCTTACCAGAGGCATGTGTACCATGGATCATTATACCTTAAGCTCTCAACTCGCTCACGTGGCAGGCATTTCTGACAGGGAGGTGATCTGATTCCATGTACTATTATCTAATAGAACACTATTCTGCAAGGTTCTCCATTATGTCCCCTGCTTTCTGATATTTATATCAGGCCAGTGTTCCTTCTGCTTTACGATTGGGGTCTTCAATATTGAATTGAATTGAATTGATATTTTATTGTGTCACGCTCGTAAACAAGTGTTTCAGAGCATGATGAGGCCAGGGAGGGGAACAAGGGAGAACAAAACAACTATCTTACTAGGCCCAGTGACATTGAGAACGCGCAATACATTTCTTATGCTGATGACACCTAACTGTATGTACAAATTAATTCCTCCTCAGAGGATCTTACTGTTTTGATAAACAACCTCTGAAAGATCCAATGCCAGATGTTTTAAGCCTAAAAAAATGGAATATACTCTTTGTGGCCCAATAAATCTTCCTGCCAAACCTCCCAAATGTCCCTCACTCCACTAATATTAGGCTTGGAAACCAGTTTTGTCAAATCAGTGAAAAACCTAAGGTCATTCTGGGAGTCTGATTTAAACTTTAACAGGCAAATGCCTGAAATCAGAAAAAGCTCATATTTTAGATTGTGACAACCTAAATGACTGGCCTTTCCAGAGTCAATGTGGTCTGACCACTGCCACTGGAGCCCTAATTAATTCTAGGTTGAATTATGCAAATATCCTATTGCCTGCTGGTTAATTGTCTGTTTAATTGTCCCTAAAACCAGATAGAAATCCGGGTGGGGGGGCAGATGCTTTTTCATCTTGGGACCCCGTTTATGGAATGCTCTTCTTCATAACATCTGAGTTCTCCACAGTCTTCTGGCCTTCTAAAAAGCTCTGAAACCCCATTTGTCTTGTTGATCCCACTCGAGTTGTTTCTCTTTCCTCCTTCAGATACAGTGTTATAGTTCATCCTGTGCCCAGATACAGCTAGTTCGGTTTGGTTGTCTTCGAGCTATGCACATTATTAGATTCCCTCAATTGCTCAATTACTCTACAGTCGAGAGATTGTAGAACAGAAAGAGGAAATCAAGCTATCCAATATGAAGGGTAGGAGGGAATAGGAATGAGGAATCTGTGGAAGGATGAAACCATGAGCAAGAACACTTCAGAGCTGTAAGTAAATATGTCCTTCTAATGAATTCCTTCCTCCCAAAGATTCCTCATCTTCGATCGCCTCCCACGGCAGTACAGAACCCTTAAGAAGGATGAATAACGAGAAACCAAAACCTAGACCAGAAAACTCTGATGCACTGCCCACCCAAAATCGGTGTCCTGATCTGACAAGGAATGCAGGCAGCAGAATTTGGCAAATGAGTACAAGGAAACCCATGTAGCTGCCTCACAGGTATGCAAAACTGTAACTGGAACAGACCTTTGGTGGTAGATGCCCTAAGACTTTTAGGCACATATTTCCCTGCCTGATGATAGCAGGCTGAAAAGCAAGAACAATCCACCAGGACAGGCCCACATTATAAGTTTGGCGGTCCAGAAACAAAGGTGCCGGTAGCAGCATACTGGCATCCTTTCTGGACCGCCATACTATAAGTATTCTGGTAGGGGCACTGAACAAACAGCAGGTCTGACCTGCCGAGAGTTCAGGCCCCTACCGGCATGTTTTTCACTGAAGCACCAGCATCCACCTTGGATGGATGAGGAAGATGAATCTTCTGATTAAGATGGAAATTTGACACAACCTATCTGGTGCTTCAGTTCCCTGTTCCCATGGAGTCTTATGGAACTCCATGGGAATGGGGATTTACCGTACCACCACTGCTTGTCAGGCAGTGGTAACAGTGTTCGGGGGTGCTGGTAACCCGCCGGCTTTCTGCGGGTTTTACCATCAACATCGTAATGAGGCCCAAGGTCTGCTGGATAATGGCCCTCCCGCACAAGCACCAATGGAGTCGACAAAGAGGTGGTCATCCGTTTTGATGTCCTTTTTCCGAAAGACCCAAAAGCTAAGAGCCCACTTGGGACGAGGCCTATGCATCTTCTACCTTGGATGGATGAGGAAGATGAATCTTCTGTTTAAGATGGAAATTTGACACGACCTTCGAAAAAAGAAGGTTGGCCATGGGCTCAGAGTCACTTTCTCCTTTACAGACTACCATGGAGGCTTCATCGAAAGCGCCTGGAGCTCAATCATCTGCAATGCAGAAACAATGCCAACCAGGAATACATCTTAAGTGTGAGCTATCTCAAAGAGCAACAAAGGGATTAAAATGGGCCACAATCAATTAAGTGGAAAATCAAGTCCCCCATCAGCAACACAATGGGAAGAGGAAACGTGTTGCACAATTCCGTCAGCAACTGCATAACAGTGAGGATAGTGACAAATTAGCCCTGATCAGGGGGCCTCTTAACAGCATGAATGCAGGTTTTCACAGTGTAGATCTACAGGCCCAGCTAGTCAGTCCAAAGAGCAGAACTGCTTGCTTAGGACAAGTCCAGAACTCCAGACCAATGTATGCACCAACGCAAAACCTTATTCTACTTGCAGCCATACGTGAACTTGGCAGCAAGCCTCCAGGTTGTGACAAGTACATGCATGACATCACATGACAAATCCCAGTCATACCTCAGCCTCTCAGCAGCCATGCATAAAAGTTGAGCTGCAGAGTTTCCCACTGGGAGAACAGGACTACCCTTACCGAAGGCTCCAATGAGAACAGATTGACCAAAAAGTTGCAGATACCACATTCTCTGGACTAAGTTTGGAGAGATCAGAATCATGGACGACGCAAACTTCTGCAGTCTTCTATAACCATCAGAATGAGTCATCAGTTGCAATACATGAAAGAGAGTGAAGTTTCGCTCAGCAATCACCAATGTTCCCCAGTGACGCCGTGCAGCGGAAATTCTCTAGAGCAGAACTCCCTTCTTATTGGCAAAGAGATCCACTGAAGATTTAGATAAATCTACCTGGAAGCGCTCGAAATTTATTGCTTCCCTTCACATAAGCAGTGACGCCCACTTCACCTCGGATGTTGTGGTAACGTATGACAACCGTCTTGTCCATATGGATCAGGACTCTTGCCTCACTCAGAGGGAAGAAATGGCTGTAGGGCTAGCCTAATGGCCCGCAGTTCCAGAAAAGTGATGTGTGTTCATGCCTTGGCAGTGGAATACAGACTGCTCACCATTGGATCACCTAGCAGAGGGACCCAGTCATTCAATGATGCATCCGTGACCCATATCCCAGCAGTACTTTCACTCAATGGAGAACCTTTGATGAATCCTTCGGTACCTGTGACAGGTCTTTCATGTTGCCCTGATATGTAGACAACTGACAACGAAGTAGCCACAGGTGCAATTGGCTTTGAGCAAAATAAAGATGATGGATGGCATGAGACCCAGAAGACTGAGAAAATCTGGTGCCAGGAACTGTGATTGGAAAAGACCAACAATAAAAATAAAATCCCATGGAGCAGGGATTCCTCTGTACAACTCGCACCTGAGATTATGGTGGTTCAGGATCCCACAGTGAGCTCAAATTTAGCCATGTTCCATTCCTTCCTGCTAGAATGGGACAGCAAGAGGTTTGCCATCTTTTGGTTGTTAGGTTTTTGCATCAGGCAGCCTGGCCTTGGGGGTAGTGAATGCCACCTGTGCCCTGCCTAAATAGCCACAATATTTATGAAATGTGGTCTCTGAGGCAGCAACATCTCTAGGCATGACCAAGATGAAAAACAGGCTTAAAATCCCTTGATCAGAAAAATAAGAATAATTTAGCATTTATATAGTGCTACAAACCCTCAGGTATCTGAGCACTGCTTATTATTACTCACGGTGTGTGGTGCTCATTTATCAACCTCAGAAGGATGAAAAGCTGAGGTTGGCCCTGTCAGGATTCGAACCTGCGTGAGCAGGCTCTGCACAGATGTCAAAGCAAGCACTCTACTCACTCTGCACAGATGTCAAAGCAAGCACTCTACTCGCTGTGCTATCGGACCGGCTATCTATCATGATGCAGTCTGTCAGATGTCAGAACCTCCAGACGGCCTGGCCACTGAAGACTAGGGCCATAGGTACAGGCTCTGACTCATGACAAAATGTGTAGAAGTGGACGTCTGGCCCCCCTTTTCCCTCCCCCAAGGTTCATTTCTGGATATGCCCTTCCACAGTGAGCATCTTTTTTGAAGAAAAAGCAGATGTGTCTCTAGAAAAATCCAAAGCTGCCAAAGCCACTGCCAAGTCACTAGGTTTGGACCTTCAGGACATGCTTCTCCTGAATATAATGTCGTATGCTAGCCAGGTTTTCCCTTTTTGAGCAACTTTAACTTCTCTGATTTTGTCCACATATGCCCATATTTTTCTGCCATCGTGGGGGAATTCTTCTTCATAGATAGTTGCCAAAATGGCGAAAGCCTGTAGCCAGTTGTCCCAATTCTGTTCTACATGGACGTTTCTGGCTATGGCTTTCTCTTCTATCTTTTTGGGATCCCTAAAAGCATCTTTCCCTTTGCGTTGGGCTTCTATCAGCAAAAAGAATCTCGATTAACTCTTTCGCCCATATGGCTTCTTTGATTGTTTGGTCAATGTTCCATGCTAAACACCTTTTGTATCTGTTCAATATTTCTGTTTGAAAAGATTTTTTGAGAAGTTTTTGATCCAATTGGGAACTACTAATCTATTACCGTGTCCGGTGGGTTGTTGTTGCTTGCTCCTGCCAGTCCTGGGGTATTTGTATTGGGAACTGACCATGCTTTTAAAGCACCCGTTGTGTCAGGAGCTGTCATTGTTGGCGTAGTTACAATTGTGATGGCTGATGTTGGTGTTGTTGGCACCTGTGCTATTGGTGTTGCTGGCAATGGTGGTGCTGTAGCTGTAGTTGGTGGGGGGTGGTAACTGTGATGTCTGATACTAGTGGTAGGATGGGGTCTGCCTGCCTGGACTCGGCTGTGGGAGGTGTTTGTTTGCCCCTAATTTCTAGCAATAATTGCTGCATCTCACTCATGTTCTCGTACAATTTAGACAGTTTTTCGTTACCTTTTCCCATGCCTTCTGCAGACTTCCTTTTCTTTGCCGGTGTCTTCTCGTCCTCATGCATGGTTGGTATGGGGACCCCTTCTTTTGGTAAGGCGTACATATTTTCTCGGACCCAGGGCCAGCTGTAGTGTTCCGCTGCTTCCATGGCTGTAAGCAAGTGGGGTGATTTCGGTTTCTGAGCCGGTGATGGAGGTTCCTGTGATTTTCGTTTGGGGCCCATGTCTTTTAGGTCTGCAAAGCTGAAAAAAACACGGATGTCTGCGTCTGTGCGCTTTGTTTGTTTTTCCTCCACGCTCGTTCGTGCTGGCCTTGGAAGCATCTACCGCGTTCTCCCCGGGGTGTCCTCTGTTTCAGCGCGGTTTCTCGCCACTCGCCTGTAGTTGAGAGTTTCTGAACAGGACAATGTTCAAAGGAGGGGAGAAAAGATGCTGCTTAAGCAGTGAACTTTTAAAGATTGCTAAAGAAGCAAAGTGTGGAAGAAGCTGAGTGAACAGCGAACCTCCTGTCAGTTTGGGTCCCCGTTCAGGGTCCACAAACAGATTGGGTTTTCTTAGAGCATTCTGCTCTTATTTATAAGACCCAGGGAAGCCCTGGGTCTTTGATGTGTATAGTAGTGGGGGCTGTGCGCCAGCACCCGGACGGATAGCCGATATGTCTGGCCCCCTGAGGAGGGGGCAGGTCTTTGAACATGGGCCCTGCGTGCCTGTTGGTTTTCCGTAGGTGCTTAGCACCTTGTTGTTTGGAGGAAGGGCGATGCGCTTGTTCGCAGCTCACCCTTCCTCGGCATTGTGTGACATAGACTGCGTGTCTCTGTGCTTGTGGGGGAGAAGAGCAGGTGTGGGGGCAGGAACTGCCCCTCTCCTAGCCTGCCAAATGGTAACATCATTTACTCTGCCTTGACTTGGGCGGCCCTGCGTCATTGCCCAGGATATGTCCTTGCATCAGTTTCATTTGCTCGTTACCATGGCATACCTTCCCAGCATACTTAAGTATAGCCTTATCATATGCTGGCCTTCTGAACACTGACAAGGCATAGTAGGTTCGTCTTCCCACCCCATTGCCTCTTCTTCTTTGTTGTATTTAATTATTTAACATTGTTGTAATCACTTTGTCTATTATCCCCTGTCCTCTCCCTGTTGCCCCGTGGGCGCTTTGAAACAGTATTTGCTTCCTGTATAAGCACCTAACAAGTGAACAATAAATACATAAATAAATAAATATTTTATCGCATGCCAGTGTGCTTGAAAATAGTTTTGGATGCCTAGGAGTGTCTATATAAGTACCAATGGTCCTTATTCACAGAGCGTTTTCCAGTGGGGTTTTGCCGTTATAAAATGCTTCTGTGCTTTAGGCCCAATGAGTACTGAAAACAAGTTAAATCAAAAAGTGCTTCAGTCAGAAAAAGGACACACTTAGCTTCTGGTTGCACACAGGCAAGAGATGTGGGTGGATGAGTAAACTGCTTACTTCATGGCAAACTGAGAATGAGACAGGGCTCACATAACAGCAGTAGACATGCACAACCCCACTTGCCTACAGTGTTTCACGGGTTCTGTGTTGATTCATGTGGCTTTTCTGGGCAAAAATCTTTTGCCGAAAATAATTCTCGACTTTTTTTATTTTATTTGGGGGGTTCCCCCAACACCCCCATCTCTTATTATTTATTCCCTGTACACCACCCTACCCTATCCCTTATACACCCCCCATATTGTTCGATATATTTTTTCAGCAAAACATTTTCTTTAAAAGGTGCCGGAAAATAAAAAGGCTAATGAATGAACGTCGTGCCGTTTCACCTGTGTATGCCATTAGGGCATGCAGGGAGAAAGCGCGCATTGACAGTCACTCATAGTTGCAGCATCAGAGGCACACCGCTGACTGTGTGGTTCAAGTCAGAGAGCCTTAAACAATGGCTTCAGACTGACCTGCACATTAAACAGATAGATACACCAGTAGATTTGGCCAAGTGGCGGCCAGAACTTGCAGTCAGGCACAGAGGTTTACCAACTCGGCTGAATGTAAAAAGTTGGCTAGAAGCCCTGCTCTGCCCCCTTGCCATGCCCCTTTAGCCACAGGGTAGGCAATGTCTGGTCGGTTAGCTATATTATATTGTAGATCTAATCACTTACTTCTCAGTAATGGTCTTTCTGATGGATTAGTTCTTCCTCCCACTGAATCATAATGGCCGTTGATCTTCCAGCATCTGCTGCCTTCAGAATCACCCATGCTCCATATACCAACAGGTCTTCTCCGATGCCCACCTGCAATGACATCAGAGACAGCACCCATGGACCAACTGGTGTTCCATGACCTCAGCTACACCTTTTTCCACTAGTACATTGCTGAGAAGTCTACTGCTATTACTGGTTCAGATATGCTATCTAGTCTACGTTTAAGGTGCTTTTAGAATTATTCCTTTGTTTCTACTTTTTTTAACTGTGTTATTCTTACTTTTTTGTCTTTTGATAATTGCTGAATTCTACCGTTTACATTTGATCCTGCTATGTTTTTTGTTTTTAAGGGTAGTTGTCTTTCTAGTCCTTAGCGTTTTGTGATGCACGGTTTCAACACACTCACACATTTTTCACTAGATTTCCCAAGCTCCTATGCGGCTTACAGCAGTGAATACATAATCGCGCCACGCCCCGCAAGCTCAAAAGTCTTGTGACAGTACGAATCGCTGAAGCAAAGCTGGTGTGAGCCTGTTCTAGGCTGTTTGGATGGTCGGCGCCTCGCGTTGTCACCATCCACCAGTGATCGGCCAAGGCAGCTGAAGACTTTCAGTCTCATGTGATGATGTGGGATTTCCTATTTGGTCACTGCTCCTAATTATGCTCGCTCAGATGAGATACACTAAAGAGGAGCGTATAACTTTACAGTATTTAGCCTTAGGACTATCACATGATGCCGTCTGCACCATTGCTGACTGCACTATAGACATTCAGACCAATCCGTGCATTCCAACTGCTAGGCAATCCCAGTGCTACCCCCATCTTTGAAGTGTGCTTTCATCAATGACAGATCTGCGGTGAGCAATGCAGTGTCCTCACGCTACATGCCTCTGGACTTTGATATTTATTTATTTATTCCTGAATCCTGGTGTTCAGTGGACAACACCTCTACTTTTCCGACCTTAGTATCAGCCTATTTCCATCACATTACCTCTCAACAATGAAGGAGGTGGGGTGGCCGTTGTGTTTAAAATCCCTCTGTCCCAATCCAAGCTTACTTCTTGAGTCAGGGATAACACCTCACAGACGTGTTCCATAAATATGTCACTTACACCTGAGTGGTCTATTGAGATACTTTTATGTTACTGCCCTCCAGGCAAGGACCATGCCTTTTTGAAGGGATCGACTGATTATTTAATAAGAACATCTTTAGGTTTGGGGCATGTTCTCCTTCTGGGCGATTTCAATTTCCCCATCGACTGCCCAGATCATACAGATCCGAGGAAAATGTTGAATTTGGTGGATGGCTTCCAACGTCCACCACTGACTTAGAGGCCCTGGCATGTTAGAGGCCCTTACTTAGATTTGGTTCTTGCCAGGGTTTGAAGATCCTCCTCAACAATATTGTCCCTGCTACATGCCTGATTTTATCTAATTTAAAATTGCCTATCACCACTCCGCCACTCTGCTCCAATCATAGTATTTTTTATTCACGTAGTAAAAATAAGCTCCTAATCATATATAATGATAACCTTCACTATTGTTATGTCACTTTTCTCAAGTCAATTCCTCTTTGGAATATTTTAATGATTAATGATCTCTGTCCCTATCTGCACTTGGCAAGACAATTGACCATGTTCGCCCTGGTTCACCGGCTCGCTTAAACTACTCGAAAAAGATTATCAGAAAAAAGAAAAGGCCTGTCAGAAACCATTGGCTAACTGTAAATTGGCTTTAAGGATTCAGAAACAAGCTATCTTCAAAGACAAAATTGAGTTTTTTTTCCAACAGAAATTGAATACCCGAACCAAAAACCCTAGACCTTTTCAGTCGATTCTCTCCGCTGTTTGGGGACATCCTCCATCTGACGCCTATTAGAGGTGAGTTAACAGTTTTAATTATTTCTTTCCTAATAACATTTCCGACATTCAGTCAGGGATGTCTGCAGCTCTACCAATTCTCCTCATCAGCTCTGCCCCGGATTCTCCGCTTTTGGATCTCACCCCTGCTACCTGCACTAGTCCCTTCTTCTTCTATTAATGGGGTCCTTCCAGAGGTTGTCATTTCTCCTTGCCCTGACATTATTGCCCCTTTTGTGGCTAAACTCGCCAATCCATTGTGTGCTGGCAGCTTTTTTCCTGTCCCTCTGAAGCACTCTTTCATTATCCCTCTTTTAAAAAGTACCTAGCCTTGAGCCCACTGTTCTTAATCACTTTCATCAGATCGCTGGCCTTGCATGGCTTCCCAGGATAGTTGTAAAGATTGTAGCAGTGCAGCTCCAGACACATGTTGAACAATCCATTCTTCCTGACCCATTTCAATCCCATTCTGCCAATATCTTGTAACTGTATCAGTCCTTGTTATGACCCTGAACAAAGGCCCCCTTTCCCTATTGGTTATGTAGGGCTTACCAGAGGCATGTGTACCATGGATCATTTTACCTTAAGCTCTCAACTCGCTCATGTGGCAGGCATTTCTGACAGGGAGGTGATCTGATTCCATGTACTATTATCTAATAGAACACTATTCTGCAAGGTTCTCCATTATGTCCCCTGCTTTCTGATATTTATATCAGGCCAGTGTTCCTTCTGCTTTACGATTGGGGTCTTCAATATTGAATTGAATTGAATTGATATTTTATTGTGTCACGCTCGTAAACAAGTGTTTCAGAGCATGATGAGGCCAGGGAGGGGAACAAGGGAGAACAAAACAACTATCTTACTAGGCCCAGTGACATTGAGAACGCGCAATACATTTCTTATGCTGATGACACCTAACTGTATGTACAAATTAATTCCTCCTCAGAGGATCTTACTGTTTTGATAAACAACCTCTGAAAGATCCAATGCCAGATGTTTTAAGCCTAAAAAAACGGAATATACTCTTTGTGGCCCAATAAATCTTCCTGCCAAACCTCCCAAATGTCCCTCACTCCACTAATATTAGGCTTGGAAACCAGTTTTGTCAAATCAGTGAAAAACCTAAGGTCATTCTGGGAGTCTGATTTAAACTTTAACAGGCAAATGCCTGAAATCAGAAAAAGCTCATATTTTAGATTGTGACAACCTAAATGACTGGCCTTTCCAGAGTCAATGTGGTCTGACCACTGCCACTGGAGCCCTAATTAATTCTAGGTTGAATTATGCAAATATCCTATTGCCTGCTGGTTAATTGTCTGTTTAATTGTCCCTAAAACCAGATAGAAATCCGGGTGGGGGGGCAGATGCTTTTTCATCTTGGGACCCCGTTTATGGAATGCTCTTCTTCATAACATCTGAGTTCTCCACAGTCTTCTGGCCTTCTAAAAAGCTCTGAAACCCCATTTGTCTTGTTGATCCCACTCGAGTTGTTTCTCTTTCCTCCTTCAGATACAGTGTTATAGTTCATCCTGTGCCCAGATACAGCTAGTTCGGTTTGGTGGTCTTCGAGCTATGCACATTATTAGATTCCCTCAATTGCTCAATTACTCTACAGTCGAGAGATTGTAGAACAGAAAGAGGAAATCAAGCTATCCAATATGAAGGGTAGGAGGGAATAGGAATGAGGAATCTGTGGAAGGATGAAACCATGAGCAAGAACACTTCAGAGCTGTAAGTAAATATGTCCTTCTAATGAATTCCTTCCTCCCAAAGATTCCTCATCTTCGATCGCCTCCCACGGCAGTACAGAACCCTTAAGAAGGATGAATAACGAGAAACCAAAACCTAGACCAGAAAACTCTGATGCACTGCCCACCCAAAATCGGTGTCCTGATCTGACAAGGAATGCAGGCCGCAGAATTTGGCAAATGAGTACAAGGAAACCCATGTAGCTGCCTCACAGGTATGCAAAACTGTAACTGGAACAGACCTTTGGTGGTAGATGCCCTAAGACTTTTAGGCACATATTTCCCAGCCTGATGATAGCAGGCTGAAAAGCAAGAACAATCCACCAGGACAGGCCCACATTATAAGTTTGGCGGTCCAGAAACAAAGGTGCCGGTAGCAGCATACTGGCATCCTTTCTGGACCGCCATACTATAAGTATTCTGGTAGGGGCACTGAACAAACAGCAGGACTGACCTGCCGAGAGTTCAGGCCCCTACCGGCATGTTTTTCACTGAAGCACCAGCATCCACCTTGGATGGATGAGGAAGATGAATCTTCTGATTAAGATGGAAATTTGACACAACCTATCTGGTGCTTCAGTTCCCTGTTCCCATGGAGTCTTATGGAACTCGATGGGAATGGGGATTTACCGTACCACCACTGCTTGTCAGGCAGTGGTAACAGTGTTCGGGGGTGCTGGTAACCCGCCGGCTATCTGCGGGTTTTACCATCAACATCGTAATGAGGCCCAAGGTCTGCTGGATAATGGCCCTCCCGCACAAGCACCAATGGAGTCGACAAAGAGGTGGTCATCCGTTTTGATGTCCTTTTTCCGAAAGACCCAAAAGCTAAGAGCCCACTTGGGACTAGGCCTATGCATCTTCTACCTTGGATGGATGAGGAAGATGAATCTTCTGTTTAAGATGGAAATTTGACACGACCTTCGAAAAAAGAAGGTTGGCCATGGGCTCAGAGTCACTTTCTCCTTTACAGACTACCATGGAGGCTTCATCGAAAGCGCCTGGAGCTCAATCATCTGCAATGCAGAAACAATGCCAACCAGGAATACATCTTAAGTGTGAGCTATCTCAAAGAGCAACAAAGGGATTAAAATGGGCCACAATCAAGTAAGTGGAAAATCAAGTCCCCCATCAGCAACACAATGGGAAGAGGAAACGTGTTGCACAATTCCGTCAGCAACTGCATAACAGTGAGGATAGTGACAAATTAGCCCTGATCAGGGGGCCTCTTAACAGCATGAATGCAGGTTTTCACAGTGTAGATCTACAGGCCCAGCTAGTCAGTCCAAAGAGCAGAACTGCTTGCTTAGGACAAGTCCAGAACTCCAGACCAATGTATGCACCAACGCAAAACCTTATTCTACTTGCAGCCATACGTGAACTTGGCAGCAAGCCTCCAGGTTGTGACAAGTACATGCATGACATCACATGACAAATCCCAGTCATACCTCAGCCTCTCAGCAGCCATGCATAAAAGTTGAGGCTGCAGAGTTTCCCACTGGGAGAACAGGACTACCCTTACCGAAGGCTCCAATGAGAACAGATTGACCAAAAAGTTGCAGATACCACATTCTCTGGACTAAGTCTGGAGAGATCAGAATCATGGACGACGCAAACTTCTGCAGTCTTCTATAACCATCAGAATGAGTCATCAGTTGCAATACATGAAAGAGAGTGAAGTTTCGCTCAGCAATCACCAATGTTCCCCAGTGACGCCGTGCAGCGGAAATTCTCTAGAGCAGAACTCCCTTCTTATTGGCAAAGAGATCCACTGAAGATTTAGATAGATCTACCTGGAAGCGCTCGAAATGTATTGCTTCCCTTCACATAAGCAGTGACGCCCACTTCACCTCGGATGTTGTGGTAACGTATGACAACCGTCTTGTCCATATGGATCAGGACTCTTGCCTCACTCAGAGGGAAGAAATGGCTGTAGGGCTAGCCTAATGGCCCGCAGTTCCAGAAAAGTGATGTGTGTTCATGCCTTGGCAGTGGAATACAGACTGCTCACCATTGGATCACCTAGCAGAGGGACCCAGTCATTCAATGATGCATCCGTGACCCATATCCCAGCAGTACTTTCACTCAATGGAGAACCTTTGATGAATCCTTCGGTACCTGTGACAGGTCTTTCATGTTGCCCTGATATGTAGACAACTGACAACGAAGTAGCCACAGGTGCAATTGGCTTTGAGCAAAATAAAGAGGATGGATGGCATGAGACCCAGAAGACTGAGAAAATCTGGGGCCAGGAACTGTGATTGGAAAAGACCAACAATAAAAATAAAATCCCATGGAGCAGGGATTCCTCTGTACAACTCGCACCTGAGATTATGGTGGTTCAGGATCCCACAGTGAGCTCAAATTTAGCCATGTTCCATTCCTTCCTGCTAGAATGGGACAGCAAGAGGTTTGCCATCTTTTGGTTGTTAGGTTTTTGCATCAGGCAGCCTGGCCTTGGGGGTAGTAAATGCCACCTGTGCCCTGCCTAAATAGCCACAATATTTATGAAATGTGGTCTCTGAGGCAGCAACATCTCTAGGCATGACCAAGATGAAAAACAGGCTTAAAATCCCTTGATCAGAAAAATAAGAATAATTTAGCATTTATATAGTGCTACAAACCCTCAGGTATCTGAGCACTGCTTATTATTACTCACGGTGTGTGGTGCTCATTTATCAACCTCAGAAGGATGAAAAGCTGAGGTTGGCCCTGTCAGGATTCGAACCTGCGTGAGCAGGCTCTGCACAGATGTCAAAGCAAGCACTCTACTCACTCTGCACAGATGTCAAAGCAAGCACTCTACTCGCTGTGCTATCGGACCGGCTATCTATCGTGATGCAGTCTGTCAGATGTCAGAACCTCCAGACGGCCTGGCCACTGCAGACTAGGGCCATAGGTACAGGCTCTGACTCATGACAAAATGTGTAGAAGTGGACGTCTGGCCCCCCTTTTCCCTCCCCCAAGGTTCATTTCTGGATATGCCCTTCCACAGTGAGCATCTTTTTTGAAGAAAAAGCAGATGTGTCTCTAGAAAAATCCAAAGCTGCCAAAGCCACTGCCAAGTCCCTAGGTTTGGACCTTCAGGACATGCTTCTCCTGAATATAATGTCGTATGCTAGCCAGGTTTTCCCTTTTTGAGCAACTTTAACTTCTCTGATTTTGTCCACATATGCCCATATTTTTCTGCCATCGTGGGGGAATTCTTCTTCATAGATAGTTGCCAAAATGGCGAAAGCCTGTAGCCAGTTGTCCCAATTCTGTTCTACATGGACGTTTCTGGCTATGGCTTTCTCTTCTATCTTTTTGGGATCCCTAAAAGCATCTTTCCCTTTGCGTTGGGCTTCTATCAGCAAAAAGAATCTCGATTAACTCTTTCGCCCATATGGCTTCTTTGATTGTTTGGTCAATGTTCCATGCTAAACACCTTTTGTATCTGTTCAATATTTCTGTTTGAAAAGATTTTTTGAGAAGTTTTTGATCCAATTGGGAACTACTAATCTATTACCGTGTCCGGTGGGTTGTTGTTGCTTGCTCCTGCCAGTCCTGGGGTATTTGTATTGGGAACTGACCATGCTTTTAAAGCACCCGTTGTGTCAGGAGCTGTCATTGTTGGCGTAGTTACAATTGTGATGGCTGATGTTGGTGTTGTTGGCACCTGTGCTATTGGTGTTGCTGGCAATGGTGGTGCTGTAGCTGTAGTTGGTGGGGGGTGGTAACTGTGATGTCTGATACTAGTGGTAGGATGGGGTCTGCCTGCCTGGACTCGGCTGTGGGAGGTGTTTGTTTGCCCCTAATTTCTAGCAATAATTGCTGCATCTCACTCATGTTCTCGTACAATTTAGACAGTTTTTCGTTACCTTTTCCCATGCCTTCTGCAGACTTCCTTTTCTTTGCCGGTGTCTTCTCGTCCTCATGCATGGTTGGTATGGGGACCCCTTCTTTTGGTAAGGCGTACATATTTTCTCGGACCCAGGGCCAGCTGTAGTGTTCCGCTGCTTCCATGGCTGTAAGCAAGTGGGGTGATTTCGGTTTCTGAGCCGGTGATGGAGGTTCCTGTGATTTTCGTTTGGGGCCCATGTCTTTTAGGTCTGCAAAGCTGAAAAAAACACGGATGTCTGCGTCTGTGCGCTTTGTTTGTTTTTCCTCCACACTCGTTCGTGCTGGCCTTGGAAGCATCTACCGCGTTCTCCCCGGGGTGTCCTCTGTTTCAGCGCGGTTTCTCGCCACTCGCCTGTAGTTGAGAGTTTCTGAACAGGACAATGTTCAAAGGAGGGGAGAAAAGATGCTGCTTAAGCAGTGAACTTTTAAAGATTGCTAAAGAAGCAAAGTGTGGAAGAAGCTGAGTGAACAGCGAACCTCCTGTCAGTTTGGGTCCCCGTTCAGGGTCCACAAACAGATTGGGTTTTCTTAGAGCATTCTGCTCTTATTTATAAGACCCAGGGAAGCCCTGGGTCTTTGATGTGTATAGTAGTGGGGGCTGTGCGCCAGCACCCGGACGGATAGCCGATATGTCTGGCCCCCTGAGGAGGGGGCAGGTCTTTGAACATGGGCCCTGCGTGCCTGTTGGTTTTCCGTAGGTGCTTAGCACCTTGTTGTTTGGAGGAAGGGCGATGCGCTTGTTCGCAGCTCACCCTTCCTCGGCATTGTGTGACATAGACTGCGTGTCTCTGTGCTTGTGGGGGAGAAGAGCAGGTGTGGGGGCAGGAACTGCCCCTCTCCTAGCCTGCCAAATGGTAACATCATTTACTCTGCCTTGACTTGGGCGGCCCTGCGTCATTGCCCAGGATATGTCCTTGCATCAGTTTCATTTGCTCGTTACCATGGCATACCTTCCCAGCATACTTAAGTATAGCCTTATCATATGCTGGCCTTCTGAACACTCACAAGGCATAGTAGGTTCGTCTTCCCACCCCATTGCCTCTTCTTCTTTGTTGTATTTAATTATTTAACATTGTTGTAATCACTTTGTCTATTATCCCCTGTCCTCTCCCTGTTGCCCCGTGGGCGCTTTGAAACAGTATTTGCTTCCTGTATAAGCACCTAACAAGTGAACAATAAATACATAAATAAATAAATATTTTATCGCATGCCAGTGTGCTTGAAAATAGTTTTGGATGCCTAGGAGTGTCTATATAAGTACCAATGGTCCTTATTCACAGAGCGTTTTCCAGTGGGGTTTTGCCATTATAAAATGCTTCTGTGCTTTAGGCCCAATGAGTACTGAAAACAAGTTAAATCAAAAAGTGCTTCAGTCAGAAAAAGGACACACTTAGCTTCTGGTTGCACACAGGCAAGAGATGTGGGTGGATGAGTAAACTGCTTACTTCATGGCAAACTGAGAATGAGACAGGGCTCACATAACAGCAGTAGACATGCACAACCCCACTTGCCTACAGTGTTTCACGGGTTCTGTGTTGATTCATGTGGCTTTTCTGGGCGAAAATCTTTTGCCGAAAATAATTCTCGACTTTTTTTATTTTATTTGGGGGGTTCCCCCAACACCCCCATCTCTTATTATTTATTCCCTGTACACCACCCTACCCTATCCCTTATACACCCCCCATATTGTTCAATATATTTTTTCAGCAAAACATTTTCTTTAAAAGGTGCCGGAAAATAAAAAGGCTAATGAATGAACGTCGTGCCGTTTCACCTGTGTATGCCATTAGGGCATGCAGGGAGAAAGCGCGCATTGACAGTCACTCATAGTTGCAGCATCAGAGGCACACCGCTGACTGTGTGGTTCAAGTCAGAGAGCCTTAAACAATGGCTTCAGACTGACCTGCACATTAAACAGATAGATACACCAGTAGATTTGGCCAAGTGGCGGCCAGAACTTGCAGTCAGGCACAGAGGTTTACCAACTCGGCTGAATGTAAAAAGTTGGCTAGAAGCCCTGCTCTGCCCCCTTGCCATGCCCCTTTAGCCACAGGGTAGGCAATGTCTGGTCGGTTAGCTATATTATATTGTAGATCTAATCACTTACTTCTCAGTAATGGTCTTTCTGATGGATTAGTTCTTCCTCCCACTGAATCATAATGGCCGTTGATCTTCCAGCATCTGCTGCCTTCAGAATCACCCATGCTCCATATACCAACAGGTCTTCTCCGATGCCCACCTGCAATGACATCAGAGACAGCACCCATGGACCAACTGGTGTTCCATGACCTCAGCTACACCTTTTTCCACTAGTACATTGCTGAGAAGTCTACTGCTATTACTGGTTCAGATATGCTATCTAGTCTACGTTTAAGGTGCTTTTAGAATTATTCCTTTGTTTCTACTTTTTTTAACTGTGTTATTCTTACTTTTTTGTCTTTTGATAATTGCTGAATTCTACCGTTTACATTTGATCCTGCTATGTTTTTTGTTTTTAAGGGTAGTTGTCTTTCTAGTCCTTAGCGTTTTGTGATGCACGGTTTCAACACACTCACACATTTTTCACTAGATTTCCCAAGCTCCTATGCGGCTTACAGCAGTGAATACATAATCGCGCCACGCCCCGCAAGCTCAAAAGTCTTGTGACAGTACGAATCGCTGAAGCAAAGCTGGTGTGAGCCTGTTCTAGGCTGTTTGGATGGTCGGCGCCTCGCGTTGTCACCATCCACCAGTGATCGGCCAAGGCAGCTGAAGACTTTCAGTCTCATGTGATGATGTGGGATTTCCTATTTGGTCACTGCTCCTAATTATGCTCGCTCAGATGAGATACACTAAAGAGGAGCGTATAACTTTACAGTATTTAGCCTTAGGACTATCACATGATGCCGTCTGCACCATTGCTGACTGCACTATAGACATTCAGACCAATCCGTGCATTCCAACTGCTAGGCAATCCCAGTGCTACCCCCATCTTTGAAGTGTGCTTTCATCAATGACAGATCTGCGGTGAGCAATGCAGTGTCCTCACGCTACATGCCTCTGGACTTTGATATTTATTTATTTATTCCTGAATCCTGGTGTTCAGTGGACAACACCTCTACTTTTCCGACCTTAGTATCAGCCTATTTCCATCACATTACCTCTCAACAATGAAGGAGGTGGGGTGGCCGTTGTGTTTAAAATCCCTCTGTCCCAATCCAAGCTTACTTCTTGAGTCAGGGATAACACCTCACAGACGTGTTCCATAAATATGTCACTTACACCTGAGTGGTCTATTGAGATACTTTTATGTTACTGCCCTCCAGGCAAGGACCATGCCTTTTTGAAGGGATCGACTGATTATTTAATAAGAACATCTTTAGGTTTGGGGCATGTTCTCCTTCTGGGCGATTTCAATTTCCCCATCGACTGCCCAGATCATACAGATCCGAGGAAAATGTTGAATTTGGTGGATGGCTTCCAACGTCCACCACTGACTTAGAGGCCCTGGCATGTTAGAGGCCCTTACTTAGATTTGGTTCTTGCCAGGGTTTGAAGATCCTCCTCAACAATATTGTCCCTGCTACATGCCTGATTTTACCTAATTTAAAATTGCCTATCACCACTCCGCCACTCTGCTCCAATCATAGTATTTTTTATTCACGTAGTAAAAATAAGCTCCTAATCATATATAATGATAACCTTCACTATTGTTATGTCACTTTTCTCAACTCAATTCCTCTTTGGAATATTTTAATGATTAATGATCTCTGTCCCTATCTGCACTTGGCAAGACAATTGACCATGTTCGCCCTGGTTCACCGGCTCGCTTAAACTACTCGAAAAAGATTATCAGAAAAAAGAAAAGGCCTGTCAGAAACCATTGGCTAACTGTAAATTGGCTTTAAGGATTCAGAAACAAGCTATCTTCAAAGACAAAATTGAGTTTTTTTTCCAACAGAAATTGAATACCCGAACCAAAAACCCTAGACCTTTTCAGTCGATTCTCTCTGCTGTTTGGGGACATCCTCCATCTGACGCCTATTAGAGGTGAGTTAACAGTTTTAATTATTTCTTTCCTAATAACATTTCCGACATTCAGTCAGGGATGTCTGCAGCTCTACCAATTCTCCTCATCAGCTCTGCCCCGGACTCTCCGCTTTTGGATCTCACCCCTGCTACCTGCACTAGTCCCTTCTTCTTCTATTAATGGGGTCCTTCCAGAGGTTGTCATTTCTCCTTGCCCTGACATTATTGCCCCTTTTGTGGCTAAACTCGCCAATCCATTGTGTGCTGGCAGCTTTTTTCCTGTCCCTCTGAAGCACTCTTTCATTATCCCTCTTTTAAAAAGTACCTAGCCTTGAGCCCACTGTTCTTAATCACTTTCATCAGATCGCTGGCCTTGCATGGCTTCCCAGGATAGTTGTAAAGATTGTAGCAGTGCAGCTCCAGACACATGTTGAACAATCCAGGCTTCCTGACCCATTTCAATCCCATTCTGCCAATATCTTGTAACTATATCAGTCCTTGTTATGACCCTGAACAAAGGCCCCCTTTCCCTATTGGTTATGTAGGGCTTACCAGAGGCATGTGTACCATGGATCATTATACCTTAAGCTCTCAACTCGCTCACGTGGCAGGCATTTCTGACAGGGAGGTGATCTGATTCCATGTACTATTATCTAATAGAACACTATTCTGCAAGGTTCTCCATTATGTCCCCTGCTTTCTGATATTTATATCAGGCCAGTGTTCCTTCTGCTTTACGATTGGGGTCTTCAATATTGAATTGAATTGAATTGATATTTTATTGTGTCACGCTCGTAAACAAGTGTTTCAGAGCATGATGAGGCCAGGGAGGGGAACAAGGGAGAACAAAACAACTATCTTACTAGGCCCAGTGACATTGAGAACGTGCAATACATTTCTTATGCTGATGACACCTAACTGTATGTACAAATTAATTCCTCCTCAGAGGATCTTACTGTTTTGATAAACAACCTCTGAAAGATCCAATGCCAGATGTTTTAAGCCTAAAAAAACGGAATATACTCTTTGTGGCCCAATAAATCTTCCTGCCAAACCTCCCAAATGTCCCTCACTCCACTAATATTAGGCTTGGAAACCAGTTTTGTCAAATCAGTGAAAAACCTAAGGTCATTCTGGGAGTCTGATTTAAACTTTAACAGGCAAATGCCTGAAATCAGAAAAAGCTCATATTTTAGATTGTGACAACCTAAATGACTGGCCTTTCCAGAGTCAATGTGGTCTGACCACTGCCACTGGAGCCCTAATTAATTCTAGGTTGAATTATGCAAATATCCTATTGCCTGCTGGTTAATTGTCTGTTTAATTGTCCCTAAAACCAGATAGAAATCCGGGTGGGGGGGCAGATGCTTTTTCATCTTGGGACCCCGTTTATGGAATGCTCTTCTTCATAACATCTGAGTTCTCCACAGTCTTCTGGCCTTCTAAAAAGCTCTGAAACCCCATTTGTCTTGTTGATCCCACTCGAGTTGTTTCTCTTTCCTCCTTCAGATACAGTGTTATAGTTCATCCTGTGCCTAGATACAGCTAGTTCGGTTTGGTGGTCTTCGAGCTATGCACATTATTAGATTCCCTCAATTGCTCAATTACTCTACAGTCGAGAGATTGTAGAACAGAAAGAGGAAATCAAGCTATCCAATATGAAGGGTAGGAGGGAATAGGAATGAGGAATCTGTGGAAGGATGAAACCATGAGCAAGAACACTTCAGAGCTGTAAGTAAATATGTCCTTCTAATGAATTCCTTCCTCCCAAAGATTCCTCATCTTCGATCGCCTCCCACGGCAGTACAGAACCCTTAAGAAGGATGAATAACGAGAAACCAAAACCTAGACCAGAAAACTCTGATGCACTGCCCACCCAAAATCGGTGTCCTGATCTGACAAGGAATGCAGGCAGCAGAATTTGGCAAATGAGTACAAGGAAACCCATGTAGCTGCCTCACAGGTATGCAAAACTGTAACTGGAACAGACCTTTGGTGGTAGATGCCCTAAGACTTTTAGGCACATATTTCCCTGCCTGATGATAGCAGGCTGAAAAGCAAGAACAATCCACCAGGACAGGCCCACATTATAAGTTTGGCGGTCCAGAAACAAAGGTGCCGGTAGCAGCATACTGGCATCCTTTCTGGACCGCCATACTATAAGTATTCTGGTAGGGGCACTGAACAAACAGCAGGTCTGACCTGCCGAGAGTTCAGGCCCCTACCGGCATGTTTTTCACTGAAGCACCAGCATCCACCTTGGATGGATGAGGAAGATGAATCTTCTGATTAAGATGGAAATTTGACACAACCTATCTGGTGCTTCAGTTCCCTGTTCCCATGGAGTCTTATGGAACTCCATGGGAATGGGGATTTACCGTACCACCACTGCTTGTCAGGCAGTGGTAACAGTGTTCGGGGGTGCTGGTAACCCGCCGGCTATCTGCGGGTTTTACCATCAACATCGTAATGAGGCCCAAGGTCTGCTGGATAATGGCCCTCCCGCACAAGCACCAATGGAGTCGACAAAGAGGTGGTCATCCGTTTTGATGTCCTTTTTCCGAAAGACCCAAAAGCTAAGAGCCCACTTGGGACTAGGCCTATGCATCTTCTACCTTGGATGGATGAGGAAGATGAATCTTCTGTTTAAGATGGAAATTTGACACGACCTTCGAAAAAAGAAGGTTGGCCATGGGCTCAGAGTCACTTTCTCCTTTACAGACTACCATGGAGGCTTCATCGAAAGCGCCTGGAGCTCAATCATCTGCAATGCAGAAACAATGCCAACCAGGAATACATCTTAAGTGTGAGCTATCTCAAAGAGCAACAAAGGGATTAAAATGGGCCACAATCAAGTAAGTGGAAAATCAAGTCCCCCATCAGCAACACAATGGGAAGAGGAAACGTGTTGCACAATTCCGTCAGCAACTGCATAACAGTGAGGATAGTGACAAATTAGCCCTGATCAGGGGGCCTCTTAACAGCATGAATGCAGGTTTTCACAGTGTAGATCTACAGGCCCAGCTAGTCAGTCCAAAGAGCAGAACTGCTTGCTTAGGACAAGTCCAGAACTCCAGACCAATGTATGCACCAACGCAAAACCTTATTCTACTTGCAGCCATACGTGAACTTGGCAGCAAGCCTCCAGGTTGTGACAAGTACATGCATGACATCACATGACAAATCCCAGTCATACCTCAGCCTCTCAGCAGCCATGCATAAAAGTTGAGGCTGCAGAGTTTCCCACTGGGAGAACAGGACTACCCTTACCGAAGGCTCCAATGAGAACAGATTGACCAAAAAGTTGCAGATACCACATTCTCTGGACTAAGTCTGGAGAGATCAGAATCATGGACGACGCAAACTTCTGCAGTCTTCTATAACCATCAGAATGAGTCATCAGTTGCAATACATGAAAGAGAGTGAAGTTTCGCTCAGCAATCACCAATGTTCCCCAGTGACGCCGTGCAGCGGAAATTCTCTAGAGCAGAACTCCCTTCTTATTGGCAAAGAGATCCACTGAAGATTTAGATAGATCTACCTGGAAGCGCTCGAAATGTATTGCTTCCCTTCACATAAGCAGTGACGCCCACTTCACCTCGGATGTTGTGGTAACGTATGACAACCGTCTTGTCCATATGGATCAGGACTCTTGCCTCACTCAGAGGGAAGAAATGGCTGTAGGGCTAGCCTAATGGCCCGCAGTTCCAGAAAAGTGATGTGTGTTCATGCCTTGGCAGTGGAATACAGACTGCTCACCATTGGATCACCTAGCAGAGGGACCCAGTCATTCAATGATGCATCCGTGACCCATATCCCAGCAGTACTTTCACTCAATGGAGAACCTTTGATGAATCCTTCGGTACCTGTGACAGGTCTTTCATGTTGCCCTGATATGTAGACAACTGACAACGAAGTAGCCACAGGTGCAATTGGCTTTGAGCAAAATAAAGATGATGGATGGCATGAGACCCAGAAGACTGAGAATATCTGGGGCCAGGAACTGTGATTGGAAAAGACCAACAATAAAAATAAAATCCCATGGAGCAGGGATTCCTCTGTACAACTCGCACCTGAGATTATGGTGGTTCAGGATCCCACAGTGAGCTCAAATTTAGCTATGTTCCATTCCTTCCTGCTAGAATGGGACAGCAAGAGGTTTGCCATCTTTTGGTTGTTAGGTTTTTGCATCAGGCAGCCTGGCCTTGGGGGTAGTGAATGCCACCTGTGCCCTGCCTAAATAGCCACAATATTTATGAAATGTGGTCTCTGAGGCAGCAACATCTCTAGGCATGACCAAGATGAAAAACAGGCTTAAAATCCCTTGATCAGAAAAATAAGAATAATTTAGCATTTATATAGTGCTACAAACCCTCAGGTATCTGAGCACTGCTTATTATTACTCACGGTGTGTGGTGCTCATTTATCAACCTCAGAAGGATGAAAAGCTGAGGTTGGCCCTGTCAGGATTCGAACCTGCGTGAGCAGGCTCTGCACAGATGTCAAAGCAAGCACTCTACTCACTCTGCACAGATGTCAAAGCAAGCACTCTACTCGCTGTGCTATCGGACCGGCTATCTATCATGATGCAGTCTGTCAGATGTCAGAACCTCCAGACGGCCTGGCCACTGCAGACTAGGGCCATAGGTACAGGCTCTGACTCATGACAAAATGTGTAGAAGTGGACGTCTGGCCCCCCTTTTCCCTCCCCCAAGGTTCATTTCTGGATATGCCCTTCCACAGTGAGCATCTTTTTTGAAGAAAAAGCAGATGTGTCTCTAGAAAAATCCAAAGCTGCCAAAGCCACTGCCAAGTCCCTAGGTTTGGACCTTCAGGACATGCTTCTCCTGAATATAATGTCGTATGCTAGCCAGGTTTTCCCTTTTTGAGCAACTTTAACTTCTCTGATTTTGTCCACATATGCCCATATTTTTCTGCCATCGTGGGGGAATTCTTCTTCATAGATAGTTGCCAAAATGGCGAAAGCCTGTAGCCAGTTGTCCCAATTCTGTTCTACATGGACGTTTCTGGCTATGGCTTTCTCTTCTATCTTTTTGGGATCCCTAAAAGCATCTTTCCCTTTGCGTTGGGCTTCTATCAGCAAAAAGAATCTCGATTAACTCTTTCGCCCATATGGCTTCTTTGATTGTTTGGTCAATGTTCCATGCTGAACACCTTTTGTATCTGTTCAATATTTCTGTTTGAAAAGATTTTTTGAGAAGTTTTTGATCCAATTGGGAACTACTAATCTATTACCGTGTCCGGTGGGTTGTTGTTGCTTGCTCCTGCCAGTCCTGGGGTATTTGTATTGGGAACTGACCATGCTTTTAAAGCACCCGTTGTGTCAGGAGCTGTCATTGTTGGCGTAGTTACAATTGTGATGGCTGATGTTGGTGTTGTTGGCACCTGTGCTATTGGTGTTGCTGGCAATGGTGGTGCTGTAGCTGTAGTTGGTGGGGGGTGGTAACTGTGATGTCTGATACTAGTGGTAGGATGGGGTCTGCCTGCCTGGACTCGGCTGTGGGAGGTGTTTGTTTGCCCCTAATTTCTAGCAATAATTGCTGCATCTCACTCATGTTCTCGTACAATTTAGACAGTTTTTCGTTACCTTTTCCCATGCCTTCTGCAGACTTCCTTTTCTTTGCCGGTGTCTTCTCGTCCTCATGCATGGTTGGTATGGGGACCCCTTCTTTTGGTAAGGCGTACATATTTTCTCGGACCCAGGGCCAGCTGTAGTGTTCCGCTGCTTCCATGGCTGTAAGCAAGTGGGATGATTTCGGTTTCTGAGCCGGTGATGGAGGTTCCTGTGATTTTCGTTTGGGGCCCATGTCTTTTAGGTCTGCAAAGCTGAAAAAAACACGGATGTCTGCGTCTGTGCGCTTTGTTTGTTTTTCCTCCACGCTCGTTCGTGCTGGCCTTGGAAGCATCTACCGCGTTCTCCCCGGGGTGTCCTCTGTTTCAGCGCGGTTTCTCGCCACTCGCCTGTAGTTGAGAGTTTCTGAACAGGACAATGTTCAAAGGAGGGGAGAAAAGATGCTGCTTAAGCAGTGAACTTTTAAAGATTGCTAAAGAAGCAAAGTGTGGAAGAAGCTGAGTGAACAGCGAACCTCCTGTCAGTTTGGGTCCCCGTTCAGGGTCCACAAACAGATTGGGTTTTCTTAGAGCATTCTGCTCTTATTTATAAGACCCAGGGAAGCCCTGGGTCTTTGATGTGTATAGTAGTGGGGGCTGTGCGCCAGCACCCAGACGGATAGCCGATATGTCTGGCCCCCTGAGGAGGGGGCAGGTCTTTGAACATGGGCCCTGCGTGCCTGTTGGTTTTCCGTAGGTGCTTAGCACCTTGTTGTTTGGAGGAAGGGCGATGTGCTTGTTCGCAGCTCACCCTTCCTCGGCATTGTGTGACATAGACTGCGTGTCTCTGTGCTTGTGGGGGAGAAGAGCAGGTGTGGGGGCAGGAACTGCCCCTCACCTAGCCTGCCAAATGGTAACATCAATTACTCTGCCTTGACTTGGGCGGCCCTGCGTCATTGCCCAGGATATGTCCTTCCATCAGTTTCATTTGCTCGTTACCATGGCATACCTTCCCAGCATACTTAAGTATAGCCTTATCATATGCTGGCCTTCTGAACACTCACAAGGCATAGTAGGTTCGTCTTCCCACCCCATTGCCTCTTCTTCTTTGTTGTATTTAATTATTTAACATTGTTGTAATCACTTTGTCTATTATCCCCTGTCCTCTCCCTGTTGCCCCGTGGGCGCTTTGAAACAGTATTTGCTTCCTGTATAAGCACCTAACAAGTGAACAATAAATACATAAATAAATAAATATTTTATCGCATGCCAGTGTGCTTGAAAATAGTTTTGGATGCCTAGGAGTGTCTATATAAGTACCAATGGTCCTTATTCACAGAGCGTTTTCCAGTGGGGTTTTGCCATTATAAAATGCTTCTGTGCTTTAGGCCCAATGAGTACTGAAAACAAGTTAAATCAAAAAGTGCTTCAGTCAGAAAAAGGACACACTTAGCTTCTGGTTGCACACAGGCAAGAGATGTGGGTGGATGAGTAAACTGCTTACTTCATGGCAAACTGAGAATGAGACAGGGCTCACATAACAGCAGTAGACATGCACAACCCCACTTGCCTACAGTATTTCACGGGTTCTGTGTTGATTCATGTGGCTTTTCTGGGCGAAAATCTTTTGCCGAAAATAATTCTCGACTTTTTTTATTTTATTTGGGGGGTTCCCCCAACACCCCCATCTCTTATTATTTATTCCCTGTACACCACCCTACCCTATCCCTTATACGCCCCCCATATTGTTCGATATATTTTTTCAGCAAAACATTTTCTTTAAAAGGTGCCGGAAAATAAAAAGGCTAATGAATGAACGTCGTGCCGTTTCACCTGTGTATGCCATTAGGGCATGCAGGGAGAAAGCGCGCATTGACAGTCACTCATAGTTGCAGCATCAGAGGCACACCGCTGACTGTGTGGTTCAAGTCAGAGAGCCTTAAACAATGGCTTCAGACTGACCTGCACATTAAACAGATAGATACACCAGTAGATTTGGCCAAGTGGCGGCCAGAACTTGCAGTCAGGCACAGAGGTTTACCAACTCGGCTGAATGTAAAAAGTTGGCTAGAAGCCCTGCTCTGCCCCCTTGCCATGCCCCTTTAGCCACAGGGTAGGCAATGTCTGGTCGGTTAGTTATATTATATTGTAGATCTAATCACTTACTTCTCAGTAATGGTCTTTCTGATGGATTAGTTCTTCCTCCCACTGAATCATAATGGCCGTTGATCTTCCAGCATCTGCTGCCTTCAGAATCACCCATGCTCCATATACCAACAGGTCTTCTCCGATGCCCACCTGCAATGACATCAGAGACAGCACCCATGGACCAACTGGTGTTCCATGACCTCAGCTACACCTTTTTCCACTAGTACATTGCTGAGAAGTCTACTGCTATTACTGGTTCAGATATGCTATCTAGTCTACGTTTAAGGTGCTTTTAGAATTATTCCTTTGTTTCTACTTTTTTTAACTGTGTTATTCTTACTTTTTTGTCTTTTGATAATTGCTGAATTCTACCGTTTACATTTGATCCTGCTATGTTTTTTGTTTTTAAGGGTAGTTGTCTTTCTAGTCCTTAGCGTTTTGTGATGCACGGTTTCAACACACTCACACATTTTTCACTAGATTTCCCAAGCTCCTATGCGGCTTACAGCAGTGAATACATAATCGCGCCACGCCCCGCAAGCTCAAAAGTCTTGTGACAGTACGAATCGCTGAAGCAAAGCTGGTGTGAGCCTGTTCTAGGCTGTTTGGATGGTCGGCGCCTCGCGTTGTCACCATCCACCAGTGATCGGCCAAGGCAGCTGAAGACTTTCAGTCTCATGTGATGATGTGGGATTTCCTATTTGGTCACTGCTCCTAATTATGCTCGCTCAGATGAGATACACTAAAGAGGAGCGTATAACTTTACAGTATTTAGCCTTAGGACTATCACATGATGCCGTCTGCACCATTGCTGACTGCACTATAGACATTCAGACCAATCCGTGCATTCCAACTGCTAGGCAATCCCAGTGCTACCCCCATCTTTGAAGTGTGCTTTCATCAATGACAGATCTGCGGTGAGCAATGCAGTGTCCTCACGCTACATGCCTCTGGACTTTGATATTTATTTATTTATTCCTGAATCCTGGTGTTCAGTGGACAACACCTCTACTTTTCCGACCTTAGTATCAGCCTATTTCCATCACATTACCTCTCAACAATGAAGGAGGTGGGGTGGCCGTTGTGTTTAAAATCCCTCTGTCCCAATCCAAGCTTACTTCTTGAGTCAGGGATAACACCTCACAGACGTGTTCCATAAATATGTCACTTACACCTGAGTGGTCTATTGAGATACTTTTATGTTACTGCCCTCCAGGCAAGGACCATGCCTTTTTGAAGGGATCGACTGATTATTTAATAAGAACATCTTTAGGTTTGGGGCATGTTCTCCTTCTGGGCGATTTCAATTTCCCCATCGACTGCCCAGATCATACAGATCCGAGGAAAATGTTGAATTTGGTGGATGGCTTCCAACGTCCACCACTGACTTAGAGGCCCTGGCATGTTAGAGGCCCTTACTTAGATTTGGTTCTTGCCAGGGTTTGAAGATCCTCCTCAACAATATTGTCCCTGCTACATGCCTGATTTTATCTAATTTAAAATTGCCTATCACCACTCCGCCACTCTGCTCCAATCATAGTATTTTTTATTCACGTAGTAAAAATAAGCTCCTAATCATATATAATGATAACCTTCACTATTGTTATGTCACTTTTCTCAAGTCAATTCCTCTTTGGAATATTTTAATGATTAATGATCTCTGTCCCTATCTGCACTTGGCAAGACAATTGACCATGTTCGCCCTGGTTCACCGGCTCGCTTAAACTACTCGAAAAAGATTATCAGAAAAAAGAAAAGGCCTGTCAGAAGCCATTGGCTAACTGTAAATTGGCTTTAAGGATTCAGAAACAAGCTATCTTCAAAGACAAAATTGAGTTTTTTTTCCAACAGAAATTGAATACCCGAACCAAAAACCCTAGACCTTTTCAGTCGATTCTCTCCGCTGTTTGGGGACATCCTCCATCTGACGCCTATTAGAGGTGAGTTAACAGTTTTAATTATTTCTTTCCTAATAACATTTCCGACATTCAGTCAGGGATGTCTGCAGCTCTACCAATTCTCCTCATCAGCTCTGCCCCGGACTCTCCGCTTTTGGATCTCACCCCTGCTACCTGCACTAGTCCCTTCTTCTTCTATTAATGGGGTCCTTCCAGAGGTTGTCATTTCTCCTTGCCCTGACATTATTGCCCCTTTTGTGGCTAAACTCGCCAATCCATTGTGTGCTGGCAGCTTTTTTCCTGTCCCTCTGAAGCACTCTTTCATTATCCCTCTTTTAAAAAGTACCTAGCCTTGAGCCCACTGTTCTTAATCACTTTCATCAGATCGCTGGCCTTGCATGGCTTCCCAGGATAGTTGTAAAGATTGTAGCAGTGCAGCTCCAGACACATGTTGAACAATCCAGGCTTCCTGACCCATTTCAATCCCATTCTGCCAATATCTTGTAACTGTATCAGTCCTTGTTATGACCCTGAACAAAGGCCCCCTTTCCCTATTGGTTATGTAGGGCTTACCAGAGGCATGTGTACCATGGATCATTATACCTTAAGCTCTCAACTCGCTCACGTGGCAGGCATTTCTGACAGGGAGGTGATCTGATTCCATGTACTATTATCTAATAGAACACTATTCTGCAAGGTTCTCCATTATGTCCCCTGCTTTCTGATATTTATATCAGGCCAGTGTTCCTTCTGCTTTACGATTGGGGTCTTCAATATTGAATTGAATTGAATTGATATTTTATTGTGTCACGCTCGTAAACAAGTGTTTCAGAGCATGATGAGGCCAGGGAGGGGAACAAGGGAGAACAAAACAACTATCTTACTAGGCCCAGTGACATTGAGAACGCGCAATACATTTCTTATGCTGATGACACCTAACTGTATGTACAAATTAATTCCTCCTCAGAGGATCTTACTGTTTTGATAAACAACCTCTGAAAGATCCAATGCCAGATGTTTTAAGCCTAAAAAAACGGAATATACTCTTTGTGGCCCAATAAATCTTCCTGCCAAACCTCCCAAATGTCCCTCACTCCACTAATATTAGGCTTGGAAACCAGTTTTGTCAAATCAGTGAAAAACCTAAGGTCATTCTGGGAGTCTGATTTAAACTTTAACAGGCAAATGCCTGAAATCAGAAAAAGCTCATATTTTAGATTGTGACAACCTAAATGACTGGCCTTTCCAGAGTCAATGTGGTCTGACCACTGCCACTGGAGCCCTAATTAATTCTAGGTTGAATTATGCAAATATCCTATTGCCTGCTGGTTAATTGTCTGTTTAATTGTCCCTAAAACCAGATAGAAATCCGGGTGGGGGGGCAGATGCTTTTTCATCTTGGGACCCCGTTTATGGAATGCTCTTCTTCATAACATCTGAGTTCTCCACAGTCTTCTGGCCTTCTAAAAAGCTCTGAAACCCCATTTGTCTTGTTGATCCCACTCGAGTTGTTTCTCTTTCCTCCTTCAGATACAGTGTTATAGTTCATCCTGTGCCCAGATACAGCTAGTTCGGTTTGGTGGTCTTCGAGCTATGCACATTATTAGATTCCCTCAATTGCTCAATTACTCTACAGTCGAGAGATTGTAGAACAGAAAGAGGAAATCAAGCTATCCAATATGAAGGGTAGGAGGGAATAGGAATGAGGAATCTGTGGAAGGATGAAACCATGAGCAAGAACACTTCAGAGCTGTAAGTAAATATGTCCTCCTAATGAATTCCTTCCTCCCAAAGATTCCTCATCTTCGATCGCCTCCCACGGCAGTACAGAACCCTTAAGAAGGATGAATAACGAGAAACCAAAACCTAGACCAGAAAACTCTGATGCACTGCCCACCCAAAATCGGTGTCCTGATCTGACAAGGAATGCAGGCAGCAGAATTTGGCAAATGAGTACAAGGAAACCCATGTAGCTGCCTCACAGGTATGCAAAACTGTAACTGGAACAGACCTTTGGTGGTAGATGCCCTAAGACTTTTAGGCACATATTTCCCTGCCTGATGATAGCAGGCTGAAAAGCAAGAACAATCCACCAGGACAGGCCCACATTATAAGTTTGGCGGTCCAGAAACAAAGGTGCCGGTAGCAGCATACTGGCATCCTTTCTGGACCGCCATACTATAAGTATTCTGGTAGGGGCACTGAACAAACAGCAGGTCTGACCTGCCGAGAGTTCAGGCCCCTACCGGCATGTTTTTCACTGAAGCACCAGCATCCACCTTGGATGGATGAGGAAGATGAATCTTCTGATTAAGATGGAAATTTGACACAACCTATCTGGTGCTTCAGTTCCCTGTTCCCATGGAGTCTTATGGAACTCCATGGGAATGGGGATTTACCGTACCACCACTGCTTGTCAGGCAGTGGTAACAGTGTTCGGGGGTGCTGGTAACCCGCCGGCTATCTGCGGGTTTTACCATCAACATCGTAATGAGGCCCAAGGTCTGCTGGATAATGGCCCTCCCGCACAAGCACCAATGGAGTCGACAAAGAGGTGGTCATCCGTTTTGATGTCCTTTTTCCGAAAGACCCAAAAGCTAAGAGCCCACTTGGGACTAGGCCTATGCATCTTCTACCTTGGATGGATGAGGAAGATGAATCTTCTGTTTAAGATGGAAATTTGACACGACCTTCGAAAAAAGAAGGTTGGCCATGGGCTCAGAGTCACTTTCTCCTTTACAGACTACCATGGAGGCTTCATCGAAAGCGCCTGGAGCTCAATCATCTGCAATGCAGAAACAATGCCAACCAGGAATACATCTTAAGTGTGAGCTATCTCAAAGAGCAACAAAGGGATTAAAATGGGCCACAATCAAGTAAGTGGAAAATCAAGTCCCCCATCAGCAACACAATGGGAAGAGGAAACGTGTTGCACAATTCCGTCAGCAACTGCATAACAGTGAGGATAGTGACAAATTAGCCCTGATCAGGGGGCCTCTTAACAGCATGAATGCAGGTTTTCACAGTGTAGATCTACAGGCCCAGCTAGTCAGTCCAAAGAGCAGAACTGCTTGCTTAGGACAAGTCCAGAACTCCAGACCAATGTATGCACCAACGCAAAACCTTATTCTACTTGCAGCCATACGTGAACTTGGCAGCAAGCCTCCAGGTTGTGACAAGTACATGCATGACATCACATGACAAATCCCAGTCATACCTCAGCCTCTCAGCAGCCATGCATAAAAGTTGAGGCTGCAGAGTTTCCCACTGGGAGAACAGGACTACCCTTACCGAAGGCTCCAATGAGAACAGATTGACCAAAAAGTTGCAGATACCACATTCTCTGGACTAAGTCTGGAGAGATCAGAATCATGGACGACGCAAACTTCTGCAGTCTTCTATAACCATCAGAATGAGTCATCAGTTGCAATACATGAAAGAGAGTGAAGTTTCGCTCAGCAATCACCAATGTGCCCCAGTGACGCCGTGCAGCGGAAATTCTCTAGAGCAGAACTCCCTTCTTATTGGCAAAGAGATCCACTGAAGATTTAGATAGATCTACCTGGAAGCGCTCGAAATTTATTGCTTCCCTTCACATAAGCAGTGACGCCCACTTCACCTCGGATGTTGTGGTAACGTATGACAACCGTCTTGTCCATATGGATCAGGACTCTTGCCTCACTCAGAGGGAAGAAATGGCTGTAGGGCTAGCCTAATGGCCCGCAGTTCCAGAAAAGTGATGTGTGTTCATGCCTTGGCAGTGGAATACAGACTGCTCACCATTGGATCACCTAGCAGAGGGACCCAGTCATTCAATGATGCATCCGTGACCCATATCCCAGCAGTACTTTCACTCAATGGAGAACCTTTGATGAATCCTTCGGTACCTGTGACAGGTCTTTCATGTTGCCCTGATATGTAGACAACTGACAACGAAGTAGCCACAGGTGCAATTGGCTTTGAGCAAAATAAAGATGATGGATGGCATGAGACCCAGAAGACTGAGAAAATCTGGGGCCAGGAACTGTGATTGGAAAAGACCAACAATAAAAATAAAATCCCATGGAGCAGGGATTCCTCTGTACAACTCGCACCTGAGATTATGGTGGTTCAGGATCCCACAGTGAGCTCAAATTTAGCCATGTTCCATTCCTTCCTGCTAGAATGGGACAGCAAGAGGTTTGCCATCTTTTGGTTGTTAGGTTTTTGCATCAGGCAGCCTGGCCTTGGGGGTAGTGAATGCCACCTGTGCCCTGCCTAAATAGCCACAATATTTATGAAATGTGGTCTCTGAGGCAGCAACATCTCTAGGCATGACCAAGATGAAAAACAGGCTTAAAATCCCTTGATCAGAAAAATAAGAATAATTTAGCATTTATATAGTGGTACAAACCCTCAGGTATCTGAGCACTGCTTATTATTACTCACGGTGTGTGGTGCTCATTTATCAACCTCAGAAGGATGAAAAGCTGAGGTTGGCCCTGTCAGGATTCGAACCTGCGTGAGCAGGCTCTGCACAGATGTCAAAGCAAGCACTCTACTCACTCTGCACAGATGTCAAAGCAAGCACTCTACTCGCTGTGCTATCGGACCGGCTATCTATCATGATGCAGTCTGTCAGATGTCAGAACCTCCAGACGGCCTGGCCACTGCAGACTAGGGCCATAGGTACAGGCTCTGACTCATGACAAAATGTGTAGAAGTGGACGTCTGGCCCCCCTTTTCCCTCCCCCAAGGTTCATTTCTGGATATGCCCTTCCACAGTGAGCATCTTTTTTGAAGAAAAAGCAGATGTGTCTCTAGAAAAACCCAAAGCTGCCAAAGCCACTGCCAAGTCCCTAGGTTTGGACCTTCAGGACATGCTTCTCCTGAATATAATGTCGTATGCTAGCCAGGTTTTCCCTTTTTGAGCAACTTTAACTTCTCTGATTTTGTCCACATATGCCCATATTTTTCTGCCATCGTGGGGGAATTCTTCTTCATAGATAGTTGCCAAAATGGCGAAAGCCTGTAGCCAGTTGTCCCAATTCTGTTCTACATGGACGTTTCTGGCTATGGCTTTCTCTTCTATCTTTTTGGGATCCCTAAAAGCATCTTTCCCTTTGCGTTGGGCTTCTATCAGCAAAAAGAATCTCGATTAACTCTTTCGCCCATATGGCTTCTTTGATTGTTTGGTCAATGTTCCATGCTAAACACCTTTTGTATCTGTTCAATATTTCTGTTTGAAAAGATTTTTTGAGAAGTTTTTGATCCAATTGGGAACTACTAATCTATTACCGTGTCCGGTGGGTTGTTGTTGCTTGCTCCTGCCAGTCCTGGGGTATTTGTATTGGGAACTGACCATGCTTTTAAAGCACCCGTTGTGTCAGGAGCTGTCATTGTTGGCGTAGTTACAATTGTGATGGCTGATGTTGGTGTTGTTGGCACCTGTGCTATTGGTGTTGCTGGCAATGGTGGTGCTGTAGCTGTAGTTGGTGGGGGGTGGTAACTGTGATGTCTGATACTAGTGGTAGGATGGGGTCTGCCTGCCTGGACTCGGCTGTGGGAGGTGTTTGTTTGCCCCTAATTTCTAGCAATAATTGCTGCATCTCACTCATGTTCTCGTACAATTTAGACAGTTTTTCGTTACCTTTTCCCATGCCTTCTGCAGACTTCCTTTTCTTTGCCGGTGTCTTCTCGTCCTCATGCATGGTTGGTATGGGGACCCCTTCTTTTGGTAAGGCGTACATATTTTCTAGGACCCAGGGCCAGCTGTAGTGTTCCGCTGCTTCCATGGCTGTAAGCAAGTGGGGTGATTTCGGTTTCTGAGCCGGTGATGGAGGTTCCTGTGATTTTCGTTTGGGGCCCATGTCTTTTAGGTCTGCAAAGCTGAAAAAAACACGGATGTCTGCGTCTGTGCGCTTTGTTTGTTTTTCCTCCACGCTCGTTCGTGCTGGCCTTGGAAGCATCTACCGCGTTCTCCCCGGGGTGTCCTCTGTTTCAGCGCGGTTTCTCGCCACTCGCCTGTAGTTGAGAGTTTCTGAACAGGACAATGTTCAAAGGAGGGGAGAAAAGATGCTGCTTAAGCAGTGAACTTTTAAAGATTGCTAAAGAAGCAAAGTGTGGAAGAAGCTGAGTGAACAGCGAACCTCCTGTCAGTTTGGGTCCCCGTTCAGGGTCCACAAACAGATTGGGTTTTCTTAGAGCATTCTGCTCTTATTTATAAGACCCAGGGAAGCCCGGGGTCTTTGATGTGTATAGTAGTGGGGGCTGTGCGCCAGCACCCGGATGGATAGCCGATATGTCTGGCCCCCTGAGGAGGGGGCAGGTCTTTGAACATGGGCCCTGCGTGCCTGTTGGTTTTCCGTAGGTGCTTAGCACCTTGTTGTTTGGAGGAAGGGCGATGCGCTTGTTCGCAGCTCACCCTTCCTCGGCATTGTGTGACATAGACTGCGTGTCTCTGTGCTTGTGGGGGAGAAGAGCAGGTGTGGGGGCAGGAACTGCCCCTCTCCTAGCCTGCCAAATGGTAACATCATTTACTCTGCCTTGACTTGGGCGGCCCTGCGTCATTGCCCAGGATATGTCCTTGCATCAGTTTCATTTGCTCGTTACCATGGCATACCTTCCCAGCATACTTAAGTATAGCCTTATCATATGCTGGCCTTCTGAACACTCACAAGGCATAGTAGGTTCGTCTTCCCACCCCATTGCCTCTTCTTCTTTGTTGTATTTAATTATTTAACATTGTTGTAATCACTTTGTCTATTATCCCCTGTCCTCTCCCTGTTGCCCCGTGGGCGCTTTGAAACAGTATTTGCTTCCTGTATAAGCACCTAACAAGTGAACAATAAATACATAAATAAATAAATATTTTATCGCATGCCAGTGTGCTTGAAAATAGTTTTGGATGCCTAGGAGTGTCTATATAAGTACCAATGGTCCTTATTCACAGAGCGTTTTCCAGTGGGGTTTTGCCATTATAAAATGCTTCTGTGCTTTAGGCCCAATGAGTACTGAAAACAAGTTAAATCAAAAAGTGCTTCAGTCAGAAAAAGGACACACTTAGCTTCTGGTTGCACACAGGCAAGAGATGTGGGTGGATGAGTAAACTGCTTACTTCATGGCAAACTGAGAATGAGACAGGGCTCACATAACAGCAGTAGACATGCACAACCCCACTTGCCTACAGTGTTTCACGGGTTCTGTGTTGATTCATGTGGCTTTTCTGGGCGAAAATCTTTTGCCGAAAATAATTCTCGACTTTTTTTATTTTATTTGGGGGGTTCCCCCAACACCCCCATCTCTTATTATTTATTCCCTGTACACCACCCTACCCTATCCCTTATACACCCCCCATATTGTTCGATATATTTTTTCAGCAAAACATTTTCTTTAAAAGGTGCCGGAAAATAAAAAGGCTAATGAATGAACGTCGTGCCGTTTCACCTGTGTATGCCATTAGGGCATGCAGGGAGAAAGCGCGCATTGACAGTCACTCATAGTTGCAGCATCAGAGGCACACCGCTGACTGTGTGGTTCAAGTCAGAGAGCCTTAAACAATGGCTTCAGACTGACCTGCACATTAAACAGATAGATACACCAGTAGATTTGGCCAAGTGGCGGCCAGAACTTGCAGTCAGGCACAGAGGTTTACCAACTCGGCTGAATGTAAAAAGTTGGCTAGAAGCCCTGCTCTGCCCCCTTGCCATGCCCCTTTAGCCACAGGGTAGGCAATGTCTGGTCGGTTAGCTATATTATATTGTAGATCTAATCACTTACTTCTCAGTAATGGTCTTTCTGATGGATTAGTTCTTCCTCCCACTGAATCATAATGGCCGTTGATCTTCCAGCATCTGCTGCCTTCAGAATCACCCATGCTCCATATACCAACAGGTCTTCTCCGATGCCCACCTGCAATGACATCAGAGACAGCACCCATGGACCAACTGGTGTTCCATGACCTCAGCTACACCTTTTTCCACTAGTACATTGTTGAGAAGTCTACTGCTATTACTGGTTCAGATATGCTATCTAGTCTACGTTTAAGGTGCTTTTAGAATTATTCCTTTGTTTCTACTTTTTTTAACTGTGTTATTCTTACTTTTTTGTCTTTTGATAATTGCTGAATTCTACCGTTTACATTTGATCCTGCTATGTTTTTTGTTTTTAAGGGTAGTTGTCTTTCTAGTCCTTAGCGTTTTGTGATGCACGGTTTCAACACACTCACACATTTTTCACTAGATTTCCCAAGCTCCTATGCGGCTTACAGCAGTGAATACATAATCGCGCCACGCCCCGCAAGCTCAAAAGTCTTGTGACAGTACGAATCGCTGAAGCAAAGCTGGTGTGAGCCTGTTCTAGGCTGTTTGGATGGTCGGCGCCTCGCGTTGTCACCATCCACCAGTGATCGGCCAAGGCAGCTGAAGACTTTCAGTCTCATGTGATGATGTGGGATTTCCTATTTGGTCACTGCTCCTAATTATGCTCGCTCAGATGAGATACACTAAAGAGGAGCGTATAACTTTACAGTATTTAGCCTTAGGACTATCACATGATGCCGTCTGCACCATTGCTGACTGCACTATAGACATTCAGACCAATCCGTGCATTCCAACTGCTAGGCAATCCCAGTGCTACCCCCATCTTTGAAGTGTGCTTTCATCAATGACAGATCTGCGGTGAGCAATGCAGTGTCCTCACGCTACATGCCTCTGGACTTTGATATTTATTTATTTATTCCTGAATCCTGGTGTTCAGTGGACAACACCTCTACTTTTCCGACCTTAGTATCAGCCTATTTCCATCACATTACCTCTCAACAATGAAGGAGGTGGGGTGGCCGTTGTGTTTAAAATCCCTCTGTCCCAATCCAAGCTTACTTCTTGAGTCAGGGATAACACCTCACAGACGTGTTCCATAAATATGTCACTTACACCTGAGTGGTCTATTGAGATACTTTTATGTTACTGCCCTCCAGGCAAGGACCATGCCTTTTTGAAGGGATCGACTGATTATTTAATAAGAACATCTTTAGGTTTGGGGCATGTTCTCCTTCAGGGCGATTTCAATTTCCCCATCGACTGCCCAGATCATACAGATCCGAGGAAAATGTTGAATTTGGTGGATGGCTTCCAACGTCCACCACTGACTTAGAGGCCCTGGCATGTTAGAGGCCCTTACTTAGATTTGGTTCTTGCCAGGGTTTGAAGATCCTCCTCAACAATATTGTCCCTGCTACATGCCTGATTTTATCTAATTTAAAATTGCCTATCACCACTCCGCCACTCTGCTCCAATCATAGTATTTTTTATTCACGTAGTAAAAATAAGCTCCTAATCATATATAATGATAACCTTCACTATTGTTATGTCACTTTTCTCAAGTCAATTCCTCTTTGGAATATTTTAATGATTAATGATCTCTGTCCCTATCTGCACTTGGCAAGACAATTGACCATGTTCGCCCTGGTTCACCGGCTCGCTTAAACTACTCGAAAAAGATTATCAGAAAAAAGAAAAGGCCTGTCAGAAACCATTGGCTAACTGTAAATTGGCTTTAAGGATTCAGAAACAAGCTATCTTCAAAGACAAAATTGAGTTTTTTTTCCAACAGAAATTGAATACCCGAACCAAAAACCCTAGACCTTTTCAGTCGATTCTCTCCGCTGTTTGGGGACATCCTCCATCTGACGCCTATTAGAGGTGAGTTAACAGTTTTAATTATTTCTTTCCTAATAACATTTCCGACATTCAGTCAGGGATGTCTGCAGCTCTACCAATTCTCCTCATCAGCTCTGCCCCGGACTCTCCGCTTTTGGATCTCACCCCTGCTACCTGCACTAGTCCCTTCTTCTTCTATTAATGGGGTCCTTCCAGAGGTTGTCATTTCTCCTTGCCCTGACATTATTGCCCCTTTTGTGGCTAAACTCGCCAATCCATTGTGTGCTGGCAGCTTTTTTCCTGTCCCTCTGAAGCACTCTTTCATTATCCCTCTTTTAAAAAGTACCTAGCCTTGAGCCCACTGTTCTCAATCACTTTCATCAGATCGCTGGCCTTGCATGGCTTCCCAGGATAGTTGTAAAGATTGTAGCAGTGCAGCTCCAGACACATGTTGAACAATCCAGGCTTCCTGACCCATTTCAATCCCATTCTGCCAATATCTTGTAACTGTATCAGTCCTTGTTATGACCCTGAACAAAGGCCCCCTTTCCCTATTGGTTATGTAGGGCTTACCAGAGGCATGTGTACCATGGATCATTATACCTTAAGCTCTCAACTCGCTCACGTGGCAGGCATTTCTGACAGGGAGGTGATCTGATTCCATGTACTATTATCTAATAGAACACTATTCTGCAAGGTTCTCCATTATGTCCCCTGCTTTCTGATATTTATATCAGGCCAGTGTTCCTTCTGCTTTACGATTGGGGTCTTCAATATTGAATTGAATTGAATTGATATTTTATTGTGTCACGCTCGTAAACAAGTGTTTCAGAGCATGATGAGGCCAGGGAGGGGAACAAGGGAGAACAAAACAACTATCTTACTAGGCCCAGTGACATTGAGAACGCGCAATACATTTCTTATGCTGATGACACCTAACTGTATGTACAAATTAATTCCTCCTCAGAGGATCTTACTGTTTTGATAAACAACCTCTGAAAGATCCAATGCCAGATGTTTTAAGCCTAAAAAAACGGAATATACTCTTTGTGGCCCAATAAATCTTCCTGCCAAACCTCCCAAATGTCCCTCACTCCACTAATATTAGGCTTGGAAACCAGTTTTGTCAAATCAGTGAAAAACCTAAGGTCATTCTGGGAGTCTGATTTAAACTTTAACAGGCAAATGCCTGAAATCAGAAAAAGCTCATATTTTAGATTGTGACAACCTAAATGACTGGCCTTTCCAGAGTCAATGTGGTCTGACCACTGCCACTGGAGCCCTAATTAATTCTAGGTTGAATTATGCAAATATCCTATTGCCTGCTGGTTAATTGTCTGTTTAATTGTCCCTAAAACCAGATAGAAATCCGGGTGGGGGGGCAGATGCTTTTTCATCTTGGGACCCCGTTTATGGAATGCTCTTCTTCATAACATCTGAGTTCTCCACAGTCTTCTGGCCTTCTAAAAAGCTCTGAAACCCCATTTGTCTTGTTGATCCCACTCGAGTTGTTTCTCTTTCCTCCTTCAGATACAGTGTTATAGTTCATCCTGTGCCCAGATACAGCTAGTTCGGTTTGGTGGTCTTCGAGCTATGCACATTATTAGATTCCCTCAATTGCTCAATTACTCTACAGTCGAGAGATTGTAGAACAGAAAGAGGAAATCAAGCTATCCAATATGAAGGGTAGGAGGGAATAGGAATGAGGAATCTGTGGAAGGATGAAACCATGAGCAAGAACACTTCAGAGCTGTAAGTAAATATGTCCTTCTAATGAATTCCTTCCTCCCAAAGATTCCTCATCTTCGATCGCCTCCCACGGCAGTACAGAACCCTTAAGAAGGATGAATAACGAGAAACCAAAACCTAGACCAGAAAACTCTGATGCACTGCCCACCCAAAATCGGTGTCCTGATCTGACAAGGAATGCAGGCAGCAGAATTTGGCAAATGAGTACAAGGAAACCCATGTAGCTGCCTCACAGGTATGCAAAACTGTAACTGGAACAGACCTTTGGTGGTAGATGCCCTAAGACTTTTAGGCACATATTTCCCTGCCTGATGATAGCAGGCTGAAAAGCAAGAACAATCCACCAGGACAGGCCCACATTATAAGTTTGGCGGTCCAGAAACAAAGGTGCCGGTAGCAGCATA